>NC_056677.1:0-617500 GCF_018350195.1 Panthera tigris | reverse complement strand
GGGCACTCGGTGCACAGGGGAATAATGTGAGGGGCGATGGGTCCCCACAGGCCAGGCCCCTGTCATCCGAGCAGAGGACAGGATCCGAGCACCGTGGCACAAATATTTCCTGTGCTTCATTTTGAAAATTTTTAAATGTTTTATGTATTTTTGAGACAGAGAGAGACAGAGCGTGAGCAGGGGAGAGGCAGAGAGAGAGGGAGACACAGAATCCCAAGCAGGCTCCAGGCTCCGAGCTGGCAGCACAGAGCCCGACGCGGGGCTCAAACCCATGAACCGCGAGATCCTGACCTCAGCCGAAGTCGGACGCTCAACCCACGGAGCCCCCCAGGTGCCCCAAATACGGCTTCATTTTGACTCTACATAGTTTTGAGGCATGAAGGGGGAAAAAGAAAACCGTGCACATTTCTACACAAAATATATTTTCAGCTGATGTTATGGAGGAAACAGCTACATGAGCTCAACCAGGCCACCAGAGCCTGATTGGGGCTGGTTTTCGCTCAGTTAGAAGGGCGTCTCTGAAAAGTGGACGCTGCATTTCAACTCGTTAGAAAAAGTCAATCTGAAAAAAGACACAGGAGAAAGAGAGAAAGAGACAGTTTGTGCAAAAGGCATTGTGTGGCATCGAAAGGGACGTCGGTGGGACATGAATAAAGGAGACTATGGATGTCCCTGCTCAAGCAGACAGACAGGGACAGAACGTTTTGTTCTATTGAAGCCCTCAACTGATTAGACGAGGCCCACCCACTTTGGTCCGTGTGATGTTTACTTAGTTCCCATACTGTTCTTAGTGATCCTTAGGTATTCATCATCCCCGAAGGAACCAGAAAGCCACATCGTTTTCCCATGATGACCTTGGATCCATTTTTCACAATAAAGTTTTTTTTTTTCTCCAACATATGCCTTGAATCCCTACAAAACCGAAGGGACGGCAGCCACACCCTCCCCCCTTTTCCCACCAGTCTCTGGATCCCCTATACATTCACTTAGAAGAAAGAACATATTGTCCACGAAGCAACACACATTTTAAACATCTGGGAATCTCTTCGACTTTTAACCATGTCTGCCACCCGGCCCCACGGAGAACTGAACATGGTGTTCAGCTCTGTTTTATTTTTTACTTGCATTAAATGAAGGAATTTTTAAGTCCTCTCTGCACCCAAGATGGGGCTCAAAGTCACAACGCAGAGGTCAAGATTTGCACGCTCGACCGACTGAGCCCTCCAGGTGCCCCCGTTCTGCTTTTTAATTAACTAATTAACTAATTTTTACTTTAAACTTAAAATTTTTTTAATCTTTATTTTTGAGAGAGACAGAGTGTGAGGGGGGAGGGGCAGAGAGAGAGAGGGAGACACAGAATCCGAAGCGGGCTCCAGGCTCCGAGCTGTCAGCACAGAGCCCGACGCGGGGCTCGAACCCACGAACCGGGAGATCGTGACCTGAGCTGAAGTCGGACGCTCAACCGACTGAGCCCCCCGGGCGCCCCGATTCTAACCCTCTGAATGCCACCAGCCCGGTGCCTGGAATCAGCATGATCTTGTTTCAACTATATCAGGACGCGGATGAGTTAGTTGAATACCCCTCCCCTCCCTACAAACGCAATTCCCCAAACGCAAATGAACACATCGCCGACTTCAAATGTTATAAACACTGCTCCGTATGTGATCGCTCCTTAAAAAGAAGAAAACCATAAAACGGGATTACTGAGAAGGAGAGACTTGCAGAAAACACATATGCACTGACAGCATCTCCAGAGGCACCCGCTCCCTGCAGCTCGTGCGTGCAGGGCTCCCCCTCGGAGGCACCTGGTCGACTCCCATCCCGACCGAAATGCCTGAGCGGCAGGACAGCTGTGGTGCTTTCAACTTTCCCGACGTCGTAGACGACATCCCCACAGAGTTGAACCCAACCCCTGTTTTCCAGACCCCGTGTCTCCCCCATCGTGAGTCGTGGGCGGGGAGAACCCGCCTCCCCTCCTCTGTCCACGTGCTGAGCCTTCCCCCTGGGGCCGAAAAGCGTCAGAGGCAAAACGGGAGGCGGGAGTCTAGAAGGGAGCAGAAGGCAAGAGACATCCATTAGACCCACCCACAGGTCGCGTGCGCCCGACTGTTATTTGTATCCCTTGTGGCGGACAGCTCCCGGCTTACGTCCTCAGTCAAATGATTAGCGCCCTTGAAACAGAGGAATTAAACGGCGGCTTAAAGCCGACTCTACTCGCCCCATCGAATAGGGCCATTGCTGAAATGAGTTATTAAATAACGAGCCATCTATTTGAAATGTGCACCTGAACCCTGTCAAATAGATTCATTTCGTGACGTGAACCGAGGAACGGAGACGGGAGCGAGGTGTGTGTGTGTGTGTGTGTGTGTGTGTGTGTGCGAATTCCATTAGGGCCTGACAGGGCCCCGTGCAACCCTCTCATCAGGATCCTAGAAAAACGCAGGAAACTGAGAATCATTATACGGCCACTGTGTGAACGCTCCAGCACGGGGCCTGATCGTTAACGATTTCGTGCCAGCTTGGGGACAACTGGAAACAGGTCTGCAGGTGTCTCATAGGAACCTGGTCTTGTGCTGTCGGTCTTGTGCTTTGCTGTCTCTAAGGGCGGCCACGTCACCAGCCCAGCCAAGCCCAGCACCACATTTGCAAGTGAAGATCTCCGGGTTTCAAGGTTCCCCGAAGAAAGGAAACACACCACCAAGGAGGGAGGGTTCCTTCAGAGACATGTGGGAGTCCCATGACCTGGACCGTCCTGTGCTGGGGACGTCTCTTCCTTTCCAACAGCCCGTTCACGCAAGGCCGCCCACCATCGCAGGCGCATCTCTTGGGAGAAGCCGCGCAGAGAACGTAGGTCCAGCCGATGCAGGAATCTCTCAGCTGGAAAAGCCCACGACTGCCGCCATCTTCCTCTAGGGCCTGCAGCTGAATTCCAAGCTCCCGAATGGTCACTGTGGGTCGAGAAAGGCTTGCCACAAGTGGTGACTGTTTTGCGGGTGCCTGAGACGTTTCCCTGGGTGTATCATCCACGAGTCTTCGAACTCCCAAATATTGCCCTACGGATAGGACTTCCGAATGAATACAACGCAGTACGTTCCCTGCTTACAAGCCGTGATGGTGCACCATTCACTGCTCTGCAAGCTGGTATGTGTTTTATTAAAACCAAACACAAACACCAGGGTCCACGTTGCACCCCAATCACCGTGCATGACATCGCCATCATTGGTGTTAATTTTCCTCTCATAGTCACCCAAGCTGGATATGGCTCAGGGATGCTTCCTTTCCCTCAGGGCCTCTGTGCATGATCCATGGGGCCCCAAGTCTGTCTTTACATCAGTTGTTTTGTCCGCAGGCTAGACGTCCATATCACGATGCTTGTCTCCTCCCCGGGGTTGCTGACCTGTTTGTGAGGAAGGGGAAGATATTTTCTTCATCTCCCTGTGAGATGAGTGGATGAGTGGATGGATGGGTGGGTGGATGCATTAGTGGATGGGTGGATAGAAGGACAGACGGATGAATGAATGATGGAAGGATGGATGGAATGATGGATGATGGATACATACATTGTAGATTAGTGGATGGTTGGATGGTTAGATGGGTGGATGAGTGGGTGAGTGGATGGATGGATGGACAGGTGGATAAATGGATGGATGCATGGATGGATGCATGGACAGATGGAAGGATGGACAGGTGATGGATGGACGGATGTGTGGATAGATGCATGGATGGGTGGCTGGTTGGATGACTGGGTGAATGGATGGATGATGGATGGATGGATGGATGATGGATGGATGGTTGGATGGAGGGATGGATGGATGGACAGATGGATGGATGGACAGATGGATGGATGGACAGATGGATGGGTGCATGGATGGATGGATGGACAGATGAATGGACAGGTGGATGGATGGACGGATGGCTGGATGAGTGGGTTGATGGATGGATGCATGGGTGGGTGAATGCATGAATCAATGGATGGATGGGCAGATGGATGGATGGATGGATGGATGGATGGATGGACAGATGGATGAATGGACAGGTGGATGGATGGACGGATGGATGGATAAGTGGGTTGATGGATGGGTGGATGGACAGATGGATGAATGGACAGGTGGATGGATGGACGGATGGATGGATGAGTGGGTTGATGGATGGATGCATGGGTGGGTGAATGGATGAATTGATGGATGGATGGACGGATGGATGAATGGACAGGTGGATGGGTGGATGGATGGATGGATGGATGGACAGATGAATGGACAGGTGGATGGATGGATGGATGGATGGATGGATGGATGGACAGATGAATGGACAGGTGGATGGATGGATGGATGGATGGATGGATGGATGGTTGGATGGAGGGATGGATGGATGGACAGATGGATGGATGGACAGATGGATGGGTGGATGGATGGACAGATGGATGGACAGGTGGATGGATGGACAGATGGATGGATGAGTGGGTTGATGGATGGATGCATGGGTGGGTGAATGGATGAATCAATGGATGGATGGATGGATGGATGGATGGACAGGTGGATGGATGGACAGATGGATGGATAAGTGGGTTGATGGATGGATGGATGGATGGATGGACAGATGGATGGAGGGATGGATGTCTGGTAGATTAGTGGATGGGTGGATAGGTAGATGGTTGGGTGGGTGGATGGATGAACAATGGATGGATAGGTGGATGGTTCCAGAACACCAGGTACTACCGATAGGTCCTTAAGGAGCTTGGGAAACGCAGGAGGAGACAAAGCCCCAGGTCAGGGGAGGTTGAAGAACAGAGAGAAGATGGGAAGAGAAATCGCTCCCCTCCCTCAGTTCAGAGGCTCCCAGAGTGGGCCAGTCCCCTTTGCAAAGTAGTTGGCTCTCCTGGAAAAAGCTGGAAAATCTGCATCCAAAATGCTTGAGGTTGTCAAGGAGCAGTCAGTCTCTGGACAGCCTGCCACCTGCCCCAGGGAACCCACCTCTAACCATCTACGTTTTCATAAACCTTAAGCCCACTGAAAAAGTTGCTGTTTAACTGATTCCACCAGGTACAATGGAATTTAGGGTAATTTGCATGCACTGTTGGGTACATCAGCCTGCTTGCAGGAACACCACTCAATCACAGAGGGGAGATCAAATTAACTCTAATTAGATTGTATTCAATTTGATGTTTTTAAATGTTTATTTATTTATTTTGAGAGAGAGAGAGAGAGAGAGAGAGAGCATGAGCAGGGGAGGGGAAAAGACAAAGAGGGAGGGAGAGAATCCCAAGCAGGCTCCACACTCTCAGCACAGAGCCCGCCACGGGCCCCGAACTCACAAATTGTGCAATCCTGACCTGAGCCAAAATTAAGACATGGACGCTCAACCGACTGAGCCATCCAGGAACCCCCCCAATATGGCTTTTTAAAGCCCTAAAGCTTTTGTGCATTGAAGTTCAAAAGTGAGGCGGAAAAGATACAAACGACAATGGATTTAATTTCTCGCCACCATTTTGGAGGGGTTCATAATCCCCTCCTCATTCATGACGGACGGATACATTGCAATAATTCAGTATGTCCTCCTGGCCTCATCTTCCTGTCTGTCCACTCCGGTAACTCCCTGATACGGAGGTTACCTCTCAGCATGTGTGTCCAACTTCGAGGATATTTCGAGGAACTCCATGAACACTCATCTTGCAGAAGAAATTTAGCCCCGGAGACAATAGTGTCCCTTCCATTTCTGCTCCTACGAAGGAGCCCCGTGGCAGGGTTTACGTGAGTCACTGGCCACCAGCAGGCGTCTCTGTGAGGCTGGCCGTGGGAAGTGAAGACAATTTTATTCATAACGTAGAATTAAATTTCGCCCAATGTTCAGTTATGGGTTATTCTTTTATTTTTTCTTAAATGTTCTTAAGTTTCTGGAAACTTGCAGAATTATTATATTTTCAAAAGTAGTCTGGGACTTTTAATATATCTAATAACATCAGATCAATAGCGTCCGTGCCACATGGCGTATTACAGAAAGGAGAAGGGCCCGCATCGCGAAGGAATAAGTGAATTTACTCCGCCCCAACAGCTTGTTTCTAATCGGCCAGAGGCTTTCAGGCACAGAAAATTAACGTGCTGGATTTTCATGCTGGCAAGTTTCTTCGATGTGGTGTAATATATATATATATATATATATATATATATATATATATATATTTATATATATTTATATTTATTTATATTTATTTATATTTATTTATATTTATATATGTATATATAAATTATATATTATATAATTAATGTATATATTATATCTATAAATTATATATACAAATTATATATTATATAATTAATATTTATATATATATTATATATACATATATATATATATAAAGTGTCTTAAAGCAATTATTCTGGGAAGTCTGTAAAAATGTCACGAATGCAAACTTTTCATGCAAAGTTTTTTTTCATAAGCCCGTACTCTGTTTTATGGGAAACATACCTTGTTTTCAGTTCCCTACCAGCAGATGGTTCTGATTGAGACTATTATATGCAAATAGGCGTTGTGCTTTCTCGATAAGAACTATGCTGGAAACGTGAGTGAGGTTTTCTGTCCTTTTGCGTGAGGATGAAGCCAAGTTTTAATTTTACCACAATACGACAATGTTTGTCACCCGGAATCACCATGTTTAATGTCTCAGAACAGTGAAGGGGCGCCTGGGGGGCTCAGTTGGTTGAGCGTCTGACTTCGGCTCAGGTCACGATCTCGCGGTTCGTGGTGTCGAGCCCCGTGTCAGGCTCTGTGCTGACCGCTCAGAGCCTGGAGCCTGTTTCAGATTCTGTGTCTCCCTCTCTCTCTGCCCCTCCTGTGTTCGTGCTCTTTTTCTCTCTTTCTTAAAAAAAAAAAAAAAAACATTAAAAATGCACAGCTTAAAAAACAGGACTTTCTGCAGCTGCTGCTATGTGGGTGGACCTTGGGGACGTGACAGTCAGTGACGTCAGCCAGACACAGAAGGACAGATCCTGTGTGATTGCACATATATGGAGTCCCTAGAGGGGTCACATCTGTAGAGACGGAGAGGAGACAGGAGCCAGAGGCGGGGGACGGGGACGGGAGTCAGTGCTTCATGGGGACAGAGCTTCAGTTTGGGAGATGGAAAGTTCTGGACACGGATGTTGGAGATGGCTGCACAACAGCATTTTATCCCAATTAAACACTGAAAAAAAATTTAAAAATAGGTGGGTAACTCAAAAGTCAAAGAGATTCCCAGGTGTTCAAAATGTTTGTTGCTTCACAGAGAATGTGTTCTTACTTCTAAGTGGCTGTGTAGGGGGATTTTCTCATGTGCACATGTAGTTAGCAGGAGCTGGAAGGAGGGAAGGAAAGGAGGAAGGAAGGAAGGAAGGAAGGAAGGAAGGAAGGAGGGAGGGATGAGGGAGGGAGGGAGGGAAGGAAGGAGGGAGGGAAGGTGGGAGGAAAGAAGGAAGGAGGAAGGGAAGGGGGAGGGAGGGAGGGAAGAAGGGAGGGAGGAAAGAAGGAAAGCAGGGAGGGAGGAAGGAAGGAAAGAAGGAGGGAAGGTGGGAGGAAGGAAGGAAGGAGGAAGGGAAGGGGGAGGGAGGGAAGGGAGGAAGGAAGGAAGAAAATAAGGAGGGAAGGAAGGAAGGAAGAAAGGAAGGAAGAAAATAAGGAGGGAAGGAAGGAAGAAGAGAAGGAGGGAGGGAGGGAAGGAGGGAAGGGAGGGGAAGGGAGGTAGGAAGGAAGGAAGGACGGAAGGTGGGAGGAAGGGAGGGAGGAGGGGGGGAGGGAAGGAAGAAGGAAGGAGGAAAGGAAGGAAGGAAGGAAGGAAGGAAGGGGAGGGAGGAAGGAAGGAGGGAGGAAGGAAGGAGGGAGGGAGGGAAGGAGGAAGGAAGGAAAGAGGGAGGGGAGGGAGGAAGAACGGAAGGAAGGAAGGAGGGAAGAAGGAGGGAGGGAGGGAAGGAGGGAGGGACAGAGGGGGAAGGAAGAAGGGAAGGAAGGATGGAAGGAAGGAAGGAAGGAAGGAAGAAAGGAGGGAAGGGTAGAGGGGAAGGAGGAAGGAAGGAGGGACAGTGGTAACCAGCATCAGCAGAGACGTATGAAAACTGTCTTCTGTTTACAAAATTAATCTCTTTGCAGCAGTTAAATTAAATGCCCTGAAGTCTCCTGTACCAACATGGATAAATCTAGAAGAAAGACGAGTGAAGAAACCTGGTTGTCCAGGGAATTTCTACACCCAGCGGGTCCAGAGGTTATCACGTGTATCATTCGTGCGGCTTTTTTGAAAAATCCACACGCCTAAGGGCCGCCTGGAGGGCTTGGTTGGAGGATCGTGTGTGTGACTCTTGATTTTGAGGTTGTGAGTTCGAGCCCCACGTTGGGTGCAAAGACTACGGAAAACTAAAATCTTTTTTAAAGAAAGGAAACAATTAGTAAACTTTATGTATTTTTTTTGGAGTGGGTTCAGGTTTACAGAAACATTGTGCAGAACGTAGGGTGTGCCCGTGACCGTCACCCCTGCTCGTCCTCGGTTTCCCCCATTGGGAACATCTTGCATCAGTGTGTTGCATCTCCCACAATCGGGGAGCCCAGACCGGTCCATCACCATTGGGAACCGAGGCCCATGGTTTGTCTTGGGGTCCCGCTCGGTGTTCAGCTGTGGGCTTTGGGTCAACATACAATGCCCCGGTATAGTCATTACAGCATCCCACAGGGTCTCTCCGTTGGCCCTGAAAACCCTCTGTGCGACACCCGCTGCTCCCTCTCCGGCCCCGAACCCCTGGCCAGCACGGGTGGTTTCGCACAGGCCTGGTTTTCCCTTTCCCAGAATGTCCCACAGGTGGACTCCTTTGCACCCTGCCTTCTTTCTTCTTGATGTGAGCTTTTAAACACCCAAAACAACACCGCCCGTGGCACGTCGACCCATCCACAGGCGTGAAAAGCAGAAAAACGATGGTGTAGGAAGAAGACAGCAACGTAGGAGCGAGGTCCCAGACGTTTGAAATGATCATGAGTGGTGCTTCCCCATTTGGACGGGGAATATGGCGGCCGCATTGGGACTGAGTGTCTTCTCCCGGAAGCCTCATGGCCTCAGGGAGGTTGCAAGGTGCACGACGGCTTTGTGTCCGGTCTCCTCTGTGCACCGACGAGCCTTCAGCCCGGGTCCTGAAGGGCCGTGGTAGCTGGGCTGTGGCCGAGGCCTCCAGCTACTGTCGGGCAAAGCCCAGCAATGGCGCTCCTTCTCGGGGCTGGTGACTTCTGAGTCTGAAACCACTCGCCAACAGGATAGTGTTGGCCAGAGCCTTGCCGAGAACATGCAGACTCGATTCCCCCAGAGGGCGTGTGCTGTGACCGTGTTCCTACCGTGACGGAGGGCAGAGAGAATCCCCAGGGAGAGAAAGCACTCATGGGACCGTCCCGTGCGTTCCAGAGCTGATAATCCGCGTCCCAGTGGACCCGGGGCCGTTCGGACCCGTAGCCGGGGTCGTCCTTGCAAACCCCCGGCGGGGTCCTCCTCGGGGCGAGACGCTCCCGTCCCCAGAAGCATCTTTGAAGAATGAGCTTCGCGACTGTATTTCATAAATTCCTGATTTGCCATCACATCTATCTTTCCGTGCAACTTTGTGGAGGGAAATAGCCCAGCCTGCTCATGTCAATTGTGTGTGCAATCTCTTATGTTGGGGGGCGAGGGGGGCTGTCTCATAAATGTCTCTCCGCGGGTCTAATATAAACACCGGGGGCATCATTCACCCGCCACCTCGGGGGGTCCACGCCTCCGCGTCCCCGCTTTCAATGCACCTTCAGCCGCGTGTGAAACCACACAGACTTCGGAGCCCAGGTCTGAGGCGCAAGTTTCTAGAACGCGCAGTACGTTGGGGTCTAAAGTATTTCGAGGATCCCCCTTCCCACGTCTTTGTCCCTCCTTCCGACGCGTCTGAGGCACGTGTTGGCATCTCTCCATCCCGACTCCCTGCTCCCGGGGACAGCGACCACCCCTGAACTCATTCTCCCCGAGCTCCCCGTTTCTCCCCGAAATGTAAGCACCCTGCTTTGAAGGCACAGGACCCTGTGGTTTCCGCGATGGCACGGACGTCCCCCTTGGGGCCCCACCTCCAGCCCTCGCGGTTCACGTCCTCGCTGGGCCTGGTTCGGCTTTGCATCTGTGGACAGCGCTGACCAGGGTGTGCCTGGCATCGGGGGCGACCGGACCCCGTGCCCCCAGGAAGCCCCAGGCCCCCCGTGAGCGGCCCTGAAGCCGCCACGTGAGGCAAAGTGTGCACTTTCCGGCTCTCGCGGCTCTGGTGACTAGTGCTGTTCTCTTTCCGAGCGTCGAGCTCCTGTTCTTCTGGGAACAGCCGTGAAATTGTTCTGGAAATTATACAGTAGATTCTTACACTTAAAAAAAACACAAAAAACAAACGTAGCTTCTTTGCACAAACGGAGAGCTTATGCGAAGCTTTTGTCTTTTTGCCTCGTCGTTCGTAGAAATTTAATCGTTTTCCTCTGCCTTCAGCCCGTGCAATTTATATATGCTCCTGGGGGAGCATGTAGGCTTCATAGATATATGAACCCTGGCCTTTTATTTCTTAGATGTAGCAAACAATGCTCTGGTCAGAAGGAAAGGGATCAAATATTTCTAGAAATTTCTTAGGAGTTGAACGGGGTCACGTCTTTGTTTTCCTGTGCCTTTAACCCAAGCAACTTCCATATCAGTTCTGGCTTTTTATTTCGTTGATGTAGTAACAAAAGTATTTTTTTAATAAAGAAAGGGATTAAATATTTTTTCCCCCTAAAGCTTTCTTGGAGGTCAGGGCCTTTATCTATGAGAAAGTAGCCAACAGTTATGGGTAACCCGTGTGAGGCCGCTCCCAGCCGTAAAAGAGCCCTTTTGCTAAAGGCTCAGCAAAGTCAGTGCTGGGGGATCGTTGGGGCTGCTTTTGGCTTCTCTCGTTGAAATTAGTGGGTGACAGTCACACCTCATTACTGCTGTATGATCGTCATTTGCAATTAAAGACTTTGTCATGCAAGGAAGGAAGGAAGGAATGAAGGAGGGAGGGAGGAAGGAAGGAAACGAGGGAAAGAAGGAAGGAAGGAAGGACAGAAGGAGAGAGGAAGGAAGGAAGGAAGGAAAGAAGGAAGGAAGGAAGGAAGGAAAGAAGGACGGAAGGAAAGAAGGAAGGATGGAAGGAAGGAAGGAAGGAAGGAAGGAAGGAAGGAAGGAAGGAGGGAGGGAGGTGGGAGGAAGGGAGGGACAGAAGTGGGGGGAAGGCAGGGAGGGAGAGAAGGAGGGAGGGAGGGACAGAAGGAAGGAAGGAAGGAAGGAAGGAAGGAAGGAAGGAAGGAAGGAAATGAGGGAAAGAAGGAAGGAAGGAAGGACAGAAGGAGGGAGGGAGGAAGGAAGGAAGGAAATGAGGGAAGGAAGGAAGGAAGGAAAGAAGGACGGAAGGAAAGAAGGAAGGAAGGAAGGAAAGGAAGGAAGGAAGGAAGGAAGGAAGGAAAGGAGGAAGGAAGGAAGGAAGGAAGGAAGGAAGGAAGGAAGGAAGGAAGACAGAAGGAGGGAGGGAGGAAGGAAGGAAGGAAATGAGGGAAGGAAGGAAGGAGGGCAGGAAGGAAGGAAGGAAGGAAGGAAAGGAGGACAGATGGAAGGAGGGAGGGAGGAGGGCAGGAAGGAAGGACAGAAGGAGGGAGGGAGGAAGGAAGGAAGGAAGGAAGGAGGTGGGAGGAAGGCAGGGACAGAGGTGGGGGGAAGGGAGGGAAGAAGGGATGGAAGGAAGGAAGGAAGGAAGGAAGGAAGGAAGGAAGGAAGGAAGAAGGAGGGAGGGAGGGAAGGAGGGAGGGAGGGACAGAAGGAAGGAGGGAAGGAATGAAGGAAGGAAGGACAGAAGGAGGGAGGGAGGAAGGAAGGAAATAGGAAGGAAGGAAGGAGGGAGGGAGGGCAGGAGGAAAGGAAGGAGGGAGGAGGGATGGAGGGAAGGAAGAAAGGAAGGAGGGAAATAGGAACGAAGGAAGGAAGGAAGGAGGGAAGGAAAGAAGGAAGGAAAGGAGGAAGGACGGAAGGAAGGAAAGAACGAAGGAAGGAAGGAAGGAAGGAAGGAAAGAACGAAGGAATGAAGGAAGGAATGAAGGAGGGAGGGAGGAAGGAAGGAAGGAAAGAAGGAAGGAAGGAAGGAAGGAAGGAAGGAAGGAAGGAAGAAAGGAAGGAAAGGAGGAAGGAAGGAAGGAAGGACGGAAGGAGGTAGGGAAGGAGGGAGGGAGGTGGGAGGAAGGGAGGGACAGAAGTGGGGGGAAGGCAGGGAGGGAGAGAAGGAGGGAGGGAGGGACGGAAGGAAGGAAGGAAGGAAGGAAGGAAGGAAGGAAGGAAGGAAATGAGGGAAAGAAGGAAGGAAGGAAGGACAGAAGGAGGGAGGGAGGGAGGAAGGAAGGAAGGAAGGAAGGAAGGAAGGAAATGAGGGAAAGAAGGAAGGAAGGAAGGACAGAAGGAGGGAGGGAGGAAGGAAGGAAGGAAATGAGGGAAGGAAGGAAGGAAGGAAGGAAAGGAGGACAGATGGAAGGAGGGAGGAAGGAGGGCAGGAAGGAAGGAAGGAGGAAGGAAGGAAGGAAGGAAGGACGGAAGGAGGGACGGAAGGAGGGAGGGAGGGACAGAAGGAAGGAAGAAAAGAAGGAAGGAAGGAGGGAGGGAAGGAAGGAAGGAAGGAGGCTGGTGTCTCTCTTTTCCAGCTCTTTCCACGATCCCCCTTCTCCCCGACGCAATACTGAACAGGTGTTGAGTCTCCACGTGTCCTTCTGGGACCGTGACGTCACCCCCATGACTCCTCCCTGCTGTCCCCGCAGCCCGACTCTCCTGGGTGGCCCCAGGTGCTCGGAGGTGTAAACGGGGCGGACCCCATGCTCCCCACGGGCGAGGGGCACTTGCCGATCCATGGCCTCCAGCACCAGCTTCCGCCCCCCCAAACCCTGCGCCGTGAGCCCCGGAGGGAGAGCCCCGGGCGTCCTCTCCTGCCCCACCCCCTTGTGCCTCTGAAGCCAGGGCTCTGTGTTGCTCGCAAATGGCCCCCCTGCTCAGGGACGTCTCCCACGTGCCGAGTCTGAAACGAAACCCGTGAGGCTCGCGGTGACCGCAGGGTCCCGAGGACGCTCCAATTGTACCCACCTGTCTCCACGGATGGACGCCTTGCGAGGCAGCACGTGTAGTCATTCGGGCTCCGTGGAGGCTGGAAACGGGACACCCACACGTGGCAGAGTGGCTTCCCCGGGGTCCCCGAGTGTCCTCACGTGGCCAGCGATCTCGGCCGACGAGGACCCTCCCTCAGGACCTTCCTTAAGCTGACCTCCTTCCGGGAACCCGTACCTCCCAACGCACTCAGTGGCCAAACCCGGCACGGAGGCGTCACGGGTCTGCGGGTCCCCGGGGGGCCAGGTCGGGTCCGGACGCCAGGGTCCAGGGAGCAGGTGGCTCAGGTCTGCGGTCTCTGTCTCTCGGGCCCCCCAGACCATCGGGCACCAGCACGTGTGATGCACTGTGACCTCTGGGGCCGCAGCTCCCGGGGACACGAAGTTCTCACGGTCACGGGGACGCACAAGGGGGTCGGGCCCAGCCACGCAAACGTGCTCAGGCCGCTGTTTCCCTCACACCCACCGGGTCCGTGGCCCCGAGCTAACCTCAATACAAACTGCAGAATCCTACCTGTGTCACCATAAGGGGCGGACGGGTGCCCCTGACGACGGCATGTGCTTATCTGAACCCCCGGAGCCTGGGAATGGGACCTAACGTGCAAAATGACCTCAAAGACAGGACTTGAGATGAGCTCATCCTACGTAATCCAGATGGTCCTAAATCCAATACAAGTGTTCTTGAAACACACACAAGAGGAGGGACAGACACAGAGGAGAAGCCACATGAACACAGAGGCAGCGACGGGAGGGACGGGGCCACAAGCCAGGGGCA
Organism: Panthera tigris; assembly: GCF_018350195.1. Lineage (NCBI taxonomy): Eukaryota > Metazoa > Chordata > Mammalia > Carnivora > Felidae > Panthera > Panthera tigris. The sequence goes on along the minus strand of NC_056677.1, from coordinate 603,579 downwards.
CCTGCAGCCCCAGAAGCTGGAGGAGGCAGGAAGGAGCCTCCCCCAGAGCCTCTGGAGGGAGCACAGCCCTGCCTGCATTTAAGGGGCCCTACCCCCCTGGATCTCAGCTGCTCTGCCCCTCCTGGGTCTCATTGATCCTGTCCTGCCTGGATCTCAGCGGCCCTGCCCTGCCTGGATCTCAGTGGCCCTGCCTTGCCTGGATCTCAGGGGCCCTGCCCTGCCTGGATCTCAGTGGCCCTGCCTGGATCTCAGCAGCCATTCCCTGCCTGGATCTCAGAGTTCCTGTCCCTCCTGGATCTCAGCGGCCCTGCCCCTCCTGGATCTCAGCGGCCCTGCCCCTCCTGGATCTCAGCGGCCCTGCCCTACCTGGATCTCAGGGGCCCTGCCCTGCCTGGATCTCAGTGGCCCTGCCTGGATCTCAGCAGCCATTCCCTGCCTGGATCTCAGAGTTCCTGTCCCTCCTGGATCTCCGCAGCCCTGCCCTGCCTGGATCTCAGTGGTCCTGCCCCTCCTGGATTTCAGTAGCTGTGCCCTGCCTGGATGTCAGACTTTTGGTCTCCAGGCCTGGGAGCAAATAAGTTTGTACAATCACAGGTGGCAGTGTGGGCCAGGAAGGTGACGTGGGGTTTGTGTCCACAATGTGAGCCTTGCCTCTACTCCCCACCGGGAAGGTCTCCACGCATTCGTTACTGAGTCCGATTGCTGCGAAATAAATGTCGTCCCTTCATCGGTCTCCCGGAGCCTTTTCCCACGTTCACAACGACCCCAGCTTGCGCTGAAGGGAGTCTCCATGTGGCCCTGGGATTATCTTCTGTGAATTTCTGTTGTGTATAAAATAGATACATTTTGATTACAATATTATTACTTTCCATGCAGTATATTTTCTATTTTTCGTTTTACGGCTTGTCACGCAGTGCAATAACCACTCTCGCTCCGTGCCAACGCTCCCGGTAAACGGTGCCGGAGATTGATTAAATGCCTCGCCTGAGTTCCACTGTTTAATCAAGCCCAGCAGAGATGTATTACCTCCTATCTTTCAGCCTATAAGAGCTGATCTTAAATACATTGAGTAACTGCGAAGGAATACGTGGCCATCAATGTTTCAAATGCATGGTTTACATATTTCAGGAAATATATCTGCTCGGGTAGCAGCGAGAAATCCTCCTGGCAGTAAGAGCTCAGTACAGCATGCGACACGGAATTAACCACCCCCCCCCCCCGCCCCACCGCCGTGGCGAAGTGTGCTTCACTCTTCATACGGAGCCGTAAATATCCAGAATCTGGAGGTGAATTACAAAAATAACAAGTGAGCTGAGGGAAAAATTGATGGCAACAGGAGACAGAAGGTATGGGAGCCTTTCCGCCACGACCAGCTTCACAGCTGGTAGCCTTCTAGACGCTGGTCCCGATGGGAAATGTTTCAGGCCAGCTGCTGGAGGAGGTCCGGGGACGGTGTGGCTCTGCCTGAGTCGCATCACTGAGGGCGCGGGTTGGGGAGGAAATGCACGTCATTGACCGGTCCTCAGTCTAGTCCCAGGCAGGTCCACTGCGAGGGATGTCTGGCTCCTCTCTGGAAGTCTGCCGGGCTCAGCCCAAGTCAACCCTGTCATGTTCTACCCTAACCCGAAACACACAATCTGAGCCCTTAACGTCAACCCCTCCATCACCGGCCCCTCATCACAACATCATCCTTCACCCCCGATGGTGTCTCTTGAGATGCTGAGCCGTGGCCATGCTGTTGAACGGACTGTCTGATTTGCCAGTGATCGCATCGGAGCATTTCACAGAAGACCCCAGTGGATGGAGGGGGCAGTTTTGCCAAAGGAAACTGAGGTAGAACATGGACAAAGGATCTCGTGCTCCAACTCCCCCCAGCGCGGTGCGAGGGATCACGTCTAAGCATCACCACGGAGCCCTGTGCATGGGTGACGGTGGGCCGAGAGGTCGACCTTCTGTGCCCTTGAGGCCAGGGCAGCTATGGTGAACTGTCTTCTCTCCAGCACTATGCTCGACAAGCAGAACCAAGTCTCGGTGTGCTACATCATGAAAAATGGTGGCGAGCCCTACTCTAAACACTGTACGTGGACATGGTGTGTGAGAGTTTCTGGAAGAGATTAATGGTGCATAGCCACTGGCACATGAAGAATAATTTAAATCTACAGAGATGGATATAGAGGTAGGAAGATCTAAAGATAGAATTGTGATAGATAGAGTAGCTAGATGATAGATAGATAGATAGATAGAACATTGACAGAGAACAGATAGGTAAATAGGTTGATAACTCATAGATAAATAATAGATAAATGATAGATAAAACATAGATACAGATACATAATAGATGATAGATGTATGGATGGATGGATGGATGGATGGATGGATGGACAGATGGATGAGTCGGTGGGTGAGTGGATGGATGGATGGATGAATGGATGGATGGATGTGTAGACAGGTTGATGGATGGATGGATGAATGGACAGATGTATGAGTGGGTGGGTGGATGGATGGATGGATGAATGGATGGATGGATGGATGGATGGATGTGTAGACAGGTTGATGGATGGATGGATGGATGGATGAATGGACAGATGTATGAGTGGGTGGGTGGGTGGATGGATGGATGGATGGATGTGTGTGTAGACAGGTTGATGGATGGATGGATGGATGGATGGATGGATGGATGAATGGACGGATGAGTGGGTGGGTGGGTAGATGGATGGATGGATGGATGGAAGGATGGATGGGTGGATATATGAATGGGTGAGTGGATGGATGGACAGATGGATGGACAGATGGATGAGTCGGTGGGTGAGTGGATGGATGGATTGATGGATGGATGGATGGATGGATGGATGGACAGATGGATGAGTGGGTGGGTGGATGGATGGATGGATGGATGGAAGGATGGATGGGTGGATGGGTGGATAGATGATAGATATATAGGTGGATAGGTAATAGATGGATAGATAATGGATGGGTGGATGGGTGGAGGGGTACATACATAGGTAAGTATGTAAATAGATGATAGATATAGGGATGGATAGATATATGATAGGTAGGTAAATAGACAGATAGATAGATAATGCATGGATGGATACATAGATAAATGATATATGGATGGCTATAAGCCACCTAGGCCAAGCAGAGGTGCTGGCCAAGGAGAAATTCTGGAATGGTTCCCAGAAGAGGGACACAACGACCATTTGTCATGACTTCTGGACCAGCTGTAGCTCTTTCCGTGTTTTCCTCATTTCTCCATAAGACACCGGCCGGAATCTTAGCCAACTTAGCCCAGATGGCATTGACTTCCTCCACACATCAACAGGGTCTGCATGAAGGGTTCTAAGGAGCTGTTCCAGCCACAGAGCCCCTGGTGGGATGGGATGGGGTCTCCACTGTGATTGAATCATAGGCTGGCTCTCTCTCTCCCCACCCCTCCTTGCCTCACGTTCCCAATTCCTCCCCCCAAAACCTGCAGCATGCTAACTGCTATCCCAGAGTCGGCCTCTTGGAAACCCAGCCTAATCTTTCCACAGACATTTCGGGTGGGTGCCTGGCTCTTGGTATTCGGGGTCTGCTTGCCCTTCTTGAAAGGTAAAATGAGTCAAGGACTCTCATTAACTTCCCGGGAGCACAGGGTTTTTATTCTCCTTCAGCAGTGAGAGGCACAAACTCTTCATTTGAAGAGCTCACCACCCCCAGCCCTAATTTCTAGAACCAATCACGTTCTTGGGGTCAGTTTGAGTGGAGCTGGGTACAGGTCCGAGTCAATTGCAGCCAGATGAAGCCTTCCCATGCGAAATTTAATTACCGCAAGCCTCACCCTGGAAACGTTCACCTTGAACCAGAACATCGCTCGAAAATAAAATTGAAATGTGAACTCACAAAATGCTAATGGGTCCTGCACTCTCCCCCCTCACCCCTCCCAGGCCAAAAAAAAAATGTTCACACACGTCCTCGGAGACCCTGGAATGACTACATTTCTGCATTCGAAATTCATTCCACTGGCATCTTTTATGCAAACCATGTTGCAGTACGTTCTTGATTTGCATCCCCCTGACCCCATCTTTACACCATGTGACCACGTCATCCATCCACTCGGGGTCACACGCTCAGGCACACCGCTTGGTGAGCACATGCTCACAAAGTAGAAAGGACCGTGAGCTGCACCAAAAAAGAAAGAAACACACAGTGGTGTGTGATGAAGGCATGTGCTTTCCTCCCCCGGGAAAACCGTGGACACCCCAGCTTCAGATCGTGGGGACGACGGAGGTCCTAAAAGCGTGTTTGAAGATGGGGACCCTTGTCCGCACAGAGGAAGTAGCCACCTTTCGAGTCCTCATCGATGAATCCATACCAGATAAATGGGATGAAGGATAGAAAACCAGCTGAAGCCAGAAGAGCCCAAACAAGGTCAAGTTAATAATTGGATTCTGTAGTTGCATCGTACTAACTGTCCACAAAACACCTACGACGTGACGCTTCATGCCTTATCTGTACTTAACTTTCCCTGAAACTGGCCAAGTACCCTGTGTGGAACACGTGTCCAGATTTTTGGTTAATCGTGAGGTCCTGTGGAATTTTGAACGGAAATCCCAAAGAGGAAGGGAGGACCTTCTATCTTTATTTCTACTTTTGATGCTAATGACTCGAAGCAGTGAATGAAATTCACTTCCTGGGGCACAGGTTACTTGGAAAGTTTGAAGTATGAACATGATATCAAGTATCTATAGGAATTATATTCCCTAAGTGGGTAGATATTTAATCTGTACTTGCACTTAATCTGAAAGATTTTTTTAAAAATGTTCTTAATGTTTATTTATTTTTGACAGAGAGAGATAGACAGAGCAAGAGCAGAGGAGGGGCAGAGAAGGAGGGAGACACAGAATCCGAAGCGGGCTCCAGGCTCTGAGCTATCAGCGCAGAGCCTGATGCAGGGGTTGAACTCACGAACTGTGAGATCATGACCTGAGCCAAAGTCGGACACTGAACTGACTGAACCACCCAGGCTATTTAAAAGGTTTTAAATGCAGTTAATATGAAACACAGATATGTACAAAATCTAGATGGTCTGGGTGTAAAATTATTGAGTCTTTTGGAAAATGGAATGTGTACCATGACCCAGTGACTCTTGATGGCCAGTAATGTGCAAAGAACCTTGCCTTGTACTCTTCCATAATTGCCTCCCTGGTCCTAGAAATACCCAAGGAATAAGATGAAAACCTTCCACACTCCAAATTAACATCACAAAAATAAAATGTTTAAAGAAGGCCCACGTGGAGAACCACAGTCCACATGGAAAAGTAGACCCCTTGGACAGATTAGGCTGGAAAAACATCCAAACATTGAGATGGTTTTTCTAACATTATTCCGACTTTGGAAAATCAAAGGCCCTACACAACTTCAACACATAGGGCTTCACTGACCCTTACTATCTTATTTCAACACTGTATATGATGTCATAATCGCATTGCTATCGATTTTCATTGCTGATAACCAATACACGTGAAGGACAGACGTTTCAGTGGTGGCTGGGGAAATGTGGCATTATAATGACGTATATAAATTTTATTTGGGATCCAGAAGGCGGGAAGGGCAGAGTGATGGAAAAGGCGATGATATTTACTTTATGAGATTCAGGAATCAATACACCTATTTACATCAGACACACGAGTGTGGTCTTTAGTGCCCAAAACACACCTCTCAGAGAATTACGATATTAACCGGAGAACAAGGGAGGTGACCGGGGAAGGTGTCATAGATCAAGAAAAGTGTTTAATTTTGCATCCTTCACAGCTGAGAATCAAGGGTCCCATTGAAATCAGATAAATCAGACAGAGATCAATACTGTGCAGACTCCAGGAGTGCTGGAATCAGGCAGATGGGGGTGCAGAGGTCATGAGTTCCTGCTCCATGGCTCTGCTCCCTGCACCCAGGGAGCTGCGTTCGCAGCCTGCATGATAGACGAGCAGATGTGATTTCTTTACCAGACGCCCGCCTGGCCACCGGAAGGCCTTGTGGCCAATGTACGGGCATCACATCAGGAGAGAATATGCAGATACCAAACCTCTCTAGGCCTTCTGCCCTCGAGGGGTGATGGACGTGGGTCACAGACGCTTAGGGGTCACATGGAGGTACTTCCTTGAAGTCGTGGAAACTCCTTTTACCTCTGAGTCCCATCTGTAGGATGCTGATATTAATACTAAACACTAAACCACTACAAACACCAAACGAATACTAACCGTACTAACCGCCGAAATGCTAATACTAAGCAGTGAACGGAGGGTGCTATGAACCTAATACCAAAGTCATCGTAAAGGAATTACCAACACTAAGTTCTACACCAGCCGTAAACCCCAATACCAATGGTACCGTAACATCAGACTAATCTGTGTTTAGTTTATTTTGAGAGGGGGACAGAGAGTGTGAGCAGGGGAGGGGCAGAGAGAGAGGGAGACACGGAATCCCAAGCAGGCTCCGGGCTCCGAGCTGTCGGCACAGAGCCTGAGGCGGGGGGCGAATCCACAAACCGTGAGATCGTGACCTGAGCCGAAGTCGGACGCTCAGCCTTATTTGTTGAGGATGATTTTCTGAGGCACGGGGTTCGCCTCCCCAGTGGTCGGGGGAGATGGTTAATCGCTAGTGAGTAGACGCACATTATGCACACTGTGTGCCCGGGTTTTCCAGCTCAGGTGTGTTTCCGAGAGCAAATAGAGACACGGCTCTGGGGCAGAAGTCTCGCAAGCACTGCCCCCAAGTCAGGGGCTCACAAGTGTCCCATTAGGAGGATGTCAACAGTCACTCCGTGAGTAACACAGAGCTGCAGGACAGCCGTGCCTAGGAAACACTCACCCCACCCCAAGTCGGCAATGCGTCCTCCAGACGCGGCCCGAAACACAGCCGGCTGGCACTCTTACCACGGTATGCTGCAGGGCCCCCGTCCGTCCTCTCAGGATCCCCGCTGACCCCCAAAGCATGAGGGTACCAAGAAAGCGCCCTTCTATGGGGTTCGCTCACACTTGGCCCCACGGGTCCGCATGAGCCAGCCCGTCACCCCAGCGGTTCATGAGACCCAGCGATGTAAGCTTCCTGGGGGCACCTGGCTGCCTCGGTCGGTTCAGTGTCCAACTCTCAATTTCGGCTCAGGCCACGAGATCTCACGCTTCGTGAGATCCAGCCCCCGTCCCACGCTGGGCTCTGTACTGACTCCACGCATCCTTCGTGGCGTTCTGTCTCTCCCTCTGTGTCTCTCTCTGCCCCTCCCCGACTCAGTCTCTCTCTCCATCTCTCTCTCTCAGTAGAAATAAACTCAAAGAAACAAAGATGCTCGCTCCCTCTTGGATCGCCTGTATGAGCTGGAGTATTGCCGCCTCTTACTGGGAAGAATGGCACCCGCGGCACACTTTTCAAGACGTTTAGTGAACACTCCCACAGTGTGACGTTCTCCACGTCGGAAGGCACGAGCAATCCGGTGGTGTTTCGCACGTCACAGGGCTGTGTACCCATGACTACATCTACCTACAGCTTTTCGCACCTCCCCCAAAGGAAGCCCTGTACCCACTGGGCAGCTGTCCCATCGCCGTCCCCAGCCCTGGGCCCCCACCCTTCAACCCACTTTCTGTGTCTGTGACTCTGACGACTGCAGGTGACTCATGACAGTGGAACCACATGTGTTTATTCGTCTGGTTGTTGGCGGCTTGTCTCGGTGAGCATCACGTCCCGAAGGTCCGTCCACGTGCGGGCAGGTTTCCTTTACATGATTGAGTAATATTCTGCCACGTGGATGGACCACACTGTCTTCACCATCCATCCACTGATGGCTGGTCCACTCGATTCCCCCTCTGGGCTCTCGTGACTAACACAGGAATAAACACGTGTGCGGTCGAATCCCAACTTTCAAAGCTCTTGCGTTGGTATCTATGGGAGGAAATCCCCGGATTACGGGCTGATTCTGTGTTTTAATTTTTCACAGCATCACCTCCCTGTTTTCCCCCGTGGCTGAACCCCTTTACGTTCTCCCCAGGAATGTGGGAGGGCCCTCTTTTCTCCACAAACTCACACACACTTGTTATTTCCCCCACCCCCTCTTCTGTTTTTAAATATAGTCATCATTACGGGTGTGGGATAGTTTTTGTATTTCCTAAGGTGTACTCGAGTCCCTTGCCCTTCATATAATTGGATTCTTTCTCTTTTCATGGCCACGTTGTGAGAAATCTTTAATATATGCGACCTGGGTGGCTAAGTCGGTTGGGCGTCCAACTTCAGCTCAGCTCATGATCTCACGGTTCGGAGCCTGGATCCTGCTTCGGATTCTGTGTTTCTCTCTCTCTCTCTCTCTCTCTGTCTGCCCCTCCCCTGCTCGTGCTCTGTCCCTCTCAAAACTAAATAATTTTTTTAAAATATATACACGAGATGCTGATCCTCCTGAGATAAATTATTTGCAAATATTTTCTTTTCGTCTGCAGGTTGAATGTTTTGCTTCCTTGACAGTGTTCTTGGATGTGCAAAGGGTTTTAATGGAGAGCTGCGTTCTGTCGGCCTGAGGACACAGATTTCTTTTCTTTGCGTCCATTTTTATTTCAAATTTTTATTTCCAATCGCAGGACAGTTGACCCACAGGGCAATTTGAGTTTCACCTGGTCCCTTCTGTGCACACGACTCCCCATGGTCACCACGACAGGTGCCCTCGTGCGTTCCCATCACGTGTCTGCAACGTCCCCGCCCCCACCCAAAACTCTGTAACTTTAATAAAGTATCATTTTACCCACGTTTTTGTCCTTCTGTTGCCTGTGCGGCTGGCGTCACAGCGAAGGTGCCCCACCGTAAGCGCTCGATAAACGTTGGTTTCCACTCCCATCAGTTATCACCGGGTACCCAGCCCCGTCCCAAGCTCCAGGCTTAGGGAGAGAGCAAGCAGGATGGCTTGTAACCCGAGCAGATGCCTGCAGACCGGCCAGGCGGCCGCGCTGGGGACAGGACGTGATGTAACAGCTGGCTGCCCCACACTGTGCCCCCTTCCAGCCGCCCCCAGACGCGTCCAGCAGGATTCCTCCCTGCAACTCAGCTGTTGCATCACGTCTGTTCCCCCAGGGCGTGCCCTGACACGTGCATTTCAACACTCTGCTCTTAGGGGCCCCCCGGGGCTCACGGGGAGAGGCCAGCCCGTGACAGAGCGAAATCCCTAAGTCGACCCGTGAGACACTCCAGCTGGACCCCTAACACGCTCGTAATCCAATCGGTCCGTGAAAAACCGCCAAGGTCTGACGTGAGGACCGGCCTCCGTGTCTGTTCTGCACCTGCCCCGCGGGTAAAGCTCACGGGCATTTCGTGGTAGGACTTCAGCATCGGGCCGCGAGGGGAAGCCTGTACCAGGGTGCTGGGCATTCTTGGAAGATGCCCCATCGAGCACGGCCCCGTGGCCCCAAACGAAACCAGGAGGGGGGTGAGGTAGACACTGGGACCAGACCCAGGGCGCCACAACCCCACCGCAGACGTCTGTGACGCGCATCCCCAAGCCCGCCTGGGCAGATGGGACCTGGGGACATTATGGCATAATTAAGGTGGGATCGATTAGCTTTCGGCCCAGGAGGGAAGTCTTTTCAGGACGCATGGATCAACCACCAGGAAACCAAGGATGCCAACTATCTGTCAATACTTGTCCCCGGGCCCCTCTTCCTCGGCGTGTGGACAGGAACCCCAGCCCCACAGCACCCAGTTTACCCTCCCATAAACAAAAATCCCATCGTTCAAGGCCGGATGCCCCCTGCCCCACGTCTTCCGAGAAGCGTGGACCGGTGTCCCTTCTCCGACGCAGCCCCTATGGGGAATGCACGGTTGGGGGCAGGGGGAGACCTGAATAATTCAGCACACACAGAAATTAAGCACGGCGAGAGTTTCTTAAACGCAGCTAATGTGTCGTTAGCTTAATTTTTATTTTTAATCCCCGGTGCGCGGGGCGGACTGACACGGGAATTGCCAACGACGAACGTCAGAATCGCTCACGTGGGGTGTGCGTGGGGGGGTTGATGGGATTTGTCAATTTTATGATAATGGGTCTTTCCGAACGCGTTGGTAATAAAATGGTAATCTCGAACCTGAGAGAGCATTAACTCCTTCAGACCCGGAGGCCTGGGGACGCGATTGACTTCTTGAACGTGGCTTCACCGGAGGAAATGATATCACTGAATTTTATTTCAGCGAGAACCCCAGGCCGCGCGAGGACACGGGATGAGGTTACAATTACCTTCAGCGTAAACCTCCCTCAGACCTGTTAATGTCTTAACTGAAAAAAAAAAAAACGCCCTGGTTAAAAAAATATATATATAACCTTTTTAACACATTTTACAGACTATTACATACGATGTCGTTTTTACACGGATGCTATTTTCTACGTAAGTGGATTAGGCAAATAGTCATTGTTTTTTTATGTTTATTTATTTTTGAGAGAGGGAAAGACAGAGCGTGAGCAGGGGAAGGGCAGAGAGAGAGACACACAGAATTGGAAGCAGGCTCCAGGCTCCGAGCGGTCAGCACAGAGCCTGATGCAGGGGTTGAACTCACGGACTGTGAGATCACGACCTGAGCCGAAGTCGGAGGCTCAACCGACTGAGCCACCCAGGCGCCCACAAATAATAACACAGGGTCACAAGGAAGGACGATGTGCCTCAGACCCCACGGACACATCTGGAACCCACGATTCTCGGGGACAGAGGGAGACAGGGGACACCCCACCGACTGTCACCCCATTTGTACGAAATGCCCACAATAAACAGATTCGCAGACTGCAAGCTGACCGGGGGCCGTGAGGGGTTCGCGACAGGCGGCTTAAGGGGCCCCGGGTCTTACACGGTAACAATAGAAGTATTTGGGGACTCGTTCGAGACGGTGGTTGAACCACCCCGGGAACTAACTGCTCAGGGCCGCTGAGCCATGCACCCAGGAAAGGTCACCGCGGCTACTGTTGTGTCACTCAAGGCTAACGCGGTAAGAAAGTCTGGTCCGTGCAGGTGTTTGTGAAATGCTCGCGGGACAGCATCTCCGGAGTCACAGCTACCAGTCCCGTTCACTGCACAAACGCGTCTTCTGGCAACTTCTCCTGGTCTGTCTGCACATTCTCATTCATGACAAGTGAAGCCCACACAATCTTTCCGACCCGACACGGGGCATTCTGTACCACGGACACCTTAGGCCCCCACATCGCGGCTGCCCCAGTTCCCGCCGAGCACTGTGGGCCGAGTCAACACCTGTGTTGGGAGCTGGGGTTCCTCTCCCTGGAGCCCAGCTCCCCGTGGCGGTGACGGAGGCGGGGGCCTGGCTCGGAAAGGAAGCCCCGCCTGCAGAAGAAAGGAAAGAAGGTCCCGTTTAATGGCTGAGGGGGGATTCCGAGCGAGACAGAGGCCGGTGGCCACGGGGCCCTGAGAGTCTCTGGGTGAGTGGGGCACGCAGCATCCAGGAAGACAGCTGGGAGGAGGCATCCCCAGGCAGATTCAGTGCTGCACCAGGACGCAGGGGGTCCGGAGAGAAGCAGGCCATGGCTGTGCCTTCCTCGCCGTTCTGGCGGCCCCAACGGCGAGCGTAGATGCCCTGTGTCTGTCAGCACCCATGGCCGTGAGCTGCCCCAGCTGCTCTGTGCAGAGAAGGAATTTGTAAACAAATACGGAACAGCTTGCATCCGTCCGCGGGGACCTCGCGGGGCCCCAGAACTGGCGGTTAATGCGAGACAGGGAATGTGCAACCTCCCCGGGGGGCGCGAGGGTCCCGGCTACTGGGGCCGCACACAGGCCACGGCGTCCCCACCGGCACTGGGCTCCAAACACACTCCAGAGGCTCAGCCCCACGTGCGCCACGAAGGGTTCCAAGAACTTACACGCGTAGGTTCCAGGCAGTGTCTTTTTTTCGTTTCTATTTATTTTTGAGAAAGAGAGAGAGAGAGAGAGGGCACGAGTCGTGGAGGGCCAGAGAGAGAGGGAAAGACAGAGTCCAAAGCAGGCTCCAGGCTCCGAGCTGTCAGCACAGAGCCCGACGCAGGGCTCAAACCCACAGACCGCCCGGCAGTGTCTTAACTGAGGGACGCGGGGCCACAGCCTCGGGCCAGCTCCTTGGAGGTGGGAAGTGAATTCTCATGGTCTCCACCTGGAGAAGGCAGGACTCAGGGAAAGGACTGCGTGAGCCCGTGGACCCGAATCCTGCTCGTGTAGATGGTAGCATGACATAAAGTCACCTGCAAGGACCGTCACCTTGTGGGCACCTTCTGAGACTCGAACGTACTTCCTGGCAACGGACCAGGTTGTCTCAAGTACGGCAATGACAGCTGACCATGTCTGGGTCCCTTTTTGTGGTCACCCCTCGGGGCGTTGTGGTGGGTGCAGACCAGGGACACCTGTCATCAGCCTACGCTGAACAGGACGCCCCATGTTAGTCATCCAGCCCCACGTGTCAGCAATGTTGAGGCTGAGAAGCCTTGACCACGAGGTAAGACAGTCTGTCAGTCTATCTCCCTCCTTATGCAGCTATTATCTGTCGATTGATCCTTCTATCCAATGATCCATCCATCCATCCATCATCCATCCATCCACCCATACATCACATCTATCTATCTATCTATCTATCTATCTATCTATCTATCCATCCATCCATCCATCCATCCATTCACCCATCCATTATATCTATCTATCTATCTATCTATCTATCTATCTATCTATCCATCCATCCACCTATCCATCCATCCATTCACCCATCCATTATATCTATCTATCTATCTATCTATCTATCTATCTATCTATCTATCTATCCATCCATCCATCTGCCCATCCACCCACCATGTCTGTCTGTCTACCTATCTATCTATCTATCCATCCATCCATCCATCCATCCATCCATCTACCCATCCATCCATCTACCCATCAATCCATCGTATCTATCTATCTATCTATCTATCTATCTATCTATCTATCTATAATCCATCCATCATATATCTATATCTACCTATCTATCAACTATCTATCTTCTATCAATGTATCCATCCACCCATCCATCCATCATATCTATCTATCCACCCATCTTTCCATCATCCATCCATCCATCCATCCATCCATCCATCCATCCATCCACCCATCCATCGTATCTATCTATCTATCTATCTATCTATCTATCTATCTATCTATCCATCCATCCATCCACCTATCCATCCATCCATTCACCCATCCATTATATCTATCTATCTATCTATCTATCTATCTATCTATCATCTATCTATCCATCCATCCATCTACCCATCCATCCATCACAACTATCTATCTATGTATCTATGTATCTATCTATCTATCTATCTATCTATCTATCCATCTACCTATCCGTCCATCTACGCATCCATCCATCATGTCTATCTATCTATCTATCTATCTATCTATCTATCTATCTATCCATCCATCCATCCATCTACCTATCCATCCATCTACCCATCCATCCATCGTATCTATCTATCTATCTATCTATCTATCTATCTATCTATCTATCCATCCATCCATCTGCCCATCCACCCACCATGTCTGTCTATCTATCTATCTATCTATCTATCTATCTATCTATCTATAATCCATCCATCATATATCTATATCTACCTATCAACTATCTATCTTCTATCAATGTATCCATCCACCCATCCATCCATCCATCCATCCATCATATCTATCTATCCATCCATCTTTCCATTCATCCATCCATCCATCCATCCACCCATCCATCGTATCTATCTATCTATCTATCTATCTATCTATCTATCTATCTATCATCCATCCATCCATCATGTATCTATCATCTGTAAATCTATCATTTACATACCTGCCTATCATATCTATCATCTATTTGTTCATCCATAAACTCATCCAGTTGCTACAATCTCACCTTCTGGATGTGAGGGCCCATGTGAAGCGCACCCCCAGTCCCAAATGCAAGCCCCCTCAGGGCCCCCATTTTTTCCTGCCTCTTCCATACGCCCTGGGGCATGAGGCCCTTATATGTCCTCATTGCAGGGCCATCCAGAGCCCAAGGAACACTCGCTGTCCAAAGTTGCACGAGTCCCTTGGGATCTGTTGTGTCCTGTGACATCCATGTGTGCTCCCCATGTTGGGTGCACTTTTGTCAAGACTGGGACTTCCAACCTGGTCACAGAAGGCAGGGGAGGGACGAGCCTTCATTCCTGAGGGAGCCGTGTGCTCTGACTTCCCTCTCTTCCTTCCTTCCCTCTCTTCCTTCCTTCCTTCCTTCCTTCCTTCCTTCCTGTCTCCTTCCCCCTCCCTTCCCTCCCTCAATTCCTTCCTCCCTTCCTTCCTTCCTTCTTTCTTTTTCTGTTTTCTTTCTTTCCACGTTTTCTTTCTTTCTTTCTCTCTTTCTATGTTTTCTTTCTTTTTTCTTTCTTTCTGTTTTCTCTTTCTTTCTTTCTTTCTTTCTCTTTCTTTCTGTTTTCTTTCCTTTCTATGTTTTCTTTCCTCCTTTCTATGTGTTCTTTCTATGTTTTCTTTCTTTCTATGTTTTCTTTCTTTCTATGTTTTCTTTCTTCTTTCTTTCTCTTCTTTCTTTGTTTCTGTTTTCTTTCCTCCTTTCTATGTGTTGTTCTATGTTTTCTTTCTTCTTTCTTTCTTTCTTTTCTTTGTTTCTGTTTTCTTTCCTTTCTATGTTTTCTTTCCTCCTTTCTATGTGTTCTATGTTTTCTTTCTTTGTATGTTTTCTTCTTTCTTTCTTTCTTTCTTTCTTTCTTTCTTTCTTTTTTTCTTTCTTTGTTTCTGTTTTCTTTCCTTTCTATGTTTTCTTTCCTCCTTTCTATGTGTTCTATGTTTTCTTTCTTTCTTTCTTTCTTTCTTTCTTTCTTCTCCTAAATCAGGTGCAGTTCCTTAAACTTTCTTAACATTGTGCATCAAAACTGGGTGGTATACTTAAACATCATTAAAATGGCAAATTTTGTGCTATATATATGCATGGATAGTACCATAAAGTGGTCCTTAAAAAAGAAAACAATTATCTATCAAAATACAGGAACTCGGTTCACATTCATCGCCACTGTCTGAATGGCTTCTGTGACAGGAAAATCTCGCAGTGATGCACTGAGAACTGAGGATTTACCCTTGGTCGGTGGGGGAGGGGGGCAGACAGCGCCCTGCAGGCCACACTCAGGCGGGGTGGGGTGGCTAAGAGAGTGGGTGTCCCAGCTGGGACCCCTGGCCACCTGACACCTGTGATAAGCGGACAGACCTCAGGTGATGGCCTCTGGCCCGGGCAGGACGGCGGGGGCATCCCGCAGCAACCTGAGCGGAGTCGGGGGGTGGGGGTGGGCAGGGGGAAGCGGGCAGAATCTGCAGAACATCTGGTGCTGAGGGCAGCTCACGGCGACCCGGGGCCTTCTGACACGTTGGAGTCTGGATGCCGGCCCGTAGCCCCTTCCTGCCCTGTGCTGTCTCCTTCTCATTACGGGGATTTATTCCCCCTCTTTGTAGTCGCTGCAGCATGTGTCCTAATTGTTTCTTCCACGTGCTGTAAATCTGTCTGCCATCCAGTAAAACATGAAGCCGGGACCCAGCAATTTCCTCTTCTATCTTTGCGGCCCCGGCCCGGCCGGCGGCGGACCGAGTGTTGAAACGAAATGAAACATGTTTGCGCCCCTTCCCGACACGCGGGCCTGCCTCCTTCGCTCCAGGAATTTTTAATATTCGGGCCACAGCCTCCGCATGACGTCATCCCGGGATCTAATTGGAACCGTGGTCTGCGGGGCCGGACCGGCGGCCTCAGGCTGGCTCCGTGCCACGGCCCGCCTCCGGCTCAGAGAGGCTTTAATGCCGTCAAGGCTCATCTGGTTTTATGCAGTCCTCGGCCGGTTCACAAACGCGTTCTGAGGTTTGCATGGTGGCCCCTGAAGAAACGGCCGCAAAGCAGCCCCGAAAGGAGCGATTCTGTGCCACCTGCGCTGGCTGGGGCGGGGGGGGGCGGGCGGGTCTCGTGGCTCAAACACGCCCCGCCATCCCTGTCCGCACCCCAGGCCGCTGCGATCCAGATCCAGGACCTGGGAACCCGCCCTACAACTTGGTACGGTTCGCTGGGAACGCGCACCTTGGATACTATGTCTCAGCCTGGGTGTCGACAGAGGTGCACCTGACGGTTTGCAAATTGTTTCTATTCTGAGCAGCTTGCTGCAGCCGGAGCTCAAGAGTGCAAAAACTCACAGGGCAGCTCAGCTCGGATTCCGTGCAAAGCAACCCCCTGCAGGGGCGCGTGCTGATACCAAAAAGTTCTGTGCTGTTGCCCTGGGATTCGGGACTAAGCGCGGGTCCTGTCTTTCATCGGGCACCTGTGTTCATGGCTCGGGTCGTGGGCTTCCCCCCAAAACAAGACACCCCCCTGCCCTCCCCTCTACTTGCCCTCCGGAGACCAGAGCCCCCAGGGGGGGCGGCTTTGTGTGCAGGTCGGAAAGGTCAGAAATCTGACCTCCGCCAGTGCACCTGCACAGACACACCCACCGAAGAACTGGCTGGGGCCGCACCGGGTGACAGGTGTCTCTTCCGGCTGAGGGGCGTCCGCGGCCCCTGTGCTGGGACCCACTGTCTTTGGAGTCTCCTTCCATGAGAACTCGGCTTCGCTGTTCGTCTCGTACCTTCTGCCCGGCACATCCCCAGAGCTCACATGTGAGCGCACACACACACACACACACACACACACGCGCATCTAGCACGTGACTCTCACATCCCCGACTTCACAGGGAGGCCAGAGGCAACTCCCGCAGCCTCCAGACGGTACAGACAGAATTATGACAAATTGCATAAATATGTGCAAATTGTTCGAATGATGTCATGCGCCCAGGGTCCCCCCAAGCCCGCAGAACGCCGCAGTGGAAGGTCAGCCCAGGACTTGCTCTGCATTCAATTGAGACAATTACATCCAATTTGCTTACATTTACCACGGAGACAAGCCCATCGGTTGATTCCAATCGCATTTACAGGTTTATGTCCCGCCAGGACCGGACTCCAGGGCTTGGCACTCCGGAAGGCTCCGGGGCCAGCACGGGGGACACCGTGCACCCCAAGGGGCATCAGAGGCTCTGTCTGAGGTTCCAGGGTCCTGGGGGGCTGCTCCAAGGTGCCAGCGAAGGTCCCCCGGGGCACCCGTCGGATGTCACTGGTCGCCTGCGCCCGATGACGTTTGCGAGCGAGCCCGTGTTCCCGAGTGCTTCCGGGGTCTCGGGGCTTTGTTGCTGTCGATTCTCCCCCATCTGGTCGTCAGCCTGGGGGTGTGCTGGGGCCCATGTGTCCCGAGCTACGAATGTGCAGATGTCTTTTCACACCCAGATCCCAAACACGACCCGTGGCTGGGCCAGGCTGCTGCCTCCTGGTCTCTGAGAAGTGTGCACGGGGCCAGGCTCAGCTCTGCCAGGGGGGCCCCGTGGGGAGCCCAGAGCAGGCACCACCTGGGAGGCCCCACGTGTGCTCCAGTGAGCCCTCGGGGGACAGACCAGAATTGCACCTGCCTTCAGAGCGGGAGCCTCAAAGGCTCGCCTAGACCTCCCAGAGGTCAGGTCGCGGGGCGGTTGGGAACAATGTGGAACCACTGAAGGGAACA
This sequence comes from Panthera tigris, assembly GCF_018350195.1. Lineage (NCBI taxonomy): Eukaryota > Metazoa > Chordata > Mammalia > Carnivora > Felidae > Panthera > Panthera tigris. Next base: position 585,981 of record NC_056677.1, on the reverse strand, counting down.
CAGCATCCTGCACGTGGGGCTGGGCTGAGGGCTCCCCTGTTTCCAGTTACGCACCTGCTGAGAAGCAGGTTCCCTGAGCTCTGGGAGATTCCTCACCTGCAACTGGGCACAGCTAGGGGATCCCTGCAGGGGGGGCCTGGGTTCGGATCCTCCCACAAGGCTGGTCACCTCCTGGGAGGCTGTTTCTATCAAGAAACCACCCCGTGGGAATCTGGTCACCCAGAAACTGCCTGATCCCAGGTCCGTCAAGAAAGGGGCAGCCGACAGGTCTCCACCACGAGCTGCCGACTGGCTCGCTGCCTCTGGGAGTGATTCACCCACTCTGGATTTTCCCGGACCCCGGGCTTTGGGGGAGGGGCAGGGCAGAGGCAGAAGGTCACCAGTCAGGAGTGTGGGCTCTGATCTGCAGCTCCCAGGCCTCGCGTCCCCTTCCTGCTGCTCTGTTGGTCCAGCCTCTGCGTCAATGCCCTGCAGCTGAGATGCTGACCCTCTCTTGCTCAGGTCCTCCAGGGCCCCCTACAGGTATCTGGGCCCTGGCCTGACCTGTGCCCAGGCCCAACCTCAGTGCCCTGAATCAGGATGATCAGAGAGAACTGTGGGATATGGGTTCTGCACAGCTCCCTTCCCCCACAGGACAATTTGAAAGTTGTTCCAGAGATGGGTGTCGTGGGGCAGCGAAACAAACTCCATCCTTCCCCAGCCATGGAGACCAGGAGCCTGAGATCCAGGCAGGGAAGGGCTGCTGAGATCTAGGCAGGGAAGGGCCGCTGAGATCCAGGAGGGGCACGACCACTGAGATCCAGGCAGGGCAGGGCCGCTGAGATCCTGGAGGGGCAGGGCCGCTGAGATCCAGGCAGGGAAGGGCCACTGAGATCCAGGCAGGGCAGGGCCTCTGAGATCCAGGCAATCCAGGGCTGCTGATATCCAGGAGGGGCAGGACCACTGAGATCCAGGAGGGGCAGGACCCCTGAGATCCAGGCAGGGCAGGGCCACTGAGATCCAGGCAGGGCAGGGCCACTGAGATCCAGGCAGGGCAGGACCACTGAGGTCCAGGCAGCTCTGGGCCTCTGAGATCCAGGAAGAACAGGACCACTGAGATCCAGGAGGGGCAGGGCCACTGAGATCCAGACAGGGCAGGGCTGCTGAGATCCAGGCAGGGCAGGGCCGCTGAGATCCAGGCAGGGAAGGGCCACTGAGATCCAGGAGGGGCAGGGCCGCTGAGATCCAGGCAGGGCAGGGCCACACTCTCTCAAGAGGCTCCAGGGGATGGTCCTTTCTGCCCTTTCCAGCTTCTGGGGCTCCAGGCGTCCCTGGGCTCATGGCCGCGTCCCTCCCTTCTCTGCCTCTGCCTTAACTTGGCTTCTCCTCTGTGTCTGTGTCCTTCTTCTGTCTCTTACAAGGACACCGTCATGAGATTTAGGGCCACCCTCCTCCAGGATGGGCTTCCCTCAGATTCTTCCCTTCCTCACATCTTCAAAGACCGTTTTCCAAGTCAATATCTTGTTCACAGGCTGCAGGGATTTGGATGCAGGCCTGTCCTCTGGAGGTGAATCAGCACAGAGGGAAATTTATCAGAAAGCCCCCAACCCCAGCTCTCTCCCTTCAGACACTGAAAAAATCAGCAACTGCTGACCAACATCTGCTGGGCACTATTGGATCAGAATCACCAAAACTTAATGCCATTTTCAGATTAAACAGAGAGCGGACGTTAGAATAATTTCTCACAAAATAACAAAACATCCAAGGCAGGGTAGAGAAGATCTATCTATCAGCTATTTATGCATCCATCCATGCTCCCATGCACCCATGCACCTACCTATCTTGTCTATCTATCTATCTATCTATCTATCTATCTTTCTATCCATCCATCCATCCATCCATCCATCCATCATATCTATCTATGTATCTATCCATCATATCTGTCTATTATCTATCTATCATCTATCTACCTACCTACCTCATCCATCCATCCATCCATTCATCCACTATATCTATCTATCTATCTATCTATCTAATCTATCTATCCATCCATCCATCATATCTATCCATCCATCATCTTTATCTATTATCTATCTATCTATCTATCTATCTATATCTATTTATCTATCCATCCATCCATCATATCTATGTATCTATCTATCTATCCATCCATCATATCTATCTATCCATCCATCCATCATATCTATCTATCCATCCATCATATCTATCTATCCATCCATCCATCATATCTATCTATCTATCCATCCATCATATCTATCTATCCATCCATCATATCTATCTATCCATCCATCTATCATATCTATCTATCTATCCATCCATCATATATATCTATCTATCCATCCATCCATCCATCATATCTATCTATCTATCCATCCATCCATCATATGTATCTATCTATCTATCTATCTATCTATCCATCCATCATATCTATGTATCCATCCATCCATCATATCTATCTATCTATCTATCTATCTATCTATCTATCCATCCATCATATCTATCTATCTATCTATCTATCTATCCATCCATCCATCATATCTATCTATCTATCTATCTATCTATCTATCTATCTATCCATCCATCCATCATATCTATCTATCTATCTATCTATCTATCATCTATCTATCCAACCATCCATCCATCCATCAATCCATCCATTCTGTCTGTATATGTATGTATCTATGTATCTATCTATCCATCCATCCATCTTTCCATCCATCCATCCATCCATCCATCCATCCATTCTGTCTGTATATCTATGTATCTATGTATGTATATATGTATGTATGTATGTATGTATCTATCTATCTATCTATCGTCTATCACGTTTGTCTCTGTGTCTCTGTGTCTCTCTGTTCGTGCATGTTCTCTCTCTCTCTGTCTTTCACACACACACACAGACACACACACACACACGTGCACGCACACAGCTGTTTATATAAGGGTCTGGGGAATACAGCTAATCATCCAATCTCCCATTTCAATTTGGTACCGATTATCTGGCTGCTCACCACCATCAAATTAGCAAAGTCATTTAAACACTTCAAAAATCTTTGAATGTCTGTTTTCCTAAGCTTAGATCTACAACGTGCTCGGATGACAGCTTTGCGAGCTGTGCTCTGGGGAGTGCGGTCCCACGTTATCCCGGACGAGCTGTAGAAACAGGTGGCCTGTGATCCACATCAAACGTCCCGAAACCATCAACCTCCGAGCTCCGTGCCACTTTGCTTTGAAAAGGTCAGAGAGAGTCACGCCGAAAACCCACTTGTATATTTTTCAATGTTTGGACAAGAAATTGGGAACAGATTCGGTCTGTGACAGGAGAATTTCTACGTTTATTTTCAAGCACTGCTGCATTTAAAAAGAAAAAACAAAAAGCAATGATGAGCAGCGGGAGGTGTCTCGGATGAGACCCTGGGCAGCTCGCGGGCAAGCAGTGTAGACATTTCGCAACGCGAGCCCACGCCGGGCAGCTGAGAGGGCCCTTCTCCACGCACATCTCAGCTGCCGATGTTAACGCTTCTGTAACTGTTACTTTTAGGAGCCCGTTAAAAATGGTTTCAAAGCATTCATGCGGAGGACGCGGGCGAAAGGGTTCCTGAACGCCCCACTGGTGGCCGTGGCTCACACTATGAGATGGTTCCGGGCATGCCTTCAGCACAGAATATACCGGAATATATATATAGCATATGTGAGAGTGTGCATGCAGAATATTCATAGAATATATGCGTGAGGCAGCCTTCAGTGGAAAGAACGTTCTGCTACAAGGTGCATACGTTTGGGGACACAGTGCTGAGGGACGTGGGCCAGACACAAAAAGGCCAGTCCTGCTATGGGGGGGCTGTGTCCCCCGAAATTCCCGTGTCACAGCCGGCACCCCCAGGCCCTCAGGAGGGGACCGTGCTTGCAGGTGGGGTCTGTACACACGCGATCAAAGTACAGCGAGGTCACAACGGTGCACCCCGATGGAGTCTGCCTGGGGTCCCTGTAAAAGGGACAAATTGGCACGTGGGCTCGCCAGGGAGGGCGGCCGAGTGAAGACAGAGGCAGACATTGGGGAGACGTGTCCGCTGGCCAGGGGACACCATGCATCACCCCCTGCCCCCCGCCCCCACCCCGGAGTGTCTGCCATAGCCGAGATCGTTGAGATGCTCGAATAAAACAGGGACGTGACCCCGGGGCCATCCCTGCACAACGGGTCAGGCCTCCGCACGTCTCCTGCAAGTGGGAGCCTGTCGGTGCTGCGGGCAGGAGAGTCAGGGGGGCAGGGAGGGCTGGAGGCCCTGGTCGGTGCGGTCACCGAGGCGGGAAGCATCCTCTGGGCTGGGATGGGCTGGACCCACATCCTTCGAGGCAGCCACCACCACCAGGGAGGCCTCCCTGCCTGAAACTGTTGGCCCCGCCCCCACCCCATGCCCGGCCCGAAGGCTCTTTTCTGGAAGTGTCTGTGCAGCACAGGCCTTGGCTGAGCAACCTTGTGCGGAGGGACCCCTGTGCTCTGGCCCCAAGTCCACCGTGCAGGGCTGGGACGGGGAGGGGCCGGAGGGAGCGAGAGGGGGCGCCCTGTGTGGATCCAGGCTGTGCCCCTGCCCCTCCCCTCACCCCTGTCCCTCCTCCTCCCCCTCCTGTCCCCTCCTCAGTCGCCCCTCCCCCACCTCTCTTCTCCCTGCCCCTCCCTTCCCTCCCCTCCCCCCTGTCCCCTGCATCTTCTCCCTCCCTCTCCCCACGCCACCCCCCACCCCTTGGGCACGCTGCCGGCCATGGGAGATAATTTGCGTGTACGGCTCCCCGCACCCCTGCTCTGGCCTCCCCGCCGCCCTGGGCGTGACCAGCGCCGTCCATCGCAGCGCAGGCTCCGGAATTGCGGCGGGCAGAACCCACTCTCCCCCGGAATCTCTCTTCCCAGCAGCTGCTCAGCCTGGACAAGACCCTCTGCATAACTTCCGTCAATCAGGTCTCAGCAATCAGCCTGGAAAGTCGTCCCATATGTGGGCGCGCCGAGCAGGGGCCCAGGGTCACGGCCGGGACACAGGCCACACCGGGGTTACGGTCTGGACGCAATTAGAGGCGCGCTGCGGGCATCTCGGCGCTCCGGGGACCTGTTGCACGACGCCCACGGATAATTGCACGCGCGGAAATTACTCACCCTGAAATTGCCCGGGTGTGGGGGCTGGGGAGTCTAGGAGGTACTTAGCCCACATGTGTTCCTGGAGGAGGGCGGGGGGGGGGGGGGGAGGGAGGAGAAGAAGGGGAGGGGCTGGAGAGGAAGGGGAGAGGGAGGAAGGGGAGGAGGAGTGGGGCGAGGAGTGGGAGGGGCAGGAAGGAGGGGGAGGGGAGAGGGAGGAGGGGGGAGGAGGGGGGAGGAGGAGAAGGGAGGGGCTGGAGGGGAAGGGGAGAAGGAAGAAGGGGAGGGGGAGGGGAGAGGGAGGAGGGGAGGGGGAGGGGAGAGGGAGGAGGGGAGGAGTGGGGCAAGGAGGCAGAGGGGCAGGAAGGAGGGGGAGGGGAGAGGGAGGAGGGGAGGAGGAGGGGAGAGGGAGAAGGGGAGGACTGGAGCAAGGAGGGAGAGGGGCAGGAAGGAGAGGGAGGGGAGAGGGAGGAGGGGAGAAGGAGGAGAAGGGAGGGGCTGGAGGGGAAGGGGAGAGGGAGGAGGGGAGGGGGAGGAGGGGGGGGGGAGTGGGGCGAGGAGGGAGAAGGGCGAGAAGGGGGGGGAGAAGGAGGAGGGGGAGAGGGCCTGGAGGGGGAGGAGAGGGAGAGGAAGGGAGGGGAGGGAGGAGGGCCTTGGCGTCCCGAGGGTGTCAGGGCGCACCCCTGCTGAGGTAGGGCCCTCCCCGGGCCGCCCTGTGGCCTAGTAACAATGCAGGTGCATCTGCCCATTTCTGCGGGGTCTGTGCCTGGTTGAGCCTCCGACTCCCGCTCAGCTCATGCTCTCACGGTTTGTGGGTTCGAGCCCCGCGCGGGGCTCTGTGCTGACGGGTCAGAGCCCGGAGCTGCTTCCGATTCCGTGTCTCCCTCTCTCTGCGCCCCTCCCCCACTCACTCGCTCTCTCAAAAAAGGAATGAACACGTGTCCTGATGGGACTGTCCCCACAAGACCTTCTAGGGCAAAAGGCAGCTGAGCCGAATCTGGGAAGAGAAGCAAACCCCACAGCAGGTTCTAAGCGGACACAAACTCCCCAGGAGCCCGGCCACGATCCTCCCTCCGGAAACTCCTCCCAGAGTCACGCTTCCAGCCTTTTGGAGGGAATGCGTTGCTCCCATATCCGTACCATTTGGTAGAAGGAGCTCAGCTTCTTTTTTAGAAAAAGTTTTTTGAGTATATTTATTTATTTATTTGTTTTGAGAGAGACAGAGCGGGGGAGAGAGAGAATCCCGAGCAGGCTCGAAGCCACGAACTGTGAAATCATGACCTCAGCTGAATCCAACACTCAGGCATGGTTTTTTTTTTAAATTTTTTAATGTTTATTTATTTTTGAGAAAGAGAGAGTGCAAGCAGGGGAGGGGCAGAGAGAGAGAGAGGGAGACACGGAATCCGAAGGAGGCTCCGAGCTGTCGGTACAGAGCCTGATGCAGGGGTTGAACCCACGAACGGTCAGATCGCGACTGCAACTGAACTGGGACACTTAACCAACTCAGCACGGACCGTGTTTTCTTCTCTATTCGCGGGTCGTCGACGGGTGGGCACTTGGGTCGTTTCTCTACTTTGGCTGCACCCGCTTTAGGACGTGATGCCCGCTGTTCACAATATGCTGTTGTGCCCTTCCGACTTTAGAGGACTGGATCTCCAGCTGTGCGTTCTTTCAGCAGAAAAAAAAAAGAAGAAGAAAGGCAGATAATAAGTAGATAAATGAAAAGAAACAAGGAAACTTTGGGAGGTCTGGGGTGTGTGTATCCCCTCGATTGTGTTGATGGCAGTGTGGGAGTTTGTATGCATTCAAATTCATCAAATTTTACCCCCAGAGTGTGTGTAATGTTTTGTGTATCGATTATACCTCCATAGAGCTATTGATAAAGATATTGGGGCGCCTGGGGGGCTCAGTCGGTTGGGCATCTCACTTCGGGGCACGTCATGATCTCGCGGTCCGTGAGTTCGAGCCCCGCGTCGGGCTCTGTGCCGACAGCTCGGGGCCTGGAGCCTGCTTTGGATTCTGTGTCTCCCTCTCTCTCTCTGCCCCTCCCCTGCTCACCCTCTGTCTCCCTCTCTGTGTCAAAAATAAACATTGAAAAATAAATAAAATAAAACCGTGTGCAAAATCTCAGGCGTGACGGGACTAAATTATACGGCTTTGCCTTGCTTGGTGTTGGGCAGCCAGGCTCCTTGGAATATTTATAGCCGTACCCCCAACCTGCACCTCCCGTTCGTCCCTGAAGCCTGGCTCACGAGTCCTCTCAGCCACATGAGATGACCCCCACGTGTGCACTGACTCACCTGGCCCTGACAGGTAGGACCGTGCACGGAGGAGGTGGGGTGGGGGGCCGGGGCCGGGGCTTCCTGTGGTTTCCGGGTCCTGCTTGTAGCATCGTCGTGAACGCTGAGCTCTTGTGTCGTGCCCTTGCTGCTTCAAGGTTACCTGCAGCTCACGTCCACTAATGTTAGGTATCGCCTTCCACGCCTGTATCCACATCCACACCTGCCCCGGCTCCACGCTTCTATCCACACGCCCGTTTCCGTGCACGTCAGCATCACTGCTGGGCCCCCAGGTAAATTCCCCACCTGGACTCTCGGCGTCTTCAACACGCCAGGACCCCGGGTCCGTGCGGGGAAGGCGCCTTCAGCCATGGGCGTCACCATCAGCCTCCGCGTGAAAAGTAGACGCGAACCCCTTGAGGGCTTAGAGATGTTCTCATCTGTCAACTGCACGTGGAGATTCGCAAGTGGGATCGACCGAGGCCACAGCCGCCCCAGACGCCGGCTGATGAACATATGGGCCCCCGAAAGGAAAACATTTATTTTCAGCATTTAAATCGTTATTAAACAAGACACAGCCTGCAAACAGTTCTCGCAATCGAAACGTGATCCGGCAGTTGGCCGCGGGAAGAGCCCCAGATGCAAACCATTAAATTATCTAAGAATTAAAGCGTTTCACATTTGCGGTCCCACCCATCAGGAAAGCGTTTGATTTGAAATCGTAATTGGCCGATGTCCTTTCGGGGAAATGTCCAGGATGCTGTTCATGGAAGCAGACAGCACACGAGCCCGGCCGCGGCTTTCCAGGAGGCCACAGCACGGTGATGTGCTAGCGGCCAGCCTGCACCCAGAGCCGTGGGTCCCCGGAACCACCCGGGTGCCCCTATTATGCTTCTTAAACATTGCATTCGTTCAGAGAGAAACTCCCAGATGCTGCGTTTTTCAGATGCCAACCAAAGCCCCCTCCCAGCCTCCCATGCAGACCACATGCGGACTCTTTTCGCTTAAACAACAAGGTCAGATGCCTCCCCTGCCCGTTTTCCAGAAGGTGCGTTGTTATTCTCTTGGGGTTTTGTCAAGAGAAGTGTAATGACTCCTTTCCCATCCAGTGAGACGATGTGAATCGCTTAAGGGGGATTGAATGAGAACCAAGGTATTTTATGTTACTGTTTTCTGTTGCAAACAACTGAAATTTATTCTCTCCCACTTCTGGAAGTGGGAACCAAAGTATTTTAAAGAACAGCCCCCCAAGTTCTTGGTTGGAAGGACAGTTTTAACGCCCACGCAGCATTGGCCCCCATTCATTTATAATTTTTCGGGTTTATGGCTCAAATGCCACACGCATGAACTGTGGAGATTTGTGTATCCTGGATCCCCATCACCTGTTTTCCTATCCCCCCCCACCCCGCCCACCTCCCCTCTGCTGACATCCTTGTGTTCTCTGTAGTTAAGACTCTGGTTCTTGGTTTGCCTGTCCCTCTGTCTTTCTCTTTCTGTCCCTTATGTTCATGTTTTGTCTCTTAAAGTCCTCCTATCACTGAAGCCATATGATTTTCGTCTTCCTCTGACTGACTCATTTCACTTAGCATAATACCCTCCAGATCCATCCACGTAGTTGCAAATGGCAAGATTTCATTCTTTTTCATCACCGAGTAATACTCCATTGAATATATAAACCACATCTTTATCCATTCATCCATCGATGGCCATTTGGGCCCTTTCCGTGCTTTGGCTATTGTGGATAGTGCTGCTATAAACATGGGGGTGCACGTGTCCCTTCGAAACAGCACACCTGTATCCCTTGGATAAATGCCTTTCAGTACAACTGCTGGGTCGTAGGGTCGTTCTATGTTTAGTTTTTGGAGGAACCTCCATACTGTTTCCCAGAATGGCTGCACCAGCTTCTTCCCACCAGCAGTGCAAGAGGGATCCCCTTTCTCCGCATCCTTGCCAACAGCTGTTGTTGCCTGAGTTTTTTTTTTTTAATGATTATTTTTGAGAGAGAGAGACAGAGAGTGAGCAAGGGAGGGGCAGAGAGTGGGAGACACAGAATTCAAAGCAGGCTCCAGGCTCCGAGCTGTCATCCCAGAGCCCGACGCGGGGCTCAAACCCACGAACCGTGAGATCGTGACCTGAGCTGAAGTCGGACGCTCAACCGACTGAGCCCCCCAGGCACTGTGTTGTTGCCTGAGTTGTTAATATTAGTCATCCTGACAGGCGTGAGGTAATATCTCATTGTGGTTTTGATTTGTGTTTCCCTGATGACGAGTGATGTTGAGCATGTTTTCATGTGTCTGTTGGCCATCAGGATGTCTTCTCCGGGGAAGTGTCTGTTCATGTCTTCTGCCCATTTCTGCACTGGATTACTTCTTTTTACGAGGGAGTTGTAGGAGTGCCGGTATGTTTTGGACATTAGTCCCTTATCAGATATGTGGTTTTCAAATACTTTCTTCCATTCTGCAGGTTGCCTTTTCATTAAAGTTTAACAGAAAATGTCATTTCATCCAGGAAAAAGGCACTGAGCACGTTTCTCAAATGCAGAGATAACTCCAGGGACAGTTGGAGTTCTCAGTCCTCTCCTGGAATTATTCAGCGAACCCAAGACTGACACACAGATGCTCACAGTTTGAATCCCAAGTTTCGGCGGCTCGTTTTCCGCCAAGTTACGTCCTGGAGGATGTCTGTCTGCAGCAAGAGAGCCCAGTGTGAAACACAGAGGGAAGCAGAGAGCTAAGAAGGTGCCAGAAACTCTCAGGGGATCCCCGAGGAGCTGTCCATCCCCACTTGATGGGACTGACCATCCGGGGCTCCCTTGCGGCTATGCGTGGCCACGTGATGACCTCTGGGCCCAAGAATGAGCTCTTCTCCACTTTTTCCCCTGCTGGTTAGAATGCAGTCATGAGGGCTGGAGTGTCTGCAGCTATCTTGGGGCCCACAAATCATAAACAGAAATGTGTCAGGCCAATAAAAGTCTCCTTAATTGCTTAAAGAGTAAGAATGATCTCTTCTCCACTTTTCCCCCTGCTGGTTAGAATGCAGTTGTGAGGGCTGGAGTGTCTGCAGCTATCTTGCACCACGAGTAGGCAGTCTCACACTGACGACAGTGCAGTGACAACATAAAGGATACCTGGCCTCTTGGGTCGTTAACAGCCTGCCTTCCTCTCTCTGGCCTCATATCATGACACAGAGAAATAATTTCCATCTTATTTAGATTCTTACTTGCTTGTTTGTATCATAATGCTTTAAAACTAACCTGAATTCGTGTCTGTGTGCGTATGTGTGTGTTGTCTGCCTGCTTCATTCACAGCCCCTGGCACTGCACAATGACACGGGGACATAGGAGCTTTGAAACTGCATTGCAATTTCCCCGTCAGGGTCCCTATCATGCTTTGCGAAAGGCCCTCAGCATTCGTGTTCTTGCCCTTTGCGTTTGTAAAAGGAACACTCTTCTTTCTTGGAAGGGAGTGACTGAGGCTTTCACAAGACCCTCGAGCTGTGTTTTTCTTACATCAGACGCGGAGGCTCGGGCCAAGCAGCGTTTCCTGGCCGTGAGCACTTCCTGCCTGCACTCATGGTTTCGTGCCCCTGAGGATTTTCTGTCACCTGAACCTCCCATCCTCAGAATAAGCTCCATATGACCTCACACTCACGTCTGCACACCTTGCTCCGCAATCTCAATGCCCCTCCTTTACTCGGAGCAAAAGGAGGCAAAACCTGGGGCACAAAGGAAGCAGCTTTAAGCCTCCTTCCCCTTAAATAGCCCTCTGGCCCATGAGACCAGATGGGACCTCACAGAGTGTCTCCCAGTTACCCTCTTGGGACAGTTGGCACCTGTCCAGCGCTTACCCACAGAGCAAAACACATTTTCCATCTCTGGTCTCCCACGTAGAAATTCTACGCGTTTTCCTGCGGCATTCCCCGCCCTGTGTGGGGTGACCCCGTCTTGCCTCTGCACGCGTGTGCCTCCCAAGAGCTTTGCACAGCCTTCTGCGAGGCCACCGTGCTGTTAATCCCTGTGGGCATGTGCTCCTTCCCTGAATGACTGGTCAGCATTTATTGAGCACCTACTGACGACCAGCTGCTGGTCTAGGCTCCCGAGGGAGACAGCCCAGTGAACAGCAAAGGGAAAACAGACCCCTTGACCATCACTCCATCCAGGATGGCCTCCGTCTGCTCACATGACTGACACACACGTGTGTGTGTCTAATGAGACACGGGATTGCACCCACATCGATACAGAGCCCCTGTGCGCCCAGCCCGCTGCCCTGGTCATTTCCCTGTGCGATGCAGGCTTGGGCTTTCCAGCACGTTGCTCACCAAAGCCGTACTCTTTCCAGAGGTTGCCCACACAGGACACTGATGGATGACTCCTGCCCCCACCTGAGCTGTGCCACGAGGACGGGGGGGAGGGGTGCTGCCAGCGCTGGATGCAAATACACTAACGAGGCTTTAATATTTGCGGCATACGGAGCGGGTGTTTGCGAAAACAAACGTGCGACGATAACATCTCGCGGAGAATATTGATAGAAAATCAAAGCGTCCTCAAGCTGGCAACCCTTCCTTCCCATCCGCAAGCCTCTTTAATTAATTTAAAGATCTCCTCATTGGAACACACAAATGAAAATGCTTATTAATCAGGGAAGCTTTCAGGCCACGATCAATCATTTCTTATGTAAACCACTGTCTTGTGACCCGAACTGGGTGTGTGACTGTGGAGAAGTGATTTATATCGCTAAGTGTGTCTATTTGCCCTTGAAACCCGTTCCAAGTGACTGAAAGTCTCACAGTGAACGGCTGTGTGAGCACAGCAGGAGAAAGGCAGCACAGATTTTTGTAAGCCCCCTTGTCCCTGGCTCTCAGGGGTGGGCACTGGGGGGATTTGGGAGGGAGACCCACACGAGGGGCACGACACAGAGTGGGGACAGCTGGGCCATCCTGTGGCATGGCCACACCCATGCCCACCCATGTCCACCACCCCAGTGCGAAATGCCCACTGTGGTGCAGACAGGGAGCCTTCACAGCCGTTTCCAAGAGTGGCTTTGGAAGCCACCTGTTGTCATGTAGAATGACTCATAAGTATAAGTCAAGACAGTTGGACACAGAGCCTGTAAATGGAAAGACAGGATGCCATAGAACCCTAGCCCTGTGACCCTGACCCCGTTTAAAAAATTTTTAAATGTTTTTATTTATTTTTGAGACAGAGACAGACAGAGCATGAGTGGGGGAGGGGCAGAGAGAGAAGGAGGCACAGAATCCAAACAGGCTCCAGGCTCTGAGCTGTCAGCACAGAGCCCGACGCAAGGCTCGAGCTCACAGACCGTGAGGTCATGACCTGAGCCGAAGTCGGACGCTCAACTGACTGAGCCACCCAGGCGCCCCTCCCTGACCCCATTTTAATGCCATCTTCTGAGCCTAAGATCTCCAGTTACGTGGAAACTGTCCCTGTCATCTCCAAACCTGAAGCGTACTATTATTAATTAGTACTATTACTCATATTTACAAAAAGAAAAGCGATGGGGGCACCTGGATGGCTCCGTTGGTTGAGCATCACACTCTATTTCGACTCAGCTCATGATCCCAGGGCACGGAATCAAGTCCCAGGGCTCCTTGCTAAGCGCGGAGCTTACTAAAGTTTCTCTCTGCTAAAAGAAAAAGAAAAGGGATTGAGGTTAGTCATTACACTGCAGCCACAAGAAAGGAATTTGAGCTCACAGATGCTGTGGCTGTTTCATTGAACCACCAGGCTGCTGCTGGCATTTGTTACAAGACACACCCTGTACTTTTATACCCAGTCCATGTATCCTGCCGCTTCAGACTCAGGAGCTTGTTGGGATTATTTGCCTGGTGCACGGACCCAGCCCCCTGCTCTTGAACCTCAGTCTTTCTGTTCGTCCATTCCCCCCTGATTAGGGATATCAGACCATAATGAGCTACCCTGGGGACTCTCCAGTTCTACTCATGAGCCCTCTGGCCCCTCCCATCCTATTGTGTTTGTATGAGGTTTTTTTTCTTCTTTTTTGAAGGAGAGTATTTCTAAATCTGCATTTTTGCCCTGTACTTGCTTGAAGCCTTTCTTACCCAAAAAAGACCCCACAAGAGAGTCTATGTCAGGGTTTCCTAATTTCAGCACTATTAACCTGTGGGCTGCATGTTAGTCATTTCAGGCTGTATAACAAAATATCACCGATGGGGAACCTTAGATAACAGACCTGGATTTTGCAAAATCCTGGAGGCTGAAAGTCTGAGGTCAAGGTGACAGCGTGGCTTGGTGCTGAGAAGGTTCTCTTCCTGGCCTGCAGACAGACTCATTCTTGCTGTGTCCTCAAATGGTGGAAACAATGAGGGGGGCGGCAGGAGGGAAAGATTACAAAGACACTAATCTCACTGTGGGGGCCCCACCCTCAAGCCTGATCATGTCCCAAAGACCCTACCTCCTGATATCATCCCATTGTGGTTGGGGCCTCCATATATGAGTGGGAATGGAGGGGGACAGAAGCATTAAGTCTGTAATAGGGTGAGATAGTTCTGCGTTTTGGGTACCGTCCTGTGCATTGTAAGGTATCGAACATCATCTCTGCTCTCCTATCACTGGAGGCCAATACCCTCCTTGCCTCTATTGTCACAACCAAGAGTGTCTCCAGACATGGCCAAGTGTCCCCTGGAAGGAACAATCACCCCCTGGCCTAGCTTAAAGGGGACCAGTCTCTACCTCTTTGCTCCCTCTGGTTGACAGAAAAGACGCAGAACAGCACTGCATGATATAGGATGACAGTGTCCATGATGCTGTCCCTCTTCTAGAGCTATGTCCTGGGTTTGAAACTTCAGGGGTCAGAGAGGAAGGGAGACCCAGGTCAGGCTCAGGGACAAGATGTTGGGGGAGCCTAAGGTCGCGAGAGACTCTATAAATACCAAAATGCAAGGGAGTGTAACAGTCAGCTCTGTGGCTGCCATAACAAGCACATCCCTGAAGGAGAACGGCCACTGCGTGGGTCACATCATTCAATGCTAAGAGAGTCTGTGGCTCACGTACCAGGGCAAACATGGACAGTGGCTGGCAAGCTCCCCTAAAGGAAAAGTTATAAGTAACCATATAATTTCCTGTCTGAAAGGAACAAAAAATCATCACAGAGAAGAGATTGTCTTTGACTCAGAGAACATACAGCATCTGTTGGGAAAAGAGTCTACGTTTAGTGATTCATATCACAAGCCCTCCACCTTCACCATTTATCCAAAAATTGCAATAATTTGGACACCGTATTCTAAAACACGTCACCCCTGTCTTTCTAACAGGCACAAGAAGTTGCAAATCAATAAAAAAAAAAAAAACACGGTGCAGGTGACCATTTGATTCCCTTCCTGAAAAGGGGCCCCACACATCTCCAAACGTCACCTGTATGAGGACTCCTATAAAGAAAGTAAAGGCCACAAAAAAGGACACCCCCTGATTCAGACTTGGTGACCATTGGGTAAGGGCACCGTTGCATTTTCCTTCTGCTGGGTGGAAAAACAGGAGACGTTTTCTCAGGAAATCAATACGTAGATCGATTTCCAGAAGAAGAGAATCACTTCCAGTTAGAAGAAATTAAAAGCACTTACAATGGGTATGATCGTTACACACGATCACTGTCATATATTTTCCTCGGTAAATGCTTACAAATTGTTACTTCAAATGGTCGTATCCGCCCCAAATGAATTTTTATTCTTCACAAACGTCCTTTCTAGGTGGTTTACGGATTCAACATTGTTTTCTTTGGTTGGTCTGAGTGGCAAAGGGGCTTTGTGCCTGCCAGAATCCCATTCCCCCAAGAACCAAACAGCCTCGTTGGATCTCACCCCACATGAACTATTTATAGGTCAAGCTGACGTCCTTCAATGTGCTTTAATTTGGGGGAACCCTCTTTTGCCTTCAAAACGGCGCTGTCTCTGTTGAACCCCAAACCTGATTTCCAAGGAAATGGCTAGCTTCGGTCTCAAGTGTTGACCTCGGTCTGTGAAATGATGTGTGTGTGTGTGTGTGTGTGTGTGTGTGTGTTTCCACACCTCTCTGGGGAGCGCTGTGATCACTTTATTATTTATAGATTAAAGCACATTGTTGCTAATTAACAGTGTTCTAGTTGTCGGTGGGTACGTCTGCTGGCTTTGATGTTTTTCTGATGTTGTATTTTGGGAATTCTGCACGCTGCTCTCCTTGGCATAGTTTCGGGTTTGGGAACCTGAGCTTCTGAGCAATTATTTAATGTACCATGATATTGATGTGTGTCCATTATCTCAAGAAATACCTCACCGTATCACTTTCTGAAAACTCCTTCTTTCAGGGTCAACAGAAACGGGTTCTCGGCACTCAGAGTTCCCACGCCAACGTGCTGGATTGTGCAAACCACCTCCCGTCCTGCTCACCAAGCCGTTCTTGGAAAAGCGGCCCATAGCCAGGCACAGAACTGTCCCAGGAGGACCTCACTGAGAGAGCTCCAGAAAATCCCACCAAAGGGCCAGCACATTCTTACTTTGCTAACCAAGGTGGGCATCTTGACTGAGACACACACACGCCGTCTTTCCATCAGCACATGTGATACCCTGGTGCGGTAGAGTTTAGATGACATGTGTAGGTTAAATAGGGTCGCTTTCCCTAAAATGTACGCCCACCCAGAGCCTGCAATTGGGGCCTGATTTGGAAACAGGATCTTTGCAGATGTGATTAAGTAAAGGCTCTCAAGTTGAGATCATCCTGGATCAGGGAGGCCCTAAATCCAACTGATTCTCATAAGAAATGGGAGAGGAGAGACACAGACATAGAAGACAAGTCATGTGAAGGTGGAGGCAGAGACGGGAGGGACACGGCCACAAGTCCGGGGATGCCTGGAGCCCCAGAAGCTGGAGGAGGCGGGAAGGACCCTTCCCTGGAGCCGCTGGAGGGAGCACGGCTCTACCCTGCCTGGATCTCAGTGGTCCTTCCCTACCTGGATCTCAGTGGCCCTTCCCTGCCTGGATGTCAGTGGCCCTGCCCCTCCTGGATCTCAGCTGTCCCACCCTGCTTGGATCTCAGTGGTCCAGCCCCTCCCAGACCTCAGCAGCCCTGCCCCACCTGGATCCCAATGACCCTGCCTTCCCTAGATCTTACATATTGGGTCCCCAGAACTGGGAGAACATGAGTTCCTATGGTGGTAAGCCACCTGGTCTGTGGTATTTGTAGGATTGTGACAAGACACCAACACAGCTTTGTGTCATTTCTGCCACATGAAAACAGTGGGCTGGCCCCAGCTGGTTTCTTCATGAAGAAACATTCAGCCTACTTGGCCCAGCAACGATGGAGCTGGCTGATTCGTGCAGCTACAGAAAATATGCACACCTACCTGGGCCGCTGGACACACATTCAGAAATCTGACCAAGTGGCCATGGGTGCTTTTATAGCTAACTGTTAGGGGAAAAAGAGGGAGGGACTTGGGTATGATTGGTTCTCCCCAAAAAATATCACATGGACTGTGTTTGTCTGTAGACTCCAGAACAGAAGGCTGGGTAGAACGTTCATATCTTCAAGCAAATGCAACTTTTTTAAATTGACAGCATCTCCATTCATTTATAGGATATACTGATACTAAACGTCTCTCTTGATGTGCACACACACACACACACACACACACACACAGCAGACTGAAATCAACATGGCTCCAGTAACGGCTCAGAGGTCTCTCTTGCACATGTACGTGTTATGGTGTGTGTGTGTGTGTCCATGTGTGATAAAGATTGTGTGTCCATTGGGGCAATTCAGGTAGAGGACGGAAGACAAATGCATCTGTATTTCACCCAAGATAGACAAAGTTGGTTTGGGTTAATGTTGGGATGCCATTGGACATGGGGGGATGGTGTCATCGTTGTTCCCAGGTCCAAGTTGGACAGATGTTGGACGATCTCTCTAATCCAGAATCCCAATCCTCTAGACTCTAGCCAAATGTGTCCAGCTTGTGGGCAGCCAGGGATCTTGAGTGGGGAGACTTCCTCCCTGTGCCCTTAGGACACCACCTCCAACACCCACACGGTCCAGGTTAACACCGAGCCCCACAGACTGGGAGAATCTTCCTGGAAAAGCAGAGGCACAGCATGGGAGAAAAGTGGATTCCAGTCCGGAGACTGAGCATATCTCCTTACAAATGAACACAGTCATTTCTAGATAGATACGACTGATGGATGTACCAGCCCAACTTCTGAGTTGGCTTTGCATGACGTCATGATCCCTCAAAGACTGATGAATCCAATGGGAGTTTCCCCTGGCTGCTGTAACAACAGACCCCAGACCAAGGGCGCACATGTGCTGTCTCCCAGGTCTGGAGACCAGGAGTCTGAGATCAAGGTTTCTGCAAGGTTGGTTCCTTCGGAGCCCCATGAGGAAGGGATCCGTTCCGCGCTTCCCTCCGTGGCTTGTAGGCCATCATCTTCTTGCCATTCCACCTAGTGTTCCCTCTCTGCATGCGTCTACACCCGAGTTTCCCTTTTTAGGGATACCGGTTGAATTAGGGCCCGCCCTAATGACCACATCATAACTTCCCTAACTGCTTCTGCAATGACCTTGTTTCTGAATAAGGCGCCATTGCGATGCACCAGGGGTTAGTATCCCAATGCCATTTTGTTGGGATGCAATCCAACCCACATCAAACATGTCGCAAAGATACAAAGACTGAATCCACAAGAAAGAAAATAAATCAAAACCCAAATGCAGACCCTGTACTGCTGGTTACATGACATCCTTTCTTTCTGTGTTTAAAATATAATTTATTGTCAAATTGGTTTCCATACAACACCGAGTAGCTCATCCCAACAGGTGCCCCCCTCAATGCCCATCACCCACTTTCCCCTCTCCCCGACCCCCACCCCCCATCAGCCCGCAGTTTGTTCTCTGTATTTAAGTGTCTCTTAGGGTTTGCCTCCCAAATCAGGAAACTATGACATCCTTTCTTAATATTTCTTCCTTCTCAAGAGGGTCTCAAAACCTTCTTAGGTCTTGTAGCAATTAAAGAGAGTTGCCTGAAGCATTAAAGCCTCTGGGTTTCCTTGGGTCCCTGGAAAGGCCTTTGGTTGGGGGAGGAGAGGGGGTTCTTAAACCTGACGACTCTGGGGGAAGCATACATTTTAATTGTGCATTGCTGAAGGGCTGACTGTGGATCTGATCTTTATCTGCCCCAGTTGGAGGACGCGGTAGGCGTCTGATCACAGCGAGAAAGCAAACCTGTTTGCGGCTTCAACGTGTGTTCAATTTTCAGTCCCGTGAAACTGGTTTTAATTTGAGAATGCAGTGTAGTGTTTCCCCTCTCTAACTTTTCAGTCAGAACACCCAGATTTCACGGACAGCAGAAATTACAGACACTTTTCTTGTCGATCTCATTTTGGTTCCTCTCCCCGGCGTCCCTGATGAAATGCTCCCTCCCCTCGTCTGAAGGGAAATTCGAGATTCCCTTACACGGTAACACGTTCCACGCTTTGATTTTCCTGATGGAAAAACATGAGCATTTCCGAGAATAAACCTTTCGAGGAATAATACATCAAAGGGCAATGAAACGGAAATCATGGGTGGGGGGAGGAGGAGTGCACGTGGGCGGACGACGCCTCGATGGCGTAACGAGCTGATAGGAAATATCTTCACGGGGTCGCCATTTGGAAGCTATGGGAAGAGTTTACACGCTACAAAATGATCTGCTAAAAATCTCCTTCATCAGTTACCAGGGGGACCCCTTCTAATCTCGTTAGTGTCACAAGGCGGGGAGGAGGGGTGAGACTCAGTAGCAAAGGCTGTGCTGAGGTTTGGAAAGTGGGGCTCTCATGCACACTGCAGGGCTCCTGTGAGCTGAGACATCGTCCGACGTGGTCAGAGCCCCCAGGTTCCGGGGACACAGCCCCCAAAGGGCTGCACTGCTGGGCAAAGTCCACAGACACAAGCACCCCCGTCGGGAACTTACAAGCCATTAGGGTTGCTGACACATGGACGTCGTGTCCTTCTGACTTGTCACGACTCAGCACGTGTGCCTGGGGTGGCCACGGCTGTGTGTTCACATCACCACACCTTCCGACGTCCTTCCTTGAACCATGGAAGTCTGATGGCACTGCAAGAAATTTTTCTCCTCCTCCCCCTTCTTCTCCTGCCTGTCCCCCCTCTCTCTCTGTCCCCGTCCTTGTCTCTCTCCTCTCTGTCTCTGTGTCCCTCCCCATGCCTCCTTCCCCACCTCTGTCTCTGTCTCTCCCTACTTTCCGCTCCTTCCCCTCAGTGCAGGGTTATCCTGGAAGGTGGACACCTCAGCTGAGAGGTAGAGTGCCATTGGCTTGTGCCTTGACCAGCGCCTACAGAACATAGAAAACACAGCTACTCCCAGGACACCTTCTCAAAGTTGCCCCATTTCTCTTAACAAGGTGCGTCCCTTCAGTTGCCTTCCTGGGGGCGCCTGGGTGGCTCAGTCGGTTGAGCATCTGACTTAGGGCTCAGGTCATGGTCTCACGGCCTGTGGGTTCGAGCCCCGCGTCGGGCTCTGTGCGGACAGCTCGGAGCCTGGAGCCTGCTTCGGATTCTTTGTCTCCCTCTCTCTCTGCCCCTCCCCTGCTCACACTCTGTCTCTGTCTCTCTCAAAAATAAATAAACGTTAACAAAAATTTTAGAAGACTGTCCTTAGCTCAGAGCGTTTCTTGTGAACAAAATGGGACAATGGTTGACTAGCAAACAAAATCCTGACATAGACTTCCCACTGGGTTGAAGCAAGGCGTTTTCAGGAAACAAAAATTGACGAACTATGCTACGAACAGACCTCTACCAGAGGGAATATGATAAAGAGAACTCAACGCAGAAGAGAAATGACCCAAATAGAACATTAAAATTCATGAAGGAATGAAGTGAATTTTAATCACGAGGTGATAAAAATGCCAAATTGTGTGGGTAATTGTAAATAAATATTGGCGTTATAAAACAATCATGTCTTAAGGGTGTTAAAATGTATGGAGAATGAAAATGCATGACAATGATGTATAAATCAGGGGGACGTAAATGAAGTTAAATGTTCTAAGGTATTTTCATTGTCTAGAAAGAAAATAAAAGTAATTAATGTTAGACTTTGAAAATTCAAGGGCATATTTGTAATCTTGAGGATAACCTTCCCAAGAATAGTACAAGATATATGACTTCCTAGTTAACAATGGTGGTGATGGCAGTAATTATAATAAAAAATTAAAAACTCAAATGCTCCAAAAGAAGAAAGAAGCAAAAAAAAAAAAAAAAAAAGATCAACATTCGAGGGACACGTAAGAAGCACACACTAAGATAGTATGCTTGTGTATGTTTGTAGTGTTTCCAAGCATATAAATGTCCATATGCTTGAAAATTAAATTTCCACATATCCAAATTAAATTCCAAATTAAATAACCCATGTGTCACAAGAGACACTGGAAAATACTCTAAACTGAAAGACAATGAAAACAAAATAAATCAAAATATTAAGAATGCCACTCATACCCATGCAGACTGCAAAATATATAGTTTAAAGGTGACTAGATTTGAAAAATACCAATGTGCAAATGCACCCTTAAAAATTAGAAAAAGAACAGCAAAACCTCACATAAATTAGTATGAATAAAATAACAGAAGTGGATTAGAACCAATCAAGAGGAAAATAGATGCATACAATAGAACACTACAGAGTCAAAGACTCAACAATATGAAAAAAATAAAATTGACATTCGAAGAAATAGACAATATAAAGTCTTACTACCACAAAAGAGATTGAATCGGTAGCTGAATCACTGATTCAAACAACCCTGGGGCCAAAAGGCTGTAACCTGTATATTCTACCACATTTTTAAGGAATAACAATGCCAATTTTAGTCAAAATCTATATTCCAAAGATAAAAAAGAGGAAACAGTCATAACTCATTTTATGTCACCGGCATAACCCTTACACTGAAATCCAAGAAACATAGCAGACCAATCTCTTTTGCGAACATAGATACAAAAATATCAAATAAAATATTGGTGACTTAAAAAAAGATAAATCATACGGAGTCCGATTTAAGCTAGGAATGAAAACTGGTTTAATAACGTAAATCATGGGGATGCCTGGGCAGCTCAGTTGGTTGAGCGTCCGACTTCGGCTCAGGTCATGATCTCGCAGTTCGTGGGTGCGAGCCCCACATCAGGGTCTGTGCTGACTGCTCGAAGCCTGGTGCCTGCTTCCGATTCTGTGTCTCCCTCTCTCTCTGTACCCCTCCACTCATGCTCCCCCCTCTCAAAAATCAATAAACATTTTAAAAATTAAAAAAAAAGAAGTCTTTTAAAAAAAGAAGCAAATCAATCGACCAATATTTTGGAAAACTAGAAATATAAGGGATTTCCTTCAATCTGATACGAGATATTTAGAAAAGATTTACAATGATCATCGCACTTACTGTTGAAATGTTGAAATCTTTTGACATCGGCAGAGAGAGAGCACGATTTACACTGATTTAAGTGTCCCTCGGACGCCTACCTTTACCCCATCCATCACGTCCACTGCCTGAGTAACCGTGGGCTGGGTTGCACAGATGACGTCCTCACTGCCCCAGCGTGGGGAAACCGAGCCCCAGTCGGCTCGGTGATGCTCCCCACCACCTGTCACACAAGCCGCGAGGCAGGGCGATGGGTGGGCACAGGGGTCCTCTGGTGACACATCCCACAAGTGTGGACTTTCCTAGGAATGCAACACCCACTCACTCAGAAGCCCTGAACGAACCCATCCTGAACGGTGAGCGTAGGAGTTTAGCCATAAACAGTGGTCCTGGATATGCTACAAGTCCCTCCTGTAGGAGCTCAGGTAACACTGTACCCCGCAGAGTTGGGCACCTTTTATCCAGTTCACTGAAGTAGAAACCGAGAAGCAGAGAGGGCCCCACTGGGGAAGGCAGATCAGGGCTCCTGTCCTGTGACCTCTGCACCTGAAGCCATGGGGTGTGTTCTCAGTGACCCAAGAGCTGTTTTCAGGAATGGTGGTCCCATCCTTTTTCAGTCAAACCGGGTGGTCCTTGTGAGGCTGTCCTGTGCCTGGGCTCCTTAGAAGGCCCCTTAGAGCAGTTTAGGGACAGCACATGGCCCAGTGGAGGGTCCCCTTCTGTGACTGCACCCTGCCTCTCCCCACCTGCCAGGAAGCCAGGCTGAAGGATGCCCCATGACACCTCCGTGTCTCAGGCCGCCATATTTCCACCAGTCTTGGCCACCGAATATGGAAGGACAGCATGTTCAACTTCTGGAATAGGATTCCACAGCTTTGTACTGGTTCTGCTCATTCTTGACGAGTGTGGGGTGGAGGGGGAAAGGATTCCTGCCTCGTCCCTCTGCTTCAGAGCCTCCTGCCTTCACAAGGACATTCCCGATGCCTCTCTGATCTCCCCCACGCTCACCAAGGATCCCTTCCTCTCCAGGAGATCCTGGCCCCTTCCTTGACGTTTTGAGCTGCATTCAAGTTACGCCTTCCCCGTTGGGACGTTGAAACCCAATCCAGACCTTTGCAACTCTGTGCCAGACCTCAGACATCTCTGTGGAAACCACCACCCTTCGTGCGCGTGCTCTTGGAAAACAAATGTGTAGACACGTCTTCACCATCATTAGGCAACATTGCAGGGGTGGGACTGGTTGGACAATGGAGAGCCAGATGGGTTCCCTGTGGCCTGTCGGGGAGGGTACCCTGCTCTGTTCGATGCAGCCTTCTGTTAGCATTGCCCAAAACATGGCGCCCTCAACCACAGCGGGACCCTCCCGCTCGGCCAACCAGCCTCCGGAATTTGGAACTTCCCCTCAAAACAAAGGCTTGTCATCTAAGCATTGAATTTAAAGACCCCTTGGTGTTATTTTTGAACACTGGACGTTAATGATAAACCTCACCTTTGTTTTCTGATTTTTTTACCGCGTTGATTTAAATACCCCCGACAGCCCCGATCCAATCTTCCCATTCAACCTGACTGACGTGACATGCATGTGCGTGTAAAAGCTCTCAATTATGCATAATCCAATGTTTTCTAGGGTTTTAATTGAATCACTAGTCTCAAACTTGTTATTTTTAATTTACAACATTTGATTTCTGACACTGGTCCCTCTATGTCATAAATTATGCAGGCGAGAGCCTTAGTTGTGTGGGTGATTAAAAAAAACTAATTAGGCATGATTAAAAAAAACTAAAACAGAGACCTCTTAAATATGTGCATGTTACCATGCAGAGAAGGCTTATTTCGCTGGAAATGCCTCATTTTCTTTCTAAGAGATTATGTTCAGTTTCGTACAATCTGATTGATTTTGACAGAAATGAAAGAAAATGTAGGATTTTTTTCCCCCTTCCTGAATATATACCAGAAATTGCATTACATGGCCCGTTGATGTGGATTTCTCCCACAGCTCATTGAATATAATTTTGTTAAGTGGGCAGGAAAATGAACATGAAGAAAACGCAATGTAATCCAGCATTTTCTTTGGCACGGGAAGCGAGGTCAGGACAGGGCTGTGCGCACCCGACAGGATCGACAATTAGAGTTATTGCCCTTTCAAGCTCCAGCTAATGACAGGGCAGAGGAAGAGGACGGGGAAAGTGTAACTTTCTGAACCAAGGACTCCAGCTAGCGTCGCGGGAGCCTGGGGTCACGGGATACTCTCCACCAGGTGGCTGAGGGCTTACGAGGCTGGGGCTGAGGCTGGCTTGAATCCACGGACATCCCACGGATGCTGCCTTTCAGCACAGGACACCCGGCTTACCTCCTTTCCGTTGGGAGCCTGTTTCCTTCTTGCCTTTGTCTCTGTCCACCCCCCAAAGGCACTGGCGACGAGCAAAATGGAGAGCTTTCTCATCCTCCTGGGACATTACGCTCCCGTGTGCCTAACGGGAGGCAGCCCAAAGGCGCGTCGGGGACACCCCGTCCCCCTGCTCATTCGGAGTTCTATTTAGGAGACAGAATCCCACCGGAGGCTTGGGGAGTAGGTGCAGAGAAAGGGGCGCTCTGGGGCCAACCAAGTGCGAGGACCTTCCTTGACCAATGGCGTCTTGTGTAGTTGGGAAACCGTGGTCATCAACCGTGAGCATCTGGTAAAAACAAGAATAACACAATCCTGGCGGCCACGGAATGGTACGTCCAACCAAAGGAGCCATGCTTGGGAGCTCTCTGCACTCGGAACTAAAATTGATGGGTGCCCGTGGCTTCCGGGTCAGGCTACGTGCATTCCTTCGGGGTCAGGTAGAGAAAGACAAGGCTAGAGACACAGAATCCCTCCTCCAAAGAGAGTCTAAATATTTAGAGACTGTCGCTCATTCAAGCTTAGTTCTGTCAGTCACTTTCTGTACGTGGCATGAGCCCAAGTGTCCCTCCCTCCTCGGGTGTTGGCTTCCTTCCCCTTCAACCTCACGCCCAAAAGGCATACGTCATGTCCGACATGAAGGCGGCACGTGAGGTGTGACCAACGGAATCACAGAGATGCATTCGTACCTACGGATGCTGGTGGATGCTGGCCCAACACCCATTGGCTCATTGTCCTTGGACACGTTTGCCCATATTCACACAACAACAACAATTTTTTTTTTTTTGCCAGAAAACATGGCGGCAATGTCTTGAACAATCATCCACCGTCTTGGACAAGGATGAGGCTGCATTCATTTGGCAAATGTGTCGACAATGTCTGAAAGCAGCGGTCAAATGGTGGGCGGGAGTGAAGGCTAGGAATGAATCTGCAACACAGCAGAAGCAATGGGCAGGGGTGCCTGGGTGGCTCAGTCGGTTATGCATCGCACTCTTGGTTTCAGCTCAGGTCATGATCGCACGGTTTGTGTGTTTGAGCCCCCCGTCGGACTCTGCGTGGACGGCGAGAAGTCTGCTTGGGGTTCTGTCTTTCTCTCTCTCTCTGTGTCTCACTCTCATGTCTCTCTCTCTCTCAAAAATAAACACATAAACAATTTTTAAAAAAGCCAATAGTGAAGCATGCTGGCTGGTCTGGCTGGTCTCCTCCCCTTGGGCTCCCACTGACAAACCCAGGGGAAATAATGAGAATAAGCATTACGGGGAGGGTTTTAATGGAGTCCAACAAAATGGCCATTGGCTGGACAGTGTTAATGGAGTCCAACAAACCGGCCTGAACCATCGTAAGTGGTTCTGAACAGACAGAAGCAGGTGATGTTCGGGGCCATGTGAGGTCATCAAGGAAGGCAAAGTCACCAGGGTATCTGTCGCCGTTGGGTGCGTCCACCCCAAGGGTGAGTCCATCCACCACCTGCACGCTTATCTACATAATGGGACCAGAATCTAGATCTCCTACGTCCTTCCCTCCTCCCTCCCTCCCTCCCTCCTACCTTTCTTCCCTTCCTCATTGCCTTCCTTCCTTCCTTCCTCCCTCCCTCCCTCCCTCCTACACTTCTTCCCTTCCTCCTTCCCTCCTTCCTTCCTTCGATCCTTCCCTCCCTTCCTTCCTCCCTCCCTCCTTCCTTCCCTCCTTCCTTCCTTTGATCCTTCCCTCCCTTCCTTCCTTCATTCCTCCCTCCCTCCCTCCTACACTTCTTCCCTTCCTCCTTTCCTTACTTCCTTCCCTCCTTCCTTCCTTCCTCCCTCCCTCCCTCCCTCCTTCCTTCCTTCCTTCCTTCTTTCCTCCCTCCCTCCTTCCTTCCCTCCTTCCTTCCTTCCTTTGATCCTTCCCTCCCTTCTTTCCTTCCTCCCTTCTTTCCTTCCTCCCTCCCTCTCTCCTTCCTTCCTCCCTCCCTCCCTCCCTTGTCCCTTCCTTCCTTCCTTCCTTCCTTCCTTCCTTCCTTCCTTCTCTTCTCCTTCCTTCCTTTCTTTCTCCCACCTTCCCTCCTTCCTTCCCTACTCCCTTCCTTCCTTCCTTCCTTCCTTCCTTCCTTCCTTCCTTCTTTTCCTCCCTCCCTCCTTCCTTCCTTCCTTCCTTCCTTCCTTCCTTCCTTCCTTCCTTCCTTCTTTCCTCCCTCCCTCCCTCCCTCCTACACTTCTTCCCTTCCTCCTTTCCTTCCTTCCTTCCCTCCCTCCTCCCTTCCTTCCTCCCTCCCTCCTTCCTCCCCTCCTTCCTTCCTTCCTTCGATCCTTCCCTCCCTTCCTTCATTCGATCCTTCCCTCCCTTCCTTCCTTCTTCCCTCCCTCTCTCCCTCCTTCCTCCCTTTCTCCTTCCCTCCTTCCTTCCTTCTTTCTCTTCTCCTTCCTTCCTTCCTTCTTTCCCTCCCTCCCTCCCTCCCTCCCTCCCTCCCTCCCTCCCTCCTTCTTTCCCTCCCTCCCTCCCTCCCTCCCTCCCTCCCTTCTTTTCCTTCTCTTTCCCTTTCTATTCCTTCCTTCCTTCCTTCCTTCCTTCCTTCCTTCCTTCCTTCCTTCTTTCCTTCTCAGTTAGATTGCTCAGAAAATGAGAAGAAAAAGCATCAGGCCTGGGGCTGGCCATTTCCAGACTCACCACTTAGCTGCATTAGCAAAATAATTGAGCCTCCCTGCTCTCTCACAATCTAGCATCATCACCAGAGTGCCAGTTAGTCTCACAGATCTTATTTAAACACACACACACACACACACACACACACACACACACACTGCTTTACATTGAACAAGAGCCCTCCATCATGCAATTACGGGCTCATTCTCACGGCTCTAAGCTCAAGGGGAAACGTGGCACGTGCCCCATGCATTGACCCTGTCAAGGACCTAATTTCTCAGCCCAATATCCACTCAGGCGTGAGAGGATGACACGGCTGAAGGGGAATTAGGAAGTCAACCTCTCCGCGTCCTGACCCAGGGCATCGTTCCGCATGAAAGGGACACCTCCACGTCTCTAACTGGAAGTGGGGTCTAAGCTGGGGCAAGCCCCCACCTCCCCAAAGTCCTATCACTCACTCCATCCTTGCAGGTGCTGGACAGGCCCCCACAAGCTGGGTCCACCCGCAGCAGAAACTCTCCCCTACCACCCCGCCCCATGAGACCCCAGGTCAGGAGGAAAGGGCTTGGACTCCCACCAGCCAACCTTCCTTCCTTCCTTCCTTCCTTCCTTCCTTCCTTCCTTCCTCCCTCCTTCTTTCCTTCCTTCCTCCCTCCCTCCCTCTCAACCTTCCTTCCATCAAATCTTTCTATCCTTCCTTCCTTCCTTCCTTCCTTCCTTCCTTCCTTCCTTCCTTCCCTCCTTCCTTCCTTCCTTTGTACCCGTAAGATGGGAATGAAACACATCACTTCCCACCTGCCCCCATGCAACCCACGTGTTCTCATGCAGAAACTACACAATGACCCCGATGCTCTGAGGCCAAACGCAAAGCATTCTTGCTTATTCATTGCAGCCTTGGAGGTGTTCATAGACATGGCGGGGGACACAACAGATCCTTCATCAAGGCTGTGAAAAGGAGTCCCCTCTGCAGCTCTGTGCTACTTGGGATTGGCCCGGCCACTTCTCCGTGACTCCGTTTGGAGACTGATATCCTTGTCCTTGATGTCTGGTGTCTACACGGCTACTTCCTGTTGTCTCCGACATTAGTCTATGTCCTGTGGGAGCAAAGGTTGAGTCCACATTGTTTTCCAAACTCTATGCCTCTTTGTCTACATTGGGTGTCTACACCCAAGAGCTGACCCTTCTCGTCCATTCACTCATAGAGTGAATCATGAACCTGTGTCAGTATGGACTGAACATTTGTATTTTATTCTCCGGGTCACAATCCAATAAATCTCTACGTATTTCAGTCCTGGCCACTGGGATAGTCTTCGAGTTGGCTCCTTCCAGCTTTGGATGACCCCCCCATCTTGTGTTTGAGCACATCCTCCCCACCCCCACCGCACTCACATGCTGGTCCAAACAGCCGCATCGATACCACTGCCCAACCTGCGAGCCACTGTCCCCAGTCCTCACCTGTCACCCCACAGGACAGTGGGGAGTCCTCAGGCAGGTTTGCCCTTCCAGCCAGAAGGGCCACACCCAGCGTCCCACAGTCAGCTTCGACTGCCTCCAGCTACATCCGACATAGCTTCAGTTTCCCAGTCAGCCTCTCGGACAAGTCAGCGAAGAAAGTTCTAGGCTAGAGTAGCGTCCACCTGCCCAGGTCGGGGCCCTTATCTGCAGCTGGAGAGAGGACGACGGCTTGTGCTTCTTGGTCCAGAACACATCACCCTGCCGTCTACAACGCCCGGCTTCTAAACCCGTCAGCGGCGACCACAGCCGGACGGGAGGACACAGAACCGTGAACTCTGATACACGGGCTGAGGTCCACAAAGCCCGACTCAAATGGCCTCGGAGAGCAGGAGACTCAAATTCCTGCCGAGATGGCTTGGCCCTCGTTCTGGGGAGACCTCTCAAGTGCAGAATACAGATATTTCATGCAAAAATCACAGATGAAACGGGTGCCTGGGTGGCTCAGTCGGTTGAGCGTCCGACTTCAGCTGAGGTCATAATCTCGCAGTTTGTGGGTTCGAGCCCCACAACGGGCTCTGTGCTGACGGCTCGGAGCCTGGAGCCTGCTTCGGATTCTCTGTTTCCCTCTCCCTCTCTCTGCCCCTCCCCTACTCGTTCTCTCTCTCTCTCTCCGTCTCTCTCTCAAAACTAAATAAACATTAAAAAAAATCACAGACGAAAACCAAACCCAAATGGTTCATATTTATGAGCGGAGAAATCCAAAACCATGAAAAAGCAATGATCTCTGGAAATTCACACACTCCTCTCTGGGGACATTGTTACGGGCTCATGAAAAGTCAAACGGCCCGTCCTCGAGCTCACAGATAATTGATACGGAAGGTTTGCCCGGGAGCCCTGGCTTCTGCCTGCTGGGCTGACCACGTGCCCACGCGCCGACGGATGGCACAGGACAGGAAGGGCTCCTGGATCGGAACCGGGGCCCCGATGCCCCACATCGACTCTGCCCAACCCCTGCGCCACAACGCAAATGCCTTCCAAGTTGCAAGCCAATAACCTCGTCGCGGCGGGCGCACATGGCATCTGATGACCAACGTTATCTTAACCAGTTGGGGGCATGTTCTGTTCTCGCCATGCGCGGAATACTGAAGTCCTGAAAAAGGCAAAAGCCAATTTTGTGGAGGTAGGTTCACCACTGCCTGTGCAGATGAGAGGGGACGGTGTGCCGGGTCGTCTGCCTGCGTCACCCAGGTGGGCACCTCCCAGGCGGGCACCTCCCAGGCGGTCACCTCCCAGGCGGGCGCCTCCCAGGTGGGCACCTCCCAGGTAGACACCTCCCAGGTGGGCACCTCCCAGGTAGACACCTCCCAGGCAGGGACCTCCCAGGTAGATACCTCCCAGGCGGGCACCTCCGAGGTGGGCACCTCACAGGCGGGCAACTCCCAGGCGGGCACCTCCCAGGCAGGCGCCTCCCAGGTGGGCACCTCCCAGGTAGACGCCTCCCAGGTGGGCACCTCCCAGGTAGACACCTCCCAGGCAGGGACCTCACAGGTAGGCACCTCCCAGGTAGATACCTCCCAGGCGGGCACCTCCCAGGCGGGCACCTCCCAGGCGGGCACCTCCCAGGCGGGCATCTCCCAGGCAGGCGCCTCCCAGGTGGGCACCTCCCAAGTAGACGCCTCCCAGGTGGGCACCTCCCAGGCAGGGACCTCACAGGTAGGCACCTCCCAGGTAGATACCTCCCAGGCGGGCACCTCCCAGGCGGGCACCTCCCAGGCGGGCACCTCCCAGGCAGGCACCTCCCAGGTAGATACCTCCCAGGCGGGCACCTCCCAGGCGGGCACCTCCCAGGTGGGCATCTCCCAGGTGGGCACCTCCCAGGTAGACACCTCCCAGGCAGGCACCTCCCAGGTAGGCACCTCCCAGGTAGGCACCTCCCAGGTAGATACCTCCCAGGTGGGCACCTCCCAGGCGGGCACCTCCCAGGTGGGCACCTCCCAGGTAGATACCTCATGGATGGGTACCTCCCAGGTAGACACCTCCCAGGCGGGCACCTCCCAGGTGGGCACCTCCCAGGTAGATACCTCATGGATGGGTACCTCCCAGGTAGACACCTCCCAGGCGGGCACCTCCCAGGTGGCACCTCCCAGGTAGACACCTCCCAGGTGCGCACCTCCCAGGTAGACACCTCCCAGGTGGACACCTCCCAGGTAGACGCCTCCCAGGTGGGCACCTCCCAGGTGGGCACCTCCCAGGCGGGCACCTCCCAGGTAGACACCTCCCAGGTGGGCACCTCCCAGGTAGATACCTCATGGGTGGGCACCTCCCAGATAGACACCTCCCAGACGGGCACCTCCCAGGCGGGCACCTCCCAGGTGGACACCTCCCAGGTAGATACCTCCCAGGTGCGCACCTCCTAGGTAGATACCTCATGGGTGGGCACCTCCCAGGTAGACGCCTCCCAGGGGGGCACCTCCCAGGTAGACACCTCCCAGGCAGGGACCTCACAGGTAGGCACCTCCCAGGTAGATACCTCCCAGGCGGGCACTTCCCAGGTGGGCACCTCCCAGGCGGGCACCTCCCAGGCGGGCACCTCCCAGGTAGACACCTCCCAGGTGGGCATCTCCCAGGTAGATACCTCATGGGTGGGCACCTCCCAGGTAGACACCTCCCAGACGGGCACCTCCCAGGCGGGCACCTCCCAGGTGGACACCTCCCAGGTATACATCTCCCAGGTGGGCACCTCCCAGGTAGATACCTCCCAGGTGCGCACCTCCTAGGTAGATACCTCATGGGTGGGCACCTCCCAGGTAGATGCCTCCCAGGTGGGCACCTCCCAGGTAGACACCTCCCAGGCAGGGACCTCACAAGTAGGCACCTCCCAGGTAGATACCTCCCAGGCGGGCACCTCCCAGGCGGGCACCTCCCAGGTAGACACCTCCCAGGTGGGCATCTCCCAGGTAGATACCTCATGGGTGGGCACCTCCCAGGTAGACACCTCCCAGACGGGCACCTCCCAGGCGGGCACCTCCCAGGTGGACACCTCCCAGGTATACATCTCCCAGGTGGGCACCTCCCAGGTAGATACCTCCCAGGTGCGCACCTCCTAGGTAGATACCTCCCAGGTAGGCACCTCCCAGGTGGCACCTCCCAGGTAGACACCTCCCAGGTGGGCACCTCCCAGGTAGATACCTCATGGGTGGGCACCTCCCAGGTGGGCACCTCCCAGGTAGATACCTCCCAGGTGCGCACCTCCTAGGTAGATACCTCCCAGGTGGGCGCCTCCCAGGTGGGCACCTCCCAGGTAGATACCTCCCAGGTGCGCACCTCCTAGGTAGATACCTCCCAGGTGGGCGCCTCCCAGGTGGGCACCTCCCAGGTAGACACCTCCCAGGTGGGCACCTCCCAGGTGGGCACTTCCCAGGTAGATACCTCACAGGTGGGCACCTCCCAGGTAGACACTTCCCAGGTATACATCTCCCATGTGGGCACCTCCCAGGCTGGCACCTCCCAGGCTGGCACCTCCCAGGTAGGCACCTCCCAGGTGGGCACCTCCCAGGTAGGCACCTCCCAGGCAGGCACGTCCCAGGTAGACACCTCCCAGGCGGGCACCTCCCAGGTAGACACCTCCCTGGCGGGCACCTCCCAGGTGGGCACCTCCCAGGTAGGCACCTCCCTGGCGGGCACCTCCCAGGTGGGCACCTCCCGGGCGGGCACCTCCCAGGTGGGCACCTCCCGGGCGGGCTCCTCCCAGGTAGGCACCTCCCGGGCGGGCACCTCCCAGGCGGGCACCTCCCAGGCGGGCACCTCCCAGGTGGGCACCTCCCAGGTACATACCTCCCAGGCGGGCACCTCCCAGGCGGGCACCTCCCAGGTAGGCACCTCCCAGGTCGGCACCTCCCAGGCAGGCACCTCCCGGTGGGCACCTCCCAGGGAGATACCTCACGGGTGGGCACCTCCCAGGCAGACACCTCCCAGGTGGGCATCTCCAGGTGGGCACCTCCCAGGCGGGCCCAGATGCTCGGGGCAGGGGCGGGTCTGCCACAGTCTATGGCCTTCAAGGTCCCACAAAGTGCTGGGTCCGCTGCGGGGTCGACTTGTTCTTACGACGTTTGCGAGCATCGACCCGGCTTTTCCACGTCCGGCCATAAAACCCATGCTAATTAGGTGCCGCTGCGCGGGGCCCCTGCATTCTGGGGTAGCCGATGCCAGCCAAGAAGTGCGCATGTGCAGACAGCCGCGCCCCAACCCCGCCCCCCGCACCCCGGCCCGCGCGCACAGCTGTCCGGCCCTCGCGCCCTGCTCGGCCCCCCAGCTCCATGCCGAGGCGATTGTCCTGTGCGCCCGGCACCCGCCAGGCGGGAATCAGGCTGAAACCTTACCACAAATTACACCCAAAGTCGTCTTGCGCGCGGACAGCCGACCCTGTGCTGAGAAGGCTTCGCCTGCTGAGCTCCTGGGGCGACGTTGCCACATTGCGGGGTCACACTTTCATATTCAAACGGCGCCGGGACGCGCAAAACAATTTGCGCCCCCAGGGAGAAGCCTCAGCGTGTCCGCCTGAGGGCAGGGAACTCGCTTCCAGGGCGCATCCATCCGACTGACTGCGTGCGCCCCCGGCCTTCCCTGACACGTGGCCTTCTGGGTCTGAGCCCCAAATTCTCGCTCCTCTTGGAGCTTCGGGGCCCGGCAGGCTCGTAGCCCTGCAGTCGCATCATCCTGGGAGGTCCTGCAGTCGATCCCTCTCGCTGGCGGGGACGAGCGGCAGAGGCCTCCAGCCGCAGGGCAGCGGGTGGGGACACGGGGCGCGGGCGCCCTCCCTGGGTGCTTGGGGAGCCCCGAGAGAGAGACGCTGTCCACTGAGTCACCTGCTGTCCAGCTGCAGAAGCATCCCAGTGGTATCGGCCGCACGGGCCCGGCCATGGCCACGTTCTCCGCAGCGCAGCACGTCCACGGACAAGGTGCGACTTGTGTGCATGTCTCCGGGTTGGTCAAAGCCGGAATCCCATTTTCAGGCTGACTTTTCTGTCCCCTTCTCGAAACCTCCCTCTCTTGCCGGATTCCTCCCTCAGCAGATGACGAGGCCGGCCACGCGCCACAGGACAGGCCCTGCCTGCGTCCTTGGCCACAAACGGACACGCAGAGACGCTGCCTCGGAGGGAAATATCATCAGCCTTGAAAATATCATCAAGGAAAAATGATAAGATGTGGATTGGCTTGGGCTGGACACACGCACTGGCCTGGCATGTGCTACACCGGTCAAGGAGACACAGAGCTGCCCCTGGGGACCCCAGAGGCGTGGTCTAATGAACAATTGTCGGGCACCATGTGGCACCACCGTGCCTCATTTGATGTAAAAATCCGTGAACTATCTGACGACCAGTATTACAAAAACACAAGCGAGTTTGTTTCTCGCCGCGGAAGGAGACTGCACGGTGTAGACAGACTGAGACTGAGGGCCGTGGGGAGGACAGACCCACACGCCCAGTGTTTCCGGGTCGTGCATGAAAACATGTGGTTTTGCTGAGTTAAAAAAATTGGGTTGAGAAGTCTGCCTCTTGCCTGCCCAGGCTGGCAGCTGGTCTGTGCAAAATAGACCTTCTGGGGAAGGGCGTGCAAGGGTCCTGGGGTCACAGGCAGGCAACCTTCCAGGATGTGGGCTTTCTCGAGTGGCCGGCGGGGTCTGTGTCTCGCCTGGGATTGTTGGAGCTGGATGTAACCGCGATTTGTTAAAGGAGGGTGTCTGAGCATCCTCAGTGGGACCTGGGGACTGTCAGGTCAGCGTTCTGTGTCCCCGTGGGGACAGCACCCGTGGCCCATGTGTGCGTCCTTCTGTGGCTGGCTCCTGCACCCCGGTCCCCACGCTGCGGAGTTCACCTGTCTTGGACGGGAAGCCGTGGCTTCCTCTGACTTTGTTTCCAGCAAGGTTCCGGAATATTCCCTGGTCCCTCAGAAACTCTGCAGACGGGATGGCCTCCGGGACAAGCGTCCTTCCTCGGCACCTACAGGTGCGTTTGCACCTGGGCCCCGCAGAGGACGTCTGGGGCAGACGCGGGTTACGTGGGGGCCCAGCGGTGTGCCCTGGGCAGGCGGTGGGGGGGCGTGGGTGATGTGGGACCAAGGACACAAGGTCACAAAGCGCCATCAGCTACGGAGGGATGACTTTGGTCATCAGAGCCAGGGACCCAAAACAGAAGCAGCCTCAGCCTTCACATCTTTAGCAACAGCAGGTGAAGTATTTTCTGCGGATTTTCTGCAAATTCACACACACAGAGAAACGGGTGACCCCCTCAGAACCACTAAGCGTGACCCCCACGGCCTCGGTTCATTAAATTCCGGGACCTCCGCTCTCTCGAGGTCCCAGCAAGCCAGAAACCCTCACGTGCAGAGACGTTTTGCAAGGTGAGCGTTCGTGTCCCATCGAACGTGACTTCTCAGCGAAACTGCCACCGTCCTCCGTGAACTTTGAGTTTCACAGAAACACAGTTTTTTGATCACAAGTCTACGCTGGCCAATTCTGGGGATGCAATTATGCTTAAGCTTTTTTTCATTTTCATTTTATTTGTTTTGTTTTACTGTTTAATGTTTTTAACGGTTATTTATTTCGGAGACAGAGAGAGACAGAGCGCGAGCCAGCGGGGGAGGGGCAGAGAGAGGGGGAGACGCAGAATCGGGAACAGGCTCCAGGCTCCGAGCCGTCAGCACAGAGCCCGACGCGGGGCTCGAACTCACGGACCGTGAGATTGTGACCTGAGCCCAAGTCGGACGCTTAACCGACTGAAATTCCCAGGCGCCCCTTTATTTTAATTGGGAGGCACTTACGGGATTTCACTCAGGGTGGCCCCCCTCATGGGAATATGAACTCACAGACACGATCACCATCCGGAAAGCTGGGTACCAGGGTCCCCAAACTGTGCCCCCCCATCCCCCCCCCGCCCCCACTGGAGCTTACGGGCCAA
The DNA here is from genome assembly GCF_018350195.1 of Panthera tigris. Classification (NCBI taxonomy): domain Eukaryota; kingdom Metazoa; phylum Chordata; class Mammalia; order Carnivora; family Felidae; genus Panthera; species Panthera tigris. The sequence continues at coordinate 550,770 of NC_056677.1, read as the reverse complement.
CCCAGCCCTCCCGGCCCCATGCGGACAAATAAAACCTAATTAAATTATTTCCCACTATCTGTAGAAATCAGGCGTCTCGTCGTTCAAAGTGACCGTGTTCCATTCTCCAAGCGGCAAAGTCATTACTGTGAGCTCACCGCCTCGCATCGAAATTATGTTTCAAACATAAATGCGGCCCGAGACTTACAGGGAATAATTATTTTATGAATAATCAGCGATCGTGGCTCCGGGTTTTATGGGAGAAATCCGTGCCACGAGGACCCTGGGAATGAAAAAATGAGATACAAATCAGGATTGTGGGTAAATCACCCAGTCTTTTTCCCCATTCTGTACTCGGAGACACCTGTCCCTCCCGCTTCTACTTTAATTGATTTTATTGTTCATATAGGTTTTTTTTTTTGCGTGATTACAAGGCCGATTAAAATGCTCCACACCCAGGTTTTGGGATGTACCTGTTCCTTCAACGGGATGGTAGTTACTGCCCAGCAGACGATCCAGGTGGGGTCACACCTTCTCCACCATTCACAGGGCCCCGGCCCCCCGCCCCTCTGCACTCGCACGTGGACCCGTCCTCCTCCAACCCTCAAGAACGGCCCCGGAGCTTGACCGTAACCTTAAAGTTATCCACAAACAAGCCGTGGAAAGAAATCCAGCCGAGCCCGTTCAAATTAATAAACTTCCTAGTGCCTCGTCCTTTTAACTCAAAAGACTTCAGACTATCGTTTTTCAAAAGGTGGACGTGACTTTCGACATTCGATGCCAACACCCATCTTGAGCATCAGGACGAAGGATGAACCCATTCATGCCCAAGACCCAATTCTAGATGCCACAGGGCGGGGATTCTGTAATGGAATCCGTGAAAGCATTCACCTCAAACGCTTGTATTTTTAAACTCTTATCAAAAAAAAAAAAAAAAAAAAAACAAAAAAAAAAAGAAAAAAAAAAAAACAGGGTTGAAGATTCTTTGCCAAAACATAGGATCATCTTGGTATTTGTTCCCGAGCAAGAGGACGGCTGGCCCATGGCCGTGCCCGGCCGGCGATGCACGGAGGTGACGAAGTCATTCACGGTTGGGACTTCGGTCGAAAACGGCTCACGGGCCCGCAAGTGTTTCCAGGTGGAAATCTCGCCTGTCTCACAGAACCTTGCCTCTTGGGGTCACATGGGGCGCTCGATCCCAGTGTCCCAGACGCGGTTATAATTTCGTTAGGGATTCAGGGACGCTTCGGAAAGTCTGACAACGTCCCCCCCGCATTCAAGATTTTTCCAGATTCTTTGTAAATGGCACCGAACGTGCCACCGTAAAGCACATCAACCTCAAACAGAGAGCTCGGTGTCGAGCCTTCCTTCCCACTGAATTCCCCCCATTTGCACCCCTGGGTGTGCCCGTTGTGAATCTTGGCATTTGGAAGTGAGGACAGACACACGCCAGCATATGTGTGTGAATACACATTAGAGCCAAAGGGGTTACGGTCTAAGGAAACTTTAAGTCCCAAATACAGAAACAGGTGTGGGTGAGACAGAAAAAAAAAATCGAAGAATAAATAAAAAATAATTTAAAAACATACGTGTGGCTGCGTGGCTCAGTTGGTTAAGCAGCCAACTCTTGATTTCAGCTCAGGTCATGATCTCACGGTTTGTGAGTTCAACCCCTGCATCAGGCTCTGCACAGATAGCACAGAACCTGCTTGAGGCTCTCTCTGTCTGTCTCTCTTTCTCTCTTTCTGACCCTTCCCCACTCACTCTATGTCTCTCTCTCTCTCTCTCTCTCTCTCTCTCTCAAAATAAATAGGCATTAAAAAAAAACTCACCATAAAAAAATAGAAAATTCAGCGTTGGACAAATTCAAATGAGCCTTCCCGGGCTGGGTGTGCGTGTGGGCTGCTGTGTGTCCCCACGGCCCGTCCGAACCCTGGAAAACACCCCGCCGGCCGCGTGGCCCCATCACGGGGCTCCTGGAGACACCGTCCCTGTGACCGTCCTTCCCGCGTCCCCTGCAGGAACGTGGCCGGGCCCCTGGCTAGACCCCACGTCTCACGGTTCACCTCACCTGTCTTGCGGTCGGCGAGATGAAAACTATCCGTGTTGGGAACGAGCGAGTGGGGTCCAAGTCCGCGAGGGGCCCGGCGGGAACGCGTGTGCCCTCCTTCGCAGCCGGGCTCGCCGGGGAAGGCCCCAGCGTGTCCTAATTCGGTTTGCTCGCACGCGCGCTTATATTAATAATGTTTTCGTATGTAAAGGAGAACATTTTCCGTGACCTCTCGGCTCACGGGAATCAATGAGGAGTTGATAAAGTGCAGCTCAGGGCCGCCCGCGGTAACGCCGGCCTGATGTGTTTACCCACGGAAGCCTGGCCGTGTCAGGGCGCCTCAGACATGATTTATAGACCAGCACCCCACGAAATCATTTAAAGCAGATTAGTTTCCGAGGACAATCCCTTCTAATATGACAACCTGATGGGGGCTGACAGGTAACTAGGTTACTCGCGGTGGTAAGCAAGTTCAAGGAATTCTGATTAAATTAAAATATTAATGGCACCGTCGGGAGGCACGGATTGAATGTGTTCCTCGAATTCGGTATGAGGGCCAGGATCCACAGGCAGGGCGGGCGGGGGTGCCTGGGGAAGTCTGGCTCCTGAAAAGTAGCAGCACGCAGCACAGCAGGTGCATTCCGATGAAGAGGGAGGTTCAGCAGCCCCCTCCCCGTCCTTGGGGACGCATCTCCTGGAGCCCCTCCCGGTGGCCTGTCTCCTCCTCCCGCCGGGGGCTTTGTTCCCCCCTTTTCTTCTCTCCCCCCTCTCTCTCCTCCTGCGGAGAAAAGCGGGAAGCAGGAGTCCTGCCGCGGCCACAGGGAATGAGGTTCGACGACCGCCTGCATGTACTCATTCACGTCAAAGCCCCGGAAGGACGCTGACCCCGTTCACATCTGCGTCCCCTCGAGGGGCGTCCTGAGTCCCCAGAACCAAAGTGGCCAGGACGCCGGGCACAGTTTGCCGCTCAGCCCGCACTTTCGGGGGGCAGCTTGGGTGGCAGCATTTTCTTTTCCCCCAAACTGGAGGTCTCCACTCGCCGGCCGGGCGAAGCGGCTCAAGGAAGGATTGCGGACATCAGTCGTTGCTGAAACAGCCTTCTTCTTCTTCTTCTTTTCTTTTTCTCGTCTTTGGCCAGGGGACAGCGGGACAGGTGCGTGAAAAACGCTGCAAGGCTCCGGCCGTGGTCTGGTGCTTGTGGACGCAGCGGACAGACCCACGGACGGGCACCGTTGCGGCCGGGCTCAGCGGGCCCCGTGCACGCCCTGGGTGTCTGGGGTCTTTCATCGCAGGGCGTGTGGACTCCAGGAGCTACGACCGCCTGTCCCAGCTCACGGCCACTGTCCCTGCAGGACTCACGGGGTGGCTCTTGCACACGGACGAGCACGTGTGCGCGGACGTTTACACGGCCAGTGCTTCCTGTCCTGCAGACAGGTAGACACCCGACAGAAGTGAGATCTGGAGCGTTGTGACTGGCCCTGCCCGTCCCAAGCCCGGAGGGCTCCAGCCTGAAGAATGTGAAGCCAGGGTGTGCAGTAAATGCCTGTGTGCCTTAGTCCGCGGTCCAAACAGCAAGCTGAACATGAAATAACGTCCACACAGGCTGCCGGCCGCCCAGAATACCTCGCTCCCAAATAAACTGGTTTTACCGTCACCTCAAAGCTCCAGATCTCTGGACACGTATGCACTTTTGTAATGACTCAGAATGAGTCCCCGTTGGGAAGGAACCCCCCCCCCCCGGCCCCGCCCTGAACAGCAGAGGAACGGAGACTTGTCTGCAGAACAAAATCAGGATGGAGACTGCCTCACGCACACATTAAAGTGACCGAAAGTCCCAGTCACTGCTGTGTCCTGTGCGGTGCAGGGATGGCGACGCAGACCTGGTTTTTGGGACTCGGACGTTTCCACAAGCTTCTCGCCCGTAAATGCCGCAGTGCACAGGAGCCGTGCCTGAGTTCCAGGCGGGGACGCTGAGGCCAGCCGGAGGGGACAGGGCCCAGCAGACCCAGCTCGGGCCCACGTAGGATCATTCCGGAAACAAGGCATAGATGCAGGGACGAGATGCCAGAGCCGGAAGCTCAAATTCCTTACCTTCTCTGCGTTTTACTGCTGTTTAGTTTCCCTTTTAATGGATAACGTTCTTACCCCATTTTCCCTTAAAAATCATGTGCTATTATGTGCTCGTTAACGCCTAAGAATATGTGATACACATTCATGTATTTTACAAATAAAAAGGTACATAATTTCTTTGTACAGATACAGCTCAGGTACACATGACAATACGTACAGATACAGATAGACATACACACACAGATATAAAGATACAGATATAGATACAAATGCAGGTACAGATACAGATCGAGATACAAAGAGATATAAAGATACAGATATACATACAGATACAGTTACAGATACAGTTAGAGATACAAACAGATATAAAGAAACAGATATAGATACAAACACAGACAGAGATCTAGATACAAATACAGGTGTCGATACAGACATCCATACAGATATAGATACACATATACATACATATACAGGAATAGATATGGATCCAGATATAGATATACATACAGATGTACATGTAGATACAGATATAGATACACATATACATACAGATACAGATATAGATTCAGAAACAGGTATATACATACAGATATAGATATACATACAGATAAAGATCCAGATCCAGAAACAGAAACAGGTACAGATACAATACAGATACAGAGGTAGATACATATACAGATATAGATATACATATAAATACAAGTATAGGGTACAGGTGTAGATACATATAGACAGATACAGATAGACATACACACACAGATATAGACAAAGATACAGATAGAGAGATGCACACAGATACAAAGATACAGAAACAGTTATAGATACAGAAATAGACACACGTACAGATATAGATACACGTACAGACACAGGTATTACCACAGACCCTGATATGATAGAGACCCAGATACAGATGATGTAGACACAGATTTAGATGATAGGAACACAGAAATAGAGGCACACAGAGCGAGTTGTCGATGATATAGGTATAAGCACATGGAGAACTTTTAGCCACGAAAACCTGGGGACTCTTTGCAGAAATCCTGTGAACACTTAAAGTCGAGGAAATAGAGACAGACAGTACAAAGTGGCCTTCCCGCCCCCCACACCCTTGAAATGACTAGTAGGCCAACCCCACGTGCCGGAGGAGATGCTCCCCGACGATGCTGGGGGAAACGCCGACCGTCCCCCACGAGGCCGGCCCTTCCCATGTCCTGAGCTTCCTGCACACAAAATTCAGGGACAGGAAGTAGGTCACAAGGTCCGTCGGTCAAAGCCGTGAGCCGTGTGTCTGCTGAGCCACGTTCCCGCTGAGCCGTGTTCCCAGGCAGGAGCAGGGACCCAGGCAAGACGCCTCCGGGATGTCCCCCACCTTCCTGGGCAGGGGGCCGGGGTGGGGGGGGGCCTCCCTAGAGTTTTAAATCATGAAATCGTTGCATCACACGTCAGTCCTGGCGGCTTCCTCTGCTGTCGGACGCAGGGGACAATTTTACCTTTTCCACCCTCAGTGTTTGCAACAAGGGAGCACTTCTGGTCGAACCGTTTCTGCCCTGGAAAACGATACATGCGGAACCGAGCAAACACAAAAATGTACATTTTTTAAAACATTGAAGCAAAATTAAAAAGCCAACGTTGGAGCGTTTCCTTGCAAATGCTATGATTTAGTTCTCACGTGTTTATTCCACACACATTGAGTTACGGGCTGCCTCTCCCGTGTTCTGCTGCTCGGTCTGGTGATTGGAAGGGAACCTTCTAGAAAGGAGGGTCTGTTTGTGTAAGATGCTCACGTCTGCCGACTGTCCTTAAAGAAACACCAAGCATTTGCATGGTATGTACATGACCTGACAATATGTTTTATTTACTTACTTTTATAAGATGTTTTCAAATTTGTTTTAATGTTTTTTGTATTTTTAAAAATGTTTTATTTTTTTTACTTACTTTTATAAGATGTTTTAAAATTTGTTTTAATGTGTTTTCTTTAATTTTTTAAATGCTTTATTTATCTTTTTTATTTACTTACTTTTATAAGATGTTTTCAAATTTGTTTTAATGTTTTTTGTATTTTTAAAAATGTTTTATTTTTTTACTTACTTTTATAAGATGTTTTAAAATTTGTTTTAATGTGTTTTCTTTAATTTTTTTAAATGTTTTATTTATCTTTTTTATTTACTTACTTTTATAAGATGTTTTTAAATTTGTTTTAATGTTTTTTTAAATTTTTGAAAATGTTTTATTTTTTTATTTACTTTTATAAGATGTTTTAAAATTTGTTTTAATGTGGTTTTTTTAATTTTTTTAAATGTTGTATTTATTTTTGAGAGAGAGACAGGGCATGAGCGGGGAGGGACCGAGAGAGAGGGAGACAGAATGCAAAGCAGGCTCCAGGCTCCGAGCTGTCAACACAGAGCCTGATGCAGGGGTTCAAGTCTCAAACCGTGAGATCGTGACTGGAACCGAAGTCGGACGCTGAACCAACTGAGCCACCCAGGTGCCCCTCTCTTTTCCTGCTTTTGCACTCGTGAGCACCTGGCCCATATCCAGACCGCGTCCCAGACCCGTGGAATCTGAACCCCTGGGCGTCCACCTGCCTTCGTTTTCCAAAGCTTCCTTTCCACGCAGCACCGAGAGCCCCCTCGCCCTGTTCCCCTGGGCGTGTCCCAAGGCCCGACCCATTATGAGCCTGGTGCGCGGGCCCCAAGGTTTGCGAGCACATTTCTTCAAAGCTGTGCACCCAGCATCCCGAAATCGTTTCATTTTTGACCCAGGACCCCCTTACCGGCTGGACAGTGAAAGTCACAAAGACGTCACCCTGTGCTCCCGGGAGCTGGCATCTCACACTGTCCACTCCTGGCCAGGGGCCGAGAAGGAACAATTTCGCCCCCGTTGGAAAGAAATCCTACTCTTTCCGTGGAATCTGCTGGTTCTACTGGAAATAATTGTTGAGTGAACATTGCTTCTGGCTCCCTATGGTATATTAAAGCAACCGTATGGAAATAAAGATATTACCATGTTATTAATGCTCGTCGTTGATATATGAACACACGGCATGTGTGACGGGGTGTTGTGTTTAAATTGCAACCACACGGAGATGTTTAATAAGGTACCAGCGGTCCTGGGTGCTCTGGGTCCCCCTCCCCCACCTCTCATAATTTTCAATATAATCTAAATTAAGCTATAAAGCATCATTACTTTTAGCAATTTTTAAAATCATCTTTCACCTTGGGAGACCTAACTCACAGCCCACTGAAAATATTACAAGTAAATACTGTATTAAGAACATTGATTATTTTCCTTAATCCAATTGAAGCATATTGAGGCTTAAAGGGAAATTATGAAAAATCACAGACATGCCCAGCGGGCCTTCCCCTGGAAGCGTCTTCTGGGGGGAAAGAAATGCGTCCCGGCTTTTTAGGGAGCGCCTTTCCCACAGCTGATTATTTTTGCCAAGTGCTTTCCGGGAAGGACATATCCGTGAGCTATGGTACCCAGGGCAGGATTGATAGCCGGAGTTTTAATCCAACTCTGTGCCAGAGTTTGGGGAAATTTGGAATCTTTCAGGAAGATAGATGGTTCCATTTCACATGCAAACGCTATTTTTAAGTCATCGTCTGTGTATGACAAGTAGAATAAAAAGGACTTCAGGTCTCCCCCCCGCCGCCACCTCCGGCCGTGTGCTCAGCCCCGCGCCCGGGTTACAACGTATGCACCCTCCTTGCGGGGATGTCTTCACCGGAAAATCATTGCAAAGCAGGTGCACGGGGCTCCAGGCATGTTCCAAAGGGCCAGTCTTTGTCCAGCCCCGAACCTGAGTTTTAAGAGGACAACCTAACAGGGGCCCCCGGGGGAGCTCGGTCGGTTGAGCATCCGACTTCTGCTCAGGTCACGATCTCAAGGTTCGTGGGTTCAAACCCCACGTCGGGCTCTGTGCTGACAGCTCGGAGCCTGGAGCCTGCTTCCGATTCTGTGTCTCCCTCTCTCTCTGCCCCTCCCCCCACTCGCGCTCTGTCTCTCTCGCTCTCAAAAATCGATACAACATAAAAAAGAAATCAGTAAAAAATAAAGAGTAAAATAAAATAAAAGGAGAACCAAATGAACCCAGTCTGTTGCTTTCCTGATACGTACCTTTCTTTACCTCGGAGGAAGCCGCAGAAAATGTGCCGTCCCTGCTGGGGCCCCAGGACGAGACATCAGACATTGGCCACAGACGGAGAAACAGGGTTGTAACATTAGCAGGAAGCCTGGCTTGCCCAGGACGCCCCGGGGAGTAGGAACTGAAAGGAAACCCCCCAAGTTTTGGCTCAGGTCCCCTGGATTAACTCGGGATATTGTGACTCTAGTTCAAGATACTCCTAAAAACTGTGGACTGAATGTTCACGCGCCCCCCCCCCCCAATTCATATACTGAACATTTAACCCCCAATGGGACAGTATTCATGGGTAGGCTTTGGGGAGGGGATTAGATCATAATGAGGGGGGCCCCCAAATGGGATCAGTGCCCCCACAAAGGGACACTAAATCTTCCTCTCTCTGTCTCTTTCTGCCATGTGAACAGGTAGTGAAAAGGCAGGAGACTTAAACTGAAGGTGTGAAATCTTTGATCCCATGGGTACCCATGGGACGGTGCTGTCCCTGTGGGCTGTGACAAGGGGTCCATGCATGATGAATGAGAAGTCACGTGAGCTCTCTATCTTGCATGGGCACCCATGGGATGGTGAACTGTCCTTCCTTCATGGACACCCATGGAGCTGTGCTTTCCCTAGGGGACATGATGGGGGGGGGGGTCCATGAATGATGAATAAGTTATGTGAACTCTCCATTCTGCGTGGATGGACACTCACGGGGCTGCGATGTCCCCATGGGATGTGATGAGGGGTCCTTGGACAGGATACTAAGATTGAATTTGAAGTCATGGAAGAAAGATCAGTCTATGGAATTTTAAGACATTATATACCTACAGTCATCAAGACGGTGTGATATTGGTGGAGAGAGGAACACACAGATCCACGGAAGGGGAACGAGAACCCAGAAATACACCCACACAAATATTTCCAAGTGATCTTTAACCAAGGTGTAACAACGATTCAATGCAGAAAGAAAACAGAGTGTGGCCCACTAGACATCCATAGGCAAAGCAAAACCAAAAAGAAAATCTCTGCCTAGGTCTCACAGTTGATACAAAATTGCACTCAAAATGTATTATGAACTTCAAAGGGAAACTTAAAACATCTAAGAAGAATAAAATAAACAGAGTATGAAATCTTTAGGGTATAGGGCTAGGCGGGGTTCTTAAGAGTTGGCACCAAAAACACAATCCATAAAGAGAAAAAAACGATCATTTGGACCTCATCAAAAGACCCCATTAGAAAATGAAAAGAAAGCTACAGAAGGGAGAAAATACTTGCTACCCCCATACCAACAAAGGAGTAGTATCTAGAATATATAAAGAGTTCTCAAAAGCCAACAATAAAAAAAATGTTCAACATGATTCATCGTTACGGAAATTGAAATGAAAACAAAAATGAGATATTTCTACCTGCCTATCAGAACGGCTAACATGCAAAATTGCAACCACGTGAAACGTTAAGTATTGCTAACGATGCAGAGAAAATAAATCATTCATACAATGTTGGTGGTAAGGTAAAATCTTAAAGGCACTCTGGAAAAGAGTTGGGCAGTTTCTTTTGAAAAAAAAAAAGTGTGCAATGATCATGTGACCCAGACACCCACCTCTGAAGGTTTCACAGCGATGATTCCATTTATATCGCGTTTTCGAAATGACGACACTAGCCAACGCCACGTAAGTGGATCTGTGGACGTCACACTGGAAAGTCTATGATTCAAGCGTTTTAAGGATTTCTGGGGACACCAAGAAACACTCTTGGAGACAAGGAAGAAAGACTTATGCTTACACATCTCAGTTCCTCAGGGAAAAAGTCATTGCAGACCTCCAGGTGTTTCCAGTCTCTTAGGATAGACGGTTACCGCGGAAATCAATGTTGGCGTTTTCCAGGGTCACCGTGCCTTTGGGGCACAATCGTTTGTTGGCCCCGCTTCTCACGGTGCCGAGACGCTTCCTATAACAGTTGTTAATGGTATAATCTGTGCTGATAGAAATGTAGAATAGAATTACTTTCAGTGTGTTTTTTCTTCATCTTTGTCACGGACCGGGTCTCACTCCCGTGTGTCAGCGGCTGTAACGTCGACGAACGAATGTGTCGTCGTAACGTCCGCTGGCGGAAAACGTAGACGAGGCAGGGGTCCCGTGAATCTTGCGATGCTCCAAATTCCGTTCCAACGGCGAACTGGTCATTTTCTGCCACGGCCCCTGCAAAGCTGAGCTTGTCAGGGGCAGGTGCGTGGGACTTTTAATGGCGTGCAGAACACGGAAATTATTTCCCTGTAAGTGACTGAACATACCCAACCCTTCGTTAAATCGTTACTGAGCAAACACAGTCCTGAAAAAACAATCTTATTTTTTTTTAGTCTTTATTTAATTTTTAAGTTTATTTTTTTGAGAGAGAGAGAGTGTGTGTGTGTGAAAGAGAGAGTAGGAGAAGGGCAGAGAGAGAGGGACAGAGAGACAGAATCCAAAGCAGGCTCCCCACTGTCAGCACAGAGCCCGACGGCGGGGCTCGAACCCACGAACCATGAGGTCACGTCCTGAGCCGAAACCGAGAGTCAGACGCTCAACCAACTGAGCCACCCAGACGCCCCCAAAACCCTCCTCTTTTAACGATCTGTTGTGATACTTGATGGCTGTGTCTTTTCCATTCCAGAATCCCCTGGGAAATGTCTCTTCCCTCTCGTATCTTACCATCGCCCCCCAAAATAACGCACTGATTTCTCAGCACGGTACCCGCCCGAACGCCCACAAAAGTGTCTGCGTCCGGCTGAACCCCAGTGGTCGGTCAGATTTTGGTCATGCCTTTTTTGTTCCTTTCCTGAAAAGAAAAAGAGGCATAATTTCGATAATCACGCTTAACACAGTGCTCTGTGGATGATGACTCTTTAGTGAACTACTTTAAATATTTAAGTTAAGTGCCACTTAAATGTCTTGATTGTTATTATACCAGACACAGCTGCTTGAGAACAGCCAAGAATTTCTGGAAAAAATAAAAAAAGGAGGAAGGGGGGGAAGTAAGACGATTATAAGGTTATGTTTCCATTCAGAGACTTTTTGGATGCATCCCACCTACTCGAGCCATTACGTGATGGATGGTTCTCATGTGACTCATCCGCCAGGAGTCAAGCCAACAAGTTTCTAGAAAGTCATAAAGCCAAGTGACACGAGACGTAACCCCAGACGTGGTCAGAGGCCACTTTGCAGCCGGTACGGGAGCTGGCGTTCACGGGGTGCCAGACGGTCGTCCAGGTTTGGGGGTGCAGATCTCAGCCCATTGGGCCAGTATAGACGCCAGCTCCCACCATGGGATTTCCCCTCACCCCTTTATGCCTTAACCTCCTATTTTCCATCCTGTCATCCGGCCACACGTCCAGAGTGCCGACGAAAGGACCCAAACGCTGTGTATGTTTTACTTCTCTGACGCCCCCAAAGTCAGCATCACGGCCAAGAGCCCAGCCTCTCCAGGCGCCCTTGGTGCAAATGCATGAAGGGGAGAGATCTGTGCAGTGCACAACCTTCACAACAGAGGCCGCCCTCCGTAAGGCACCGTCTCCCGGGGCACGTAATCTGCTCCGCTCTAGAATTCTGTCGTCTGGGTGTCAAAGTCCCCGAGCCAGGCTGGCTGACCGCAAGGCCCAGCTGAGCCCGTCACCTGTTGTCCCTGAGACCGGCCGTCCTCTGAGAGCAATTGAACAGTGCTCTCGGGGTCCTGCTCAGTGCGGGGCGGGTCCCAGCAGGTCACGGCGAGGGTGAGTGGCGCCCTCCAAGCCCCTGGCCCATCAAGACCTCACCGAGCATGGGTCACACCGAGGACGGCAGAACGAGGTCACCCACGGCCGAGCAGGTGAACGCAGCCGAGAGCATCCCTTTGTCCTTGGCGGCATCTCCCCACGCTCCCGCGGTCGGAGCTCCCACGCCGTCTGTGACACCCGCCTGCCTGTCTTCTATCCACTCGGGACCCAACCACATCCCAACACCTGCTCCCCAACGCTCCCAACTCAGAAACAGCCCCGCCTGCCAGTCTACACCGCAGTCCACAGACGGGTGGTGGAGGGAGAGAATTCCGGTCACTGGGAAACACCAGTGGCTCTTTAAGGACGGTCTTAGACACATTCTGTAAAAGGAAGTAACTTGTTTTCATTTCTTCCTTCCTTTTTTTTTTTTTTTTTTTTGCTGCTTGTTATTTTTCCCACCTGGAAGGCAGACGTGATGGCAGGAACAGCAGTAGCCATGTTGTGGCGCCCCTGAGGGAAACGCAAAAGAGATGCCCATCCAGCCGGCACGTTCGTGCCTGTCTGCGCCAGGCCTGTGAAGCCTCCCTGCAGGCTTCCGGTTCCCGGAGAGAGAGAGAAAAGTCTCAGGGAGCAGGCACCCTTTCCAGGAACAGTGGGAGGCGCACTTCTGACACTCCAGATGCCCGTTCCAGCGGCAGGGGTGGGGGGCAGGATTTGGATTCCTCTCCCACAGTCTGGATGACTGACCACAGGGGCTAGGAATGAAAAAGACAGAAAATCAGAAAGCAGGAGACCGTCGATGGAAAACGCAGCCACGGCCTTGCCAAATTAGTGGACACACGGCCTTGGGGGTGGGTTCACATATTTAAGGAGCCACGTGGGACCATCGTAAACATATTTCAGAGGAACGCTAGACGTGGCCGGAAGGAACGGGGGAAGGGCTGACGGGATGATGCGCTCTGGCCGCCAGGGGTGAGCCGGGCCTTCCTAACATCACAGTCTAGCATACCGCGGTCCCTGGAACCGGGTCACAAGTCGAGCAGCCAAGGAGGAGGACGGATTTCACCACGGCAGGGATGGAAAACACATCAGCGGGGAAAGCGAGGTGTGCACCCGGACCAGGGAACGTCCGAGCCGGAGGGGACGGCCGGCTAAGCGTTTCTGCAGCCATTCTGCGTGATCCAACCCGAGTAGAAGCCGGGTAACCTCGCGCAGCCTTTCTAAGCCTGAGAAGGATTCTGGCGATGTCATCAGGCCATCTGAAGCCAAACAGAAAGACTCCCGGCGGCCCAGTTTGCGTCCCCGTGTGGCTGTGTTTCTTTCGTGCGACGCACAGATGCGGTGGCTTACGGTGTTTGAAAAAAACCTCCTCGTTTTTTCTTTTTCTTTTTTCCTTTTTCCTCCTTATTTGTTTTTAATGCTACATAAGAAGAAATTGCCAGCGGGAAGCAGAAAAAAGCAAAAAAAAAAAAAAAAAAAAAACCCAAATCTCCCATTTTGCCTCTCGGATTTGCGTCTCTCTTCGTCCAGAACACTTCATTTTTCAACGCTGAAAATATATGTACCAGATGAATATATTTCCTGTGTCAGGTTTTCTGCTCCTTTCTGATTCTCGTTCTTGGTTTCTGATTACCAACAGCTGCCAAACCCTAGTCTTTGGAGCTGAAATAAACCGTCATCCCGTGCCAGACGTACGAAGGAGGCAGCAGTATTCATGTTTCTCGATAAAGACAAAAATTTTATTTTATTTATAAAGAGAAAACTATTTTGTTGCCAAAACCAGGTCCGGATTGTGGTAAATCTCTGACTGTGTTTTTTAGATTTGGGATAGTCATTTGGCAGCAGGATTCTGAGGTTTGACATCCACAGATCACGTTTGTAGAGCGACCTGAATTCTGACTTTCATGTTATTATAACAAGGTTATTGTTCTGCCTGAAATGATAATTTTACTGTAAACCCCTGCGTTCAGTATTTTATGCTTACCCATTATTTTCCACGCCTCATGTTAGTTTTGGCCCAAAAGGGATTTTCTGGGAAAGTTTCAGAAATCCATTCGTCTATTTTTGAGCTGTCCGAGCACGGGGAAATTAAGGGTTTATAGACACGAAGACATTTTTCGGATGCCTTTTGGAGATCTTGGTTAGACTTGAATGTGAAACACGCAGTCGTGCCATGGAAAGCGTGTGCAGTGACAAATTGTCACTTCTTTGTCCCCGGGCAGGTCCTTATAAATGAACTCTCTGGTTGCTTAAAATTAGCAAGCTGCGTAAACACACCATAATAACCAAGCCACTGAGGACACCCCCTCCCCCACGTCTCTCTCCTGTGATATTTATTAAACCTCCACCCAGGGGAAGGCACTGAGGGATAAGGCGTTCGAGGGAAAATATGTCACCTACCCTCAAAACTCACCACGCATTTCAAGTTCCACGAGCCACAACGTTTCAAAAATAACTATTTACAGACACACTGTTATTTAAACATGAGTCATCTTTAAAGGAAAGCTTGTTTCCAGATACACGTGTGTATAAAAAGATATACATGTGTATGTTATAAAGATATGTGTGTGTATAGATGTCGTGTGCATACAAAATCTATATATGTATGTGTGTGTGTATATATATATATAAAGATATGTGTGTATATAGATGTCGTGTGCATACAAAATCTATATATGTATGTGTGTGTGTGTATATATATATATATATATATATATAAAGATATGTGTGTATATGTGCCCATGCACACAAAAGATACAATGTGTATATATATGTAAAAATGTGTGCATGCACACATGCCTTATGCATGCAAAATGTACCTGTGTATATGTACATAAAATATATATGCATGTATATATGCCTTCTGCATACAAAACCAGAAGCAAATCCTTGCCCACCGCGGATGACACGGGTCTTGGGTGTGGGGTGCCCCGGGTGTCCGAACCTGCAAAGATGTGCACCTTTCCACCACCTGACTTTCTGGCACACCCTTCCACGTGCCTGCCTATTTCCAGGAGGCAGACCACGTCTGTGCCGGGATCCATCCCGTAGACCAACTTCTGTAACGAGCTGGTGTCCTCTCAAAATTCCTGGGTTAAGCTCTAACCCCCAAGGGCTGGGAACGTGAGCGTGTTTGGAAACGGGGCTGTTGCCGACATCATTGGTTACGATGCCGTCGTGAGGACGGGTCCTAGTCCAACGTGACTGGGGTCCTGGTGAAAGGGGGACATTTGGCCACAGGCAGAGAATGTGCTAGGATGCTTACGACATTAAATAGAAACCCCGCGGCCATGTCTGCGAGCACCAGAAGCTGAGCGTTGCTTCTGAATCTCATCTGCAAGGGGGAACACGCCCCAATCAAAGTGGTGCCCGCCTTCAAAAATAAGGCGACCACGTTACTTTCGTGCCAACAGGCGTTTAGATGGAACCCTCGGTAAGAATGAGGCGCGTCGCTTTCACTGAACTGGTTATGTTCCTCAAAGCAACGTACCGACGGGCTGAGCCCTGGGTGCTTGCACATGGCCATGCACCCAGTGTGTTGACTGAATCGTTCCCTGCAGGGAGGGCTCAGCCCCAGAGAGCAAAGTGTCAAGATTCAGGCGCATAAAAGACACGGGAAGTTGGCATCCTCAGAGTGTGCCTTGTAAGGTCTCTTTACAAAGCCACGGGCCACGTGCTCAGTCCCGGTCCGATGGCAGCATTCGAAACCGGGCACCAGGAGGCCAGCAACACAGGCCCACAGGGGCGGACGTTATCGCTGCCCAACCCGAGGAGGCAAGAGCTGCGTTTACAAACTCTCATCCGCCTCCCTGATCACCGTGAGCACCGACGAATGTGTCCAGTTGGGAACCAGTGCGTCATATGATATGAACTAATGCAGCCCCGCACGTCAACTCTCTGGCATTCCAGGGAAAAACTTAATGGAAAACAGGAAAATACAGTGAAGGAAAGGAAACCAATGCACAACCAAATCAAGTGAGACAAAATGTAAAGTAAAATAAAATGTAAAGTAAAATAATGTACAATAAAATAAAGTAAAATGAAATGTAATGTAAAATAATATAAAATAAACTAAAAGTAAAATGAAATGTAACATAAAATAAACTAAAATAAAGTAAAATAAAATGTAAAGTAAAATAATGTACAATAAATACAGTAAAATAAAATGTAAAGTACAATAATATAAACTAAACTAAACTAAAATAAAATGTAACGTAAAATAATGTAAAATAAACTAAAAGTAAAATAAAATGTAACATAAAATAATATAAAATAAACTAAAATAAAGTAAAATAAAATGTAAAGTACAATGATATAAACTAAACTAAACTAAAATAAAATGTAACGTAAAATAATGTAAAATAAACTAAAATAAAGTAAAATAAAATGTAAAGTACAATAATATAAAATAAAGTAAAATAAAATGTAACGTAAAAAATATAAAATACACTAAAATACAGTAAAGTAAAATGTAATGGACAATAATATAAAATAAACTAAAATAAAGTAAAATAAAATGTAACGTAAAAAAATATAAAATAAACTAAAATACAGTAAAGTAAAATGTAATGGACAATAATATAAAATAAACTAAAATAAAGTAAAATAAAATGTAAAGTACAATAATATAAAATAAAGCAAAATAAAATGTAACGTAAAAAAATATAAAATAAACTAAAATACAGTAAAATAAAATGTAATGGACAATAATATAAAATAAACTAAACTAAAGTAAAATAAAATGTAATGTAAAAAAATATAAAATAAACTAAAGTAAGGTAAAATAAACTGTAATGGACAATAATATAAAATAAACTAAAATGAAGTAAAATAAAATATAAAGTACAATAATATAAAATAAACTAAAATAAAGTAAAATAAAATGTAACGTAAAAAAAATAAACTAAACTAAACTAAAGTAAAATAAAATGTAACAGGCAATAATATAAAATAATCTAAAATAAAGTAAAATTAATGTACAATAAAATAAACTAAAATGTAAATCCTGTGAGAGCCCTCCACCCCCTTTGCCCGTCCCAACTTGCAGGCCCACAGGACTTTCCCAGAATAAATGCAGAGTTTTTCAAACAAAATGTCTTGATTATTCCGGACTAAACTGCTGCATTTGTTATAAGAAAAGAAAACCCAATTTATCAGGGGTTTGGGGTAGTTTTTTTTTTTTTTTTTTTCTATTTCCTTTGGGGACAAATTATGTATAATGTGAGCCTTGAGACTGAGACAATATTACACAATCCTTCATTTCTGGAGGAATTTGCCAAGTTCCTGCCCAGATGATGAGGCTGTTTGCACTGGAGACATCCCGTGGCCTCAGAAAGACTCGAAGAAGCATCTTCAACTGCTGAGCACTGAATGTGACATCCCTGGGGGCAGAGAGGAGGCCGCAGGCACACTGGGAAAATGGCTTCTCTCGGGCTCCCGAGGGATCCACGGGGCCTCTGACCCGCTTGGGGAGCTGTGTCCAGTTTCCTGGGAGCGGGGCTCCAGGCTCAGCTTGGATACGTCCAGTGACGGGAAACTCACCCCCTCATTAAGAAGCAATCGGACTCTCGCACGGCTCTGGCCTTAGACATCCCTCCGTGGTGCAGACCCGAAAGGGGTCTCCCGGGCACCTGGCTCGTCATCCGGTGCCGTGGACCACAAAGGGCCCATCGAATGGCTCTTCTGTGTGGCACGCTTTCAAATATTTGAAGGCACACATCACACCCTCTCCTCCCGGCGGCTTGCCTGGGAGGTTTTTATGTGGGGGGCTGAATATCCCCAATTGTTCTCCGAATGCAGAGATCCCAAAAGTGTCTTCATCACCGTCATCACATGGTCTTACCCTCCAGGTTCTGTCCCGCTGGCTGCCACCACGAGTCCCTTCTGCGGTGGCACCCAGCCAGCTCAGGATAAAAGGGGACCATGCGTTGTGGACAGAGATCACTTCACAGCTGTGGGCAAACACATCATGTGTGCACACTCACTTGGCATGTAGCCACATCTTACGCATTCGCGTGCACACCCATACACGTACACACACATGTGAAATATGCCCTCACCAGAATCTTCAGTGTCTTTCATATGTCCTATTTTTTAAAAATCTTTTAACATTTTATTTATTTTTGAGAGACAGAGAGAGAGAGCACGAGCACGGGAGGGGCAGGGAGAGAGGGAGGCTCAGAATCGGAACCAGGCTCCATCCAGGCTCTGAGCTGTCAGCACAGAGCCTGACGTGGGGCTCGAACCCACACACTGTAAGATTGTGACCTGAGCCAAAGTCAGACGTTTAACACACTGAGCCTCCCAGGTGCCCCAGATATGCCCTATTTTTAAGCCACATCGTTTCCCCTCCGTCTTTCAGCATGAGGATATTTTTGTTACTGAGTAAGATGATGGATTGTAACTCCAAAATATCAATAATTACATTAAATGTAAACTGACTAAATGCCCCCATTTCAGCTCTCCTCTCACCCTGTAAACAAGTGTCCTTTCCATCTTTCCATGGTCTAATTAGCGCCATGGTTTTGGGTTTTTTTGTTTTGTTTTTGTTTTTTTTTTTTGGTTTTTTTGTTTTTGCATTTTGGCTGCTTTTTCTTGATGATTTTGCTGTTTAAAATGGCCCCCAAGCACACTGCTGATGTACTATCCAGTGATCCTAAGGGCAAGAAGGCTGGGATGTACCTTACAGAGAAATGGGTGTGTTCAATGACCTTCATTCAAGCATGACTTCTCATACTGTTGCCCATCAGGTAATGCTGATGAAGCAACACTATAGACTCGTTGAGTGTCTTTAAAGACAAACACACATACAGTCGTGTGTTGATCATTAACGAAAATGTTGTCACTGGAGTCTCACACAGGATCAGTGGTTCCATATTCACTAATTTGTTGTGTACAGGGGACATTATAGAACACATCTGTCATAAATAACGAGAATTTCCTAAATCATGCAAACGTCAACCTCAAAAAAACGAATGAGGTTATGCTAGTATCAAAGTAGAACTTACTAAAAATAAATACTAAACAGAAAGAGAAAAAAAATTTAATGAGAAAAAGGCTCAATTCACCAAGAATGTAAGACAATGATAAACTTTTATGCGCTGAATAACAAAGATTCAAAATAGATAAAGCAAAAATTAGTAAAATAAAAATAAACAAGTCCACAATTTTGATAACACATTTTAACATACTTTGTTAGTAGTAGATAGAACAAACATACCGAAACTCAGTGTAGGTTTAACATTTTAATTTTGTTCAAATATCGTACCCTGTATTTGTGTAGTGGGTAGATTTATAACTGTACATTTAATAGCTGCAGAATATTTGCCCTTTTAAAGTACCCATGAAACATTTATAAGATTTAAGCATATGCTAGACCATTAAGCAAATTACTATAAACATCAGACGTTGAAGTAATACATTTTCTAGTTCCTGGGCAATTCAGCTGGAAATAAATAACAAAAAAGGAACTAGAAAATGCCATAACTTTGAAAATTAAGCACTGCGCTTCCAAATGACTGAAGATACAAAGAGGAAGTCAAAATCACTATTAAAAAGCATTTTGATCTGAATGTTAATAAAACTATTACCTATTAAAGCTTAAGAGAAGCTTAAGCAGAGTTGTATGGCAGAATTTACAGCCTGAAGTTTTTCTTAAAAAAAGTAAAAAGACTGAAAATCATTAAGTTCAGCACCTATCTCAAGAAGTTAGAAAAATAATTAAACATAAGGAAATAACAGAAATTAATGAATTACATAATAAGCATAACAGAGAAAATGAACAGAACTGAAACTGGTTGTGTGAAAGACCGTGAGAAATTATATACCCCTGACAAGACTTACCAAGAAACAAACTAAGAGAATAGACATTAAAAAGTAACATCAGAAGAAGGATATGCCTGTTGATTCTATACAGATTTTTAAAAATAAGAATATGAAAAACGTGATGCCAAAATTTAATACTTCACTAAAATGGACACGTTTTTTGAAATAAAAACACAAATTAAAGATGTGTAGCGTCTAACTTAAATTTTTCTCACAAGGAAATTGCCAGGTTCAGATATCTTTGTTAATACATTTAACAAATGTTTAAGAAGAAAATGCCAACTTTATACAAACTCTTCCAGAATCTGCAACAAGATGGAATACTTTCTGAACTCTTGTTTATGAGGTCAAACCAGGGAATTATTAAAAAGAAACTTGCAGATCAAGCATTTATGGATGAGAATGAAAACATTAGGAAATTAAATCTGGAAACATCTGTAAAGTTTTTAAAAAGGAAAAAGAAAGCAATAGCACTCTGTGTTTATTCCCACAATGCAAATTTTATTAAGCCTTTGGGAAAAATTCAGTGAAATTCATCGTGTTAACAGGATAAAGCGGGGGGGGGGGGGACAGCAGTTCATCTCAATAAATGACAAAAAGCAAGTGACAAAATTTGACAACATTTAATGATGTTACAAATGAGTTGCAGCATATGAAATAAAATATGTTTAAATTGATATTGGGAAGGAGACAAAGATTTCCACTATAACTCCTTCCATTAAATCTTGTACTGGAGTTTCTAGCCTATGCAATAAGACAGGGGAAAAAAATGGAAAGACGGAAAGAAGGTAATTGTCATGGCTTATAAGCAAAATGATTGTGCACATAAAAATGTCCAAGTTATTTTATAAATAAACTATTAGAATTAAGTATGCCTTTAACAGGTATTCTGGACGTGAGATCAATATAAAAAAATCAACCGTATTTCTACTGTCAACAAAAACCAATTAGCGAAGAACACTTACAAAAGATACAATTTTATAATTTCCTTTTTCATTATTGAAAGGAATAAGTGATGACCTATATAAAAGGAGGAATTTACTACGTTCACGGATAGTGATGTTTGGTATCATAAAGATGTCCGTTCTCCCCAAATGATCAATAGATTGAATCCATTACTAATCAAAATCCCAATTCAATCTGTAGATCATTTGGGGAGAATGGACATCTTTATGATACCAAACATCACTAAGTCACTTTCAGAGAAGAGAGCAGAAAAACGTATTCTTTTGTATCAGGAGTGGATATAAAAGCATAAACGTTACATTAAAATGGCATTGGCACCAGGGTGGACTGATGGGCATGCCCGTATACGGACACTTTTACAAAGGTGATATTCAAGAACAGTAAGGAAGATGGGGCATTGAAGACTTACGTCCCCTCCCCAAATTCGTATGTCAAAGCTCTCACCTCCCCCACCCAATGGGATGGTATTTGGAGGTGGAGGTAATTACATTTAGATGAGGTCATAAGGGGGTTTCCCCATGATGGCATTAGTGTCCTGACAAGGAGAGACACCCAAAAGCATGCTCTCTCTCTGTCTCTGTCTCTCTGTCTCTCTGTCTGTTCGTCTCTCTGCCATGTAAGGACACATCTGGAAGGCAGCTGCCTGCAAGCCTGGGAGAGTCCTAACCAGCATCCCGATCTTGGACTGCCAGCCTCCAGAACTGTAAGAAAATATTGTGCATCAGTCTCTGGTGTTTTGTTATGACAGCTTAGGGCAGACAAATGCACTGTTTTTGGTTTTGGTTTTGTTTTTGTTTTCGGTAACGACGTAGGAGGACATCTTCCTGGTTTGTGGCAGGGGGCGGGGAGTGCAGTGAAAAACATCTTTTTTCAAAAAGTTTTTTAACGTTTATTTATTTTTGAAGGAGAGAGAGAGACAGAGCACGCGCAGGGGAGGTGCAGAGAGAGAGAGAAAGAGGGAGACACAGAATCTGAAGCAGGTTCCAGGCTCCCAGCTGTCAGCACAGAGCCCGATGTGGGGCTTGAATTCACAAACCAACCGAAGCTGGACGTCTCACCGACTGAGCCACCCAGGCGCCCCAGCGACACACGTATTTTAACCCAGGCACAGAAATGTAGTAACGAAAACGAAAAAACATGACGTGGTGAGGTACGGTCCAAGAAACGTCTGTTTATCAAGGATGCTTTTAAAAGCAGGTGAGCAAGCCAGAGAAACAGCGACAGGGTTTGCAAAACTTGTCATGGATCCAGGGCTGGCGTCCAGATGCAGGAACTTGTACAAATCAGGAAGAACTCAATCCGATGGGGAAGACGGGCGCTGTTCTCCACACACCTTGTGAACTACACACGTAGCATCCTGTCCTTTCCAATCCGTGTTTGTAAACAGCCCAGGTGACTGGTGTCACGAGGTAAGTCAGTGGGTTGGCCCTTCCGGGCTCAAAAGAACTCACTTCCCTTCATCTGCAAATGGCTATGGACTAGATCCCCTGGGTCTCTTGGGTTCTCCGGAAACAGAACAGAAGAGGCGTTCCGGCTCCATTGGGGATCCCCTGCCCCTCAGCTTGGGACAAGACAGTTTACAGGAAACCCATATTTATGTCCAGCCCAAAGGAAAGAAGATGCTGGGATTCTTATTCTCCTCTTTGCCTCTGAATAGCTGGCACTGAGATTTAATTAAGGGATGTGTTGACATCCCACTAATGGGACACTTGTGAGCCCCTGACTTGGGGGCAGTGCTTGAGAGACTTGTGCCCCAGAGCAGTGTCTCTATTTGCTCTCGGAAACACACCTGAGCTGGAAAACCCGGGCACACAGTGTGCAAAAATGTGCGTCTACTCACTAGCAATTAACCATCTCCCCCGACCACTGGGGAGGCGAACCCTGTGCCTCAGAAAATCATCCTCGGCAAACAAGGTTGATTAAATGCCTCTCCACGCACCGCGTGACGCGAGAGGCCGGGACAAGTCCCAGAGTTTGCAAACCCGTCTTCCTGCCAGGGTGCCCTTCAAATCCCGGGCTTTGTCCGTGACTTTGCAGCAGGTGCGAAGGAAGGAGCAGAGTTCAAAGGCAACTCGCTTTTGCAGCCGAGACTGAAGCCCGACACGGATATGCGAGCCGCTCTGTGCAATCTTTCAGGCTTCCAGAGAATGTCTGTGCCCACTGAGAACCCACATTTTAGGGGACCCGTGCACATGGCAGCTGGGCTGATGGGGCTGGCTGGGAGCAAAATAATTATGCAAAATAATTCCAATGAAAAACAGAACTTGGGGCGCCCGGGTGGCTCAGTTGGTTGAGCATCCGACTTCGGCTCAGGTCATGATCTCGCGGTTTGTGGGTTCAACCCCTGCCTCAGGCTCTGTGCCGAGAGCTGGGAGCCTGGAGCCTGCTTCCGACTCTGTATGTCCCTCTCTCTCTGCCCCTCCCCTGCTTGCACTCTGTCTCTGTCTCAAAATTATCAGATAAACATTTAAAAATGTATAATGAAATATTTCGGGGTGCCTGGGTAGCCCAGTTGGTTAAGCGTCCAACTTCGACTCAGGTCAGGATCTCTGAGCTCGTGACTTCAACCCCTGCATCAGGCTCTGCGCAGACAGCTCAGAGCCTGGAGCCTGCTTCCGATTCTGTGTCTCCTTCTCTCTCTGCCCCTCCCCCCACTCGCGCTCTGTCTCTCTGTCTCTGAAAAATCAACATTTAAAAAAAAACTTTTTTAAACAAACATTTAAAAAATAAAAAACAACAACACGTGTTTGCTGAAGCAGTTTTCTGATTCTATCATTGGTTCCCAGGACTTTGCGAGGGGACTAGTGTGGCAGCACGTGTGTGTCCCTCATCCCATCTTGAGGTTGTTCAACGCACACGTTGTGCCTACGCTAACTGGTTCTGCGTTCCAGAGGCGCAAAGTGTCAGGGCTCGGATGGGGCCGGAGAATAACTGGGAGGCTCCGAGGCGTGACGATGCTTTCTGGGAGTCCAGAAAACCAACTTTTCGTTTTTTTAACGTTTATTTATTATTGAGAGACAGAGAGAGACAGAGCATGAGAAGGGGAGGGGCAGAGAGAGAGAGGGAGACACAGAATCCAAAGCAGGCTCCAGGCTCCAAGGCGTCAGCACAGAGCCCGACGCGGGGCTCGAACTCATGGACCACGAGATCATGACCTGAGCCGAAGTCGGATGTTCAACCGACTGAGCCACCCAGACGCCCCCAGAAAACGAACCCTTTTTTTTTAATTTTTTTTTAACGTTTATTTATTTTTGAGACAGAGAGAGACAGAGCGTGAACAGGGGAGGGTCAGAGAGAGGGAGACACAGAATCCGAAGCAGGCTCCAGGCTCCGAGCTGTCAGCACAGAGCCCGACGCGGGGCAGGGCTCGAACTCACGAACTGTGAGATCATGACCTGAGCTCAAGTCGGACGCTTAACCAACTGAGCCACCCAGGCGACCCCAGAAAACCAACTTTTAAAGAGAGTTCGGCAACGACAGCAATGGCATTGGGCAACGAATGCCCACGTTGGCCGTAGCACCGTCCGGGTGGTTTAAACTTGCGTCCTCGTCATGCGCTGTCTGTCCCCACCTGTCCTTCCAGAGGCACATGCCTTACAGCGGGGGGAGGGGGAGGTGGGGCCAGAGACGCTGAGCAAAGTGCTCAGGTCCAACCGCCCAGACCTCGTGATGCAAAGCCCCGTGTGCCCCTGCATCACCCAGCGCTTTCCTGTACAACATGTGCCTCTTGTGATATAACCACGCGGGCTGAGCGTTTTGCCGGGTGCTTCCCAAGTGGCCTGGGAATTGTTTCTGGAACGAATGAATGCACGGATGAATGAATGGAAGTTTACAGGGACAGCAGTCGAGCCTGTGCCCCTGACTTTGGAACCCGTTTGACAGACCCTGCCGCAGTGGGACCCCAGGGGAGTCTGAACGCCTTCACACGACTTCCTTCAGGGCGGGGAGGTCAGCCTCTATGTGGACTCGGGGTCACACAGGCGTCTACCGAACAGGGACGGGCACGGGGGACAGAAACCACATTGCCCCGCAAGCCACGGCACGAGCCACACCGTGGATTGTAACTCAGCTGCCAAGAAGGCAA
This sequence comes from Panthera tigris, assembly GCF_018350195.1. Taxonomy (NCBI): domain Eukaryota; kingdom Metazoa; phylum Chordata; class Mammalia; order Carnivora; family Felidae; genus Panthera; species Panthera tigris. The sequence continues at coordinate 525,944 of NC_056677.1, read as the reverse complement.
CCCTGGTGTTTACAAAATAGCCCAACGCCCACTTTTTCTCTCCGAGACTGGACGGACGTGTAGGTCCGGTTGTGACTGAAAATGGGGCCCCGCTCCAGACGTGTCAACAGGCAGTCACTTAGCCCCGCCGGGCGGTGCAGAAGAAGGGAATCTGGGTCTGAATGAAGACAGAAATGATGAGTTTGTAAAGCACGGTCAAGACAGCCCCCGCGTGGGAGACTGTGAAGGCAGGTTCTCCCCACGGGGACCCCCCAGTCACCCCCGAAGAGGCCTGACCAACGGTCCACATGCAACCGTCACGCCCCCCTGACCGGGCAGGGCTCACAGGCCCCTTCCGAAGGCGTGCTGGCCTGTCTCGCCTTGTGCGCACACCCAGCAACGGGAACCCAGCACCACCGGATCCGCAAGGCGCCCACGCCCACGGTGCTGCCTCACATAACCGTTGACACAAGGCTCCGCGCAGCAGACCTCCCGTTACACGTTTTCGACAAGCATCTCACGCGGGCGGGGTGGGGGGGGGGGCACGCCCCAGCTTAATCACGGCTAATCCCATGAAGCCACACTTTAAAATATTATTAACCTCATCTGTCTCGATTTGAGGCTAATGCGGCATCGTGGGGACGTTCTCCCCCACCGGGCGGTTATGCACATGTTTATGAATCCATTCTTCCACGGGGGCGGGGAAAAAAAAATTTTTTTTTTTTTGTTTCCTCCGAAGGGAAACCAGCAGAGCCCTGGGCGCGCGTGGCTACGGGTTACAAAGGGCACTAATTAAATGTCAGGCTTGACAGATTAAAATTATGAAATTTAAAATCGCCGAGAAGCTCTTTGTCATTGTCAAATTAGAAGTCAGGGTGATGAGATATGCGCGCTGAGCGGCGTAATGGATTGAATGGCAATCAGGTGTAGCACCGGCGTCGCCCGCATTTTGATCAACCACGACTTCACATCAAAGGCGGTGGCGGGGGTGGGGGGGAGGGGCCCCATTTCTCATCCCCGCGGAGCGCGGGTGGCCGGCGGCATCCGTAATGCGCGCATATATGCACCTGGGCGCGAGGCGGGCAGCGAATTCGTTGGGGACGCGCGCTGAGCCACCGGCTGATTTATGGACTCACGTCAGGAAGGGACAGACCCCCGCCCTCAGTATTCAGAACGGAGGCGCCCAGGTGAGCCCAGGTGAACGTGAAAATGTCCCGCGGCCACCAGCCCCGGTCATGCTGTGGATTCCACACAATTAGAAATCTCGGGTGGGGATTGAAAAAGACGCCCCCCCCCCCCACTCCTCGCATTGCACGGCTGGTGATGTGTGTTCTAGAAGGTTCTGGACACACCCTGGCGTGCCACACATCACAAGGTGCAGCCCAGGGAGACAGGGAACCGCCACAGGGAGCCCCCTTCGCCGGCCTGTCGCAGCCCCAATGCCCACCTCACGCGGTGGGGACAGGCGGCCCCCCAATGGCCTCCCGTCTTCACAGGTAGCAACACTCCCGCCCCCAAAGCATGCAGAATTCCTTGTGAATAATTCAGCGGCCGTAACGGAAGGAAATACGACACCTTTCAAAGACATTCTGTAACGCCATACATCTTAACATGAGAACATCTTTCTCTCTCTCCTTCAAGAAGGGGTTTCCGTAAAAGATATGCCAAACCGGGAGCTCAAATCTGCCTGCGGTGCGTGGAAATCACCTCAAGCCCAAGGGGGAAAGTGGTGGGGGGTGGGTCCCGGGGGCTGTGTTGACGGGGACGCACAGGACACCGCCAGTGACACCCCGGCCACACCCAGTTGGGACAGACGCATCTGCAGAGGAACCGAGGGCAGGGACGAGCCAGCACGCCGATCCCAGGGACTTCAAATCCGGGGTGTGGCACGAGATCCGCTCCCGCTGGTCTTTCCTTCTGTGCGGGTTCGATATTCCCGTTCTGATCAACTTTTCAGAACTCCTTGCTTATCACGGTAAAACGCAGAGAACGTAAGGTTTACCATTAGTGACACGTGGGTCATCACCATCTTGCCCAACCAGCACTGACATCCATTCCCGAGTATTCTCATCCCCCCAAAGGAGACCCCGTCCCCATGAGATGTCACCTGCCTGTTCCCCTTCCCCAGTCCTTGGCGACCACTCAGCCACTTTCTATCTCTGTGGATTTGCATGTGTGGTTATTTTCTACAAACAAGGACACACGTGACGTGGCCTTTTGTGTCTGCTGCTCTCCCTGAGCGTCGTGTGTCTGAGGTCCATCCATACAGTAACACAGGTCAGAGCTCTGTTCCTTTTCATGGCCGAGTAGTATTCCCCAACGTAGCTGGACCCTACTCTGTCCATCCATCCATCCATCCATCCAACCATCTGTCCATCCATCCATTCATCCATCTGTTGATGGAGATTGGGGTTGTCTCCACACAGAACTCTGTTCCTTTTCATGCCCGAGTAGTATTCCCAGACATAGCTGGACCCTGGTCTGTCCATCCATCCATCCAACCATCTGTCCATCCATCCATCTATCTGTTGATGGAGATTGGGGTTCTTTCCACACAGAACTCTGTTCCTTTTCATCCCCAAGTAGTATTCCCAGACATAGCTGGACCCCACTCTGTCCATTCATCCATCCATCCATTCCATCCATCTGTCCATCCATCCATCCATCCATCTGTTGATGGAGACTGGGGTTGTTTCTACACAGAACTTTGTTCCTTTTCATGCCCAAGTAGTTAGGGTTAGGGTTCCCAGACATAGCTTGACCCCGGTCTGTCCATCCATCCACCCATCCATCCATCCATCCATCCACCCATCCATCTGTCCATCCATCCATCCATCCATCCGTACATCCATCCATCTATCTGTTGATGGAGATTGGGGTTCTTTCCACACAGAACTCTGTTCCTTTTCATGGCTGAGTAGTATTCCTAGACATAGCTGGACCCCAGTCTGTCCATCCATCCATCCATCCATCCATCCATCCATCCAACCATCCATCTGTTGATGGAGATTGGGGTTGTTTCCACACAAGACTCTGTTCATTTTCATGCCCGAGTAGTATTCCCAGACATAGCTGGACCCCAGTCTGTCCGTCCATCCATCCATCCATCCATCCATCCATCCATCCATCCGTTGATGGAGACTGGGGTTGTTTCCACACAGAACTCTGTTCCTTTTCATGCCCAAGTAGTATTCCCAGACATAGCTGGACTGCAGTCTGTCCATCCATCCATCCATCCATCCATCTGTCCATCTGTCCATTCATCCATCTGTTCATGGAGATTGGGGTTGTTTCCACACAGAACTCTGTTCCTTTTCATGCCCAAGTAGTATTCCCCAGACATAGCTGGACCCTGGTCTGTCCATCCATCCATCCATCCATCCATCCACCTGTTGATGGAGATTGGGGTTGTTTCCACACAGAACTCTGTTCCTTTTCATAGCCGAGTAATATTCCCCAATGCCACTCTGTCCATCTGTCCATCCATCCATCCATCCATCCATCCATCTGTTGATGGAGATTGGGGTTCTTTCCACACAGAACTCTGTTCCTTTTCATACCCAAGTAGTATTCCCATACATAGCTGGACCCCACTCTGTCCATTCATCCATCCATCCATCCATCCATTTCCATCCATCTGTCCATCCGTCCATCCATCCATCTGTTGATGGAGACTGGGGTTGTTTCCACACAGAACTTTGTTCCTTTTCATGCCCAAGTAGTATTCCCAGACATAGCTTGACCCCGGTCTATCCATCCATCCACCCATCCATCCATCCATCCATCCATCCATCTGTCCATCCGTCCATCCATCCATCCATCCATCCATCCATCTGTTGATGGAGATTGGGGTTCTTTCCACACAGAACTCTGTTCCTTTTCATGGCTGAGTAGTATTCCATACATAGCTGGACCCCACTCTGTCCATCCATCTGTCCATCCATCCATTCATCCATCTGTTGATGGAGATTGGGGTTGTTTCCACACAGAACTCTGTTCCTTTTCATGGCCGAGTAGTATTCCCAGACATAGCTGGACCCTACTCTGTCCATCCATCCATCCATACCTCCATCCATCCATCTATCTGTTGATGGAGATTGGGGTTGTTTCCACACAGGACTCTGTTCCTTTTCATGGCCAAGTAGTATTCCCAGACATAGCTGGACCCCGGTCTGTCCATCCATCCATCCATCCATCCATCCATCTGTTGATGGAGATTGGGGTTGTTTCCACACAGAACTCTGTTCCTTCTCATGGCCGAGTGATATTCCCTGACATAGGTGGATGCCACTCTGTCCATCTGTCCATCCATCCATCCATCCATCCATTGATGGAAATTGGGGTTCTTTCCACACAGAACTCTGTTCCTTTTCATGGCTGAGTACTATTCCTAGACATAGCTGGACCCCAGTCTGTCCGTCCATCCATCCATCCATCCATCCATCCGTTGATGGAGTTTGGGGTTGTTTCCACACAGGACTCTGTTCCTTTTCATGGCTGAGTAGTATTCCCCAACATAGCTGGACCCCAGTCTGTCCATCCATCCATCCATCCATCCATGCATCCATCTGCCCATCGATGTCCGTCGATGGACATGGGGGTTGTTTCCATGCTTGAGCTGCTGTGGACACGTGTGTTCACGTATCTGGTTGAGCTCGTCTTGTGGAAGACCCTGGGTGGACACCACGGAGTGAACTTGCTGAGTCCTGTGGTCAGTCCGTGCCTGACTTTGTCAGGACAAACCACACTGTTTTCCGCGGCATCTCAATGGCCCTGCCTTCCCAGCAGCGACGCGCAAGGCCTCCACTGTCTGCACATCTCCTCCAGCACCTGTTATGTTCATGTTTATTGGTACTGGTCACACAAGTGCCCTTTTTGTCACCATAATTACGCTCCCCGCCCCCCCCCCCAGCTGGCTACAGAGTGGTTCTCACTGTCCTGCTGAGTTCCATTTCCCTGGTGATGAGTGACACGCTGTGCATTCTCCCCGCTTGTTGGCCACGTGTATGTCTCCTTCCAACCAATGTTTTGCAGCCCTCCGCCCCCTCGGTAATTGGGTTGTTTGTCTCTTCGCTGTTGACTTCATAACAGCCCTTTTACAAGCTTAGCTTCTGACCTTTTGCGGTAATTCTCTTAATTTGTGGAGGACTGTGTCTCCTCTACCATAGACTCTCGAGTGCGTGCGAAGCGGAAAAGCGACGGGGACCGCGTAGAATCCCAGGGCTGGGAGTCCCGTTGGGGTTTGGAGTCAGACTCCTTCATTTCGGGGAACTGCAACCAGTCGGGCGGACCCAGTGCGCTGCCATCCATCCCTTACTTTCTCCATCTTGTCCTTGGGCAAATGGCACCTCTGGGCCCACAGGAGCCAGCACGGGCTGCCTTCCGACCCCAAAGAGTGTCCCCCAAATTAACATCCATGCAGAACCTTGCGATGTCACCTTATTAGGAAATACGATCTTACAGATGCTGTTGGGTTAAAATGAGCCCATCCTGGATGAGGGTGGCCCTGAATCCAATGACAGGTGTCCTTGTGAGACAGAAGGGGAAACACAGAGGCAGAGACAGAGCAGAAACTACGTGAAGACAGAGGCAGAGACGGGAGGGATGCGGCCACAAGCCCAGGGACACCTGGAGCCCCAGAAGTTGGAAGAGGCAAGAAGGACCCTCCCCTGAGGCCTCTGGAGGGAGCACGAACCTCCCCTGCCTGGATCTCAGTGGCCCTGCCCTGCCTGGATCTCAGTGGTCCTGCCCCGCCTGGATGTCAGTGGCCCTGCCCTGCCTGGATCTCAGTGGTCCTGCCCTGCCTGGATCTCACTGGTCCTGCCCTGCCTGGATCTCAGTGGTCCTGCCCCTCCTGGATGTCACTGGCCCTGCCCTGCCTGGATGTCAGTGGCCCTGCCCTGCCTGGATCTCAGCAACCCTGCCCTGCCTGGATCTCAGCGGCCCTGCCCTGCCTGGACCTCAGTGGTCCTGCCCTGCCTGGATCTCAGTGGTCCTGCCCCTCCTGGATGTCAGTGGCCCTGCCCTGCCTGGATGTCAGTGGCCCTGCCCTGCCTGGATGTCAGTGGTCCTGCCCCTCCTGGATGTCAGTGGCCCTGCCCTGCCTGGATGTCAGTGGCCCTTCCCTGCCTGGATCTCAGTGGCCCTGCCCTGCCTGGATCTCAGCAACCCTGCCCTGCCTGGATCTCAGTGGTCCTGCCCCTCCTGGATGTCAGTGGCCTTGCCCCTCCTGGATCTCAGTGGTCCTGCCCTTCCTGGATCTCAGGGGCCCTACCCCTCCTGGATCTCAGCAGCCCTGCCCTGCCTGGATCTCAGCGGTCCTTCCCTTCCTGGATCTCAGTGGTCCTGCCCCTCCTGGATCTCAGGGGCCCTGCCCCTCCCGGATCTCAGGGGTCTTGCCCTGTCTGGATCTCAATGGTCCTACCCCTCTTGGAACTCAGTTGCCCTGCCCTGCCTGGATCTCAGTGGTCCTGCCCTGCCTGGATCTCAGTGGTCCTGCTCCTCCTGGATCTCAGCAGCCCTGCCCCTCCTGGATCAGTGGTCTTGCCCTGCCTCAATCTCAGGGGTCCTGACCCTCCCTGATCTCACTGGCCCTGCCCCGCCTGGATCTCACTGGTCCTGCCCTGCCTGGATCTCAGTGGTCCTGCCTGGATCTCAGCAGCCCTGCCCCTCCTGGATCTCAGACTTCTGGTCACCAGAGTTGGGGCAGGATGGAATCAGTTTGTTGTTCTAAGCTGCCCAATGTGTGGTCACTTGTCCACGGCCACTCTCAGAAAGTCAAACAGTGCCCAGCAGTAGAGCGCATGGCCAGGCTTTTTGACCCTTCGCTCTGTGCCTCATGCTGATCTCAGTCTTTCCACATACCTGGCTTTATTCCCACCTTGCAGCAGCCCCAGATGCATTGCTCCCATTTTTCAGAAAGGGAGAATGAGACCCTTGTGGGGGTGACCGACTAGCCCAGCAGCAGAATCTCCAGACCTGAATATGCAGGCCTCTCCCTCAAGCACAATCGTTAGCACCTTCCGCTCTGGATGGAAACTCGGTCCTTGTACAAACATATTTACTGTTGTCCCTAAAACCTCTCTCCCTGGAACACATGCCATCCAGGCTGGCGAAAATGTCCCGTCTTCACCAGGACCTCCTCACTACCTCCCGTGACCCACCCTCTCTGCGCGTCGAATCCCCCAGAGCCCCTCCAGGGCCGGCCAATGCTAGACAATCAAACGCATGTGTGTCCGTGAAGGGACAAACATCGACCTTACACAGGGACTCTGTTCTCACGAATTTCCTCGCCCCTCTTCTCCCCTCTGTGTCCCCCGAAGATGGTATTTGAACGTTCCCAAGTCTCAGAACTCGTTTTTACGATCTGTTTTGTATCAAATACACAATTGAAAACTGAAATCAGGGAGTCCTTGAAAGGGGACATTTTTTTCATTTCCTGGATTGTCCTTCATGGGGAGGACGGATAAAATTCATGCGCATCAGCACATACCACATCCCGCTTGGGTGACCACCCGGGTCAGGCTGGGACCCCAGAGTCTGCTGAGGGCAAGATCCTAGCAGGCACTGTTGGGATGTGTCTCCAGGAAAAAAAAAAATGCATGTCGTGGGGGCCGCAATGGCCTGGGGAATCGGTATGAGGGGCTCTGTCTCCTTCCCTCTCCCTCTGTCCCTCTGTCCCTCTCTCTCCTGGACTCGCTACCCGCTTCCACCTGTCTCCATCTACCCTTCCCTGTCTACTCAGGATTTCTCAAGCTCCCGGTCCCTCTGTCTCTCTCTGGCTCATTAATTCACAGCTGCTGTTAGACCCCGCATCCTGGTCCTGTCTGGGGGAAATGGCGAGAGTCCGGACCCTCTATCCCAACGACTGAGACCAAGATCCGTACAGATCCCCCCCTCCCGCCCCCCTCCCCCATCCTGGATGATCCACTCTGTCCCTCCTAGAAGCATCTCCCACCCTGGTAATTACTAGGAACTAACACGTACAGAAAACGTGTTCCTGGGCACATTGCTCAAGGTGACCAGGCAGGTGTTCATTCCTTTTGTCTCCCGCAGCAGCCTTCCTCCTGCCACGTGGTGTCACGGCAGCCTCGTGCGAACCTGCACTGGGAAAACAAGATGGCAACACACTTACCGTCTTCCTCGGCTCCTTCCAGAAGGTTATTAATTCCTCGAACGTTGTTGCAGGCAAGTGGAAGGAAGTGGCAACCAGACATCCGAAGATACCGAGGCGGGTGCGTTAAAATTCCAAACACGGACTGAATACCAATCACTCAGACACAGCACGGTCTGCAGCCCAGGACGGGTGTTCAGTGGCATCTCGTGACCACAGAATGTTCTGGAAGAATGCTGACGGATCAGGCACCCTTCACAATGAGCCCCTGGCTCAGGCCCCCAGCGGATGCTCGTGTGGATCGTGAGTGGATCATCAGTGGGGATCATCAGTGGACGACAGTGTGGGGTGCAGATCAGGCCAGCCAGCTGTTCCCGTAGTCCCTCGCCACTGTCTTGCCGTCCTCACGTTTCTGTGTGCCCCCAGCAGGACAACCTGCCCTCAGGAGCCCCCAGGCGTCACTGCGGTCTGCACACTGGAGCTCCTGGGAGCCACAAGTGTGTGGGTGTGGCTGTGGCTGTGGCAGAGGAAAGCCTGGGCAAGCACATAGAGGGGTTGACCAGAAGGCTGAACGTCTGAGCACCTGTCAGCCACTAGGGGTCCCCACACAGGCAGAACCTTGTGGGGGGAGGTTGTCCACACCCAGAGGGGGAGACAGCACATGTGGGGCCGTGTGCGTGGCCCCAAAACACTGGAGGCTGGGCTCCTGCACCCTCTATACTCACGGACCACAGAACTAGCTAACACAACAATGCCAACGAGAAATCCCGGTGTCTGTCCTTGGGGGGAAGGGAGTGACGTTCCCTCAGCCCTGGCTCTCTGAGCATTCGGGCAACAAGAGCGAACCTGTCCAAACCAACAGCGAGGGGCTGGCAGTTACAGCACCCCACACCCCCGATCGCCAACGACGTTTTCTTCCAGGGAGAGATGTTTGTGTGTCTCTGTCCACATCCAAACTTCTTCCTTCCACGTGGCCCTGTCTTCTCTCTCCATAAATATGTCACCTTGCAGTCTAAACATTCAAAACAAGGGCGCCTCTGTGTCCCTTAGAGTTCAGGTGAATCCGGCCATCCAAGATATTTCACGCTGCCACAAAATGTTAAATTTGGGTCTGGTTTCTGGGTGTGGGCCGGGCCAGTCGCGGGTTGCGGGTTTGTGTTCCCAAGAGTCTGTGGCTTTGCCACGGCATGATCTGCAAGAGGGGGCCGCCGGGACGTGCTTCCCAGAGTCTGAGTTCAGTGCATGGGTGCTTACGTGGACACCTTTCCTCAGTCCTTCCTTGTGCCCTCTCAGGGCACCAAGCCTCTGGCCTCAAGGACCTACCGTCACGAGCTTATTATAACTGAATCGCATCCACAGGGACCCAATTTCCAAATAATTCCATTCACAGGTGCCCAGATCTCAGCCTTCAATTACCTTTTGGGAGCAACCACAGGTCTGCATCCAACCATCTTTGAATAAGTCGTGTTAATCCAGCAGAGTCAATGTCAGTCAAACCCAGAAAATTACAAAAAAAAAAAAATAATAATAATAATAATAATAAAAAAATGGGGCATCTGGGTGGCTCAGTCGGTTAAGCATCCGACTTCGGCTCAGGTCACAATCTCACAGTTCATGGGTTCAAGCCCCGCGTCGAGCTCTGTGCTGACAGCTCAGAGCCTGGAGTCTGCTTCGGATTCTGTGTCTCCCTCTCTCTCTCTGCCCCTCCCGTGCTCATGCTCTGTCTCTGTCTCTCTAAATAATAAATAAACTTTAAAAAATTAAAAAAAAAAGCAAAACAGAAAATTACCAGGGTCCCAGGACCTGGAAACTCAGTCCTGAAGTTGATTTTTTTTTCAAGTCCCGAAATTTAAATGCATGGGTGTTTTTCAGGGCGTCACCAACGACTGTCAACATTCCCCCCGGCTGATGCGGACACAGATTGCAAAGCGTGTTTTCGTAGGAAAGGAACGTCATATGTGTGAACGCAAAGCTTGGATGAGTCTATCTGTATAACACTTGTTGTCCTGACTCTATTTCTGTTAACTTCTTACTTTGTTTTATGAGCTTTAGTCATAAAGCTTGTTTGATTTAGGAAATTGTATTAAAATAGGCGATAAGACTGTCATCTGAGATCTGCTTGTTATTTTCCCCGCTTGTCATTAAAGTGATTGATAATTTAGGGTACAGGAGCAGAACAGGCAAGATTAAAGCTGAAACCCTCTATAAATTAGAGGGGTTCGCGTGAGCCACGCTGCGTCGGGCTGTCAGAAACACCTCAGCACCTGGCTGTGAGCGTGGTAGGAAGAGGGAGACGGGCAGGCAGACCCGGGACCTCCAGCCTGAAGCCTGACGTCCTTCTGCCGTGACCCAGCTTCGCGGTCAGGCTCACCCTCGTGCATCGTGTACGGCCCTCGGCTCCACAGACGGACGCAGATGGGAGAATGTGAGACACCGAGATCCGCAGTTTCTGGAATCAGGGCGAGTCCTGTATGGCTTTCAGAGGATGGTCTTCACCGTGTGGAAGGCGGGTTGCAAAGGCTCCGGGCGAGAGGACTGTCTGGGGAAGTGAGACATCCAACGTGCAGCACAGGTAGAGGAGGTGAGCCAGACGTCCCCAGCCCCTCAGCCACCACCCCAGGTACTTGTGCACCAGGTAAGTCCCTCTGGGAGGGAGAGGCGCCCCATGGTGTCCCCCATTAAGGGAAATTCTGGATGTGGAAACGGAGCTTGAACACTGTGGGTCACACGCCATTAAGATAAGTTCAGCAGAGCACCAAGCCCCCAGGTCACATCTCCATTGAATCCTCAGCTGGGTCATCTGTAAAATACGTGGCTGTCTCTGGTGGAGAAAGAAGGCCTCCACTGTGACCTGATGGGCCATTTCACACAGAGAGAGCACACAAGGCTAGACTGGCTGCCTTTAAGGAGAATCGGCCCTGAGGGGTCTTGTAAAGTCTTTTAACTTTTACAGTTCCAGGGCCACAGTGCATGCCTCCATTTTTCCTCCACAGGCAAAGCTTTCTTAATTTTGGACACTGGACCTGGGGAGCTACAGCAAGGAGATGGGGTCCCTCTTAGTCAGAAAGGATCCGTCGTGCAAGCCGGCACACGGGGTCTGCCGGGCGTGCAGCCAGTGTGCAAACAAGCATCCAGGGCTCACGTGGCTCCTGGGTGAAGACTTCAGTTTGCAGCCCCTCGCTCGCAGCACCCACCAGTTTGCCCACATTTCCTGCAACCTTCATACTAACTGTGGTTCGTTCTGGCCTCGGGCCCTGAGACATAGTAAATGTATGTTGTTTCCAGCCACCCAGCTCCCAGAGACTTGTTATAGCAGACGGGGCAAACTCATACACCGCCGGGTGTATGTAGCTCTGGGCAAGCGTCTGTCCCACGAGGTGGCTACAATGTACACAGTGCATGTGCACGGATGTTACGCCCTGTGGCGCATCTTGGAGAACCAGGGTTTCACCTGCAACAGTAGCCCCTTCGCGCGTTCCGTTCTGGCTGCGAGTGCACTCCCAGCACCCTTCTCAGATAAGTCCAGCCTCCAGCGGGAGACAGCCCGCCCTCCGGGCCCCACGCCCGCCCCTTCCTTTTACGGGCCATCACCTTCACGGTTCGGAGCCCCCCGTGAAAACAGGGTCTCAGTTCATTAGAGGAGGGTCAGGCTCGCCAGCAGCTTGCAATAAAGAAATTAGCAAAACCAGAAGCTGCAATTCTGTAGAAACCCTCAAAAACAAAGAGGATTTAAAGTGACAAGATCCAATTAAATTTAATTACCCAAGCTGTATTTTCATTTTAACTGACACTTTTTATTAAGGAACCGCATGCACTAAAGCCAGCAACCCAGACCAAATTGTATCCTGGTAACACAGTTATCGTATGCAAAACTCTGAGTATCTAATTTTCTAAAACGAAATTAGGCACAGGGGGTTTGTAAAAGGTTTTCTTTGTTTGGGGCTCAGGAACACCGCTCTCAGTTTACTCTTGACGTGGTATTGTGTTCATCACAAGAAGCCGTGATGCGCACACACACACACACACACACACTAAAAGTTACTCAGAGAGAGCATGACAGCGTGATTTGTTTGAACTTGCTCCCGATTGCGATGCACCGTCGACAAGAAAAGGGACCGCCTTCCCAGTTTTCCTGTTTGAAAGTCATTTTCCGCCCCCCACGGCAAGTCTGGAGGATTTAATTGGTGGCTCAGGGACACCACACACTTGAACACAATGTCTCCTCTGCACGTCCCCCACCCCGTGCTCCCCTTGTCGCGTTCAGCAAAGACAAAGCGGTTAATTAAAATGGCCTTTTAAGTGTCAGTTGATGCTAGGGCTCGTTGACATGATTCTTGGGAGGCTGACGCTGACACAGCACGGGGCTCGAGGAGGGGGATGCCGTCCGAGCCAACACGGGATGCTGGGATGGGGTGGCTTCTCCTCCGAGCCTGTGTGTCCCCGCTTCTGTGTCTTGTAAGGACACCTGTCATCGCGTGCAGGGCCACCCTCACCCAGGATGAGCTCATCCCCAGAGCCATCCCCCGATCACATGTGCAGAGACCCTGTTTGCAAACACGCCCCCGTTCCCAGGCCACGGGACTTAGGACAAGAGGCTCGTGGCCTCTTGGGGCGGGTGGCTCCCGTTCAGCCACCGTGCCTGCCTGCCCGATGCGCTCCCCGTGGGACGCCCCCTCCACAGCCTCTTGGAGGAAAAGGCAGAGTCTGCGTGCACAGGGAACACGAGGGCCACTCCGTGTCTGGAAGTGTCTGGAACCCACAGCGCATGGAGACAGACGCGGACTTGGGAGGAGGCTGTTGGACGCACACGGTGGGCTGCAGGACGGGCATCTGAATCCAGGGTCTCGTGTGCCCCACACTTGTGGCTGGTGACACCGGGCTTCGTGGCACACATGTCAACGTGTCAAACGAAATGGCATGAAAAGGCACCTGCTCCTAATGTTTTCATCACCACAACAGCAGGCCGGCTCACGGCAGTGGCATCCCCGAGCGTCTCTGGGACCCACCCTCTTGGAGGGACACAGGGGTCCTTTGGCCCATCTTCCAAGGCACCTGGACACGTGAGATTATCTCAAAAGCAAACCCAGAGCCACCAGCAATGGTGACAACAGCCTGGCTTTTCTGTCCCCGCCTCCCCACCGTCCCATTCGTCCCATCCACGTCTTTGGGTTCCTGTAGCGGCTTCCAGTTCGGTCCGAGAGCCCCCCAGCAGCTCAGCGAGCACATCCAGCCCGGACGTGACACCACGTGGGTGACATCCTACATCTCGGAAAGAGGGGCTCGTCACCCAGGTGAGGCATTCCAGCCACGGACCTGGCAGCGGCCGGCCTTCCTGGCTCAGAGCAAAGTGTCTGCCCCCAGGGTGTCCATGAGGAAGCGTCTGCACAGGAAACACTGTTATGTAGGCAATTAAGAAACACGCCGGGAGCCCGGGAGGCCACTCACCCCGGGCGCGAAGGAAGACGTAACAAGGCACGAAAGAAAACACTTGCGAGTTTTATGGCGTCGAAGGAATTCTGACCCGCTGCATCCCACCGGCTGCCTCTGAATATTTCCCCTCTCCGTCGGCAAAGGGGGCTCTGGGGAGCTCGTGGGGGGCCCGGTCCGCACCCCACGTCCCCACGAGGGTGACCACCAGCCGCTCCCGACGCAACGCAACGTCTCCTTTCCTCCTTTGCGGTTGGCAGAGTGCGTCCCACGGTGGCTTTGCCCTGCTCCCGGTCACGGGCACCCCCACGCGGTGCCCAGACACCTCGGGAAAGTCAGGGAATCAATGGAGACACAGAACCACATTGTCTTGTGGCCACTTTGCGCGTGGAACAGACATGGCGTTTTTTGCCCTCCGGAGTGCCCGTACGAGCCAGCAGTGCCGTGCCCGCGTAGACACCCCAAAGAGTGGAAACCGGGGCCCCAGCCAGCTGCGCACAAGCATGACTCACAAGAGTTCAAAGGTCAAAGCAGCCCAAATGCCCATCAGTGGCCGCGCACATGAGCACGCCACAGTGTCTGCACACAGCAGAATATGACTTGGCCACGAAAAGGAGCAAGGCTTTCACACCTGTGGCCACGTGGATGCACCTTGAGGGAACGAGGCTCAGGGAGACAAACAGGCACCCAAGGCCACGTCGTGCTTGGTCCCACGTGGAGAAAATGTCCACAACAGGCAAAGCCACACAGTCAGAAACTAGATCCTTGGCTGACTTGAGCCACAGAGGGGATGTGGCGCAACCACCCACGAGGACAGGGTCTCCATGTGGCGGGATGAAACTGTCCTCCCACGAGAGAGAGGTGATGGTGGCCCAACACGCTGGATGTGCTAAACACCACTGGATTTTAGACGCTAAAATTGCCCCTTTTCCGTGAGCTCCACATCAGCGATTTTAAGGAGACGTTGGAAGAAGTTATGCATGTGACTAAACATTCTTTCCCTTCCGTTAAAAAAACAAACAAGCAAAGAAACTCTACAAGGGGCAAGGGTGAGGTCCTGCACCGTGTGTAGAGTCCTCAAGGAAGACATTCAGGCACAAGACTCGGCAGTCTCTGACCCACGCGCAGCCTTAATTAACGTGCACACAGTGGCTGACAAGACCCTCCTACCCAGGCGCGGCCCCCCGTCGTAATCTCATTGCCTGCATCCTGGAGAATCTTGGCGGATAATCTCAACAGTATTCTAATAACTATCCTGTCTGCAGCCCATAGCCTGGAGTTATTGATTTTCTGACTCAATAAAACCCTCAAGTCCGTGACCATGCCTCATTGTGCAAACTTCCCCCAGGATATGTTGAAAAGAGAAAGCCACGTTGGCCCTTAAACATGAAAAGTGCGATTACCTGTTTTAACTCCTGTCGTGCCCGGAAAAACCTCTCTGCGGTGGGGCGGTGCTGTGCACGGTGTTTCCAATTTCCCATCAATGCCCGACCCCCTCGTTGTAAGTGACTCGCTGGTTTATTTGTGAAATTCGCCCATGGCCTCCCACACATCCCCCACCCCGCTGCCCGACTTTCCAGACGTCATCCCACAAGGCAACCTGCGCTGTTTGCACAGAAACTTCTCTTCTGTGAGTTTCTCTGTAAAATCAAACTGGAAAGCTTTTAGGTGCATTAGATTGTCCCGACACCCACAGTACCACCCGCCATTTGCAATTTTCCCTGTTTTCGCCACTATGTCTCCACGCTTGATGTGTCTTGGTCTCCAAGGGACTGCAGAAGAAGGTCCAACTTACCACAAAGTATTACCTTTACCACCACACATGGCACCCATGTGCATGGACCATGTGCCCCCTTGACCTACAAATGAACCTCCCACACTATTCCGTGTCAGAATCACGGATTCCCCATGAGTCCCATCACTGGTTATTAGCCTACCTACATTGTGGGGTGTTCAAAAGTGATATAACAGGGGAATTAGGGCACACATAGCTCAGTGTCATCAAGGGCATTTGTATTGTTGTGCAATCGTGCCCACCATCCATCTCCAGAACTTTCTATGTCCCCAAACTGAAGCTCTGTCCCCATTAAACACTACCTCCCCGTCCTGTTTCCCAGCCCCTGGCACCACCATCTACTCTGTCTCTATGGATGAGACTCCTATACTGACCTCATATAAGTGGAATCACACAGGATTTGTCCGTTTGAATCTGGTTTATGTCACTGAGCACCACGTCCTCAAGGTCCATCCAGGTCATACCAGATGCAGAGCATCCTTCCTTTTCAAGGCTGTGTAATAGTCCACTGTGTGGATGGACCATATGTTATTCATCTATCCACCCATCCATCCCTCCATCCATCCATCCATCCATCCATCCATCCTTGCATCCATCCATCTGTCCACCCACCCATCCATCCATCTACCCACCTACCCATCCATCCATCCAGCCAGCCAGCCAGCCACCCACCCATCCAACCATCCATCTGTCCATCCATCCATCCATCCACCCACCCACCCACCATCCAACCATCCATCCATCCATCTACCCCCCCTACCCATCCAGCCAGCCAGCCACCCACCCCCCACCCATCCAACCATCCATCTACCCACCTACCCATCCATCCATCCAGCCAGCCAGCCAGCCACCCATCCAACCATCCATCTACCCACCTACCCATCCATCCATCCTTCTGTCCATCCATCCATCTATCCACCCACCCACCTACCCACCATCCAACCATCCATCCATCCATCCATCTACCCACCTACCCATCCATCCATCCATCTGTCCATCCATCCATCCATCCATCCATCCATCAATGGACACTGGGGTTGTTTCCACCTCTCAGCTAATGTTAATAATCCTGCTATAAACACAGGGCACAAATATCTCTCTAAGTCCCTGCTTTCAATTATTTTAGGTAGTTGCCCAAAACTGGGATTTCTGGATCATATTCTGTGCTCATTTGTTTGAGGAATCGCCATCCTGTCTTTATAGCATGGGCACTGTTGTCCTTTGCCACCAACAGTGCACACGGGTGCCAATTTCTGCACATCCTACCAGCACATCCTTATTTTTAAGAGGAAGATGTTCAGAGGCAGAGAGAGACAAAGAGAGAGAGAGAGAGAGAGAGAGAGAGAGAGAGAGAAGTTGAATATGAAGAGGTTTTGTGTGTGAAAGCTTTCTTTCGGGTCTTTTGAAGGCTGTGCTGTGACCAACCCTTGCTAGTCCCTCAGGCTCTCCCTGGATCACCATCCCTCGAGGGCTGAATCCGCAGTGTGTGTGCACGCGGGGTGCCACCAAGGGTCACAACGATGGTGATGGCTGCACTTCCGGCGTGTTCTCCATAAAGGAGAACCCTTCACTCGAGTTACGTGTGCCTTTGACCCCTACACCAGCCCCATGAAGGGCATACACCGAGGCTGCTCTCTCACTACCTACCAATCTGCCCACCCCCGGTCCATGCAGGGCAGCAGACACTTCCCATCTTGAAGGACACAGCCTTCACCGTCCCATTCTGCAGCAAAAACTTCTTGGTGGCTTTACGAACATTGTGCTCAATGCTTCCACCTGCCCCCTGCATCTACCCATCAACTGTCTCCTCCCTGCTGTGTACCCAGAGAGCTCCTCCTGGTCACCACATGGATGGGTGCTCTTGTCTGCCAGTTTCCGGTGGGGACTGGCCGATGCGGATGTGGCAGGAAGCGGGAGCAGGGAGGACGGGGTGCTGGGTGTTTATTCATCCATGTCTCTTCTTGGCTTACCCCACCTGGGCTCCTGCTACTGAGCCCTCTACCTTCTGGTAACTTCTCCACCGCTTGGTCTCATCCTGCCCGCAGTGGTAACAGCCCCCCACCCATGCCAGCCCCAAGTCTCTACCCCAGCCCTGCCTACTTTCCGGAAACTTCTGTAACAGGTCTTTGGTCTGGCAGGCACTATGGAGAACAGCGTGGCTGGAGCAGAGCAATTGGAGAGGGTTTAAGGCCGCATATCACGTCCTGCCGCCATCTTGGAGAAGCCTGGAATGTTGAGCTAAGGCTCGAGTAGACGCCAGTCGTCTTCTTACCTATCTTGGGCTGAAGGATCGAGAAAGAATATAAGAGCCCTGAAGTCTACGGTGTCCGTTTCTTTTCTCGACAAGACCGGGGGTTGATCTGAACTCCCGGGTTGAACACCAACACCGTGGTATCTAGTTAGTGTCCAATATGTGCTTGAGCACGCACGTTCCCAGAGCCCCGACGTATGTGTGCCCTTCACTTCTCTTTCCGACTCCGCGGGCTTTGGCTTTGCTCTGTGGCGCCTGTGCTCTGCCCCCGGAGACCTGGCAAGCTGCCACGACAGACCACCCAGTCTAATCCTGGAACGTCCACGGGCTCACAGCCTTCTGGAATGTTCCCGCCAGGCACTCGGAGGTAAAAAATCGCCCTGGCCTCCATCTCACCAGTGCTGAGGGGATTAGCGAGATTTTGTTTATAGAGGCCCCTGACCTCCTTCTGGAGACGTTCTCAAAATAATAACCCAGAAAGCAGCTCTGATTGAGAATGTCTGTTACGGAATACCTACCGCCTTTCGCTCCCCGGGGGAAGATTAAAGCCCAAACAGGACTCGTGCCGAACGTCCCTGTTCGAACAGACGTACCGGTCGAACCGGTCGATGCCACACACGAGTGCAGCCCAGAGGCATCCCCGCAAAAGCCCAGAAGCCACACGGCGTTGGGCCAGACACACTGAAGGCACGCACGTCCCTCCGCGGGGGGTGCTGGTGGTAGGACTAACGAGGTGGCATTGCTGTCCCCTCTCCAGGGCCACCTCCAAATGCACAATATCACTTTATTGATGATTTCTGAATTTCCATTTTAATAAAATAAATGGAGGCACCAGCAGATAATAGTGCTGTTCAATATTTATGAAGTGCCTTTTTAGAATAAATTCAGAAATTCAGTATTAATCATTACAACCATTACACTCCGAGAGCACATAAATAACAACTGGGAACAGCATTTATTTTTTGAAAACCCATAATGAAAAGCAGCTGAGTACCCAATTTCATTTTTGACACATTCATCCTCCTGGTTGGATTTATTGTGATTCTAAAGAGACATCCCCCGCTTACCCTGAGCCCAAAATATAGGTGTGATAATAACCGCTTTCCCCCACATTGATGTGAATAAGCACTTTTTTATTTAAAGCAAGAACAGTAGTCCGGGTTTTTTTTTTTTTTTTTCCTTTTTTTCCAGCAGCGAAGGAGAACATTTTTCTTGTAGAGAGACAGAGCCATGCACCAGGGACGTGTTCCCAGACCCCGTGCATCAGAATCGAAAGCGAAACAGTCGTTGCGCTGTGCAGAGTGATGTCCGGGAGAGTAGAACCAGGGTGCGGGCATACAGATTTCCTGCGTTGAACAAAGCACATTCGGGGTGACCCTGGGGGAGGCGATTAGGCAGAAACGTCTCGTCAAGCTGCTGAGGAGTCCTGGCTGGATTTCCGTGCATTGCAGGTGGGTTCCACCCAGGGTCTCGGCTCCGGTGGTCCCACACCTTTGTGTGGTCCCCACTGTAGGACTCTCCTACACCTGACCCAACGAAGGACCCCAGACCTGGGCTCTTACACCACCAAAAGTTTGTCGTCCCCCAGTTCTGGACAACGGAAGTCTGACGCGCACGCGGGGCGGGGTCCCTGAGATCCAGGCGGGACAGGGCTGTGCTATGCCCAGATAAGGTCCCATGCACAAGTTTCAGATGGACGTTAATCTCTGTTCTTGGGACAATGGGACCTCACCCAACCACGTTCTCTCCCAGCTTGGACATCCCTACCCCAGCACCAGAAGCAGCAAATCAAAGCAGAAATGGAGGGGTTTGCTCCGTACGGAACAGCTCTTTCCTAAATTATTATGCTTTTAAAGACAAATTCAGTGTAGTATTGGATATTCCCTGTAAGTGCCTGAAAACAGGCAGTAAATTGTGTGAAATAAAATTTAAATCCCGGCTTAATGAACTCTACGCTGTAGATGTATATTAAGGCTTTACATCAAGTGCACTTTGCTCATCTATCTACACGGTTAGTGTTACCACGTGGTCTGGATTCTCCTGGTCACACTTAGGTCCTGCTGGGGCCAGGGAGCCTAGAAATCATGCTTGCTTGTGCTGAAAGCTATCTTCAAAAAGTTAATATCGACCTGGACCTTGTGAATAAGATCTTAATTTGGAAACAGGGTCTTTGAACATGTAAGTGAAGGATCTGAGGGGAGCTCATCCTGCATCAGGGTGGCCCTAAATCCAATGGTAGGTGTCCTTCTGAGAGACAGAAAAGACACAGGGACAGAGAGGAGAAGCGACGTAAATTATGGAGGCAAAGACGGGAGGGATGTGGCCATAAGCCCAGGGACGCCTGGAGTTCCAGACGCTGGAAGAGGCAGGAAGGACCCTCCCCTGGAGCCTCGGGAGGGAGCACAGCCTTGCCTGGATCTCACTGACCCTGCCTGGATCTCAGCAGCCCTGCCTGGATCTAACTGGTCTTGCCCTGCCTGGATCTGAGGGGTCCAGCCTTACCTGGAGCTCAGCGGCCCTGCCCTGCCTGGGTCTCAGTGGCCTTGCCCTGCCTGGATGTCAGTGGTCCAGCCCCTCCTGGATCTCAGTGGCCCTCCCCTGCCTGGATCCCAGCGGCCCTGCCCTGCCTGGATCTCAGGGGTCCCGCTCCTCCTGGATCTCACTGGTCCTCCCCTGCCTGGATCTCAGTGGCCCTGCCCCTCCTGGATCTCAGTAGCCCTGCCCTGCCTGGATCTCAGGGGTCCTGCCCCTCCTGGATCTCAGTGGTCCTGGCCCGCCTGGATCTCAGTGGCCCTGCCCCTCCTGGATCTCAGTAGCCCTGCCCTGCCTGGATCTCAGCGGCCCTGCCCCTCCTGGATCTCAGTTGTCCTGCCCTGCCTGGATCTCAGGGGTCCCGCTCCTCCTGGATCTCACTGGTCCTCCCCTGAGTGGATCCCAGCGGCCCTGCCCTGCCTGAATCTCAGTGGTCCTGCCCACCCTGGATCCCAGTGGCCCTGCCCGCCCTGGATCTCAGTTGTCCTGCCCTGCCTGGATCTCAGCGGCCCTGCCCTGCCTGGATCTCAGGGGTCCCGCTCCTCCTGGATCTCACTGGTCCTCCCCTGCCTGGATCTCAGCGCCCCTGCCCTGCCTGGATCTCAGGGGTCCCGCTCCTCCTGGATCTCAGCAGCCCTGCCCCTCCTGGATCCCAGTGGCCCTGCCCTCCCTGGATCTCAGAGGCCCTGCCCTGCCTGGATCTCAGGGATTCTAGCCTGCTTGGATCCCAGGGGCCCTGCCCTGCCTGGATCTCAGTGTCCCTGCCCCTCCTGGATCTCAGCAGCCCTGCCCTGTCTGGATCTCAGTGTCCCTGCCCCTCCTGGATCTCAGTGGCCCTGCCCCTCCTGGATCTCAGTAGCCCTGCCCTGCCTGGATCTCAGTGGCCCTCCCCTGCCTGGATCCCAGCGGCCCTGCCCTGCCTGGATCTCAGGGGTCCCACTCCTCCTGGATCTCACTGGTCCTCCCCTGCCTGGATCTCAGTGGCCCTGCCCCTCCTGGATCTCAATAGCCCTGCCCTGCCTGGATCTCAAGGGTCCCGCTCCTACTGGATCTCAGTGGCCCTGCCCCTCCTGGATCTCAGGGACCCTGTGCCTCCTGGATCTCAGTGGCCGTGCCCTGCCTGGATCTCAGGGGCCCTGCCCTGCCTGGATCTCAGTGGTCCTGCCCTGCCTGGATCTCAGGGGCCCTGCCCTGCCTGGATCTCAGTGGACCTGCCCTGCCTGGATCTCAGCAGCCATGCCCTGCCTGGATCTCAGTGGCCCTTCCCTGCCTGGATCTCAGTGGCCCTGCCCTGCCTGGATCTCAGTGTCCCTGCCCCTCCTGGATCTCAGTAGCCCCGCCCTGCCTGGATCTCACTGGTCCTCCCCTGCCTGGATCCCAGAGGCCCTGCCCTGCCTGGATCTCAGCAGCCCTGCCCTGCCTGGATCTCAGGGGTCCCGCTCCTCCTGGATCTCAGTGGCCCTGCCCCTCCTGGATCTCAGTGGCCCTGCCCTGCCTGGATCTCAGTAGCCCTGCCCTGCCTGGATCTCACTGGTCCTCCCCTGCCTGAATCTCAGTGGCCCGGCCCTGCCTGGATCTCAGTGGCCCTTCCCTGCCTGGATCTCAGCGGCCCTGCCCTGCCTGGATCTCAGGGGTCCCGCTCCTCCTGGATCTCAGTGGCCCTGCCCCTCCTGGATCTCAGTGGCCCTGCCCCTCCTGGATCTCAGTAGCCCTGCCCTGCCTGGATCTCAAGGGTCCCGCTCCTACTGGATCTCAGTGGCCCTCCCCCTCCTGGATCTCAGGGACCCTGTGCCTCCTGGATCTCAGTGGCCCTGCCCCTCCTGGATCTCAGGGGCCCTGCCCTGCCTGGATCTCAGTGGACCTGCCCTGCCTGGATCTCAGTGGTCCTGCCCTGCCTGGATCTCAGTAGCCCTTCCCTGCCTGGATCTCAGTGGCCCTGCCCTGCCTGGATCTCAGTAGCCCCGCCCTGCCTGGATCTCAGTGTCCCTGCCCCTCCTGGATCTCAGTAGCCCTGCCCTGCCTGGATCTCACTGGTCCTCCCCTGCCTGGATCCCAGAGGCCCTGCCCTGCCTGGATCTCAGCAGCCCTGCCCTGCCTGGATCTCAGGGATCCCGCTCCTCCTGGATCTCAGTGGCCCTGCCCCTCCTGGATCTCAGTGGCCCTGCCCTGCCTGGATCTCAGTAGCCCTGCCCTGCCTGGATCTCACTGGTCCTCCCCTGCCTGGATCTCAGTGGCCCTTCCCTGCCTGGACCTCAGCGGCCCTGCCCTGCCTGGATCTCAGGGGCCCTGCCCTGCCTGGATCTCAGTAGCCCTGCCCTGCCTGGATCTCACTGGTCCTCCCCTGCCTGGATCTCAGTGGCCCTTCCCTGCCTGGACCTCAGCGGCCCTGCCCTGCCTGGATCTCAGGGGCCCTGCCCTGCCTGGATCTCAGTAGCCCTGCCCTGCCTGGATCTCACTGGTCCTCCCCTGCCTGGATCTCAGTGGCCCTTCCCTGCCTGGACCTCAGCGGCCCTGCCCTGCCTGGATCTCAGTGGCCCTGCCCTGCCTGGATCTCAGTAGCCCTGCCCTGCCTGGATCTCACTGGTCCTCCCCTGCCTGGATCTCAGTGGCCCTTCCCTGCCTGGACCTCAGCGGCCCTGCCCTGCCTGGATCTCAGTGGCCCTGCCCCTCCTGGATCTCAGTAGCCCTGCCCTGCCTGGATCTCAGTGGCCCTGCCCTGCCTGGATCTCAGTGGCCCTGCCCTGCCTGGATCTCAGCGGCCCTGCCCTGCCTGGGTCTCAGTGGCCTTGCCCTGCCTGGATGTCAGTGGTCCAGCCCCTCCTGGATCTCAGTGGCCCTCCCCTGCCTGGATCCCAGCGGCCCTGCCCTGCCTGGATCTCAGTGGCCCTGCCCCTCCTGGATCTCAGTAGCCCTGCCCTGCCTGGATCTCAGTGGCCCTGCCCCTCCTGGATCTCAGCAGCCCTGCCCTGCCTGGATCTCACTGGTCCTCCCCTGCCTGGATCCCAGCGGCCCTGCCCTGCCTGGATCTCCGCAGTCCTGCCCTGCCTGGATCTCAGGGGTCCCGCTCCTCCTGGATCTCAGTGGCCCTGCCCCTCCTGGATCTCAGTGACCCTGCCCTGCCTGGATCTCAGTAGCCCTGCCCTGCCTGGATCTCACTGGTCCTCCCCTGCCTGGATCCCAGAGGCCCTGCCCTGCCTGGATCTCAGGGGTCCCGCTCCTCCTGGATCTCAGTGGCCCTGCCCCTCCTGGATCTCAGTGGCCCTGCCCTGCCTGGATCTCACTGGTCCTCCCCTGCCTGGATCCCAGCAGCCCTGCCCTGCCTGGATCTCAGCAGCCCTGCCCTGCCTGGATCTCAGGGGTCCCGCTCCTCCTGGATCTCAGTGGCCCTGCCCCTCCTGGATCTCAGTGGCCCTGCCCTGCCTGGATCTCAGTGGCCCTGCCCCTCCTGGGTCTCAGTAGCCCTGCCCTGCCTGGATCTCACTGGTCCTCCCCTGCCTGGATCCCAGAGGCCCTGCCCTGCCTGGATCTCAGTGGCCCTGCCCCTCCTGAATCTCAGCAGCCCACCCCCCCCCCCCGCCCCGGATCTCAGACAACTGGGAGAGAATAGAATAAACTCTCCCTGTTCAAGCCACGGGTTTGAGGAGGTGCTTCGCCTCCCGGGGGCTGTGTTTCTCTGGCGTCCTCTTGCCAGGATTCCGGAGCTCCGCCTGGCTAAAGCATTCCGTGACAGTCGGGACGGCATGGGAGGCGCTAGCCTGGACCCAACTCCTCAAGATTATCGTGTTAGTGACGCGACCATCCTGTTAGCGCCCCTCCTGGATCACATTAGCTGCGGCGGACCCCGCAAACACAATAAGAGACTCGTGTACGTGCAATATGCACATCGCTAATCAGATCTTGCAAATTATATTACTAGGTGGGGGAACAGGTTTTGTGGTGATCAAACAGACAGCAGGTACGGGGCCCATCAGGGCGAGATCACATCCAGTTCTGCCCGGAGGACACATCAGGGGTACAGGTCCCATGAGACGGCTGGAAATGCAGGAGGAACAAGGCTGTGGGCTGGGGGTGGGTCGGTGCCTGTTTTCGGGGCACCTGCTGTGTGCCCGGCTGCTTGTATGCTCTGTGCACAGCTGGGACCCCGCACTCCAGGGGCGGACCCTCCCTCGGGCTAAACCAAGTACTGACATGAGGCCAAAAAAGAAACCAGACAGTGCTAGGGGCTACAGGGCAGGAGTACAGGACCCTCGGGGGCTCCTGTTGGGGCTGACACGGTGCAGAAAAGCCCCCTGAAAACGGCTGGACCCCTTGTGGGGCAGGGGGTTCAGAGGCTCGGCCAAGCCAGGCTGCTAGGGACTTGCCAGCCCCGGGCCACTGCTTTCCATTGTACTAGAAATGGCCCCAGAGAGCCACACAGGACGTTAAGCCAGGAAGCAGGCTGGTCAGGGGGGTGACCGGAAGCATCTTGCTGTCCTGCCCTTGAGCACCAGTCCGGCCGACAGGCTGGAGGCTTGGGGAGCAGGGTCCAGTTCGGGACCTGAGTCAGGTGCCTCTGGGGAGCAGGGACCCCAGATGGGGACCCCCAGGGGCCACAGCTCAGCCTGCGAGGTGGCTCAAGGCCGAGATAAGGACTGGTGTTGGGGACCCCGCGTTCACGGTGCAAGACGAGCCAGAAGGAAGCGGCCTGTGGGGGACCCCGCCCTCAGGGTGCAGGACAGAGCCAGGGACAAGTGGCCCCGCGGAGAGGAAGCCCCTCCCTTCCCGCCCTTGCAGACCCCCCTGGGCATCCCTGGTGGTGGGGGACCCCCGGCGCCCCTACGCCGCCCCCTCCACAGCAGATTGGCCCATGAACGGCCCACTGCACTCAATTCCGTAATTCGATCAGGACTGTTGACTTTAGACATTTGGTACATTGGCTGCAAAGAACTAAATTTTCAAAAGTTCACCCTCATGCTGTCGGAGGAAATGAGAGGTAATATCCTTCATCGGGCACAGATTGCTGGGGAGGAAGTGCCTGAAAACAGGTCCAAATCAGATTTCCTGAATCCCCTCCGTCCCCCCGCGCTGCCATAGGAACTGATCCAGGATCAATAACCTCGCCCCCACCCCACCGCCCGCCCCAGCCCTGCCCTTGGATGCACACCCCCAGTCCTGGGGCCGCAGGGAGCGGAGCTGGTGGAGGGGGGTGGGGCGCTCGAGGGAAAGACCCCAGGCCCCCCACACCCACCCCTGCCCGGCCCTATTGCAAAGCCGCCCGCGTCCAATTAATTCACGCGTCATCCCCAAATTCAATTAGGTGGGGACCCCGCGTAACTGCGAAGGCGCCCGACGTCCCATCGTGACAAATTGCAATGCTTAACGCGCATATCCAGCCGGGTTGTGGAATTCTGTTAATCTTACCGCTAATTCTCAATTACCGTAAAATGAAGCCATAAATCACACAGACAGGGGATCGATGGAAACGTTGTTTTCCGGGTGATTGGCAGTGTTCCCAAAGGTTTTCTGTAAGTTGGTTTAAGGTTGGCGGCCCTGCGAGGGGAGGGGGCGGGCGCGGAGGCGTCGGCCAGACCGCCGGTCTCGGGGACGAGCCCGGGCCTTGGGGACACAGCAGAGGGACAGCACCAATTTCACACAATTCTTCTCCTTTTCATACCTGCTGTAGTAAATGAGAAGCAAATTAAATTTCACGCCACTATCTGCACAGAAACCATTTAAATTTTTCATGGAAACCAAATTGTCCCCAGACAAATAGCCCCCGATTCTATGAAAATATACGGCAGCGCTGGGGACAGAAATAAATTTGTGTCACTCCGGATATGTCTTTCTCTGTAATGTCATTCACCGCCGCCGATAAATGAGGCGCGGGGCCCACACAATGGCCAGCTGGGCCTGGGGGGCGCGGCGTGTCCCCCCACCACGCGCGCGGGGCGACCTCATCGTGCCTCTGTTATTAATTTGCAGCCGGGTTTTACATTCATGAGGCCGAGATTGAAATGTAAATGAGCCGCCGCAGCCGAGGCCCGGCCCACGGTGCTGAGGGCGGCGGAGACTGCGGGGGCGGCTGGGGGGGGGGGGCGAGGGGGGGTGGAAAGCAGTTATCACTCGAGGTGCATCAATCCTGGTGCAGAAAACAAGGAGTCACAGGGCCCGCACACGGCCCGGCCTGGAGCAGGTGCGGGGTTTGCTACCTGTTGGGGGGGGGGGGGGGCGGAGATATCTGCGCGCACCTTTGTGCTTTCCCTGTTGGCAACCGGCTGGGTTTTCAATTACGCATCTCTCTCGCTCCCTCTCACTCTGGTCTCAATAGATCTCCTCCCAGAGCCGCCCCCCCCCCGGCCCCGCCCCTGTCCCCCGGCTGCCGGGTGGGGGGCGGGAGTCGTGCGCCCAGGACCCAGGAGGACAGATGTAAGCACCAGGCTTCCCCGCCTGGGTCGCCCTGAGGAACCGGCCGCAGATTTCACCAGGCGCCCCAAGCCCCCAGGGGCTGCGACAAGGGCGCTAATGACTTTCTGTTGTGATTCAGAAGCTCCTTCCAGGGCCTCAGAGCAAACAAAGGGCGCAGAGGGGTCCGGCTTGAGGACAGGCACGCGGTGGCAGGGTGATGCTGGTCCTCTGGTCCTCGCCCGCATCCCGGATGCTGAAGGCACATCCGCGTGTGCACCTGCGAACTCCGTTTCCCTCCGGTCCTCGATCCCGCAGCCGCAGCGGCTCGGATGTTCCCGGTTGGGCTTAGCGGGATCGTGCAGACCCCTCGGACCCCCTGAGCGGAAGCAGGCGCCCGGGGGACACGCGCGCACGCGCTCACAGGTGCACGCGCGCGCGCGCACGGGCGTGGACGGTGAAGCGGGCCCCCGCTTCACTGAGCAAGTTCTCATAACCAGCCTGCAGGCGACGCGTCCTTCCCCGCCCGCAGCTGGGGAAACTGAGTCACGAGGCTGTCGGGTAGCAAGCTGGGGTTGGTCAGGCACGCACGGACGGGGCGCCGATGCAAACCGGGCGGTGGGCAGCGCGCTGGACGCATTTCGGTAGCGCGGCGTTGGGCGGGTGGATTTGCAGAGCTTGGGTGGCCAGCGGATGCGCCCGGGGCGCACAGAGCTGCATGGCGCGAAGACTGGCGCTGGCCCCAGTGCCTCTCGGCCTGCTGCCCTTAGGACGGATGGACCACGTGGGAGTGGGGGGCTTCCCAGAGCCGCGCGCCCAGGCACTTCTTCCCACCGGAACCGCAGGACCCCCAAGACGCGTTCAGAGAGCCGGGTTGTGTCCCCCAGCTCAGCCCACAGCCGGAGGGACAAGGCCCGGCCCCCGCCCGCTCCCTGTGCGCGCGCGGAGCGGGGTTCGTTCGGTCTTTACCAGAAGGGCTGGGACTTGGAATCGGGCCTCTGGACCACCCGGCAGCGCGCAAAGTGCCTCCATGTGTGTCTGTGGACTGACGGCTCATTTCCGGTCAGTGCTGAATAATATTCCCTGGTCCGGGTGGACCGCCCTCCCCCCGCCCCCCGAAGGGGTTTATTCGTTCACCTCCTGAAGGACACTGGGGTCGCATGGCACAAAGACACGCAGAACAACAGTAAGATAGGGTGACGGGGGTTTCCTGCGGGGGGATGTTGGGGGTCAGGCACACAACATAGTCCCCTAGAGCCCAGAGTGAAATGCGGGTCCCAAGGTTGGGGAACGAGGCACCTGCCACCCCACAAGAATTTAGGACCTGGGCTCATTAATATGAAGACACTATACAGGCACAGCACGGGTGGGGGGACCCTCGAGATGACTGCAGTTTCTGGGGTTTGCTGCTGCTGCAGAGAAGAGAGGTTGTAGGCAGATGTCCACACTTATCCAGCTCTGGATGTTTCCAGGATCCTGAGGCAGTCTCTGCCTCTCTGCCTCTCTCTGTCTCTCCACATTTTTCCCATGTCACCCACACATGGACAGGAGAAAATTCTAAAAACTAGAAACCCATTTTTGCCTTTTCCCCCCTTTTTTCAGGTTGATAACAGTACACATCTTAGCATTCGTGAAACTTCTAGCGTTTTGGGGAACATCTCAGTTATTACAGGCATTCTTGGCTTTGATGGCCACGGGCACCTAAACGTCTGTGGTGGATGCCCCAAACATTAGGTTTTATTTTATATATTTTTTAAATGTTTATTTATTTTTGAGACAGAGAGAGACAGAGCATGAGCGGGGAAGGGTCAGAGAGAGGGAGACACAGAATCTGAAACAGGCTCCAGGCTCTGAGCTGTCAGCACAGAGCCCGACGCGGGGCTCGAACTCCCGGACCGCGAGATCGTGACCTGAGCCGAAGTTGGATGCTTAACCGACTGAGCCACCCAGGCGCCCCAAACGTTAGGTTTTAAAATACACCACAGGAGGGGCGCCTGGGTGGCTCAGTCATTTGACCGTGCGACTTCGGCTCAGGTCACGATCTCGCGGTCCGTGAGTTCGAGCCCCGCGTCGGGCTGTGGGTTGATGGCTCAGAGCCTGGAGCCTGCTTCCGATTCTGTGTCTCCCTCTCTCTCTGACCCTCCCCCGTTCATGCTCTGTCTCTCTCTGTCTCAAAAATAAATAAACATTTAAAAAATAATAAAATAAAATAGAATATACCACAGGACTTGGAAATTGGACTCGAACGTCGATGCCCAAAGAGCCGCAGAGCAGTGTGCAAACAGATCGTCATACAGCTGTGTTCACAGCAGCCAAGACGGGGAAGACAGTGTCCACGGACGGCCACGAAGAAAGAGATTCTGGCACCTGCTACAGGTGGATGAGCCCTGAGTACACTTAAATAAGCGAAATAAGCCAGACGCAAAACACAAACACATACGGGGTGATTTCACGTGTAGGATGCGTTCGGAACAAATTCGCAGGGACAGAAAGCGAGCTGGTGGGCACCGGGGGCAGGGGCAGGGGGCAGGGGCAGGGGGATAACACTAGGTATCAAACAAACCTAGTGTTTGATGTTTAATGGCGACAATCAAGCTCTGGAAATGGATGGGGATGATGGTCGCCCAGCATCGTGATTGCGTTTTATGCTGCAGAATGATACACGTGAAAATGGCTGAAGTATAATTATTATATGGATATGCGTATCACAAAAATATTAAAAAATTCAGACACAAAAAGCTTGCCATGTACGTTCACTGATGCTCATATCCAGCCCCAGATATTTGCCATCATTTCCCGCAAGGGGAGGGAAGCAAGGCCCACAGTTGGCAATGAGGGTGCGTTGAGGTCACCGATGGACATGTTGGGGAGGCTCTTGGCCCCATCACGGGCTCCCCCATCCTGGGCCCCGAGATTCCATACGGAAGCTGTCCTTCCTCAAGCCCAAAGCTTCCGGATAGCCATCCCCCTATTCCTGAGGCAAAACAGGGGGCAGGCGGCCCCCAGATAGACCGGGTCTCAGCGGGCGAGCACGACCTTACCCCTCCCGTCCCGCACTCCATTATCTCCCCGCCCCGTGTCTCCAAATATCTTTTTAATTGCTTATCAAATGGATAGTTATTGTATCATAAAATCTTCAAGCCATCCCACGGTCCCATTCAGTTGTGCGGATGAACTTTCCTCGGATGATATATCACAATGGATTATGCTAATCGGCTCGTTAATGGCCACGCTGGCATTCACCCCTAAGAACCCACCAGCCCAGCAGCCCCTCGGTCGGACGGGGGAGCGTTTCATACGGCAGGGAACCGGCGGCCGTCACGGCAAGGCCACTAAATAATGGCAGGAGCTCCGCACGCTGAAGAAATACTCACTTAAATTATTTATGCATTAATCAAAACTACGGTCTTGCAGCAATATCGTGACTCCATCGCTAATTGTTTTATGGATTTGTGATGAATCGCCAGTCTGGGTGTTGAAGGAGAGTGTGTGGGGCTGGGGTGGGGGGGGGGGCTGTTGTGCAGCTGTGCCTGTTTGTCCCTTTGCTGGAGAGGGACTCCCCCCCTCAGATTGTGGCTGTGACCGAGGGCATCCTGGTCAACGCTGGACAGACGACGTTATAGTGGTTTATCCTTCCTCCCACATGCTGGCTGCCCAGGGGAAGCACCCCAGGGGACACACGAGGGTTGTACCCCAGCACAGAGTGAACCCCCAGAGACTGGGAGACAGGCTTTGCAGTAACAAAGGGGGCCCTGCTTCCCGCAGGAGGATGGGATCGCCTTGTTTGGACAACCCCAAGGGCTGGCAATGACAACCCCACACTCTGTGAGGCCCACGCATGGTGCCCAGTCCCCAAAACTAGCTGTGGGGTTCACAAGGCACCTGTTCATGGGAGCAGAGTTGGGGAGGTACCTCACAGGAGTTGAGGGGGCGCCTCACAGGGATGCCCATGGGGCCCTGCCAGGTTCCCCCAGGTGTCAAGGCAGCCGACAACAGCTGCATTTCAGGTCTCCCACAACACACGGCTCCCTTCCAGGGGCACTGGAAGGTTCTCCGGACAAGGTGACCCACAAAGACTCATCATCGGGCTCCACCTTCCTGCCGTATGCCTGGGGAGCCAGGTGGGGAACGTGTGGTATCTCCCCAGGGCGATCCAAGACTTTAAGGACAGGGTCATCCATCCGTAAAGGTGAGAGCAGAGTATAGGAAGGTGAGAGGGTCTTGCAGGAGCCAGGCAGGGGTAGCACGGGCGAGGGAGTGAGCCAGGGGAGCCCCGCCCCAGACTTCAGGCAGCTCGTCCCTGCCCGCCATCATCTCTGGGGCCCCCAGTGGACCAAAGTCAAGGGCTCAGGAGTCCCGGGCTGGATTGCTTCCAGGTCAGCCCCAGCCGCAGAGCAGGTCAGAGGAGGTGGCCATGGCCGAGGAGGGGCCCTGGAAGGTGACCACCTCCTGTTCTTCATCCTTCATTATTGCTTCATTGATCAGTCAATTGATTGGCCCAACATAGGTCAACCAGTACGGCTGGTGATCACGGGTGTAATAATAGGTCAAGAGCTACAATTGCAGGGTGTTTTGGGGGCAGAGAAGCCGTCCTGTGTGCGGGCATTCCTCACGATCCCGTGGACAGGGGGTGCACGCCATTGAACACCTGCCCATGCCCACAGACGGTACAACAGCAAGATGAGCCGTAATGAAAACAGTGGGGTCCACTTAATACTGATGCCCCCGTGGCACTGCGTCAACTGTAGCGAATTGTGGCAAGGGGCGAGGAGGGGGAGACGGCTTCCTGCTCCTTTTTCCTCTACACCTAAGAGTGCTGTAAATAATTAAACCCGATCATTACAAAAACCAAAATCAATCACAGTAACCTTCTCTTGGGAGCACTTACAATCTGGTGGGGAGACAGATGGGCAAACACAGCATGGTGCGTGTTTAATGGAAACCAGCAAAGTTCAGAGAAACATCGGGGGAAGTGCCGGGTGCCCTGGGGTGGTGGGACCCACCAGGCCTGGAGACGTGGAGCGTCCACCCTGAGGCACCTGATGCAACACGTCTCCAAGGAAGGGACGTGAGCAGCCAACATCCAGAAGCAGACCCACCTGCGGGAGCCATGTTGGATCCGTCCGTCCACAAGGGTAGTGGGCGGGGGCTCCCCTCCTCGCAGCCGTGCTCAGCCCCCCGCTTGGACCAACGGCTCTCCACGTGGGGATATGCGAGGTGCTTCCCGCTGACCAGCCTGGCACAGGACCCCGGGCCGGGACCCATCATTTGTACACTCCCGTGGCACACTTGAGTAGCGTAGACCAAATTGGAAAAGCAGGTCAGATGAGAAGAGAAATTCTCCAAAGATCACAGCTTTTTCTTCATCATTATAATAATATTGCACTTCTCACCTTCAAAGCGCTGTGCAGACGCTGACTAATCAATTAAACATGCTCTTATCTTTTCTGATTGGAGTCCCGCTATGCGGGTCAAAGAGGCAGGGCCACGTTCTGCGGGAGTGAGGAGTCTTAAAAGGAAACGCAGACGTGGATATATTCTGAATTTCCCTGGATGTGAGGGATGTCAGTAGAGCCACATCTGTGTCGTCCAGAGATGCTCCGTGGTGCTTTTTTTTTTTTTTTTTTTTTTTTTTTTTTTGGTTTTTGGTGCTCGCGGCTGTTTTATTCTCCGGGTTTGTCTCGTCTTTTTGGGTGAACCGACACGAGTTTTGGAGGCACGTATCCCAGCTCTAGGGCTGGCCGTCCAACGGAGAATGGGGTTCCTTTTTCCTTCTCGTTCCTTTTTCCCTTCATTTTTCTTCACTGCTTTCCCGAGCCATGAAATACTCCTCTGACTTCTTCTCAAATCTTGAAGGTTTTGCAAACACGTCAGGCTGTCTGCTCATGTTGGCCAGTCAGAGATGCTATTTTCACAAGCGTGTCATACCCGCTGTGTTCAGCTGTAGAAACAAAATCTGCAGGGTCATTATAGACCACAAGCACCCTCAGTCTCAACTAAGGCTCTTCCTTGCTGGGCCATCACGTTCTGTTTGATGTAAGTGTCTACATATCTTCGTACTGGAAACATTCTCTGTTATTTTTAAGTTCTACACTTGCCCCTTCCTGTGACAGGGACTAGCTGACAGGCACACACCTGTACCGTATTTCACATAAATTGGAAGTGTTTACCATGTCTGAACCCCGCCTCTGGACATAGAGCACAGGCTCTGCCCCTCCGTGGCCCCCGTTCACCACGGGTTCTTTCTAATAGAGAAGCTCTATAGCTCGTATCTGAGGTGGTCAGGGAGGCGTCATGGATCTGCTGACGGTGAGAGGACGTAGTCTTTGTCAGGGATGATCTGGCAACTCCACAGGACACTGAGCAACCTCCAGATATGGCCCTTGGTTCTTCTGAGGCAAGTGTATGCAACCATCCAGGTAAGGGCTCAACATACCGCAAGACACCCTCAGGAGGAGAACCATGGGTGCTCACAGCGGGAAGCTTGCAGACCGTCTACATGGCTAAGTGTGCTCGCAGGGAGTAAGTCCTCACTTACTCCCTTATGCTACCCTATAAGATAGGAGTCCTTCCCGTGTCTAACTCATCCCACTGCATCAATTTGTAGAAATTTAATTTTCATGCAGATCTGAAGGGACAAATGCCCTGCAAATAATAATTCGCGTCCATCGTGACTGTTTCCATCCAAGGGTCAGATGTGGACCAGGACCGTAAGGTCTCCAAGAATTGGGACCGTGCTTGGCGTCTGGTCTGTCCTGACCAGAACAGAGGGAACCCTGGAGTGTGGGTGCGGAAGATTTACTCCCAGAGGGGTTGAGGGGATCCTGAGTGTGAGCACCAGAAGGACACGTGGAAACAAGGTGTGGGGACGTTTCTCTGTGGAAACTCATCCAGAAGAGCACACACGTCACCCATGCCCATCCCAGTGAGTCACTGCAAGTAGGCACACGTGT
This sequence comes from Panthera tigris, assembly GCF_018350195.1. NCBI lineage: Eukaryota > Metazoa > Chordata > Mammalia > Carnivora > Felidae > Panthera > Panthera tigris. Next base: position 492,513 of record NC_056677.1, on the reverse strand, counting down.
GTCAGACATGGCTCTAGGAAGAACACAGGGACGCAACACCCCCTCCGGTGTTGGGCATGACTTATTTATCCTTTCTACCGTTGACGCACTTGGTTCCGGTTTGGGGGCTGTTACAGATTATACTGCCGTGGGTGCTCCTTCCCACGTTTTGGCTACATCTACGCGGGCCTTTGTGCTGGGTTCACACGTACAGTTGCAGAAGGCATGCACCACACTCATGCCCAACACTGGAGGATGCCAACCCGTGATTTTCCAAAATGGTTGTACCAACCGATGCTCCTTCCGGCAACACTGGGGAGTTTCAGTTGCTGCCTAGCCTTGCCGACACACGGCACCATGTGTCCTTTCCACTCGAGCCGTTCTGGTGGAGTGTGGAGGCTTGCTCTCCTCTAGAGGATTTAGCCTCTCTTTCCTCGTTCACTACGAACGCTCATGTTTGGAAGAGAGAACAGCAAATGATTTCCCACTTACGTAGAAAATCCGTGACGAAATCAAGACCAACGTCTCATTCTTCCCCACTCGGGGGACTTTCCAGAGCCTCCAGGGGAAGGTCCTTCCTGCGTCTTCCAGCTTCTGAGTGGTCCTGTCGTTTCTATGCTCCAACCCGAGATCTTTTTCTTTCTTTTCACAAATACCCCTTTCTTCCTCTTGAACAGCAAGGGGGAAATCTCCGCTGAGCTGGCGATGGCTAGAACTGGCAACACCGTTGACTGTAGGACGTCACAGGTCTGTTCTTTGCCCAGACTAGGGCCACGAGGGGAGACACACCTGGGAAGGAAGGGCCCACCTTCGTCCCTTAGGAAAACCAACACTCACCTGGGTGGTGGAGGCAGACGGGTTGTGCTGGTGCCCCCACCCAAAAACAGGTTCACGTCCTAACTGCCAGCATCTGTACGTATGATGCATCTGGAAATCATGTCTTCGTAGGTGTGGCTGAGGTGTAAATCAAGGTGAGGTCTTCCTGGGTTAGGCTGGACCCCAACTCCAATGAGTGGCGTCGTTATCTAAAGAAGAGAGACTTCATGGAAACACGGATGGGGAGGAGACCGTGGGAAGACAGAGGCAGAGACTGGGGTGATCCGTCTACAGGCGAAGGGGTGTCCAAGATTGGGGCATCCTTCAGAACCTGGAAGAGGCAGGAAGGACCTTCCCCTGGAGGCTCTGGAAGGAGCAAGGCCTTGCCGCACCCAGATCTCACTGGTCCTGCCCAACCTGGACCTCAGTGGTCCTGCCCCGCCTGGATCTCAGACTTCTGGTGTCCACAGCTAAGAGGGGAGGGGTTTCTGCTGTGTTAAGCCTCCTAGTGTGGGGCACTTTGTTACGGCCACCCCAGGACACTCGCACGGAGGGGCTGCCCCAGGACGTCCACACGCATGCCTCCGGTCTGGGCATGGAGACATCATTCCATGACAGCTCTGGGGCCAACCCAGGTCTGGCGCTCAGCGTGGTCGCCCGAACAGACTGTTGGGAAAAGCAGAGACACGGTCTGCAAGATTGTCAGAAGCTACTCAAGGCACATCAGGCGGCAACAAAGAGCGAACCGTGCCGTCTTGGTTCATTACTGCTGGGAGACGGGGTCTGTGATATCTCCAGGAGCGCCCTCCAAAGCCTGCGTCTCATCTCTCCCGCATTATGAATAAAAACATGAAATTAGTTTTATGTCAGAAGAACAACCCCTAAGACACTTGTAACTTATAATTATGATTTCTAAGCTGTTTGAGTTGTCAGGATCGGGAAATTCACAGCCCGAGCCTGAGCGCGGTTTATGGGCTCAGACACTCTGCACTGGCTGTGGAAAATTAACCATGAGTCTCTTATCTATGTTCTGATTTATTAACTACAGGGAGAAGCAGAAGCTAGGAAAATGGGCTCCTGGCCGGGGGAGCGCGTTGGCTGGGACGGCCCCACGGGCACATCCAGGGACCCTCCCCAGAGAGTCGGTGCAGCTGCATCCTCCCAGGGCCCCATCCGCCTTCAACGAGGCACGTCTCACCCTTCGCCGGGAGAAAACCCGCCCGGATACTCAAAAGGGACGGAGTCACCCCCTCGCACAGCCATACGTGACATCTCAGCCGTGCGCCCTGAGACCACCCAGAGCGCTCGTCTGTGAAAGCAGAGCCCCACAGCTTGTGCTGAGGGCTGGTAGCCCACGCGGCCAACCTTGTCACCGTCCCTCCTGCTGGGCACTTGTGATGCCTTTTTCTGGATATGACTCACACCGTAGGGTTATTGCGCAAGTTAGGTGCTCGGCGCACCGAGGCATGTCCAGCCAAGGTCGTGGAGCGTTGAGTACTGTTCTCCACCTCTGACATCACCCTCCAGCCTCACCTGCATGGCAGGTACAGGCTTCTGTGCGTCTGAGTCTGACCCTGCTGCTCACTGTTGGTCGGTCGCAGAACCATCACCCGTGGGTTTTCACGCGCCTCCTCTGTGAGGTTGATAGCACGGGATGCCACAAGTAAAGAAAACCGAAGAAATCGGGTAGCCCAGCATTGGGACCCCACACAGGTCCCTCTCATGACCACAGGTGGCAAAAGCATGACAGGTGGATGTCCTTGTGTGGCGGGGCAACCCCGGGAGAATGGTTCCACACTGCGCGGGTTTCCATTTGCAACCTTCGGTGAGCCACGAGAGCATCGTCCAGAGAACTGACTGATGTTTCATGGAACACAGCTGCCAGGAAGTCCGCAGAGGAAACCACAAGCTCGCGCTCTCACTTACGTCTTCATTGAAGATCCAAGATATGCTGTCCAGATAGGAGCAGAAATACCACCCTGGCCTCTTAGGAGCTTGAGGGGGAGGCAGGAAAACATAATACTGAACATCCTACACTTGAGGCCCCGAAGGAAGCTTAGCTCCTCTCTGTTGGTTACTTTCCATGTGCTGGATTGTCCAAAAACATTATTATGTCATGACTTATGAGGCATGAATCGACCCCATCAGAGTTGTCTTGTTGGGAATCGGTAGACCAAGGACTGGGATTGACCCCATCAGAGTTGCTTGCTGGGAACGCGTAGGCTCAGAACTGGAGACCTCCCACCCTGTCCCCAATCCTCCAGTGATGTTAAAGCCTGGTTTAAGAAGCCAGAGGGACAGGCTAGCTCTGGAACAGACAGTGCCACAGATGGCGTTCAGGTGAAGAGAGTAGATTCCATCTTCTCTCACCCATGTAGGGAGGCATGGGTGGATAATTGGGTAGATGGATGGATAGATAGATACATAGATAGAAGATGTATAGATAGATGATAGATAGATAGATAGATAGATAGATAGATGGTAGATATGAGGGATGGATAGGTGGATAGATGGATGGATGGATGGATACATGGATGATGGATGGATGATAGATAGATAGATAGATATAATGGATGGATGGATGGATGGATGGATAGATAGATGATAGATAGACAGATGATAGATATGATGGATGGATAGGTGGATGGATATATGGACAGGGATATAATGGATGGATGGATGGATGGATAGATGGATGGATAGATGATAGATGATAGATAGGTATGATGGATGGATAGGTGGATGGATATATGGATAGATAGATATAATGGATGGATGGATGGATGGATGGATGGACGGATAGATGATAGATAGATAGATAGATAGATAGATAAATAGATAGATGGTAGATATGATGGATGGATAGGTGGATGGATATATGGATAGATAGATATAATGGATGGATGGATGGATGGATGGATGGACGGATAGATGATAGATAGATAGATAGATAGATAGATGATAGATAGATATGATGGATGGATAGGTGGATGGATATATGGATAGATAGATATAATGAATGGATGGATGGATGGTTGGATGGATAGATGATATCCATGATGGATAGGTAGACAGATGGATATAGATGGAAAACTTCCAGCATCCAGTGTAGCAATTCATCCTAAGTTGTATCTGGAAGGCACATTTTGTGCAAGGTCTTATGCGTTCAGGTCCTGAAGAGGAAAAAGCCTGATGAAGACTGCCATTTTGACCAAATAAAAACACAGGATGACTACGTAAAAATTGAATTTCAGAAAAACAAATCACGCTGGTTTTTTTTTTTTTTTTTCAGTATCAGTATATCCCTTGCAATACCTGAGACATACTTATACTGGAAAAAAAAAACATTCTCTAAAACTGACGTGTAAGAGGGCGTCCTGGAGTGTATCTGGCAACCGAACGCAGACCTTTTGCTGGGTGCTGACTGATCTTGTCCTGAAGACATCAGGAGGTCCCGGGCAAAGCAAGCAGCGAGGGTACCACTGACCCAAGACAACGGCCCCAAAGAGGGCGTCTGCAGTGTGAGAACTGGTACATAGTTTGTCTACAAATCGGTAAACGTCGCACATGGGAATTTGATGGCCCCGTCAGACAGCTGAGGACCTCCGTCCAAGCAGCAAGGCAAATGCTTGGGAACCACTCCTGTGAATGTTTGCACACTTTATTCTTTTGCTAGAAGACAGCTCCCGCAACAGAAGACGAGCCGCGGACCCCATCAAGACGGGGTCGGCCCCTCCAGCCCCGTACAGATGGTGTGTGAGTTCAGAGAGAACCACGGGTCGCCAGAAACCCGTCGGACAAGTGGGGGAAGAGGGCAGCAGTTGATGGCATGGTCCCACAGGGAACGTGGGCTTGTCCAACCAGGCGGACGTGTTAGTGAGGCCCCAGAGCAGCTGGGACGTCTCTCCAGGCTGGGTTGCTGATGCACATCCTCTCTTGTGAGCCTGTCCTGGCCGAGAGCTCCAGACGAAACTTTCGTCCTGGGTGCCCCCCTCCTGGGGGGTGGGGTGCAAACAGGACCCCCTCCGCCTGGTCCTGCTTAACCACTCCTCCTGGAGGCGCTCCTTGGTAAAACTGTGGGGTCTCCGTAGAGAAAGGAGAGAGCACAGCGGGGATGTGAGAGAGCTTCCTCCAAGGAGCCCGTGCACACGCGTCCATGCGCAGGAAGGAAGGACTCGCTGGTGGGCCGTATGCAACAGCCACGCATCATCGCAGCGCCTGGAAAATCAACCTCACGGATCGTTCCCTCCCGCCAACAAGACAGGGTCAAGCTCCCTGCCCTCCTTTGCCAGAAGCATGATTTCCAGCCGGCTGGCTTGCCGGCCGGGCTAACAAACGCCCACCTGACATGCGTTTTCGTGACGGTCAGCATCCCAGCATGCCCGGCTGTAATCCCCCGCCGCATCCAATCTCGCAGCCTGTCACATGGGGACGCCGACCGTGACATGTCTCCGAGTCACTTTCTGTGACGGAGGGAGATGGTGTGTCTGTCGAAGTGCCCTCGGGCCCGGCCACGAGGTCCCAGGACAACACGGGGTCCCTCCAGATGCCTCCCTGATCTTGTCCCCCGGATAATCCCTCACCCCCGTCTGTTTCCTTCCTTCTCTGTCCTTGTCCCCAGAAGCAGGTGTCTCCTGCGTTTCGCTGCTTTGTGTTCTTACAAGCGCGTAAGAGCCCCGCACTGCAGACCTCACGAGCCCCTTCTCCTTGTCCACATGAACCACATAAAGCCCACCTGAGGAGAAATGATTTCCACGCCACCTGCGAAGACCGCCCAGGCACGTGCAGATGGCCACCCCTCGCCCAGTGCGCACACAGAGGCGGGTTAGTGACCGCAGCCACGCCTGGACCCCGTGGTGCTCGCCCACCCCAGCCCCGCGTGCCGGCAGCAAATCCAACATGGAACCCCGGAGCCCTGATCGCCCACGGCCGCCCATCCCGTATTCCCCGGGGAAACGGTGCGTCGAGCGTGAACTCTGTCCCGCCTGCTGCTTCCCATGTCCGCAGGGTCTCCTCCTGCATTCTGGGATCTCCGGCAGTTTCCTTGAGTGCCCGTGTGCATGCAGCCAGCCCACACAGGGGCCGCCTGGGCTCTGTGCCTGCAGGCGATTCAGCAGGTCTGGGGCAGCACGAACGTGCCCACGCTCCGACCAGCTCCCTGGTGGCCACAGTCCCGCTGTGGACCGTCCCTTGGGTGGCAATAGTCTAACCTTGTACGTGACTGAATGTGAGCGTGCAGAGAAACAAAAGCTGAGCAGAGAGGGGAAATGGTCCTGAGCATTGTTGGGATACGTGAGCATTAGCGGGATGGGTCACCTCGACTGCACCGTGGGATGCCCAGACACTTGGCTAAACATGACTCTGGAGGTGCCTGGGAGGGTGTTTCTGGAGGAGATTAACATTAAACCGGTGGACTGAGCAAACCGGATAGTCTTCCTCAGTGTGGGTGGGCCTGGTCTAATCAGTTGAAGGCCTGTGCAGACCAAAAAGGCAGAAGAAGGGGTAATTTGCCCCCTTTCCATCTGATTTCCATCTTCTCCTGCCCTTGGACCGAAACTTACGCCACCGGCCCTCCTCGTTCTCAGACATTCAGACTCGGACTGAGTCCCGTCCCAGGCTCTGCCAGGGTCTGCAGCTGACCGATGGCGGGCCGTCCGTGTCTCAGCCTCCGTAATTGCAAGCGCCAGCTTCTTGTAAGGAATCTCGATCTCCCTCTCATCCATCTATCTCTCTGTATTTATATATTTATACAGATCGATATGTCTGTATCTATTCATATATTAATCAATTTATCATCTCTCCCTCCCTCCATCCATTATCCATCCATCTAGCTGTTATCTGTCCATCCATCGATGCATCCATGATATCTATCTATCATCTATCTATATCTATCTATCAATCATCTATCTATCCATCCATCCACCTATCCATCCATCCATTCACCCATACACCATATGTATGTATGTATCTATCTATCATCTATCTATCTATCTATCTATCTATCTATTATCCATCCATCCATGCATCCATCCATCTATCCACTCTATCTATCTTTCTATCTATCTATCATCTATCTATCTATTATCCATCCATCCATGCATCCATCCATCCATCCACTCTGTCTATCTATCTTTCTATCTATCTATCTATCATCTATCTATCTATCTATCTATCTATCCATTATCCATCCATCCATCCATCCATCCACTCTATCTGTCTATCTATCTTTCTATCTATCTATCATCTATCTATCTATCTATCTATCTATTATCCATCCATCCATCCACTCTACCTATCTTTCTATCTATCATCTATCTATCTATTATCCATCCATCCATGCATCCATCCATCCATCCATCCACTCTATCTGTCTATCTTTCTATCTATCATCTATCTATCTATCTATCTATTATCCATCCATCCATGCATCCATCCATCCACTCTGTCTATCTATCTTTCTATCTATCTATCATCTATCTATCTATCTATCCATTATCCATCCATACATCCATCCATCCATCCATCCATCCACTCTGTCTATCTATCTTTCTATCTATCTACCATCTATCATCTATCTATCCATCCACCTATCCATCCATCCATCCATTCACCTTTCCACCATCTATATGTATCTATCTATCTATCTATCTACCATCTATCTATTATCTATCTATCTACCTACTATCTATCCATCCATGCATCCATCCATCCATCCACTCTGTCTATCTTTCTATCTATCTATCATCTATCTATCTATCTATTATACATCCATCCATACATCCATCCATCCATCCACTCTGTCTATCTATCTTTCTATCTATCATCTATCTATCTATCTATCTATCTATTATCCATCCATCCATGCATCCATCCATCCATCCACTCTATCTATCTTTCTATCTATCTATCATCTATCTATCTATCTATCTATCTATCTATTATCCATCCATCCATGCATCCATCCATCCATCCACTCTATCTATCTTTCTATCTATCATCTATCTATTTATCTATTATACATCCATCCATACATCCATCCATCCATCCACTCTGTCTATCTTTCTATCTATCTACCATCTATCATCTATCTATCCATCCACCTATCCATCCATCCATCCATTCACCTTTCCACCATATATATGTATCTATCTATCTATCTATCTATCTACCTACTATCTATCTATCTATCTATCTATCATCCATCCATCCATCCATCCACTCTATCTATCTATCTATCTATCTATCTATCTATCATTATGTATCCATCAATCCATTCATCCATCCACCATATCCATCTAGCTAGCTATCTAGCTATCCATCCATCCATCCTATTGATTTTGTGTCTCTGAAGAACGCTGGCTAATACAGGGTCTCTCCGATTGGAGACCCCTGGGAGGAGCCTCATATTGGCCTCTATCTTGGACAACTTTGCCTGGGAATTATGCACTCACGGCCATCTCCTTTCACCAGACATCTTCAGCTTCCTGTCTACTCCACCTTGGTGTAAAACAGCTTTGGACTCCAGTGGGGTGGAAAGCCTTCCGTCCTGATGGAGATGAGCCCCCCAGACCCTCAGCATTCTGCCCTCAGACTGTCTACACCACAAAATACACTCCCTCCTTAATGAACAACCAAGTGGAGAGCACAGACATGCCCCATCTTATGTCATCAGCTGGATATCTTTCTCTCCCTGTTACCTCCCTCTGTGTACCTGCAGCTGTGTTTCTAATTAGTCAGAAACTTCTAATGGTCTTTATTTATCCTCCAACATGATCCAAAAACCTGAAACAACTGGTATACTGCCAGGCTCATCAAAGGGAAGATATTCACGTCGGAGTTATACATTTTTCTTCTAATGATTTGATAAGAATTTATGGATTAAGATTCAAAAGAATGACAACAATAAAAACCTATTACAGATTTCCTCTTAATTATAGAAAAATTGCTTCATAAATATTGAAATATGTTCTTTTCTGCTAATGCCCTGATTTTCTATACTTGGACACACTCTGAACACAATTATTTGGTGATTAATCTATTTTTTTAAACTTTCTGTTCATTAGTCTTTTGATGAAAGTTTATCTTAGCTGAGATCACACAGAGCGGTGCAAAAGAAAAATGCAATATAGATCATCTCGTGCATGAAGCAGGAAGGCAAGAAAATCATTTCATAATGTTGACTTACTAAGACTGTATCTTTCTGGGGCAAATTAAACATCAACTTGTCTTCCCGTTTGGCCATCTGCATCATGACTCTGTGGAAGTCAGTACAGCAGAGTCCATCGTAAACTTACTGCATTACCTGTTTGCTTTCACTGCATATGATACATAAAGAAGAGTGTTATGGATTGAATGGTGACCCTCAAGAGTCATTATGTTGGAGTCCTCGCTCCTTGAGCTTAAGAATGTGATCTTCTTGCGAAATAGGGTCTTTGTCGATGTCATTAAGATGTAAGTTAAGGTGAAGCCCTCTTGGGTCAGGGTGGCCCTAATCCAATGACAAGTGTCCTTGTGAGAGACAGAAGAGAGACAGAGGCACAAAGGAGAAGCCACATGAAGACAGAGGCAGAGATGGGAGGGGCGTGGCCACAAGCCCGGGGATGCCTAGAGCCCCAGAAACTGAAAGAGGCAGGAAGGACCCTCCCCTGGAGCCCCAGGAGGGAGCTCGGTCCTGCCCTACCTGGATCTCAGGGGTCCTGCCCCTCCTGGATTCCAGACTTCTTGTCTCCAGGACTGGCAGAAATCAAACTCCTATAGTTTTAAGCCCCTGACTTGGTGGCACTTCCTGTACAAAGACTAAATTGCTGTAGAATTGAAGGAATTATCATGAACTAGAACAACCATAGTGAATAAAGGCCGCCCATGTGCCTCTCACCAATCCCTGTGCAGGGTACAGACTACCTGGAACTCTATGGTAACAATCGTCTTAGTTTTATGTCCTTAATACTTTACACCCCACATATGCACCCCAAACGCGACATGTAGGGGGCGTGTGCCCACGTGTGTGCCCTCCATCTTGCCTGTCGTTGCCACGCCCAGACAACCTGCCCTCCCGGCTCCAGAGAACACAGCCCATCCCCCTCCCCCTGTGGGGGCGGACAAGTGGTGGCTTGAGGGTCTCAGGGAACTCCCCACTCCCTCTCGTTTTAGCCAGTGCCTGCCCCCTGGCACCTTCTCCATCGCCTCCCCAGTGCCCGCGGTACCCAGGACCCTGTGTGGGGGGGGGGGGTCTAAACCCCTCCTGATTGTGCCAGTCATTCAGGTTGGGCCTCAGCCTCCCTCACCCTTTGCGGGGCACTCAGATCCCTCACACGTGTTAACTCACTCCCCAGTCATGCACCTGCTTGCCAATTTCCAACCCCACGTGCTCACCCCCAACGCCAGCTGCTCCCACCCCTGTGAGCTCCGGACGTGACCACCCCTGAACTAGGGGCTCAGCAGGGAGCACACGTGGCTGTAGGTTCACGACGTGGCTGTAGGTTCACGAGGCTTCCTTAACCCGCATGCTCCTTATTTCTAAGGGACCGTGTTCTCCTTCGGACGAATGTCTACCTACTGGAGAACTCACGGTAGGGGTTCTTCCTCCCTTCAAAGGGGCCTTCCTCACACCCTTTGGGGCATCCCGGGTGCGGATGTGAGCCTGCAACTCCACCACGGCCCCCCATGCTTGGGGGATCGGGACAGAGTGTTCGCCAAGGTCTGCAGAGAACCTGACCCTGCAGCCTGTATGGACATAGACACAGATGGCCCTGATGTGTACAGGCACACAACAGGATACACCAGCACGCACAACCGTGGGGTGGCCGGCCCCCGGGGCACAGAGGGGTGCTGCTCAGACCCCGAGTGTACCGAGAATGTCCGGTCGCCGAGTGGGCGGGACCCACAAAATACCCCCGTGGCGGACCCACACCAGCTGGGTGGTCACCGACTGTGTCCCCCCCCCACGGCCAAGAACAGGAACCCACGGCCCCGGTGGAAGAAAACCCAGTCAGCTGCAACACCCGAGTCTCCCCAGCTGTCGTTGGGGGCTCTGAGCATCAGGTCGGGGCCTGCCGGAGGGCGCGGGGGAGAGTTAATTGCCAACAGCTTTACGACGTCCCTAATTGAAGCTGGCATCTCTGTGAGCTCTGACCCCCCCCATGCTGCCAAGATGCCCCTGACACAGGGCGGCCTGCAGGTTATTTAGTACGTGTGAGGGGCCGAGACGGCGTTTCCCTCCATGTGAAAATAGTTAACCGCAGAGAAAGGTCCCACCCCTCCACTTTGCAAAATGGTGAAATTAAGTTTTCCACGGAACCGCCGAGGGAGGGCCGTGAATTACCTCGCAAAACAGAGTTTTCATTGATTCTGAAGAAAGTGCTTGTCCGTGCGTAACAACGATAACCCTTTTACAAGGTTTGGAAAACAAATCTGACACCCCATTAAAAGGCAAATGATTTTTTTTTCTCTCCACACAAGAAAAAGAAACTTTTAAAACATAGAAGGCTATTAATACATAATGGGGCTTTTTTTTTAATAAAAAAAAAATATATATATATAGGAAAAGCTGACATAAAAGTCAACCCATAAACTGTATCACAGGAGGCGTGTGGCACCATGTAGGTTAATTGTCAAGACTGCAAGGTCCCGTTTTTACTAGCTGCACAAAAGATATTTTATTGAATGTCACGTTGTAATTTGATTTTTAAAAGGAAAAGCGAGAGAAACGATATGTTCCGGGGTCTGAGACGCTGCAAGAAATAAACCAATAAAAACAGAGAGTGCATCCAGCGTCCGCGTTCCCGGCCAGAGAGATGTCAGGACCCCCAACAACTGTCCAGACGCAGACACAGACACGTTGTTTCGCTGGGTTTCTGCGAAATGGCCATCGGGGCTCAAAGAACAACGAAAACGGCTGATTTGGCCCTTCGGGGGGGTGAGGGGTCGGGGAGGGAAATGCAGGGAAAAAGGAAACAAAATCGAGGCGCACAACTTGGAGATGTGTGTTTGTGGACGTCGTTTCTTCACGGCTCAGGGCGCTCCCTCCCATCACGGAACATTCGTGCGCAGGAACGACAAACCCAAGGCAGGAATGCGGCCTTTCCGAGCCGCGGGGTCGCATGGGGCGCTGGGGAGGTCTGTGAGTAGCACAGCATAGGGGAGCTCGCCTCACACGGGGCTCTTGCACGCCGGCCACCGGGTCCACACATGGAGTCCGTTGGTTATTAATAAGCCACGACTTCCCGGACCTGCATTCCGAAAGGGCTCGGCTTCCGGAAGGCCGACACTGGAAGAGAGCCCTTCCATCGGGACGTCCGTCTGGGGCTCCCTCTGCCGCTGTCCCCACAAAACAGAGAACCCACACAAGCCCCCAACCCAGCGGGACTCTCCTCCCTGAGACATCCCTTCCTCGTGGATGCGAGTCTACAATTAAATAGTTGCTGGTGTCAACCCCGATCCACGGATATCCAGACGCGCTGACGTGACCTGCCTCCTGCCTTTACGATGCTGCCCCCAGGCAGCCAGGACCACAGACGGCCACCAATCCCCAACCCAGGCACACCCAGGACACGACCGTTGGCCGCTTTGTGTCCAGCCACCTGCCCCGTCCAGCGGCAGCTAAGAAAATGCCCTGCAGAGATATGCTCCCTTCACCCGCTTCTGGTTCTAGCAAATATTTTCTACACGTGCGTAGTCGTTAAGGCTCATCACCGCTCTGAAAAACGGAGGGAGAAAAACGTTCCTGCTACATTCACCGCACAGCATTTTCTGTTCCTCGTGCACGACCGCGTCCCAGGTCCATAACTGCACATAAACGGATGCCGGTCGATGTCCCGGTCGATTCCTGCTAAACACAGACCCCTCTGGCCACAAAGTCCTGCGTCCCTCTGAAAGCAAGGCGTGTTTCGGCCCCCTCCCCGCGGAGCTAGAGCTGACCCGGGAAAGTCGTCCGTGGGGCAGGGGCATTCAGCAGTGGATTCGCTGCTTATGTTTCTCTGACGCCTCACAGCCTTGTGGCCAATCAGACTCCTGGGTGTCAAAGGGTCTTTGTGAACTGATTGCTTACCAGCCCCGTCCAGCGCACCTGCTCGTGGGTAGTTGATACACCTGCTCATGGGGAGTGGCCATACCTGCTCATGGGTCTCTGGTGCACCTGCTCCTGGGTAGCTAACACACCTGTTCATGGGTAGCTAACACACCTGTTCATGGGTAGCTAACACACCTGTTCATGGGTCTCTGGTGCACCTGCTCATGGGTCTCTGGTGCACCTGTTCATGGGTAGCTAACACACCTGTTCATGGGCAGCTAACACACCTGTTCATGGGTCTCTGGTGCACCTGCTCATGGGTCTCTGGTGCACCTGCTCATGGGTCTCTGGTGCACCTGTTCATGGGTAGCTAACACACCTGTTCATGGGTAGCTAACACACCTGTTCATGGGTCTCTGGTGCACCTGCTCATGGGTCTCTGGTGCACCTGTTCATGGGTAGCTAACACACCTGTTCATGGGTAGCTAACACACCTGTTCATGGGTCTCTGGTGCACCTGCTCATGGGTCTCTGGTGCACCTGTTCATGGGTAGCTAACACACCTGTTCATGGGCAGCTAACACACCTGTTCATGGGTCTCTGGTGCACCTGCTCATGGGTCTCTGGTGCACCTGTTCATGGGTAGCTAACACACCTGTTCATGGGTAGCTAACACACCTGTTCATGGGTCTCTGGTGCACCTGCTCATGGGTCTCTGGTGCACCTGTTCATGGGTAGCTAACACACCTGTTCATGGGTAGCTAACACACCTGTTCATGGGTCTCTGGTGCACCTGCTCATGGGTCTCTGGTGCACCTGTTCATGGGTAGCTAACACACCTATTCATGGTCTCTTGTGCACCTGCTCATGGGTCTCTGGTGCACCTGCTCATGGGTCTCTGGTGCACCTGTTCATGGGTAGCTAACACACCTATTCATGGTCTCTTGTGCACCTGCTCATGGGTCTCTGGTGCACCTGCTCATGGAGAGGTACGCAGCCCCTTCAAACACCACAGTTGGAAGGGAGACGGTCTCCTTGCCCTCCCTCTGGCCCCATGAGGACAACAGCACCCCTGCCCTGTCCTGAGGGATATCTGGCCCCCCACCCATGCCCTGGTTCCCTGGGACACCCGGTCTCAGCACCCCTGCAGGCAGTGGAGAGCCCAGCGTTCTGATCCACTGACTAAAGGTTTCAGACCGGCAGGCAGTCCACACCAGAGACTTCCGGGCTCCCGCGACCAGCCCGAGTGTGGGAACTCTGAGCTGCTGTGTCCACGTGGGTCTAAATGCAGCCACGGGCTCAGCCTGCCAGCCACCCCCCTTTGTGGTCGAGAACAAGAAATCATGCTCTCGGACACTCATCATGTGCCACGCGGGCTGTGCTGGGCCCCATCGTGAGCCTGGTGCCGCGTAATTACATGCACGTCGTGGTACCCGGGCAGCAGCCAGGAGTCCTTTGTACTCGCGAGGAAAGCTGTTCTCGGCCACAAAAGATGAGTAGTGACCACAGCTGGTGAGACAAGCTCAGCAATGGAATTAAGGGCTCTGGGAAAAGGAAGACCGGATCAGCGGTGGGGCCACTGCAGACTTTGGGGGCACGGAAGCCGCTGCACGTGACTCTGTCGTGATGGAGTCACGTCCGCGTCCGTTTGCCCGAACCCCGCAGAACGCACAGAGCCGACAGCAAGCCCTCACCTGTGATGGGCTCCTCACCTGCGACATAAACACACACAGCAAATGCTAGCAGCAATGGGGGTCGGGGGGCATGCATGGGGCTCCGTCTTCTATGCCCCCAGTGTTTCTGAAAGCCCAAAACTGCTCTGAAAATGCAAACTATTCGTGGATAAAAACCAATCTACAGGGCATCGTGGCCTTTGCAATTTTCTTTCTTTTTTAACAACATTTGCAGGTAAAAGAGAGCCTGAGAGGCCGGGGGCGGGGGGCGGGACATAGTCATCCCCGGGAGCATCCTGAGTACGGACAGCCCTTTCCTCCGGGGCCACCGCAGACTCTGAAACGTCACCGAAAAGTCCAGTTCGGATAGTCGATTTCAAACACCGGCTCCCTTCTGTGCGCGTCGATCGGGGTTGAAACTCTTTTCAAAAACCCAGAACACGGACGTCCCACGGCAGAGGCGGAGAGAGCGAGGGTCCTGCCCGTAAGAGCCCCAGGGCCCGCGACGTTATCCATTATACTTTCGACCAGACAATCACACAGATAGCTGCGGTTAAAAGCAGCCCATTTAAACATGATGCCAATAAAGCACGGGCAACAAAAAAGAAATACACATAAATTGGACTGCATTAAAATTTAAAGCATTTCTGCATCAAAGGACACCACCAAGACAGTGCAAGGAATAACAAAGAGGGAAAAAAACCCACACAATGGGAGGAAATATTTGCAAGTCATATGTGGGATGAGGGTTTAGTATCCAGAACGCATAAACAATTCTTGCAATTCAACCGCAAACAGACAGACCCAATTTAAATATGGACAGAGGACGCGAATGGCCATTTCTCCAAACAGGACGTTCACGTGGCCCATAAGCGCACGGAAAGATGCTGGGTGCCGCCGATCATCAGAGGAGCGCAAAGCCAGGGCCTGGCGAGGAGCCCTTCACACCCACGCAGACGGCTGGAATTTTCAAAAACGGAAAATAGCAAATGAGGGCGGAGGTGTGGAGGATCCGGGACCCACACGGGAAACACAGCACAACCATGTGTCACAGCAATTGCACCCCTGGGAATAGAGACGAAAGAATTGACAATGGGCACTCAATCAGGTGTTTGCACACTTGTGCTCACGGTGACATTGGCCACAAGAGCCAAAACGTAAATGTCCGGTGATGGATGGATAGATGATGGATGGACGGAGAGATGGATGGAGGGGCGGATACATGGATGGATGGATGGATGGACGGATGGAAGATGGACGGATGGATGGATAGATGGATGGACGGATGGATGGCTGGATGGAGGGGTGGCTGCATGGATGGATGGATGGACAGATGGAAGATGGACAGATGGATGGATGGATGGATGGATGGGTGGATAGATGGATGGATACAGGGGAAGGATGGATGGAAGGATGGAAGATAGATGGATGGATGGATGGATGGATGGATGGATGGATGAATAGATGGATGGATGGATGGATGGATGGATGGATCAGTGGATGGATGGATGGATGGACGGATGGACGGGTGGATGGATACAGGGGAAGGATGGATGGACGGATGGATGGATAGATGGGTGGATGGATGGACAGATGAATAGACTAATGGATAGATGGGTGGATGGATGGATGGATGGATGGATGGATGGATGAATAGATGGATGGATGGATGGATGGATGGATCAGTGGATGGATGGATGGATGGATGGACGGATGGACGGGTGGATGGATACAGGGGAAGGATGGATGGATGGATGGATGGATGGATGGATGGATGGATGGATAGATGGGTGGATGGATGGACAGATGAATAGACTAATGGATAGATGGGTGGATGGATGGATGGATGGATGGATGGATGGATGGATGGATGGACAGAGGGATGGACAGATGGGTGGATGGATGGATGGACAGATGGGTGGATGGAAGATGGATGGATGGATGGATGGATGGATGGATCAGTGGATGGAAGGATGGATGCATGGATGGATAAATGGATGGATGGATGGATGGATGGATGGATGGATGGATGGACGGATGGACGGGTGGATGGATACAGGGGAAAGATGGATGGACAGATGGATGGATGGATGGGTGGATGGATGGACAGATGAATAGACTGATGGATAGACGGGTGGATGGATGGATGGATGGATGGATGGATGGATGGATAGACAGGTGGATGGATGGATAGATGGATGGACAGATGGATGGACAGATGGGTGGATGGATGGATGGATGGATACAAGGGAAGGATGGATGGACGGATGGATGGGTGGATGGACAGATGGACAGATGGACGGATGGATGGGTGGGCAGATGGATGGATGGACAGGTGGACGGATGGACAGATGGATGGACACATGGGTAGATGGATGGATGGATGGATGAATAGACGGATGGATGGATGGATGGACGGATGGATGGGTGGATGGACAGATGGACAGATGGACGGATGGATGGGTGGGCAGATGGATGGATGGATGGATGGACAGGTGGACGGATGGACAGATGGATGGACACATGGGTAGATGGATGGATGGATGAATAGACGGATGGATGGATGGATGGACAGATGGGTGGATGGGCAGATGGACAGGTGGATGGATGGACGGGTGGACGGGTGGACGGATACATGCACGGATGGAGGGATAGATGATGGATAGGTAGGTAGATGGATGGATAAATGGCTGGATGGAAGGATGAGTATACGAGTAGGGTTCACCGAACATGGAGGTTCACTCACCAGTGAAAAGGAAGGACGTTCTGCTCCTGCTACAACGTGGGGTGATCCTTGAGGACATGCTGCTCAGAGAGAGAAACCAGACACGAAGGGACAACATGGCATGATCTCATTTACGTGAAATGTAGGCAACAGAAAAATCCATAAAGCCAAGCAGTAGGCTGTAGGGGGTGGGGGAGGAAGGCCTCGGGGAGGGCCTACCGAGTGCCTATAGGGTCTCTGTCTGGGCCGCCCAGAAACCCTTCCAAGTATGCAGTGCTGGTAACCGCACACTTAGAAACGAGCAAAAGGAAACATTCGCATCATATATATTTTAGCACAATTTTTTTAAACAGTGAGAGGAGAAAAAAACCAGGCAGCCCAAATAGTGAATTACTGCTCCTGAAAACGGCAGCAGATGAGATTTATTTCAAGCAAAGCCGAACACACAAACATGGCAAGACACGGTCTGAACTGGGGCTGCGAGGGACCTGGGCACAGAGCAGCCGGGAATGCAGGGACCCGGGGAGGGGGCTTCACGGAGCCCCCTCGGCCGCTCGGGGGTGTCGGGACGGCCGGTCGCCGCTTTCCGCCAAGCTCCATCCAGATCCGGGTCTGTTTCGCAGATGCAGCCACCGCAAAGGGGCCCCCCCGGACGACCCGCCCTCTCTCCCACCCGCCTTCGTCCAGGGCAGGGCCTTGGAGGTGCTGAACAATCTGCTGGGCTCAGGCTTCAAAGCCACAGAGAGGACACAGTCCCCTCCCTCTGGGGCCCTTGTCCATGCCCCACAGGGAAACGGTGCCCTTTTCCCAGCGAAACCAACCGAGAGTCGCTTCATCAGGATCCAGCGGCCGTCAAACAGCATCTGGACCAGGGGAGGGCCCACGTCCTGTGCAAAGGGCCCGACAGACAGTCCGTGGGGCTCTGGGGGCCGTGCAGCATCTGCGGGAAGCCCTCAGCCCTCGCCCGGTGGCAGGAAGGCAGCCTGGGCTGTCTGTCAAGTCACAGGCAGGACTGGGTGCCAATAAACCTTTATCGACCATAACAAGCAGAGAGCCGGTCAGCCGGGGGCTTCGATTGGCTGAGCCCGGCCTTAGAGGCTCCGTGCGCAGCCCCCACTGGACAGACATCTGCCTCTGGGCTGCACCCAGATATGGAGCACCCCAAACTCAGCCTCTGACCAGCACCCAGATATGGAGCACCCCAAACTCAGCCTCTGACCCGCACCCAGATATGGAGCACCCCAAAATCAGCCTCTGACCCGCACCCAGATATGGAGCACCCCAAACTCAGCCTCTGACCCACACCCAGATATGGAGCACCCCAAACTCAGCCTCTGACCCACACCCAGATATGGAGCACCCCAAACTCAGCCTCTGACCCGCACCCAGATATGGAGCACCCCAAACTCAGCCTCTGACCCGCACCCAGATATGGAGCACCCCAAACTCAGCCTCTGACCCGCACCCAGATATGGAGCACCCCAAACTCAGCCTCTGGCCCCTGTCTGTACCCCTCTGTTGTGCATGGCCCTGGTGCTTGGTCTGAGAACCCCTGCCTTCCCAGGGTAGGGTGCCCCCAAGCCTCTATCAGTTTAAAAGAACATAGGCCTGGGGGCACCTGGGGGGCTCAGTCCCTGAAGCGTCCGACTCTTGGCTTCAGCTCACGGTCCGTGAGTTCAAGCCCCGCATCGGGCTCTCTGCTGACTGCATCGAGCCTGCTTGGGACCCTCCCTCTGCCCCCCACCACTCATGCTCTGTCTCTGTCTCTCTCTTAAAAACAAATCGATGTTAAAAAAAAAAATAAAAAAAAAGAAAGACCTCATTTTTGTTTTTCCAAAATGACTCAAATCTGGGAGTTAACATGACCATGGTGGAACACACGATCACATTATGTTCTGTCTCGAGTTCTGCAGTAAAAATACCCCGGCTGACCCTGTTTTATGATGAAGTCCGGTAATGATAAATAATGATGCACTCCCACAAGGCCGCGTGGGGGGCCCTAATTGAGCCGGCTTCGTTTTAGACGCGAACGGCGGCATATAATGTGTTACCATAAATTTGGTGGCCGCGGCTGAGACGCCGGGACTGAAAACGCAGTGGTGATTACCATCGAAATGGTCCCCTCTCCATCTCTGTACCTGCCACTCGGGTTTGCTGGGAGCCTCAAACCGCACTAAAAACCAAAGTGCGTTTAAAGAGAGAGAGAGAGAGAGAAAGCACTGCTCTCCCAAGACGTCGGGGACAATGCCGTGCGTACGGGCACATCCGTGGGATGCACATTGTCCCCGAAGGTCAGATGCAGGAGACCAGATACAACCAGCCAAGTGGGCATTTGTGCCCAGGTCACGACCGGTCACGGGATGTATCCAGTCCAACCCACCAGCATCATCATAGACGGCTTGTATTATAAGGGGGTCCTTACATTTAAACAAACAACACAAACGCGGCTACAAAGACCTCACCATTTTGACTCTTTCTGGAAAAGTCCTTCATTGTCTGCTACTGCTGACTCTGCCCTGAATTTTCTGATGTCACTCAAAGCAAAATGGCACAAAGCATTTGAAAACGTGTCATCCCAGGGCGCCTGGGGACTCAGTCGGTTAAGCGTCCGACTTCAGCTCAGGTTATGATCTCACCGTTTGTGGGTTCGAGCCCCCGCATGGGGCTCTGTGCCGACAGCTCAGAGCCTGGAACCTGCTTCCAATTCTGTGTCTCCCTCTCTTTCTGCCCCTCCCCCATTCCCACTCGCTCTCTGTCCACATCTTATTCAACTCTGCCTTTTCTGGTAAATCCCCCACACAGGGACCAATACAATAACAGATGTGTAACCCCTCCCAGTGCTGGGGGAAAGAGGTCCAGGCGAGACTCAGGCTCAGGGACTGAGATCCACGCAGGCCTGAGGCTGGGGGTCTGAGATCCAGGCAGGGTGGAGGCTGGGGGTCTGAGATCCAGGAAGGGCTGAGGCTGGGAGTCAGAGGTCTAGGAGGGGCCAAGGCTGGGGGTCTGAGATCCAGGCAGGGCTGAGGCTGGGAGTCTGAGATCCAGGCAGGACTAGAGGCTGGGGGTCTGAGGTCCAGGCAGGGCCGAGGCTGGGACTCTGAGATACTTCTGGGGCCCAGGCTGGGAGTCTGAGATCCAGGCAGGGCCAAGGCTGGGAGTCAGAGGTCTAGGAGGGGCCCAGGCTGGGGGTCTGAGATCCAGGCAGGGCTGAGGCTGGGAGTCTGACATCCATGCAGGGCCGAGGCTGGGAGTCGGAGGTCTAGGAGGGGCCAAGGCTGGGGGTCTGAGGTCCAGGCAGGGCTGAGGCTGGTTCCTCCTGGAAACTCCGTGGGAGAATCTGTTTGTCATCCTGGCCGGGAGAACAGGGCTTCCGTCTATGCCTCGCGTCTCAGGGTCTGTCCTGAGGTTTCAGGTGGATGTAAACTTGTCGGGGGCGGGAGGGGGGGGACACCATTCGACCCCAGATTCCTCCCTCTGCTTCCCAGGCACATAGGGCAGCCTCACTCCCGCCCCCAGAGCAAAGGCCCTGCCAGTCCTGTCATTTGTGCGTGTCCTGCCGTCCCTTCCTCGAGCCGGGCGCCCGCCCACCTGGCCGGTGGCGTTGGAGCCTGAGTCCTCTCTCCTCGGGGCACTCGCCCTGCGCAGTGTCCCCGGCCCCGGCTGATTCCTCATCCCGAAGGAGACACAGAGACTCAGACAGGTGGGCGCCCGGACGGCCGTGCGGCCAAGCAGACCCCGCCCCCCACTGTGTGGCCCCGCGGCCACATGTGTGTTTCCTGAAAATGGTTTCCCAAAACTGCATTTTTTAATCCTTACAAAAGAAGGGCATTCTACAGCTCTGCCTGGAAAGAAAAGAGACGGGGAGAAGTGCACAGAAGATGTCAACCGCGTGAGGCTTTCAGGAAGGACACGTAATCACCACCTGGGGGTTTTCCATATCGAACACTCGCAGGGACCACTCCTCCCCGAGGAATCCCACAGAGAATTCTTCCGGAGAAAGGACGCAGGTCTCATTACCCCGGTTTCCAAATACAATCCCACATCCTTACAAAGCAGATACGCCCCTGGGGAGGGGATGGGGTCACTGAGAAAGAGAGAGAGACAGAGACAGAGACAGAGACAGAGAGAGAGGGAGAGAGAGAGAGAGAGAGAGAGAGAGAGAGAGAGAGAGAGATGGGCAATGACATAAATCCTGGAGGAAGAAACCGACCCTGCTGGTTACAGACCCTGTAAGTCCCACCTGTGCAGCCGGCAAGCTCAAGACCCAGGAGGTTCTGATGGGAATGTGCGAAAAGGGGAGGCGGGCGTCCTTCTCTCATCCTCCTAGCCTGGCCTTCAACTGATTAGACGAGGCCCACCCACACTGGGGAGGCCCGGCCCGCCCCTTTCATCCACTGATTCACAGGCTCCTCTCATGCATCCGCCTGCTCAGGGGCGCACGAGGATGGCATCCACCTCCGGCACCAGGGACACTGAGACTGACCCACAGAATGAATGCCCTTGGGTGCCAAGCGTGGCCGCCAGGCACGTCTGCCGGCCACACCGTCCCGCCGCTTCTGTCTCCTCCTGCAGAACCAGGGTCTCTAGGTCGCATTTTTCACCTGCGTTGACTGGGGCCGGGTCCACCGCGCCTCCTTTCGCACGCGCCACCCTGGACGCAGCGTCAGATCTGGGGTCCCCCCCCACCCCACCAGCAGCAGCATGGGAGCCTCTCCCGAGCGTCCCGGGTGCCTTGTGCCGTGAGTTCTGTGACTTCCACGTGCGTATCCGGGGTCCTCAACCACGTTCTCTGGCGCACAGATAACCCGGCGGCTGCGGGCACGGGGACGCGCCTTGGGGAGGACGCGCGTCTTTGCTACTGGGGGGGCGTGGGGGGGGGGGGGTGGAGTGAGTGGGTGCGTGGGGGTGGGCGCTGGGAGAACCACTAAATTAAACCCACAGGGTCCGCTTCCTTTTGCTTTATTAGTGTGCATCCAATAGAGTCTTTATTTTGCAAAACCTATCGACCGCACGCCGACTCGCGGATAATGGGTTCCTCCAGTCTGTTACAAGGATTAGATTATTAGCAATCAATGGAGCCCCGCGTAGCGCGGCAGCGTGTGTGATCTGGAAATAGATGCGCATCGCCCTCACGCCCCTGCGCTCTCCCCCCGCGGAACCGCGTCCGCTTGTTTGGAGACGGCCAATTTTCCATGTCTTTGGAGCCGGAGCGGAGACAGACGCCCGAGGCTGGAGATGTTCCGAGAAGCGCGCTCAGAACAGACTCCACGGCCCACGACACCTGCGCAGCCGGGCTGGGCTTTGCTTCCTGGACGTCCGTGCCAGGCCAGGGCTGGCCGCTGACCGGGGAAGCCTGCCCTGGTGCCCACTCCTTTTCTGTGGCTCCGCACCAGCCCCTGGGTGCGCACGGATGGGGCACCCCGGGGAGAGGCCCGTGTCCGCGAGGCAGGGGCGCCGACCCCAACGTCCAGGAGGCGAGGGAGAGCGCGCCCAGGACAGCGTGCGTCATAGGCCACCCCCAGAGGGCGGGTCCTCTGCCTGCGTGGCGCGGGGTCCCCGAACTGGGGTTTCCCAGGTTCCAGGAGGGAACTGCGAGCTCACACGCAGGTTCGGGAAGAGCTGGGGAGCCTCAATCAGCTGGGCCCATTTATTGAGCGTCTACTATGCTCTGTGCAGCGAGAAGAAGGCAGTGGGCCCGTCCGGAAAGAGTCTTGGAGGGGCACGGGGACCTTGAGTCGACCTTGAGACACAGACCGCGTGAGTGTGTCGGGGAGGTGCTGAGGTTGCCGCTTCCGCTGGGGGACTGGGGTGGAGGGGGGCGGCATCTCTCCAAACGTGTGGGGGCGGCGCTGGGAGCCGAGTACTTTGAGGACCTGCCTGGTCGCACCTGCTGTGAGTCCGGCTGGAGGAACCTTGAGTTGCCCACGTTCCGCCCCCCGCGAGCAGCGCCCTGTGCGCGCCCCGTGCTGGCGGGGCCGCAGCGCGGAGCAGGCTGGCACGCACGTCTGCTGACCCGGGGGGCGGGGAGGAGGCTGCGCGGTGGGGAGCCCGCGTCGCCCGCTTTCCGCAGGTGCCTGTAAAGGGACAGGAAGTCTGCAGTGGCCACGACGGTTCACTTAAGCCAAGCGCAGCACACGCGCCCCCAGGAGCGTCCCATCTGCCACGTGAGGCCCGTGTCTTGGCTCAGGTACCGTGCGCTGCGCCCCCACCCCGGCCCCTGGAGGGGACACGTCAACCTGTGGAGGCCAGTCCCCACCCGCCCCCCCCCCCCATGATGGCCTGCCCCGTGAGGACGCTGCCTGAGCCACTTGAAAAGCAAGCAGGACACAAATGGCAAAGCCTCATTACGACGTTGGCACCCGCAATAAGCAAACCAGGCGCATGGCAGGAGGAGTTCGCCGCGCGGCGTCGTGGGGGCCCCGCCTGGGTCCCCCTGTTGGAACCGGGTCCCCTCCTGAACCAGGATGGGAACGCCTCACCCGCACAGCACCCCAGGGCGTCTGTCCGTCCATCTGTCTGTCTGGACGGCCATCACAGCTCCCTGACCTCCCCCCACCCCATCGCCTGCCTCTTTGTTATTCAAATTCTTTCCCCTCTCCAGGCACGCGGGGGCCAGCGCTCGCCTCGCGCGCGCGCGCACGCGTCTGTCTTTAATCGATCTAATTATCAGGAAATGCACTTTGCAATCAGCCCTGAACAACACGGGCCTTATTTTCCAGCTGTTCTGGAAGGTACAGGCTTAATCTCCGTCCGTCCACATGTGCCAGCAGATGAAAGTAATTTTGTGCTCAACTGTCTATAAGTAATTAGGCTGTGATGTAAAGGGGTCTTCGAGCATCCGCTTGGAATGAGGTATACACAGTAATTATGAGCAATCCTCTCCCTTAGTAAGATACACCTTATGCATTTTACATGAGCCCCCGTTATTAGCATAACCTGGCTATCAAAGCCCCGTGGACCCACTGTCTTCCTTTTCATGTAACGGCCCGAAATTCCCCAGAAATATAATAATTTGGAAACAGGGACGATGGTGATTTGTTTCAGCTGTGATTTGTGGCGTTTCCTCCCTCCTTTGTCATCCGCCTGGAGAAGCCCTCCCCGCGCCCCGCGCTCGGCAGCCGGCGGGGGGGCTCCTGGCCCCTCACCCACGACCTCCCTGTTCCCCGGGGAGCGTGCGGGAGGGGTCTCGGCCATCCCGCGTGTCACACACGCAGACCGGATGTCTTCATCTTACTGATTAGGAGGTCAGAAGAGAGCCCTGTTGAGCTGGATAAGTCACTGTGGCTGGCGGGGCCCAGGTGGCCGGCCGCGGTCTGGGGAGGTCGTGTCCCAAACCCGCAAGCGCAGGCACAGGTGGTTGGCAGGGGCTGGAGGGGGGCTGCTAAGGGGGGTTTCCTCTCGCAGGATGAGAATGTTCCGGAAGCAGATACAGGTGTTGCCCGCACAGCACGGTGAATGCCCCAAAGAGCCCCGAACGGTGCCCGAGAAAATGAGGGAGCTTATGTGAATTTGAGCTCAAATAGGGGGTAAAAGTATGCACGGCAAACACATAAGCAGCGCCTGCTGTATACCACAGTCAGGTGGCAGGCACAGAGTCGGATCCCTGCCCCCAGAGGAGGAAACCCCAGGTTGGACTGTGACATTCGCCCCGAGAAGGGTCAGGATGAGAGTGGGGGTTCCCAGCCTCACACCCGCCGGGACTAGGGACCCAGTGACCCGCACCTGTGCCCTCCGAGACCACCCTTCAGGCACCCGCATCCACCGTGCACAGGACACCGGTCCCCACCCGGATCTCTGTCAGTCCCGCCGCGGGCACCTCAGAGAACCCACGTGCACACACAGGGTGGGCGTCATACAGAACCACATCCTTCCTGCTCCCACCGCAGCCGGTGGAACAAGGGTGGTCACCACCCCCCCCCCCCCGGAAAAGAGAGGATCCAGGAGTCCCCGCCCCGGCCTGCAGACAGGTCAGGTCATGCTCCCATGCTGAGGTCCCAGCGGATACTCTCCCGCATCTGCCGAAAAGCAGGGCATCCACTTCCACCTGTCAAGGCAGCCCCCCACCCCCGCTGACCCAGCAAACAGGACACGGATTGGAGTCCGCACAGCTAACCTCTCCAAACCACCTCATCTTCCATGAGATTCCCCCACAGTCACCTTCCCACAACCAGTCCCCTTTTCCTTGTATAGTTACCTCTCCACAAATATGTGAAAATGACACACAAGTTCCCAATCTGACCACCTCTCTAGGTCTTTACTTCCTTTTCTGTGAGCCTCCCCCTGACCCCTGTGCATATGTATTGAGGCTTCTCCCCCTCCCCCCGTTTATCGCTTATCTGTTTCATTTGCAGGCCCCAGTCATAGAACCTAAGAGGATAGAGGAAAGGTGTTTTCTCTTGTGCAGAGGGCTCAGCACAATGGAAATCAATGTCTCCATCAGAGGAGGTGGGCACAGTTTCTCCAGTGAGTTTCCACATCCCCCAAGCCCTAGGTGGGGGTCGGGGGTAACAAATAAATGAGTGGGAGAAGGGGCAGGGAGTGGAATGAGGTGGGGGAGGGACAGGGCAGAAGGTTTTTTTGACTTCCAAACTGGGCTGCTGAGACCAGTCAGGGTAGAGGAGACAGGATACGGAGGAAAGGGGTACATCAAGGCACCCCCAGCCCAGGCCCCCGTGTCCAAGGCACCCCCAGCCCGGGCCCCCGTGTCCGAGGCACCCCCAGCCCGGGCCCCCGTGTCCGAGGCACCCCAGCCCGGGCCCCCGTGTCCGAGGCACCCCCAGCCCGGGCCCCCGTGTCCGAGGCACCCCCAGCCCGGGCCCCCGTGTCCGAGGCACCCCCAGCCCGGGCCCCCGTGTCCGAGGCACCCCCAGCCCGGGCCCCCGTGTCCGAGGCACCCCCAGCCCGGGCCCCCGTGTCCGAGGCACCCCAGCCCGGGCCCCCGTGTCCGAGGCACCCCCAGCCCGGGCCCCCGTGTCCGAGGCACCCCCAGCCCGGGCCCCCGTGTCCGAGGCACCCCCAGCCCGGGCCCCCGTGTCCGAGGCACCCCCAGCCCGGGCCCCCGTGTCCGAGGCACCCCCAGCCCGGGCCCCCGTGTCCGAGGCACCCCCAGCCCGGGCCCCCGTGTCCGAGGCACCCCCAGCCGATGGGAGACGAGCAGGCACGCGAGGCCTCACCCTGTGTCGTCCCGTTTATAACAAATTTGAACAAGAGGCAAATGCACAGACAGAAAGCCGGGCACTGGCTGCTGGGCGCCGGGGACGGGCAGGGCAGTGACAGCCCATGGGGACGGGATCTCCTTCGTGCCCATGAGAACGTTCTGGAAGCAGCCGCGGCTGGTGGTCTAGTAAACGCGCTACATGCCTGTGACTTGTTCCCCGACAGCGGTTGCTTTTCCTTCATGGGAACAGCACGTCCGCTCCTAAAAACGCACAGAAGCGCCCACACACAGGCTCCCTGAGGCCATCGGCGCTCGACGCACGCGAGCAGGAAACAGCACGCGCCCTCGGCTCGCGGTGTTTGGACACACGTTTCCCACGCACGGAATTCGGTTCGTGGGCTTCTCTGCTTGGAGACGGCAGTCGGCGGAGGCCATCCGCAAGGAGGAAAAAACGAGGAAGTGAGTCGGGCTCCCTTTGCAGCGAGGAGCGATTGTCCCACACGCACAGGCTCCCGTGACCCCGACCGCACTCACCTCGACCTTGTGATAACTACTCGGGTCCTATTACCGGCATTTATCTGCCCGGGAACGGTCGCGGGGCGTAGCTCTCGTGATTGCGGGCTTGGGAAACATCCAGGTTCGTGCGGCTCAAGTGGTTAAGAGAGCTGACCCCTTAACAGCTGCAGAGAAAAGGGGAAAAACAGACGTGCACGCACGGCGCGGGGAGGGGGGGCGCAGACGATTACTTCAGACACTTAAACCCTCCGTGGGGTCGGGCTAATCGCCTCGTTGAAAATGTCCTGCAGGAGAGAGAGGTCAGAATCGCCTGTTCCTTACCTCACCGGCGCTGCGTTCCTGTCCCTGAGGATCCCGGCGTTTCTGCACAACGTCCACATGCCCTTTGCAAGCAGATCTGAAGCCAGAAGGGCAGGAGGCGTCTTCCGGGAGACAGGGGCCTGGGCGCCCGGTGGCACGTCCCCTCTGTGGCCCCCGTGCTCGGAAGCAGGTGGCAAACAGATGATGTTGGTGACCTGGGCTCGGGTCCTGATCTCACGGCTCGTGGGTTCGAGCCCCGCGTCGGGCTCTGTGCCGACAGCGCGGAGCCTGGATCCTGCTCCGGATTCCGTGTCTCCCTCTCTCTCTGCCCCTCCCCTGCTCACTCTGTCTCTCTCTGTCTCTCCCTCTCTCTCAAATATAAATTAAGTTACTACTGCCCCTAATAATAATAAAAGCAACTAAAAATCCAGACCCCCAAAATGGGGTTTCCTGGGCACCTCTTTGTTCTGTCTCTGGGAGAAAAAAAACAAACGGCATCATTCAGAATATTTTTAAGTGAACACTGCGGTGCAGAAATTCAGTGCCCTGGACAAGGTCCGCGGAATAAACACAAAAACGTGACGTATCTCAGCGCGCAGGCCTGGATTGAAAGCCTCAGCTTGAATTTCAAGAACGTGCGTCCCGCCAATCCGAGGGCGGGGGCGTCCCTTCCGGAGGCGGCGCTCAGGGCCTGCGGGGCATCTGCAGAGGGGACAGGCCTGCCCTTCAGGGACAGGTTCCGAGAGGCGTAAGCGCCTTCCTCGCTTGCGTCTGCACGGCGCACGGCGCGCGCGCACATCCGGAGAGCCCCGGATGGCGATGCGGGCCTTGCAGACCCCCCCAGCTGCTCTGCGTCTGAGGCCGTGGGTGGCCTCTATTCCCACCGCCTTTGTGCGCGCGCACGTGGCCTGCGGGACACCCCAGGGGTACAGTGACTCCTTCTGAAGCCAAAACCGCGCGGGGCACCCAGGATCTTCTTCCGGTGTCTGCACACCTGCGCCCTCCCAGGATGCGCTCCAGGCGCGGCACCAGGGCGCACGGCTGGACTGTCTCCGGCCTTCAGCCAGTCTGCGGAGACCCGGGTGCAGGTCTGGCGGGACCACGCCGAGGCCACGTCGCCCCCCTGGCCAGGACTGTGCCTGCAAGAGAAGGTTCCGGCACACCCCACGGCCACCTGGCTCTGAGGGCAGCATCCCGCACCAGGAGGGGCCCTGGCGATGCGGCTTTTCTCCTCCGTGTGGGTTCGGGGCCCTGAGGTTCATGACCCAATGCGTTGCCTCCCTCAGAGGCCAGCATTTCGGGGTCTCGGTCATTGGTGCCTCGGACAGCACGCGGTTGTTTGTCGTACTCTTGGAGGCTGGAGGCCCGGGGTCGGGGACCAGCGGGGTCGCCTTTGTAGACCAGCACCCCTTCCTCGGGCCTCTGCACAAGGCAGGGGGCAGATACACATGGGGCTGACTCTCTTGTGTCTCTTCTCATAAGGGCGCGAATCCCACGGCGGGTACCCACCCGCGTGACCTCACCCCCCTGCCTGAACCCCTGCCCCAAATCCCAGGGCACCGCAGCCGACAGTGCAACGTATGAATGTGGGGAAACCCAAGCGCTGGGTCCGTGGCACCAGGGGTGCAGGAAGGGCTGGCCTTGGGTGCACGTCCTCAGAGCACCAGACGGTGGCCACGCACAGACACGGCACCAGGGGACCCGGGTCTCGGAGGCTGGTAACGGGATGTAGGAACAGGAGAGCTGTGGGGTCTTAAACCCTCCGTGTGCGTCTCGTCCATATTCAGGACCCCATTGTCACCCGTGCTTGGAAACAACACCACCGGATGGCAAGACTCAGCCTGCAGCCCAGCGGGCCCCACATGACGCCCCGGGGACCATTCCCCAGAGGGTGCACAGAGCCTACCCTTGGGCTAGACCCCATGTAGCAAGACAGATAAGAAAATGGTCTGCCCTCAAGGGCCCTCCGTCTGCAAGATGACAGCTTGGTCCCTCCCCCTGGAGACAAACACAAGCAAAAATATTGGAGACATTCTTGGCCCCCCCAAGTCCATACAGGGAGGAGGGGAGGAGCCCCAGTCCATCCAGGGAGGACGGGAGGATCCCCAGTCCATCCAGGGAGGAGGGGCAGACCCCCAGTCCATCCAGGGAGGAGGGGAGCACCCCCCAGTCCATCCAGGGAGGAGGGGCGGACCCCCAGGTCCATCCAGGGAGGAGGGGAGGACTCCCCAGTCCATCCAGGGAGGAGAGGAGCACCCCCAAGTCCATCCAGGGAGGAGGGGAGGACCTCCAGGTCCATCCAGGGAGGAGGGAGGAGCCCCAGTCCATCCAGGGAGCAGCCCCTGTCCATGGGGGACTATCTCAGGTCCTGTCCTTTCCGCCAACCCAATGGAGCAAGAAGTGAGCTGAGTCCCAGGGCAGCGGGGCCTCTGTCCTTGGACATCAGGAGGCTGTGTCCACAACAGAGGATCGCTGAGCTGTGTCCCAAAGGCTTCTCTCTCCTTCCCAACTGGGACAGAGGCAGGGGCAGAGCCAGAGGGCGTAAGCATCCAGAAAGGCCTGAAGCAGCACACAGCATTCAGGTCAAGCCAACAGCAACAACACAGCCTGAGGATAACACAGCACTCCCATAGGGAAGTTTGGCCAAGGACAAACTTTCCCTTTTTAGAAAAGCGTAAAGCAAGCTAGCCTATTCCTCTGTATTATCCAGTGATCAGCATTAGTGCGTCCGCCAATGGTCGGCTTTACTATTTCTACGATAAGTTATTAAATCTTCAGAGTGAAGGTTAATTGTATGTGTCTGCCTGGCAGGGCCCCTGCGGCCAAGCGTTGTTCTGAGTGTGTGTGAGGCTGCTCCAGGACGAGATAAGCATTTCAGTCCATGCGGCGAGCACAGCAGTGTGGGTGGGCCTCATCTAATCAGTTGAGGGTCCGAACAGAACAAACACTGATCTCGTCCGAGGAAGAGGGATTTCCACAGTCGACGGCTCCAGCTGTGACATCAGTCCTTCACTGTGTCTGCAGCCTGCTCGTCTCTGCTGCATAGACTTTGCACTTGGACTCCCACATTGCCTGAGCTGATTCCTTAAAATAAATCTGTCTCCTGCATAAAGGTATAGGGTTAGGGTTAGGGTTAGGGTTAGGGTTAGGGTTAGGGGTAGGTATAGATAGAGAGATATAGATAGACAGATATAGATATATAGATATATCCCAATCCAGAAGCATATATATATATATATATATATATATATATATATGTGTGTGTGTGTGTGTGTGTGTGTGTGTGTATATATATGTATATATACATATATATATATATGTGACCCACAACATATAGATAGATACATAGATATATGAATGATAGCTATCTAGCTAGATGATACAAAGATGATAGATAGATAGATAGATAGATAGATAGATAGATAGATAGATATAATGGGTGGGTGAATGGATGGATTCACCCATGGATGGATGGATGGATGGATGGATAGATAGATAGATAGATAGATAGATAGATAGATAGATAGATATGGTAAGTGGATTAATGGATGGATGGATGGATGGATGGATGGATGGATGGATGGACAGACTGGTAGATGGATGGATGGATAGATGATAGATGGATGGATAGATAGATAGATATTGATGGATGGATGGACGGATGGACAGTTGGACGTGTAGATGGGTGAATGGATGGATGGATGGGTGGATGGATAATAGACAGATATGGTGGATGGATGGATAAAAGATGGATGGATGGATAGATAGATAATAGATGATAGATAGATAGATGGGTGGATAGATGGATAGTTGAATGGATGAATAGATAGATAGATAGGTTGATAGATGGATAGATAGATAGATAGATAGATAGATAGATAGGTATGATGGATGGATGGATGGATGGATGGATGGATGGACGGATGGACCGATCACATTGGTACAGACCGATGACAGATAGGCAGGTAGGTACATGGACAATGGATGGCTGAGTGACCTCATTGGCTCTGGTCTCTGGAAACAGACTCGCACGCCGGGGCGCCTCCGTTTCTCGGCTGCCGCGCACTCCCTGGCCATGTCCCTGCTCCCTGTGCTGATGGGCAATGACCTGCCACCGGCCACATGGGAACAGGGAAGGGATAGAACATAACTGTCTCACCAGCAAGCTTGGGAAGAGACACAGAGCGGGACCAGGGCCGGAAGGACCACCCGTGAACCGGCTGTATCTCTGTCACCCTCTTGAACAACCAGGGACCTCTCAGCCGGGGAAGATCCGTGAGTAACCCGTCTACCTTTTCCGGACCCCGCTTGGCAACATCACTGTTTTGTTTTGTGTCTTTAAATTCCATAAAACACTTCCCTGTGAGCGAAAGGAACCACGGCGCACCTGTATGCAGAATTCAGAGCATGTTTTCAAACACACGGAGAACTCGAATCATCACCCTCCACACAGGCCGGGGAGGGGAGGGGAGCGGGGCCAGGGATTCCCCGCGGCCACGGCCCCTGTTACAAAAGCAAAGGGTGAGCCCCGCGGCAGGACAGGCTCGTCTCCTGGAGTCTCCCGGTGTCTGCAGGGCTGTCTCCCTCTGTTTGGAGAGGGTCCCCTACGTGGGGCCAAGCACACGTGCCCCGTGCAGATCCCATTAGAAATCAATTAATCCACGTCTGCTCGGAGACACTGCCATCATCAGGGTTTATGCACGGTGCCTGATGCATTTATAACCCCAAGTAAGGAGTCCCCCGGGACCCCGTAATGTGTAAACAGCATAAAAATGATGCTTTATTCCTGCAGGCTTGACTGGCTGCCTTAATTTAATAAATGTGTCAGCGATAACAGGGAACACTCTGTGCACTCCTGCACCGACTTGTCACATGGGGGGGGTCATTAACAACGTACCCCGTCGGCATCTCCCTTCTGTGCCCTTTCCGACACGGCCGAGACCCGTGTGCTTATTAAATGCACATTCCTTTCTGAATACTGGAAGCACGTGCGTGGCTTTTTTTTTTTTCGTCTCCCCACCCCGGCCTGCGGAAGGAACATACATGACAATTTAGGGCATTGTTTCCTATGTATCCAGCCCCTTACAAAGGGGTCCAATCTGGCCCGGGGCAGGGAGGCTGTGCCTGACCCAGAAGTGGCAGGCCCTCTGGTCCCAACTGCCTCCCCCATCCCACCACACAACGCCAACCAGTCCAGCTCTTTCCTGCCCCAGGCCCTTTGCACGTCACGTGCTCCTCCTTCTCAGGTTGCTCTCCCTGCACACGTGGCCTCCTTGTCCTCACTCCATGTCAACTCACATGTGCCACCCTGAGCACACCCCACCTGAGCCCTGCTCGCTTCCTCTCTGCCTTCCTTGTCACAACTCCCATCCGTGCCTGAACCTGTCTCTTTCATACACTAGGTTACCCCATTCTTATGTTTCTCCGAGTTTTTTTTTTTTCTTATGGTGGCAAAATACACAGGACATAAAATTTAGCACCTTAATCATTTTCAGGTTCACGGTTCAGCGGTATTGAATGCATTCATCATGCTGTGCAAACGTCCCCACCACTGTCTCCAGAACTTTCCGTCTTGCCAAACCGAAACTCTGTCCCCGTGAAACACTGAGTCCCCTATCGCTGTCCCCAGCCCCCGGCTCCATTCATCTACTCTCTGTCTCTATGCACGTGACTCCTTTAGGGACCCCTGTACGTGGGATCACATAGGATCTGTCCTTCTGTGCCTGGCTTATGTCACTGAGCATCATGTCCCCAAGGTCCATCCCCATATTAGTAGGTGCACAACGTCCTTTCTTATCTTTAAGGCTGAATCCTCCTCAACAGCATAAATATCACGGATGGACCCCATTCTCTTTTTCTGCGTGTCTGTCGACAGCCACGGGCTTGCTCCCACATCTCAGCTGTTTTGAGTCACGCAGCCGTGAACGTGCACGAGATCCTGTGCGTCCGGGGCCCTGAGCCCAGCAGCCACATGCGGGAAGGCGTGTGTCCTGTGAACATTTGTCCACTATGTTCCCAACTGCTTGCCATTAATGGTTCTCGGAAGCCGCTCGGTAAGTAGCCCGAACAATCACCTCCCTTGAGGACATCAAGAAACCGAGGCACAGGCAGGCTGAGTGACAGGATCTCGGACGTCCATCCTCCGGAATCATGAGAAGTACAAGTCTGTCGTCTATTAGCCGTCTGGTCTCTGGGTCCTATCAACACATCTGCCCTACGTGACCAAGATGCCTCCCCAGAGTTTCAACTTCACGGGAAAACAATGACGCTACCTAAATGCACCTGAGCTGAGCCTGCTGGTGAACCAAGCGTGGCCCGTCTCCAGCCCCTGCACAGCCCAGCCCTGTCCTACCCCCTCCCTGGTCCTGCCGCCCCTTTGGCCAAGAAGGACAGGCACAGTCTGTGTCCCCAGGTGCCCAATCCCTTCTGCCAATTATTTTCCAGAAGAGAAGTACAGACAGACGGAAGGAAAGCGAGACAGAGAGAGAGAGACAGACAGACAGACAGACGTGGGGGGACGGGAGGCTTTCAGGGTGGGGAGGGGCACCGCCGGGTCACGTCCTCAGAGGACAAGATGTATTTTGTAAATGCGTTATGGAAATTAGTCCTTGGCCCCAAAGACATAAATCTTAATAGTGAAATGATTTACCCCAACTCCACCACTATTAACGCTCCGTAAATTAGGGCCATAAATGCCACTCGCGTTGCCATTAGCTGAAGACAATCGTGCACGCTCCCTACCGCGCGCCCGCACCCCGCGCCCCGCGCCCCGCGCGCACAGGCGCCGGGCCCTGCTTCGCCTCCCACATCTCCCTTCCCGGCTGTCCATCCTCGGGCACCAGCTGGGGTACCGCCCCGACCCCGGGTGCGCGCGCAGGGGGCGGCGGGGCTCGAGTCCCGTGTAGGAAATCCTTCCCTGCGCTCTCGGGGGAAGGAAAATCACGGGTGCCAACAATCCCCGGCACCGGCTGGAAATCCTCAGATCCGCTGCGGCTACATCTTTTTTAACGTTCCGCCTGGCACGTCCGCCCGGACGATTGTGCGCACCGCGCGCCTACGTACGACAGGAAAGCAGCCTCGGAGATGCGGGGCGAGGGGTCCTCACGCGTCACCAGCCCCCCACCACTGCAGCCAATAACCCCAGCGGTCACACACGGGCCTCTGAGTTCCCACGCCCCCCTCACTCGGGACCCGTTTCCTCTCCAGCGACGGTGCCGGCGTTGAGGTGCGAGGACCCCTGCGCACTGTGTCCCCCACCCCCAGTTCCCACGTTGAATCCTAACCCACAGGGGACAGCGTTTGGAGGGGGGGCTCCAGGAGGGGATGAGGCCAGGAGGGTGGGGACCCCCCTGACGGCACCAGCGCCCTTACAAAGTCCACCCCAGGGAGCCCCCGGCCCCGTGCGCACACGGCCAGAGGAAAAGCTATTGAGCCATCCCAGACAGCCCCTCCTGCCTGACGCAGCCAGTGTCCCGGCCCCGTGTCGCACCTGCGCGTGATTTTGCTACATTCCCGGGCTTGTCCTCAGACCCCTGCTGCGTAACACATTTCCTCTCCGCCCCGTAAGGTGGGCACGCCGAGCGTGGTCACTCCCCAGCGCGCACAAGCCGCTCACGCCCGAAATGGCTTTTAGATTTCCCATCAGGCGAACGCCATCCTGTCTCCTGTCTGTTTCACGTCCTGCGTGGAGTTCTGGGTCTGGGGGCGTCGGAGGGCGTGGCCTCATACTTCTCCGGGTCCCGGGGTCCTGCCTGGGGCCCGAGCTCGCGCTGCTTCCCCAGGAAATGGTCTCAGACACCCCAGGCCTCTGTTTGGGTCTCAAACACTATTCCTCTCTGTGTTCTCTCCCCCCGCCACACACCTCTTTTTTTTTTTTTTTTTTTTTTTTGGAAATCCAATTTTACCCTTTTTTGTGGCATGGAAAATACCCTCCTTGCCCCACGTGCAAGACATACGGAATACTGCGTGTCCTTCCCACGACTCCGTTCTTCAATGGGACACCTCGACGCCAGAACATTCCGTGCCTTTCCTGCAGGCCTCTGGCTTTTCGGGGGTGGTTCTTGTGTCCATCGCGTGCGCTGGGAGACCTCAGACGTGGGGGGGCTGGCGGAGGACGCAGGGAACAGTGCACAGGGCAGCGGATCGGCTCCTATCGCTGCCGACAAGCGATGCGCAG
Source organism: Panthera tigris (assembly GCF_018350195.1). Classification (NCBI taxonomy): domain Eukaryota; kingdom Metazoa; phylum Chordata; class Mammalia; order Carnivora; family Felidae; genus Panthera; species Panthera tigris. The sequence goes on along the minus strand of NC_056677.1, from coordinate 457,164 downwards.
CGCGCGCACTCCCGCTGGGACGCACCAGGCTCCGTGCGTGGCCTCCGGCTCCGCGCGCGCCCCAGACGGCGCGCACCGCTTTCCCCGGCGTCTTGAGCCACCAGTCCCCCGCGTCAGCCGCTTAACCGGAGACAAACGGGAGGCTGGATCTCGCCACCAGACTGGCCAGTCGTTGTTCACAATTACACAAAACAGGAAACACGTTAGCAATGATTTTCCGATGAAATGAGCAGGTCCTGTGAGACCAGGGAGGATTTCGACCCGGGGCCCCGCCCCGAAACCCATGGGCGGTTCGGCTGAAGTTCACTGTGTCTCTGATTCTGTGAGACGCGGCCGGACCGCCTCGCCTTATGGCGCCAAACCCAGGAAGGCGTGTCCGGGGACATCTGTGAGCTCCTGAGTGAACAGAAGATCTTGGGGGAGACGCGAGTCTGGGCCCAAAGTGTGGGCGCTGCAGGGTCGGCCTGGCGGCCTCCAAGTTCGCTTTTTCCTTTCTGTTGAGGGAGAATTCACATAACATCAAATTAACCCCTAACCATTTTCTTTAAGTTCATTGATTTTGAGACGGAGACAGCGCTCGAGTCAGGGAGGGGCGGAGACAGAGGAAGACAGGATCCAAAACAAGCCGGCTCCAGGCTCCGAGCCGTCAGCGCGGAGGCGGACGCGGGGCTGGAACCCGCGAACCGTGAGATCGCGAGCCGAGCCGAAGTCGGACGCTTCACCGACCGAGGCCCCCAGGCACCTCAAAGCGTTATTAGTGTTATTTTAAAGTGTATAATTTAGTGGCCTTTTGCCCAGTCGCTGCGATCGGCAACCGGCATTTGCCGCGGAGAATTACAAGCGGGTGTTCAGACAGACACGGTCAGTGATGGCACGTGCGTTCAGAACAGCCCCAAAGTGAGGACACACCAAGTGTCGGTGGACAGATGGAATGCTGGGTAAGCAGCAGGGGCCCCTGCACACAGCGGAGTACGACTCAGCCACGGACGGGAACCTGTGACCACGTGGCTAGACCGGGATTTGCTTCTGCCCAGGGGTTTTCTTTGCCGTCGCTCTTGCCGTCCGCGAGCTGTAATCTTTCCCGAATCACATCCTGGGATCTTCGAACGGGGACCCCCGACTCCTTCCGTGGCTGCCGCGCGCTCAGGGCTGAAGGCGAAAGGAAGCGGGTCCCCACGGGGACAGCAGTGAGGTGGGCACGGATCCGTGCTGGGACCCGTGGACCCCAAAAGAGGGGCGAAGCAGCAGCAATTCTGGTCCCTCAAACCTGTTATTTGAGGGGCGCCCGGGTGGCTCAGGGGGTTCTGCCTCCGACTTCGGCTCAGGTCATGATTTTGCTGTTTGTGAGTTCAACCCCTGCATCAGGCTCTGTGCTAACAGCTCAGAGCCTGGAACCTGCTTCTGATTCTGTGTCTCCCCCTCTCTCTGCCCCTCCCCCTCTCACACTCTGTCTCTGTCTCTCAAAAATAATAAACATTAAAAAAATTTTTTTAGGGGCACCCGGGTGGCTCAGTCGGTTGGGCATCTGACTTTGGCTCAGGTCATGATTTCGTGGTTCGTGAGTTCAACCCCTGCATCAGGCTCTGTGCTGATGGCTCGGAGCCTGGAACCTGCTTCCGATTCTGTGTCTCCCCCTCTCTCTGCCCCTCCCCCTCTCATGCTCTGTCTCTCTCTCTCTGTCAAAAATGAATAAACATTTTTTAAAAATGTTTAATTAAGAAAACAAATTGATTTTTTGAGAAACATGACCCATAGTAGCCCACGCTGAGTGGAGCCCAGGTTGAAGCCAGGCCCGGATGCGCATGTTTTCTTCCCGTGAGCTCCTTGAATCTGGGTGAGGGCCTCATTGGGCAGGTGGGGAGACTGAGTCACGGAGCCGCGATGCCCCGCTGTGAGCAGCGGGCTTTGGACTTGAACAAAGACTGTGTGGTTACCGCACCAGTTTGCCCGTTTGCGGGACAGGCGGCCAGGTTCCCGGTTGTGCCGTCTACACAGGGGATCCGCCGTGGGGTGGGCAGAGGCCAGGCTCACCTTTGCCGGACTCAGCCACACACATGAGCTTGGGGGGCAGAGGCACAGGCCAAAGACGGCTTCTCCTTTCCTTCCTCATACGACCTGACACGATGACGATACAGCAGACAGGACGCATTAGTCCGGGTGTGGCAAAGACAGGGTGAGGTGTGGACAGAGGGACAGAGAGAGGTTTATTTTAAGGAGTTGTTCCTACGCCTGTGGAGGTTGGACGGTCCCCATTGTGCCGGGTCACCCAGCACAGGGTCCAGGGACAAGCTGAGGGTAACGGCCAGAGCCCAGCCACCAGCTGGACACAGAGCTTCCGCTTCCTTCCCCGACGTCCATCTGGGTCCTATGAACGCCTTCAGCTGATTGGACGAGGCCCACCCACGTCACAGAGGGCCACCGGCTTTACTCAAAGTCCCCCTCTTTAAACACGAATTCCGCCTTAAAAAAGCACCTTCCCTGAGCCATCGAGACAGGTCAGCTCCCACGCCCGCCTCTCGTGCGGCTCCTTCTTGGAGGAAGTTGGAAACCAAGCTTTGCCCCGTTTCCCCCAACCCTCTCCACGTTCCCATGATGAGCCGAGGGCGCTGTTACGCGGTTTACTGAAAAGAGTCGCTCCTGTAATATTCACGGCTGGAGAATCCCCCGCCCCGAGGCAAGGGGGCCGCTTAGAAGGGACGTTACACCAAAGGTCGCCGCTCCAAGAAGGAGCCGGAATGAGCATCTCTGGACGGCCCCAGCTGTCTACACCCGCCAGCTGCCCACGGAGCGCCTGGGCTGCTCCCCAACCTGGTTCTGTGTGTCCCCGGTCGGAGCGGAGCCTCTGAGGCCCCGGATGGGGCCACCTGCGTGCAGGAGACCCCGTGTTCAGACCCCGACACACGGGGGGCCACCGTCCCTCCCTTTCCACATTCAGCCACACGCCTAAACCCCACCCACGCGCGTCTGCAAAACCTCGTCCAGTCCTGCGCTCAGGGGAGAAAAGGAGACTCAGTTTCCTGCTTAAAAAACAAAAACAAACAAACAAACCAGCAGTCAAAAAAGAAAGCCGGTTTCTAGTGTGTGCATTCCGGCTGCCCCATGGCCGTAAATCCCCAAGTCAACGTCCTCTTCCTCCAAGGGGCGCTGCGGATGAACCCCCGCCCGCCCTCGCGCGTCTGAGGGCAGCGGCGGCCGCGATGCGACACAGGGAACATCCCTCCGCCTTCATCAGACCTTGTCCTTTTACAGGTAAAGTGACACCAGGCTGTAAATGCACCGGAAGATTAATGAGACGCTGACCCTCTGGAAATCAGGGACACGTGGTTCGAGGCTGTGAGCGTTTCCTACCCGTTATTAGCAGTCGCTTTTAATCAATGCAAACAACATCCTTGCCGCTCACGCGTGTCTACCTGAGGCCCCCAAGTCCCGGGGGGCCAGGAGGCAGCTCGGGAATCTCTGTCGAGCCCTAATTGAGCCGCTTGCTGTCCCCGCTCGCACATGAGGGCAGGGGCCACATCTGGAAACTCGGGGGCCGCCCGTGCGCAGGTGATGTGCACACCTGGGAGACCTTCATGGTCTCCTCTGCCCCCTCCACCCCCCACCCCGGGGGGGCCGTGCACCTGGCCCTCTGGGCGTTTGTCAGACCGCAGGGTCCCTTTGCTATTTTGTCCACTGTCCTGGCAGCTCTTAGGTCAGGGGATGAGCCCGGCCGGGGGGCCGGGGCGGCAGGGGGCGCTGGGTCCTAGCCCGTCCTGCGCAAGCTGCCCAGACGCCTCCCGCAGAATCAGCGCAGACACTCGGGACCCCGCGTCAGGCCAGCTCAGGAGCCCGTCTGCACCCCAGATCGTGCCCCCGGGCCCCCAAAACTCGAGTGCAAGGTCGTGTTCCCTTCACCCAAAGGCAGACGGTCCCACGACCGACCAGGATGCACCGGTTACAGCAGCAGTCGCATGAGCTAAGTCGACGAGTGCACATGTCGAGAAGGACGTCTGTGCAGGTGTCCTGGGAATGAAACGTTTCGCTCGTGGGATTTGCCACGTGTGCTCAGCCAACAGCTTCCTCCCGTCGAGGACGGGGTCCTGAACGGTGGCCCTCAAGGACGGTGATGCAGAATGTGTCCTCACGCCGTGAAACTCGCCGTCCCCGAGCGCCCCCAGCCCCAGCACTGCCCGTCAAGGCCATCGCTCGGCACAAATACTCTGCTCGGGCAGAAGCCAGGGACAGACCCCGTCTCTGCAGTCGTCAGACGGTAGACGCGTGGCCATCACAGCCCCGCCTAATAACCCGCCTCGTTCGTTAAGCGCGGACAGGTGCCAAACAAGAAAAACAGGCATCGTTTATGCGCGATGATGGCCCAGCCAATACAATTACGCGCTCTGGCCACAGAGACCCCACGTTCCTGACCCCTCGACTCGGCGTTTGTGGGCTTCTGACGCCTCGACTCAGTCTTTGTGGGGTTCTAACTACAGGCAGAGAGGGGCAAATTCACACCGAGAGCAGGACCGTGGATACAAGCCCCCGTGCCCGCATTTGCATCCAGTGTTACCCAAGTCACGTTTCTGTGTTCCAGTCAGTCATGGAAAGGGGGCCACACACGAGAGAGTTTCCCCCGAAAGACCCAGGAGGCCGAGTTGCAAAGACTCAAAATCCCCACCGTGGTGGGGTGGAGGCAGAGCCGGGGGATTTGGGGGCCGTGAAACGCGTCTCGGCGGGTGCCTGTCCGCGTGACCGCCCGACGCACGCACGTGAACGCACAACACAGAGGGAGCCCCGTGGAAACACGGCCCCTCAGCCGGTAACGATGTGTCCACACTGGCTCGTCATTCGTAACAAATGCATGCTGCCATGACACGTGATGTTAACAGCAGCGGAATGGGGGGGGGGGGGGGAGGCGCGTGGTAATACTGAAACTCTCTCCCTGCTCCCGATCGACTTTTCTGCAAACCTCACGGCGCTCCAACCAAAGAAACAATCTATTATTTTTTTGTTAAAAAGTAAAGGTAAGAATTGTATCTGCGAACGAAACAATCTATCATTTTTTGTTAAAGAGTAAAGGTAAGAGTTGCACCTGCGAACGTGTTGGACGGACAGACGGTTCTGGAACAAATCCGCGATAAGTGTTTGTTAACTCACAGGTAGGACTTAGTAACTCCCGTTGCCAACAATGCAACTTTGCAAAAATGCCCCGGGGCTGTGCTTCTCCGCAAAGGCATCGAACTCAGACAGGACCCAGTTAAGTCTTCATTGGGATGAGGTGGAAATCGGGTATTGGGTGACAGGGTCCCAGGCCCCCAGGTTGCCCTGTGAAAGCCTAAAGCCCCCCTGTTCTGTCTGGACCACGTCCCAGATGCGTGGCTGGTTGGGGATGGCTGCACGAATGTGGGCCTGTCCACCTACCTGTGAACCTGTTCCCTACTCAGCTCAGCTCACGTTGAGTCCTTGTGCAAACACAGGCCTTGCAGGGGTGTGTACACAGAGGACCCCGTGAGCCCCTCGCACTCAGGGTTTCCCAGCAGGTGAACCACTGGCCGAAAATGGTGTTTCCCAGCGAAAGAGCTGACCCGTGCTGGGGCACCCGTCCCCCAAGTCTTCCCAGGGCCCGTCTATGTGGTCTCAGAAGCCCGAAACACGTACGGGAGGGAAGAGTAACAACGAGGCAACAAACTGCATCGAAGTCTCGCCCCAAGAGATGCATTAAAATGCAGCGACACGCTATCCTGTCACCTGCACCCCAGCCGTAAGTGTCCCCCCACCCAGTGTCACACAGTGCACAGCGCCCAGGAACACCTCCGCCCCTCGCTGCTCAAACACACCTCACGAGCTATTTCACAGTAATTTAGGGCCGCGATAAGCCAAATGCAACATAACACCTTCTTTACTATGCATGACCGCGTGTGTGTGTGTAATTCGGTATATGTACCCTCTATATAGTTATGAATATGGTGCATAGAGTATATATACTTATATAACCATATGCATAGCATATATGCAGTGTATATGGTGTATATATGGTGTATATATGTGGTATACATAATATATATAGTATTATGGGGTATATGTAGCATACATGTGGAATATATGATGTACATATGTGGTATATATAATATATGGTATAATATATATAGTATATGATAGAGTATATATTATACCCCATATAATATATATAGGGTATATATAGTATATATACTTACATAACCATATGCATAGCATATATGCAGTGTATATGGTGTATATATGTGGTATATATAATATATGGTATAATATATATAGTATATAATATAGTATATATATTATACCCCATATTATATGGGGTATATATATAGTATATATACTTATATAACCATATGCATAGCATGTATGCGGTATATATGGTGTATATATGTGGTATATATAATATATATAGTATATATGGGGTATAATTAGCATATATGTGGAATATATGGTGTACATATGTGGTATATATAATATATGGTATAATATATATAGTATATAATAGAGTATATATTATACCCCATATAACATATATGGGGTATATATAGTATATATACTTATATAACCATATGCATAGCATATATGCAGTGTATATGGTGTATATATGGTGTATATATGTGGTATATATAATATATATAGTATTATGGGGTATATGTAGCATATATGTGGTATGTATGGTGTATATATGGTGTACATACATGGTATATATAATATATGGTATAATATATATAGTATATAATAGAGTATATATTATACCCCATATTATATGGGGTATATATAGTATATATACTTATATAACCATATGCATAGCATATATGTGGTATATATGGTATACATATGTGGTATATATAATATATGGTATAATATATATATAGTATATAATATAGTATATATTATACCCCATGCAATATATATGGGGTATATATAGTATATATACTCATATACCATATGCATAGCATATATGCAGTGTATATGGTGTATATATGGTGTATATGTGTGGTATATATAGTATATATACAGATATATGGTTATATGTGGTATATATGTGGTATACACATGTATAGTATATACTATATTATATATACTAACATAGTATATATAATATATATACTTACACATATGATATACATAGCATATATATACACACATATATATGGTATTCAAAGTATATATGTTATATATATTTATATACATATAGTAATGCATAGCATATATTATATATAATACATATACTATAATAGTTATATATAGTAGTATATAGTATGCATATTATGTATAGAATACATATCATATATGGTCACATATAGCATATATCATATATACTATATATATTTACAATATAATATGTATTATGTATTATTTATAGGGGCGCCTGGGTGGCTCCATCAGTTGAGCATCCGACTTCCGCCCAGGTCATGATCTCGTGGTCTGTGGGTTCGAGCCCCGCGTCAGGCTCTGTACTGATGGCTCAGAGCCTGGAGCCTGCTTCCGATTCTGTGTCTCCCTCTCTCTGCCCCTCCCCTGCTCATGCTCTGTCTCTCTGTCTCTCTCAAAAATAAAGTAAAAAACATGAAAAATTTTTAAAAATTAAAAAATATTATTTATAGTTAGCTGTATAGTAGCACATAGTATATATTATACATAGTATACATTTTATATATAGTATATCATCTATGGTATGTATATTACATATTATATGTGTGATATATATACTATATAAAGCTATGTATAGTACATAAACTATACATATATTATATTTAGTATATGTTTTATATAAAGTATGTATTACATATAGCATATACATTTTTTAATTAATTAATTAATTTAAGCATATATTTAAAAAAATTTTTAATGTTTATTTATTTTTGAGAGAGAGAGAGAGAGAGAGACAGGGTATTGGCAGGGGAGGGGCAGAGAGACAGGGAGACACAGAATCCGAAGCAGGTTTCAGGCTCTGAGGGGTCAGCACAGAGCCCGACATGGGGCTCGAACTCACGAGCTGCGAGATCGTGACCTGAGCTGAAGTCGGACGCTCAACCGCGTCGTACATATAGCATATATATTTAATGTATATATTATACATAGATATATAGGAATACATAGTTTATATATTGGATATAGTGTGCATATTATATGTAGGATACGTATCACATATAGTATATATTCTGTATGTAGAGTATGCAACATATATATATAATACACCGTATGTATACAATATATCCTGCGATGTGATAGGGGACGGGCCATATTCTGCTACAAAAGAAAGCTCCCGCTTTGCAGTTTATGCCATTTCCCTCCTGAAAGAACTCGTAAACGTGCCCAACTACCTACACTGGCTGCCGTCTGCCTCATGGCTGAATCGTTCCCACCCCCCGCCCCAGCCCCATCCACACGATGGCAGACAAAGCAACGGGAGGGGGCCCCCTTTCCGCCTTCTCGGGAGCCCGTGCGCCCAAGCCCCAGAAGCAATGGCAGGTGCCTTATACCTCATCAACTATTAGAAAATTAAACTTCATGAGCAATATGTCTCCGTCGCGGGCAACGCACCTGCTAACGGGATGGCTGCATCTGTCTTGTGTTCCTGCAGCATTAGGCGGCCTTGCCTGTGAATAAAACTCATTTCATTAGGGCGACTTGTGAGGCAGATAGAGAAGATCCCTCGCAGACCCAACACCTCCCTCTGCCGCACGCAGCATTTGAACCTGACTTGCCCCGGATTCGTGACCAAACCTGGGCGGGGGGGCGGGGAGGGGACGTGCGGTGCATACAATCAAGGGGCAGGATTTCTGCCACGATGCCCAGAGGCTGAGCCCCACGCCCCCGCGTGCGCAGAACCCAGGCCTTTCGCCAAAGCCGGTTTTCAAGCACCAAGAACCCGGCCCTCTCCTTGGAAAGCGTCCCCGTGGTGTGAATTTACAATTGTTGAAGGAAATCACGTGTACACAGTTTGTAAATCAATTGCCGGCTGCCCGCACCCGAAGGCTTTCCCAAACACCTCGGTAATTAATCAAATCCAGAGTCGAGCGGAACCCGAGTCAGAAAAGAATTTACAACCTGTGTGAAACACAAACGTCTCCAGGGGTCTCCGACATCGAGGTCTGGGGGCTCCCGGGGTCTGCCGAGACCCACGCGCGCCCGGCACCCTCCATGCTAAACCGGGCTGGGGCGCCGGACGGGATGGCAGGACACGGTCGGCGTGGGGCGCTTTTCCCGCAAACCAAATGCCCTTTCCGCGGGAGCGTGGCGGCGGAGGGCGGCCCGCAGCAGGTTTTCGGGGGTGCGTGTGGGGTTTGCTATAAATCTCAGGGCGGACTTGGCTTCGGGCAAAGAAAACACAAGGCCCTTGGCTCCCGCCGTGCAGCGGATCTGAGCAACACCAGGGGCTCAAAATTCCGGATGCCGCCTCGGGAAGCTTCATTCTGGCGGCCGCCAACGCGCCCCTCGATGCTCTGTGTCTGGCCTGCAGCTGGGTCTCCCGCCCCCTGAGTCACCCCCGAACCCCAACTCCGCACCGGATCCCAAGCGATTTTCCCAACTGTAAGTGGGGTCTCTTCCCGTCCCCGCCCAAAGCGCCTGCTTGCCTCCCCTCCGAGCCCCCAGCTCCTGGGGCCCCAGGACAAAGCCCACCTCCGGCGGGGGGGGGGGGGAGGAGGGGGCTCAGCAGCTGGCATCTGGAGGGGGCCCCGTCCTCTCCCTCACCTCCTCTTGGGCACATCCGTTCTCTTCCTGAGAACGTCCACTGGCCTGCCCCAGGGAGCCCTCCCGGACTGCTGGCCCTGCTTTCGAGCACTGTGTCCCTCTGTGACCTGAGGCTGCCATATAACCCCGGGGCCCCCCTGCCCTGCTCCAGGGGACCCGGGGTTCCCCAAAACAGGCACCCGCACGGCCGTCTGTGCACCTGGGTCCCCGGAGCTGAGCACGCTTGGTGCGTAGTAAGCGCTCAACAGACCCCTGTGTCCACGTGTGTAAACCAAGCCACGAGTGCGTTTTGTTCCAGGCCACATAAGCCCCCAGTCGCCGTGGCTCCCCGAGGGACCGAGGCGTGGGGCCCAGAGTCGCCCACACGGCCCCAAACAGGGGAGCGGCTGCCTCACGCGCCCTCTTTCCGGCGCCTGAGGTCAGCGGTCCGAGTTCCTCCCAAAGGCCGTTTCCCGCGAAGAACGGAGAAGTCCCTGGGGACGCCCTCCTCTGTGCCCCCGGAACTCGCCCGACCACCCCCGACACGGGAGGCAGGAGAAACGCTTCCTTAGTTTACCCAAAAAACGAAAAGGTCTCCCTCCGCGTCGTCCCCAGTGTCGTTGAGGACGACGGCTTTACAGGAGGCAGCGTGCGTTTTCTGCCCAAACGGGAGGACACTGGTCGCTCGCGGCCCGCCTGGGCACTTGCGCAGCCGTCCTCAGAGGTCGGGACATAAAGAGGCGAGCAGGCGACTGTGTTTCACACGGACCCGCGCCCCTGTGCCCGTGGCCCTTCGTCCTTCGCGATTTGGGGGTCTGGTTTCCGCGCATGTGTGGGCTCAGCCGGACACCCCAGGGCGGGGGCGGGGGACTCTGCTCGGCCCAACGGGCACCTATGTGCCCCTTTCCACGTCCCACGCGCCCCAGGAGGGGCCGGTCCTCACGGCGTCTCCTCGGCCACCTCGAGGCACGCTGTCCCTGTCTCTCTGTGTCTCCATATCTGTCTCTCTCCATCTCTGTCTCTCTGTCTTGCAGCGAAGGCCCCAGGCGATGCGCGGCTCACCGCCCGGCGACCTGGTAAGAGAGACAGTCACCGCCAGGGACAGGGTGTGCATGTCGCCCAAATCTGAGCCCGCCGCCGGATGGCGTTTACAGGAGGCGCCTTTGGGAGAGCACCAGGCCGCCGGGGAGGCACCCGCGGTGAGATTCCAGTCCTTCCTCATCAAAGGGACCCCAGGAGGCCCCCTGCACCGCCCAGCGTCTGAGGCCCCGCGAGCAGACGGCCGCCCACGAGCCTGGAAGACAGAGCAGGTGCGCCGTGCGCGCTGCGGACGCACTTCCCGGTCCCTGAGGAGTGATGTCCACTCCGTGACCCGCCCCTCCGTACCCGCGCCGTCGGCCGAGACGCTGCCCGTGGTGCGAACACAGACTGACGCGCAGCCCCCACCCGGGAGCAGCCGGAACCACGCATCCGTCCACGCAGCAGCCGCGGCCTGCGAGCCCTGCCCAGACCCGCCGTCGGAGGCACAGAAATTGCGCCTAAACATTCGCGGACGGACACGGCGCGAATCCCAACGCCCCAGAAGCCGCTCGCGGCCCCAACAAGGGTCTCCGTGGTGGCTTCTATCGCGGCCACCCTGAGCGGTCGCACAGGCGCGTGGGGGACACACACGGGCTGTGGGGCTTCCCGGGGCCTGCCCCGTGTCAGCACCTTGCGACGCGTGAACTCGAAGCTGGGTGAGGGGATGGTGACCCCGGGCTGGACGCACACACGCACGCACACACACAGGGTTCACAAGGAAGCAGCAAATATTAAGTGGTCCCAACACACTTGTTGGGCGGGAATCGGGGGCTGGAACACGGTGCTGGGGAAACCCTGTGGCCGCCCACGCAGACGCACAGCTGTGTTCTCCCTCCTCCCCGCCCCCCTGCCCTCACCACGCGGAGGGGGGACGGCTGTGTAAAACACTCCCACCGAGTGTTTATCTTGTTTGACGGCCGGCCCTGCCGCCAGACGCCGGGTTATGGTTCTGCAGCGGCTAATGCGCTGGCCTTTCCCCTTTGGAAACGCACCGGCACCCTTCTGCTCACTCCACGCGGGCTCGTGTGAACCCGATAGACCCTGCGAGCCCCTTGTGACCGTGCGCAAGTCCCGGATCTCCCGCCAGGACGCTCCCTGCTTCCCCCGGAAGGGTCCGCACAGCGGTCGGCGTGGGGCGCACGAGTGGGCAGGTGCGCACGGGTATGGCCGGTACCCACCGTGTGGGAACCAGGGGCGCGGGGAGCGCTTCTGTCCCTTTCCAGTTCCTTCGCTGTCCCCCCCCACCCGGGGCTGGAGCCAGAGCCTGCGGGAGCCCCGTAGTGCCCCCCCCAGCCCCCGGCGCCCCCCCCCCACCTCCCCAACCCCCCAGAGGTTGGCGGCGCTGCGCTCCCGTCTGCGCGCTCTAGGGAAGATTCGGCGGCCGCGCCCTGTCCTGCTGGCTGTGGGCAGACGTCAGTGCCCCGCGTGTTCAGGACCCAGGTCCCCGCGCCCTCACTGGCTGCGTCCCCACAATGTCTCCCTCACAGCTAACGAGTTGGCTCAATGTCGCTTCGCCCACTTGCCTGCTGTTCGAGAGCATTCCGCGGCTGTCCAGAGGAAAGGTCCCTCCCTGGGACAGCCGCCCAGAAGGGCTATTGGAACGGCGGGTGTCCTCACCGGTTTGCTCAGTGTGCAGCCTGGGAGCGCGTGCAGTCCTGGCCGCTCGCCCACCCCCACCGCCACACCTGCCCCCCCCCCCCCCCCCACCGCGAGTCCTGAGCTCTGTCCAGTTGTCCTCGGGGACTTTGCTGCCCGGACCGCCCCCCTTGACCCCAACCACCCTCCACTTTTGTCCGCCCAGAAAGTCCCGCTCACTGGCCTGGGCCCCAAGGCCACCCTCTTCCCCACAAGGGGGACACGCCATGATTTGGAGGGTCCCGTCGGCCCTTGGGGGGCTCCTGGGTCGCTGGCATTGTTGATGCACTTTCTGTGTCTGACCTCAGAGCAGGAACCGGACAACCCCCACCCCCACCCCCGCCAGGCCTTCCCACCAGGCGGCAAACGCGAGTCTGGGGGAAACAGAGCTTCCCGCGGATGGTGCCCCGGGCGTCTGTAGGACACGGGGTTTCCACAGTAAGGGGGCTGTGACCCCTGCACCCACCCAGGCCGCCCAGCCCCTGCGCAGGAACCCACCGGGAGAGGCGGGAGCCGACTGGAAGCGAGGGGAGGCTGAGATCACAGAGCACACCCGTCACCCGGCTGGCGACCGAATTCCTCAGAGCGAAGACCTCACAGCGGCCGCCTCCCTGGGGCACCTTCCCCGGCACCGACGGCCCCCCTCAGACGCTTTCCCTGCCTGTGCTCTGAACGCTCCGTTCCTCGTACCCTGGACACCTCAATTCACTTAGAACTCGGCCTCCCCCAGAGTCTTGACAATACGTGTAACAAGGACGCACAGAATGCAATCATCAAACGACACGGCTCCCATGAGGGGTGGCTCTGTCTCTGGGTTTCCTGGCAGCCACAGCTAAAAGGGAAAGATGTTTATCCTGCGTGCAGCCGACGGGCTCCAGGGTGCCCAGATCCAACGTGGCTCTGAGCGTGTCTGTCAGGGCGTTTCCGGATGCGATTCACATTGGGATCCGTACCCTGGGTCCGGCGCGGGGCCCTCCGCCGCCCAAGGTGGGTGGGCCTCGTCTAATCGGTTGAAGGCCTGAATTGACTCAAAGACAGAAGAAGGAAGAGTTCACTCCTTTTTTTCTTCTTTTTTTTCCCCCCTGCCCGCTTGCTTGAGGTGGCACATGTCACCTCACCCTGCCTGCCTCCCGGCTGGGACGAATGCCATCCCTGCTTCTGCAGACTTCACACTTGCTCTCAACTGTGCCACGGGCTCTCCAGAGCCTCTGGGCCTGCGGACAGCAGACCGTGCGGCTTTGCAGCTCTGTAGCTGTGTGAGGTGATTCCTCAGACATATTGGGGGAATCCATACCTGTCTGCACACCTGCGGGGCATGTACACCTGTCTGCACACCTGTGAGTTATCTACACCTGTCTGCACACCTGTGGGAATCTACACCTGTCTGCTCACCTGCGGGCTATCTACACCTGTCTGCACACCTGCGGGCTATCTACACCTGTCTGCACACCTGTGGGGTATCTACACGTGTCCTCACACCTGCGGGGTATCTACACCTGTCTGCACACCTGCGGGGCATGTACATCTGTGTGCACACCTGTGGGGTATTTACACGTGTCCTCACACCTGAAGGATATCTACACCTGTCTGCACACCTGTGGGGTAGCTACACCTGTCTGCACACCTGCGGGCTATCTACACCTGTCTGCACACCTGCGGGCTATCTACACCTCTCTGCACACCTGTGGGGTATCTATACCTGTCTGCACACCTGCGGGATATCTACACCTGTCTGCACACCTGCGGGCTATCTACACCTGTCTGCACACCTGAGGGGTATCTACACGTGTCCTCACACCTGAGGGGTATCTACACCTGTCTGCACACCTGTGGGGTATCTACACCTGTCTGCACACCTGTGGGGCATGTACATCTGTGTGCACACCTGCAGGATATCTACACCTGTCTGCACACCTGCGGGCTATCTACACCCGTCTGCACACCTGTGGGCTATCTACACCTGTCTGCACACCTGCGGGGATCTACACCTGTCTGCACCCCTGCAGGGCATCTAGAGACGTCTGCACACCTGCAGGGATCTACACCTGTCTGCACCCCTGCGGGGATCTACACCTGTCTGCACACCTGCGGGGATCTACACCTGTCTGCACACCTGTGGGCTATCTACACCTGTCTGCACACCTGCGGGCTATCTACACCTGTCTGCACACCTGTGGGGTATCTACACGTGTCCTCACACCTGCGGGGTATCTACACCTGTCTGCACACCTGCGGGCTATCTACACCTGTCTGCACACCTGTGGGGTATCTACACCTGTCTGCACACCTGCGGGGCATGTACATCTGTGTGCACACCTGTGGGGTATTTACACGTGTCCTCACACCTGAAGGATATCTACACCTGTCTGCACACCTGTGGGGTATCTACACCTCTCTGCACACCTGTGGGGTATCTACACCTCTCTGCTCACTTGCGGGATATCTACACCTGTCTGCACACCTGTGAGATATCTACACCTGTCTGCACACCTGTGGGGTATCTACACGTGTCTGCACACCTGTGGGGTATCTACACCTCTCTGCTCACCTGCGGGCTATCGACACCTGTCTGCACACCTGCGGGATATCTACACCTGTCTGCACACCTGTGGGGTATCTACACGTGTCCTCACACCTGCGGGGTATCTACACCTGTCTGCACACCTGCGGGGCATGTACACCTGTCTGCACACCTGTGGGGTAGCTACACCTCTCTGCACACCTGTGGGGTATCTACACCTCTCTGCTCACTTGCGGGATATCTACACCTGTCTGCACACCTGCGAGATATCTACACCTGTCTGCACACCTGTGGGGTATCTACACGTGTCCTCACACCTGCGGGGTATCTACACCTGTCTGCACACCTGCGGGCTATCTACACCTGTCTGCACACCTGTGGGGTATCTACACGTGTCCTCACACCTGCGGGGTATCTACACCTGTCTGCACACCTGCGGGGCATGTACACCTGTCTGCACACCTGTGGGGTAGCTACACCTCTCTGCACACCTGTGGGGTATCTACACCTCTCTGCTCACTTGCGGGATATCTACACCTGTCTGCACACCTGCGAGATACCTACACCTGTCTGCACACCTGTGGGGTATCTACACGTGTCCTCACACCTGCGGGGTATCTACACCTGTCTGCACACCTGCGGGCTATCTACACCTGTCTGCACACCTGCGGGGATCTACACCTGTCTGCACCCCTGCAGGGCATCTAGAGACGTCTGCACACATGTGATGCATCTACCGATCTCTGCAGACACGCAAAGCACTCTAGGGAGGGGTACCCCAGTGCAAATGTGTCATGAAGGTGCACCCCCCCCCCCGCTCCGTGGAAGGCAGACTCAGGTGTGGGAGGTCCAGGACCAGGTGACCAGGTGATTTGCAAAAGAGCTGTGTGTGCACCCTTTCGGGGGGGGGGGTCAGCCATCCTGACTGGTGGTAACCCTAATATCCCGCCTGTCCCCGGATGAGTGACGATCCCATTAGCCACCTTGAACTCAGACCTCTGTTCCCAGGCAGACCCTGCAAGATAGATGGAGCCTCGCGGAGCTGCCGCTATTAACACGATTCATTCTGCCGCGAGTTGTCAACTTTAGTAAATTGCTCGTAATTGGCCATCAAGGGAGGGAAACACGAGGCGGTCCGTGCCCTGTTATGATGATATTGATTTTCAATGATTGCGGCCTCTCTTGGAGCTGCCTGCGTGCCGTGGGCGTGAGCGGAAGAACGCAGAGGGGCAGGCGCGTCCGCTGGGCCTCCGGGGACCCACGGCGGGAAGCTGGTGCGCCGCGGTCCCGTGCCCGGCCCTCATGGCGAGTCGCACACGGCCACGGCTGTGTTCTCGGGAACCCGTTGTATGTGGTCACAGGGCTGGGACCCGCAGACGTGCCCGGCTTTGGGACACACCCAGGGCGCGCCTGTTGCCTTCCAGGGCAAAAGGTGAGGTCTCGGGGGACAGAGGAGGGGGTCAGGTGGGGTCCCTGCTTTCCCAGAGACCCCCGTCCACGGGTGTGGATGCCTCCTCGTGGACACGCACAGCCTCTCCACGGCCATGCTCCTGGGAAACCCGCAGTCCCCTGCATGCCTGACTCCAAGGGCACTGCACTCTGAGGGCGTCTTGGACGAAGACCCCTCCCCAGCAGGACCTCTCGGCCTCCCATTCCTGGCTCTGGTCTCTGGGCCCCACACCATTGGTATGACGTCACTCACCGAGGCTCCCAGCCTTCTGTACCCTGTGCCTACAGGGCTGTGGGGGACCCGTCCTAACCACCCGCCTCTTTTCTTCATGGTGGCCTTTCGTGCTGTGTATATGTATGTATATTTCCAATGTATATATGCTTTTATGTGTTGACATATGTATAAATAATTTTAGGGGCGCCTGGGGGCTCAGTTGATTAAGCATCGACTTCAGCTCAGGTCATGATCTCGCGGTCTGTGAGTTCGAGTCCCGCGTGGAGCTCTGTGCTGACAGCTCGGGGCCTGGAGCCTGCTTCGGATTCTGTGTCTCCCTCTCTCTCTACCACACCCCTGCTCATGCTCTGTCTCTCTCTGTCTGAAAAATAAACATAAAAAAATTTATAATTTTATATATTTATATATTTTATATATTTTCATATATTATATGTATACGTATATACTTGTACATTTATACATTATAAATATATACTTATATACATTGATCTATATTATTTATATACATATATAGTCCTATATGTATGTGTATATTTTATATTTTTATATATACTTATATATGTATACTTACGTGTGTGTATGAATTTATATGTGTATAAATGTGTAATGTGTATGAACATACTTATATTTATTTATACATATTTATATGTGCCTATGTATTTATGCATGTGTATATATTTCCACATGTGTACATATTTGTAGTTACACGTGTTTAACGTGCATATACTCACGCGTGCGCCCCTACACACGCCCTAAATGCTCGTTCCCATTCTATATCTCAGACAAAGCCGTTATCCGTAACTTGGGGCCTCCAGGGCCACAGAAACGGAGTTTCAAGAATGCGCGCGCGGCCTCCGAGGCGACCCCTAGTCCTCGGTGAACCTGGGGCCCTGCCGATCCACGTAAACAAGATGAGAAAACCCGGGTGCACGGATGGCGCACAGGACCCCCGGCGCAGGGCGCAGAGCAGCGGCTTCGGGGACCTTCCGGCTGTCCTGACGCGCTCCCCGCACCCGGGAGAAGAACCCCACGCACTCCGCTGTCTGTTCTTGCTCAGAAGACACCCGGTGACCCACTGGATGGGGGAAGGGGGCCTCGCATCGTTGGCGCGTCGGTGCCCGGGGGGAGTGTCTGCCCCCGGGAGCCTGTGGGCTCCCCAACCAGCCCCCCATTACCCCACACCGCTCCTTTCCATGACGCATCCAGGGGCCTCTCCAAGGCCTCACACGGGCGCCCCCGGCCTTGTTGCACAGATTACGGATGTACCTGCCACGTGGGCTCCCTCCGCGAAGCAAAACCGGGGTTCGAGGCCGGTCCCCGCCTGGCTGGCACCTGCAGGCTTCACACACGGAACCGGGGTTTGCGGCCGGTGCCTCGCCTGGTTGGAGACGCAGGAACAATCGTGGGGCCCTTACAGGCCTCCAGGAAGCGGGGCCGACGGCCCTCAGCTCGTCCTTGGCGGGGGCGGCGACAGCGCCAGGCACAGACGGTGTGGGCTCTGTGCGCCAAGCGCAGAGTTCAAAGAGACCCCCTTGATGGAGAGCTTTTGTTCTCCCAGCACTTCATCCCTCATAACCATTATTTAATGAAGTTTTATTGGAAAAGCATGGCCGCGCTTATGAATTTATTGTGTTCCCTCCGAAAGCAGGGGGGCCGTGTGTTTTCCCTGGCATTAGAGTCTGTGTATTTTAATATCGGGTTTGCACCGACGTTCACTCCGGGGCTCACTCTGGAATCAAGGGCCAACAAAGGGATGCCAGCAGGAAAGGAAACGATGCGCAGAAATCCGGGAGGAGGGGGCAGGAAACCAGAGCGTGCCTGCCCCCCCCCCGCCCCGCCCACCTCGCTGCCTCCGCCTCGTCCCCTTGTGGGGGCGGGGGCTGCGGGGCTGGGCAGGCCCGGGGGGGCCGCACACATGCCCTTCTTCCAACGCCCAGCGCATCTACGCCCCCAGGTTTCTTTCCTCCTGCAGGAAACGTCAAAACGCACAGAGTGGGGGCCCCTGGGTGGCTCAGTCGGTTAACCGCCTGACTTCAGCTCAGGTCGTGATCTCCCAGTTCATGGGTTCAAGCCCCTCATCGGGCTTATGCTGACAGCGCAGAGCCCGGAGACTGCTTTGGATTATGTGTCTCTCTCTCTCTCTCTCTCCCCCTGCCCCGCTTGTGCTCTGGCTCTGTGTCTCAAAAATGAATAAATGTTTTAAAAAATTGTTTTAATTAAAAAAAAAATACACAGAGCGGAGTAAGCTTCATCGCAGAAATCCCTCCAATGCAAGGGGGTGCGGGCGAGCCGTCTGGGGGCGCTCACAGGGACCCAGAAGGGACTCCCCAGTTCCTGTCAACACAGGACCCGGACTCTGACTTTGGTCACGGTTTGCGCAAAGAAGCGCGCACACCCCTGGCCGAGGCCGTGATCCCCACCTCCCCAGAAGCTCCCCCACGTGGACGCGCCTCTGGGCACAGAGGACGATCCTTCCCGAGGACCCAGTTCGTTCACTCCCGACACAGGACAATCCCAGCTCCCCTGGTTGCATACCTGCGGTCTGTCCAGGTGCTTGTATTATTCTGCATCTTGGGTCCCATGGCGCCGCATACCGCCCACCTGGACCGCTGCGCGCTCGCGCGTTCAGACAGCTCCCCAGACGGTCCGCACGCACCGAGTGCCTGGAACAGCGCCTGGAACACACTGGTCCCTCCGCATGCACCTGATCCGGTCAACACCCTGAGCTGGAGGACGGGTGGCCAAGCCATCCGTCCTTAAATAGCACAGGGGAGGCTTGGGGGGGGGGGGGTGGGGGAGGGGGCATTTCACACCCCTGAGCATCTGGATGCAGAACTCGGCTGCTGAAAGCCAAGCAGCCCCTCGCTGGGTGCAGAAAACCCATGCGTCCTGACCCACCTGCGCCGGGTGCGCGCGCGCTGCATCCTCTCGCCACGCTCAGTGCGCATCCAATGCGAACAGAATTCATTCGGAGGCAGACGGTGCTACTCACTCCGTTCAACCACCACAAGTGAAAATTTGCAAAGCCCTTTGCAAATGCAGTTCCCACGAAGGGAACCGTGAACGGGAGCACCAAGGGTGACCCAGGGACCGAGGACCGCTTACGTCTTGGACGTGAATGCCTCACCTGGACGGTGACCAGCCCTCCTGGTTGGCCCGGGACGATGGCCGTCCCGGGATGCGGGGCTTCGGCTAAGAAGAACAAGGAAAAATGCAGGCAAAGCTGGGCACCCTGAAGGGGCCTCGCCAAGCTGTGCGCCCGTCCCTGCGGTTCCCGCAGCACGTCTGGGGCTCGGTTCCAGGACGCGGACTCGGCACCCAGAAGAGAGACAGGTCACCTGGACCAGAGGCCACAGGCACTGAGCACGCAGCCGGCCACCTCCCTGCTGCCCCGTCGTCAGCCTGCAGGGGACACAAGCACGATGCCTGGCGTGTTTGGACGCAGGCGAGGCAATTCACCAACAGCAGCCCCCACAGAGTCAGGGACACGGACAGGGACAGGGTCCACACCCCACGTCCTTTCCCCTGTGAACACCGCCTTCCTGGAAACTGTGTGAAACCAGTATATAAATATATACTATATAAGTATATAATATATAAGTAATATATAAGTATATATACTATATAAATATAGTATATTATAGTATATTAGCTTAGCTATATTTAAAGTTAACATATATATTAATTATATACATATTGTATATTAGCTTAGATATGTATATATAAAGCAACCATATACAGTAAGTATATATTGTATATTAGTTTAGATATAAAGTTACTATATGTATCCATTATATATAGTATATTAGCTTAGCTATATTTAAAGTTAACATATATATTAATTATATACACATTGTATATTAGCTTAGATATGTATATATAAAGCTACTATATACAGTAAGTATATATATTGTATATTAGTTTAGATGTAAAGTTACCATATGTATTAATTCTATATATTGTATATTAGTTTAGATACATATATAAACTCACCATAAAATGCTACCACTGGTTACAAAGTAAGAAAAACAAAAAACAACCCTCACCATACTTCTCTTAAACACATCGACACCATCAGGGGAGAAAAAAAAAAACCATGCAGGGCAGAGAACGTGAAAATTATACCATTTGCCATAATTAAAAGAGTGGTTTTGCCCTAATTATCAGTTTCCTGAAGCACAAGACAGAGAGAGCATGATCAGGGAACCTTAACATTCTTTACACCTGGCTAGAAGGAAGCTCTAAACTTGTTTTAAAATGCAGGATTTCCCCCCTTAACGATATTACGGGTTCTTATCCTAAGTACTCATTATCCATATTATTATGTTATAAACTATGTATTGTATATTAATTATATATATTAGTCTCCTCATGCGGCCATAATAAATGCCCCACACAGGGCATCTTAACACACATTTATTCCTTCCCAGTGCTGGAGGCCAGGAGTCTGAGATCCAGGCAGGGCCTAGGTTCAGGGTCTGAGGTCCAGGCAGGGCGGAGGCTGGGAGTCTGAGGTCCAGGAGGAGCTGCAGCTGGGGGTCTGAGACCCAGGTAGGACACTGGTTGTGAGTCTGAGGTCCAGGAAGCACCAAGGCTGGGAGTCTCAGATCCAGACGGGGCTGGAGGCTAAGATCTGAGATCCAGGCAGGACCAGGGTTGGGAGTCTGAGTTCCAGACAGGGCCGAGGCTGGCAGTCTGAGATCCAGGCGGGGCTGAGGTTGGGGTCTGAGATCCAGGCATGGCCAAGGCTGGGGGTCTGAGATCCAGGCAGGGCAGATGCTGGGGGTCTGAGATCCAGGCAGGGCCGAGGCTGGGGGTCTGCGATCCAGGCATGGCTGAGGTTGGAGGTCTGAGATTCAGACAGGGCTGAGGTTGGAGGTCTGAGATCCAGGCAGGAGTGAGGCTGGGATTCTGAGGTCCAGGAGGGGCTGAGGCTGGGGATCTGAGATCCAGGCAGGGCTGAAGTTGGGACTCTGAGATCCAGGCAAGGCTGAGGCTGGGACTCTGAGATCCAGGCAGGGCTGAAGCTGGGGGTCTGAGATCCAGGCAGGGCTGAGGCTGGGAGTCTGAGATCCAGGCAGGGCTGAGGCTGGGGGTCTGAGATCCAGGCAGGGCTGAGGCTGGGGTTCTGAGGTCCAGGCAGGGCCAAAGGTGGGAGTCTGAGGTCCAAGCAGGCCAGGCAGGGCTGAGGCTGGGGATCTGAGATCCAGGCAGGGCCGAAACTGGGAGGCTGAGATCCAGGCAGGGCTGAGGCTGGGAGTCTGAGATTCAGGCAGGGCTGAGGCTGGGGGTCTGAGATCCAGGCAGGGCAGATGTTGGGGGTCTGAGGTCCAGGCAGGGCTGAGGTTGGAGGTCTGAGATCCAGGCAGGGCCGAAACTGGGAGGCTGAGATCCAGGCAGGGCTGAGGCTGGGGGTCTGAGATCCAGGCAGGGCTGAGGTTGGAGGTCTGAGATCCAGGCAGGGCCGAGGCTGGGGTCTGAGATCCAGGCAGGGCTGAGGTTGGAGGTCTGAGATCCAGGCAGGGCTGAGGCTGGGGGTCTGAAATCCAGGCAGGGCTGAGGCTGGGGGTCTGAGATCCAGGCAGGGCTGAGGCTGGGGGTCTGAGATCCAGGCAGGGCAGATGTTGGGGGTCTGAGGTCCAGGCAGGGCTGAGGTTGGAGGTCTGAAATCCAGGCAGGGCTGAGGCAGGGAGTCTGAGGTCCAGGCAGGGCTGAGGTTGGAGGTCTGAAATCCAGGCAGGGCTGAGGCAGGGAGTCTGAGGTCCAGGCAGGGCTGAGGCTGGGGGTCTGAGGTCCAGGCAGGGCTGAGGCTGGGGGTCTGAGATCCAGGCAGGGCTGAGGTTGGAGGTCTGAAATCCAGGCAGGGCTGAAGCTGGGGTGTGAGGTCTAGCAGGGACTGAGGTTGATTCCCCTTGAGGCCTCTTTCCTGGGTGTAGACATCGTCTCCTCTCCCTGTGTCCTCACGTGACCGTCCCTCTGTACATGTCCGTGTCCTGACCTCTTCCGATAGGGACCCCAGTCCTATGGGATCAGGACCCACTGTAGTGACCTCATGTTACCTCAATCCCTAGTTTAAAGACCCCGCCTCCAAAATAACCACATTCTGAGGTCCCGGGGCAAGGGTTTCAACATGTGAACTTGGGGGACACAGTGTAACCCGTCGCATGATGTTACTAGATAGTTTGGACTCGAAAGTCAACAAGAACATTTAACAAAAAGGTTGTACGTTTTCTTCGCTTCTGGGTTAGCAAAAGCAGGGAGACACGTGTGTTCTTGTCTGATCCTGGCTTGCCTCCATCACTGTGCCTGGGGGGTGGGGGTGCTGAGATCCACACAGGTTACAGGACCGGCCCCAAGCCCCCCCAGAGTGTGGGTGCTGCGTGCTGAGTGCTGGGTGCTGAGTGCTCAGTCTTCTCCGTGGCCCAGCATCAATCGGTCTGGGCCGAGGAGAAAGTGGACGCTGTCCTCAGGGAGGTGAGCAGGTTTCCACAGGATGAGAGCCAGCTCCAGGCACACGGGGGGCTCATGGCCGAACCCCGAGAACCAGACCCTGTGCCCCCTGCACCTCTGTGAACGTCACATGTTCAGCAAACGAGACGGGAGATGCAGGGCTTACGACAAAGCCTCTTCCAGCCATGTAGACGGCGCCCAGGTTCACAGGAGTGGGGGGCTCAGTGCAGCGTGGCTGGGCTGGAACAAGACAGCGGCTGACGGAAGTATCCAGAAAGATGAGGGACACTCAGGCCTTTCTTCACATGCTGCTGTCATGTGACCGGGGGCCACACAGGTTAACACGCCTACTCCCCCTTCTGCTCCCCCGTCACCCCGGAACAGGGCCGGGCCAGGGACAGGTGCATGCATGCAGGTGGGGGGGGGGGCGGTCTCATCGCTGGGGGCGCCCAGAACCAAAACCTTGTGTCCTTTTGGGAGCCTGGGGTCCGGGAGGCAGAGGAGGGAGGGTCGGATGGAAACCACGACGTGCCAAGTCGGGGTCCAGGAAAGGGTCTTTGAAGGCCCGTCCTCTGTCCCTAAGGAGGGGTCCACAGAGGCTCCTGGGCCAGCGGTGCAGATGTGGACAAGAGCACGGCCTGGGTCAGGGTCCTTAATGTGTTCCCCCTCGAGACTACCGTGTCCTAGGCCTGGGCAGGGGGCGGCAGTGACCCTGAGGGGCCCCCAGGGACACCTTGTCATTGCTCCTGGTGGGGACCAAAGCATCACACAGCATAACCATTCGTACCTCTGTCATTCATTCAACAAACGTTTGTGGAGCCCCGACTATGTGCTGGCACCACATTGAGGCCACCAGGAGCCCCCTGTTCTAGGTGGGGGATGGGGAGACAGGTCACTATAAGTCAGTCAAGGATGCGGCCTTCTAGACTCTGCGGGGAGGGAAGGAGGGCGAGGGATCAGGAACGCGGGGTGCAGGTGCGGGAATCTCATGACCCAGGAGCCATCGACCGCTGCGGAAGTGACACTGGGGCAGACTCAAAGGAAGGTGACCCCTCGGACGTCTGCGGGAAGGGCATCGAGGACCGAGGGAACAGCCATTGCGGGATCCCTGAGTCTCATCCAAGAGCACACCCCGCTGATCCCACAGCCTCCCAATCGTTTTCCTAAACGACCCCAGCGACTGTGCCATGCGGCGTGCACGTGGCCTCGCAGTGGGTTGCCGTGGCTCGTCCCCACGTGCGGGTCCGCGGGGACCACACAACGAGCTGGGGTCGTGACCACCCTTTTGTGTCCATGCTCTGGAGCCCAGCCAGCAGCCTCACAGGGAAGGTAACGGGTAGAAAGCCGGGGGCGGCGGAGCACCGCCGAGCGTGGGTTTACTCCCTCGCGAGCCACGGGAGGACGCTTCATTTGTGTTAGTAATTACATGTTATTGTATTAGTTCTTCCCGCTGAGGACACGGGAGCAGCCCATCACGTGCTCACGCAGTGGCATTCACGAACACTGTCTGTGAATAAATGAATACAAGATTTATTAGTGCGGAACCTGTGCGACAACCCGGGCGCCCTGACCCACCAAAATCAGCCTTAGGCTCTGCGTTGTAACCACACGCTCTTTGTACGTATGCCCTCCCGATGTAGACCCGCGTGGAGATAGGGCACCGGGGACCGGGGGTTCCTGGCCACACACTCAACCCCAGGTGTTAAGAATTACGAAGCTTTGGTCTTGTGAAAACTTTAGCTCCAAAGACGAGTTGGGGCCGCGTCCCTTTCAAACCAGCTGCAGACAGAAAGTTCTCAAAGCAAAATCCACAGCAACGAGACAGGACGTGCCTGCCACGTAGGCACCAGGCCCCCGTGCCCAGAACACCCTGCCCTTGTGAGGCTGTGCCTTTGGTGACCGGAGAGCCTTAGAAACGTCTGCAGACGGGAGGCTGACGGGACACATCACGTATGCTGCAAACCCACCCACAGCGGACTCAGGGCCGGGCTACGAAGGAGCAGATGTACAGACGGCCACACAGGCTGCACGTCTGCTGATCACAGTCCCGGGAACACGGACTGCCTCCGGGCGGCGCTAAGTTGTGTCTGCGAGACGGGTCGGGAGACAGAAGCACCGCGCGAGCGAGCTCCCACAGGCACGCAGTAGCTGATAAAATATTTGTCATTTCAGCCACGTCCCCAGCAGCAGATTCCCGACGAGGCTGTGCGACCCAGGGGTGTGATCCAGGAGGCGTCCCTGGGAGTTCTGGCAGGACAGTGGGAGGGGAGAGGGGGGACGGGAGAGCAAGAACGCCAGAGTATGTGCCCCAAACCTGCCTCCTAACCAGGTGGGGGCTGCTGACAGCGATGAGAGTCCTGGGGCGGCTGTGACAAATGACCACACACTTGGGGGTTCCACACACAGGAATTTGCGCTCACCCAGCTCTGGAGACCAGGGTCTGAGATCCAGACAGGGCAGGGCTGCTGAGATCGAGGAGGGGCAGGACCCCTGAGATCCAGGCAGGACAGGGCCACTGAGATCCAGGAGGGACAGGACCCCTGAGATCCAGGAGGGGCAGGACCACTGAGATCCAGGCAGGGCAGGGCCGCTGAGATCCAGGAGGGGCAGGAGCCCTGAGATCCAGGAGGGGCAGGACCTCTGAGATCCTGGCAGGGCAGGGCCGCTGAGATCCAGGAGGGGCAGGAGCCCTGAGATCCAGGCAGGGCAGGGCCACTGAGAGTCAGTAAGGGCAGGGCCACTGAGATCCAGGCAGGGCCGGGCTGATGCGATCCAGGAGGGGCAGGACCACTGAGATCCAGGCAGGGCAGGGCCGCTGAGATCCAGGAGGGACAGGACCCCTGAGATCCAGGAGGGGCAGGACCCCTGAGATCCAGGGAGGGAAGGGCCGCTGAGATCCAGGCAGGGAAGGGCCGCTGAGATCCAGGCAGGGCCGGGCTGATGCGATCCAGGAGGGGCAGGACCACTGAGATCCAGGCAGGGCAGGGCCGCTGAGATCCAGGAGGGACAGGACCCCTGAGATCCAGGAGGGGCAGGACCCCTGAGATCCAGGGAGGGAAGGGCCGCTGAGATCCAGGCAGGGAAGGGCTGCTGAGATCCAGGCAGGGCCGGGCTGATGCGATCCAGGAGGGGCAGGACCACTGAGATCCAGGCGGGGCAGGGCAGGGCGGCTGACATCGAGGAGGGGCAGGACCACTGAGATCCAGGCAGGGCCGGGCTGATGCGATCCAGGAGGGGCAGGACCACTGAGATCCAGGCAGGGCAGGACCGCTGAGATCCAGGAGGGGCAGGAGCCCTGAGATCCAGGAGGGGCAGGACCTCTGAGATCCTGGCAGGGCAGGGCCGCTGAGATCCAGGAGGGGCAGGAGCCCTGAGATCCAGGCAGGGCAGGGCCACTGAGAGTCAGTAAGGGCAGGGCCACTGAGATCCAGGCAGGGCCGGGCTGATGCGATCCAGGAGGGGCAGGACCACTGAGATCCAGGCGGGGCAGGGTCCCTGAGGTCCAGGAGGGGCAAGGCCACTGAGATCCAGGCAGGGCAGGGCTGCTGAGATTCACACGGGTAGGACCACACACACATGCACAGACACACACACACACACACACACACACACACCTTCCAGTAACACAGGCGAACCTGAGCTCAAGTTTCACCAAGAAACATGGGCTCTGACTTTCTCCCCACCAGCAGTTGGGAGGTTCCGCCTCCTCCGGCTACTCTTGGCCAAGAGCCACTTTCAAAGCCTCCCGTCCATCCCGTGACCATCAGACGTCTCTTCCAGACCGTTGCCGGGATGGTGGGACTATCGCAGGATCAAAACTCTGAGGGCTGAGTTTCCGCCTTCTATTCATACGAGTTCAAAAACAGAGAGGAAGGAGTACTTGGCAGGAAAAAAATGAGCTTGGAATTCCTATCAAGCAGAAGCATTTGAACACAGCCAGAGGCCTCAGATGTGTCCGGAACGTGGCCAGCCCATCATTCCGTCTGCTGAGCAAAGAGGGGCTTTTCAACGCTGCCTCTCTCAGCGACGATCCTCCTTCAGAATAAAAATGTGTCGGACGCAGGACTGTTCGTGAGAAGACAGCCACGGGGCAAATGTTTTCCTTGCTGGTGCCCCCCGCGGCTTCAGCTCTGCAGACCTTAGGGACACTCGGTTCATGGAAGACGGGACAGCAGCAGAACCCCCAGCAGGCAAAGCTGCTGACTGGAACTTCCCAGCACTGGGGGTGAGCACAGGACAGCCCTGGGGGTGCTGTAAAAATTACCACAAAGTGGATGGCTCACAACACTAGGGAGTTATCACAGCTCTGGAGACCAGAAGTCTCAGATCCAGGAGGGGCAGGGCAGCTGAGATCCAGGAGGGGCAGGGCCACTGAGATCCAGGCAGGGTAGGGCCACTGAGATCCAGGCAGGGCAGGGCCACTGAGATCCAGGAGGGGCAGGGCCACTGAGATCCAGGCAGGGCAGGACCACTGAGATCCAGACAGGGCAGGGCCACTGAGATCCAGGCAGGGCAGGACCACTGAGACCCAGGCAGGGCAGGGCCACTGAGATCCAGGCAGGGCAGGGCCACTGAGATCCAGGCAGGGCAGGGCCGCTGAGATCCAGGCAGGGGAGGACCACTGAGATCCAGGAGGGGCACGACCACTGAGCTCCAGGCAGGGAAGGGCCGCTGAGATCCAAGCAGGGCCACTGAGATCCAGGAGGATCAGGACCACTGAGATCCAGACAGGCACAGCTGTGCTCCCTCCAGAGGCTCCAGGGGAGGCTCCTTCCTGCCTCTCCCAGCTTCTGGGGCTCCAGGCGTCCCTGGACTTGTGGCCTCATCCCTCCCTTCTCTGCCTCCGGCTTCACGGGGCTTCTCCTCTGTCTCTGTCTCTCCTCTTCTGTGTCTTAAGGCACCTGCCATTGGAGTCAGGGCCCCTCTGGTCCAGGATGAGCTCGTGTCAGTGTCACATCCTTCACTTACTCATATCTGCAAACACAGTTGTGCTCACGGGTTCTGGAGGTCAGGGCCTGAACTTCTCTTTTGGGGAATAAATGTACATCACCTACAATTCGGCCCAATGTTTTCCACGTGCCCAGAGAGTCCTGGTAATGAACGTTTCCATTCGAACGGACACGTGTGCTGGCCAATAACCGGAAGCATCTGGCCAGCTTTTTGAAACACGTGTGCCAGCGGAGCCAAGAGCCGCCAGCGTGGACGGACCACTCACGGAGTGTGCGTAGGGTCTGCGCGTGGGCTCAGCTGCCAAGACCCTCGGCCACGGATTGGGTGGCAGGCACCGTGGGGAAGGAGCACGCGCCCGGCAAAGGCATCCGTCGGGGCTCAGCTGGCAGGCCGAGCTCCATGCACGCGGCCCCACGCACACAACCGGGGCTGGGCCCGTGTCGACCGCTGGCAGCCGCCTCTGCCCCAGGTCGTCGTTAATCTGCAGTTGTTGACGAGAACAAACAGTAACCGGTCTCTCCTGTGACTCTCGTGGAGCCCACACCGTGCGCCCCGACCCCGTCCTCCCGCCCCCGCGGAGCCCACACCGTGCGCCCCGACCCCGTCCTCCCGCCCCCGCGGAGCCCACACCGTGCGCCCCGACCCCGTCCTCCCGCCCCCGCGGAGCCCACACCGTGCGCCCCGACCCCGTCCTCCCCACTCCAGGGAGCCCACACCGTGCACCCCGACCCCGTCCTCCTGCCCCCGCGGAGCCCACACCGTGCACCCCGACCCCATCCTCCCGCCCCCGCGGAGCCCACACCGTGCGCCCCGACCCTGTCCTCCCCCCTCCAGGGAGCCCACACCGTGCACCCCGACCCTGTCCTCCCGCCCCCGCGGAGCCCACACCGTGCACCCCGACCCCGTCCTCCCGCCCCCGCGGAGCCCACACCGTGCGCCCCGACCCCGTCCTCCCGCCCCCGCGGAGCCCACACCGTGCGCCCCGACCCTGTCCTCCCCCCTCCAGGGAGCCCACACCGTGCACCCCGACCCCGTCCTCCCGCCCCCGCGGAGCCCACACCGTGCACCCCGACCCCGTCCTCCCGCCCCCGCGGAGCCCACACCGTGCACCCCGACCCCATCCTCCCGCCCCCGCGGAGCCCACACCGTGCGCCCCGACACTATCCTCCCCCCTCCAGGGAGCCCACACCGTGCACCCCGACCCCATCCTCCCGCCCCCGCGGAGCCCACACCGTGCGCCCCGACACTATCCTCCCCCCTCCAGGGAGCCCACACCGTGCGCCCCGACCCCGTCCTCCCGCCCCCTCTGAGCCCACACCGTGTGCCCCAACACCGTTCCGCTGCCTCTGCCTGGGTGGGACACCCACTTAACTTGAGTTTCCAACTCTCATTAAGCTGTATTTTAGAATTGATTTTTTTTTAACCAGTAGACTTCCCTTGCGTCACGGCGAATGTTTACACTGGCGAGTCCCAGCGCTGGTGTGAATCTGGCAGCCGTATTTCTTAATATAAATGAGTGTGCCCTACCTCATGCTTCGAGGCTAGATGGGGAAAGAAAAGGGCAAAACTGCATAAAGTGTTATTATAACTGCGTCAAAAGTATGTTCAAAGCCTGCGGAGACCATAGACACGTGGAAACAGATGCTTGACGCGAGGGGTAAGCATCAGGGCGATGATTTTCCATCACGGTCACGCTGTGTTCCTGCTGTCGTCCTTGTCTCCCATTTCTGTCATGTCTGTCCCTGTGTCTCTCTTTCCCTGTCTCTGGCTCTCTCTGCCTCTGTCTCTTTCTCTCCCTGTCTCTCTGATTTTGTCCTGTGCTCTCCCACCCTTGTCCGGCTCCGTGCTGACAGCTCGGAGCCTGGAGCCTGCTTCGGATTCTGTGTCTCCCCTCTCTCTCTGCCCCTCCCCTGCTCGTGCTCTGTCTCTCTCTGTCTCTCAAAAATAAATAAATGTAAAGGAAAAACATGTTTAAAAAAAAGACTGTAGAACAAAATAAGTAAAATAAAATATAACAAAATGAAGTAAAATAAAATTAAATGAAGTTAAATTAAATTAAATTAAAATTAAATAAAATAGGGACGCCTGGGTGGCTCAGTCGGTTAAGCAGCTGACTTCCGCTTGGGTCATGATCTCACGGTCCATGGGTTCGAGCCCCACACTGCGCTCTGTGCTGACAGCTCGGAGCCTGGAGCCTGTTTCAGATTCTGTGTCTCCCTGTCTCTCTGCCCCTCCCCTGCTCATGCTCTGTCTCTCTCTCAAAAATAAATAAACATTAAAAAAAATTTTAAAAATCCTTCCCCTGAAGGAAAACCCCAGTCCCAGTGGGTCTCACAGGTGAATTCTGGTAGATATTTAAAGAATTTACACCAAGTCTTCATAATTTCTTCCAAAAATAGTAAAATAGTGTTATGTTGAAAAAGGAGCAGAACGTTGGAGGACTCACTTGCCCTTCCTGATTTTGCAACTTAATAAAAAGCTCTCATAATCCCGACCGTGTGGTTGGGGCACATGGTATATACAGACTGATGGCACAGAATGGAGAGTCCATTGTTAAAGCCATATACTACGGCTAGTTGATGGTCGCCGAGGGTGCCACGGCAACACAGAAGCGCTGGGAAAACTGGACATCAACACGAGAAAGAGGACGGCTGGATCCCTACCTCTCAGGATATACAAAGACCAAAACCATAAAACTCTCAGAAGAAAACATCGGTATACGTCTTCCCAAGCTTGGATTAAGCGGTGGCTTCTTAGGCACAAATCCAAAAGCATAAACAATCAAAGTGAAACCATACGTCAGTTTGGATTTCACCCAAACCAAAAACCTTTTGTGCTTCAACGCGCAGCACAGGAAATGATATGTGCAAGCCGCATATGTGATACGAGGCTCGAATCCACGATATGTAAAGAACCATGACAACTCAACAATGCAAAGGGCATCCTTCAGTGTTCCCCGTGACGATTTGCCGAAGAAAGAGGAATCGGTCGCCCATCCATGGCTGGCACATTCGTTTTGGGAAACAGTCAACTCCTTCACATTTTTTTAATGCTCTTATTTATTTTTGAGAGGGAGACAGAGTACAAGTGGGGGAGGGGCAGAGAGAAAAGGAGACACAGAATCGGAAGCAGGCTCCAGGCTCCGAGCTGTCAGCCCAGAGCCCGACGCGGGGCTCGAAGTCACAAACCGCGAGATCATGACCTGAGCCGAACTTGGGCGCTCAACCAACTGAGCCACCCAGGCGCCCCAACAGCCGATTCCTTGAAAACCTCGATGTACACTTGACCCATGACCCTGCAAGTCCATTGCCCTCAAAAAAGCTCCTACGTGGATGCATTATTCGTAATTAACCCCAAACGGAAAGCAACCCAAATGCCCAGGAAATCGCCAGAGCAGGCAAATCTGTAAAAGTGGAAAAGACATTAGCGATTAACTGCATCCAAGGAACATCTGGGGGCGGGGGAGGGGAGAGGGTTGGAAAAGACGGCTTCACCGGTACAGAGTTCCCTTTGGCGGAGGACGAAAATGTTCTGCAACGGGTGAGGCTTGCACACCATCTTGAACATACTAACAAACCCCGGAATCGCACACACTGAGAAGGCGAATCTCAGGATATGTGAATTTCATTGCGGCCGAGAAGCAAAAAATAAATTTATAAAACGTTTTACAAGATGACGCGGTGCTCTCTACCCGGGAACGTAATTACGGAAGTCATTAGCACACATTAGCGCTGAGTTCTCGAATAACCCAGGAAACGCCTCTCAGGTTTCGGACTCTATATCCAGAAACAGAATGCGCCATACAGCAAAGGCAACGCAGTGACGTTGGGGACGGATGATGGTTAAATGCCCACCCAGGGAGACCCAGCCTTGTGTGAGCATGCAGGGACAGGGAGATTTTAAAACAAGGGCCCTTAGGTCACGGGGTCAGCCCCGGGCTGCACGTCCCTCTCCGGACCCCACTGCCCAGATGTTGACAATAAATGTCCAACACGTGCCATTTTCCCTCTGAGGTCGTGCATTTGAAGAAATACCTGTAAGTATTAAAAAATATATTTCCTTGGAGAACAGTTTTACATACATAGGCTGTGGCTCACTCTCTGTGGCTGTTTCTGAAACATCTATTGAGCAGAAATTAACCCCGTGTTGTAAGCGGTCATAACTGCCAGGTTTCTTAGATTCAGGACATAAATACTCAGACATGATGTGACGCCCGCCTTCCCCAGCCCAGGTCTGACCAGCGCCCTCGAAATTCACGTCCTCTGTACCCTCACAAGGGACCATATTTGGAAACAGGGTCTTTTCAGATGTGCTGAAGGGAAGGCTCTGAGATGAGCCCATCCTGGGTCAGGGCGGCCCTGAATCCAATGGCAGGTGTCCTTGTAGGAGACAGAAGGGGACACACAGACACAGAGCAGAAGCCACGTGAAGGCAGAGGCAGAGATGGGAGGGACGCGGCCACGAGCCCAGGGACGCCTGGAGCCCCAGACGCTGGAAGGGACAGGAAGGACCCTCCCCTGGAGCCTCTGGAGGGAGTACAGCTCTGTCCTGCCTGGATCTCAGCAGCCCTGCCCACCCTGGATCTCAGCGGCCCTGCCCTGCCTGGATCTCAGCAGTCCTTCCCTACCTGAGTCTCAGCGGTCCTGCCCCTCCTGGATCTCAGTGGCCCTGCCCTGCCTGGATCTCAGCAGCCATGCCCTGCCTAGATCTCAGTGGCCCTGCCCTGCCTGGATCTCAGCGGTCCTGCCCTGCCTGGATCTCAGCAGCCCTGCCCTGCCTGGATCTCAGCGGCCCTGCCCTGCCTGGATCTCAGTGGCCCTGCCCTGCCTGGATCTCAGCAGCCATGCCCTGCCTGGATCTCAGTGGCCCTGCCCTGCCTGGATCTCAGCGGTCCTGCCCTGCCTGGATCTCAGCAGCCCTGCCCTGCCTGGATCTCAGCGGCCCTGCCCTGCCTGGATCTCAGGGGTCCTGCCCTGCCTGGATCTCAGTGGTCCTGCCCCTCCTGGATCTCAGAGGCCCTGCCCTGCCTGGATCTCAGGGGTCCTGCCCTGCCTGGATCTCAGTGGTCCTGTCCCTCCTGGATCTCAGTGGTCCTACTTGCTTGGATCTCAGCAGTCCTTCCCTACCTGAGTCTCAGCGGTCCTGCCCCTCCTGGATCTCAGTGGCCCTGCCTCTCCTGGATGTCAGCGGCCCTGCCCTGTCTGGATCTCAGGGGCCCTGCCCTGCCTGGATCTCAGTAGTCCTGCCCTGCCTGGATCTCAGCGGCCCTGCCCTGCCTGGATCTCAGTGGTCCTGCCCTGCCTGGATCTCAGGGGTCCTGCCCTGCCTGGATCTCAGCAGCTCTGCCCTGCCTGGATCTCAGTGGTCCTGTCCCTCCTGGATCTCAGTGGTCCTACTTGCTTGGATCTCAGCAGTCCTTCCCTACCTGAGTCTCATCGGTCCTGCCCCTCCTGGATCTCAGCGGCCCTGCCCTGCCTGGATTTCAGCGGCCCTGCCCTACCTGGATCTCAGCAGCCCTGCCCTGACCGGATCTCAGACTCTGGTCTCCAGAGCTGGTACAGGATTAATCTCTGTTGACTGAAGCCACAGAACTTTTTGGCAATGAGTTGTGGCTGGCCCAGGAAACCCCGTGGAAAGCAGGTTCTGGTGCCCGTCAGCCACAGGACAGAATCTCAACGTCATCTGAGGTGCATTTCATCAGCATCTATGTCACAAGAGGAGAAAGAATCAGGAGTGTAACCGCTAGATGTAAATGCAGCTGTGGGTGCTATCTGCACAGGCTCAGCCAACGTAACATCCCAACTGAGGCTAAATTTGTCTTGTTCCTGATGGTCCTATAACACGTACAGAGGAAACATCTATGTGACTGCATATGGGGCACTTAGTATGACAGGGCAGTTGTCAGCAGCTTGGAGAAAAGCTTGGGGACTTGCACTATGTCAGCAGTGACACCCACGTAGATATCTCATTTGCAACAGCAGAAGCGGGTCCAGACGCTACGGTGAGAGGAAGAAAGTTAGCACCACGCCCTATGATCCCACCTGGATGTGGTGGCGATTCCTGGTGCCGTGGCCCCCGTGGATTCCTCCTTTATTCCCCATCTCAGTGTAGAATCTACCTGCTTCCTGGTTCCCCAGGAAATGACCCAAACTATCAACTCGTCTCAGAGCACACTGAATAGGACCCATTAAAAGGTTGCTCCCAGGGGCACCTGGGGGGCTCAGTCGGTTAAGCCCCCGACTTTGGCTCAGGTCATGATCTCCCGGTTCGTGGGTTCGAGCCCCACATCCAGTTCTGTGCTGACAGCTCGGAGCCTGGAGCCTGCTTCCGATTCTGTGTCTCCGTCTCTCTGTCCTCCCCCCACCCCGCCAAAAAAATTAAATAAATAAATGGAACTTAAAAAAAAAAAAAAAAAAAACACTGCTCCCATCGTCTTCCTCCCAGCGATGCAAGCGGATAGAAATGAGCAGGGGTCACAGTGATACTGGTGATGACAGTAACCACCGGGAATCTAGGAAGACACGAAATTGTGTCAGACACGCGCACACTCAGACTGTATAATTAACAGAGATGAAAGAGAAGGACAGAAAGTTAACACAGCTACACAGATGCCGGGTGTGGAGGTGACGACCAGGTACCTCTGAATAAAGAATGCCAACAATGCGTATGTCACGGAATGCTTTCCGCTGGTTTCTTCTCGTTTGTGTTGGGGGAAACCACTCTGATTTTATGTAGAGGCTCGATCAGAGTGCAGGGTTCTTACTCTGATACCCGCTAAGGGGGCCACCTGGGCGACTGGGAATTTCACAAGCCGTCGCTGCGGTCGGTACGTGCATGCCCTCGCGCCGTAAAGGGGCTGGGGCAATTTCCCTGTGCCGACTTTGCTCCTCCAGAAAATCAACCAAAATGTGTGGTCATACTCCATTTAACTTCCTGAATACACAGCATAATTTCAATGCGTTAAATGTTTCCACTGTGTGTGTGTGTGCCTGATACTGAATCTTTTGCCAGCACTGTTAAACCCTCTTGCATCATAGTGAATCTTTTGCAACAAATGTTAAACCCTCCTGCACCATCCTAAATCTTTTGCAACAATTGTTAAACCTGCCTGCATTATAGTGAATCTTTTGCAACAATTGTTCGACCCTCCTGCATCATAGTGAATCTTTTGCAACAATTGTTCAACCCTCCTGCACCACCCTGAGTCTTTTGCAACAATTGTTCGACCCTCCTGCATCATAGTGAATCTTTTGCAACAATTGTTCAACCCTCCTGCACCACCCTGAGTCTTTTGCAACAGTTGTTCGACCCTCCTGCATCATAGTGAATCTTTTGCAACAATTGTTAAACTCTCTTGCGTCTGAGTACATTATGTTTTCAGATGAACAGTAGCTCGTAGGGAAACAGCGTGTTTGAGGCATCTTTGGATTGTGTTATCTCAGTGTGGACTCTGTGCAGACTGCATTGTTAGGACATAACATTTGAGTACGCTCTTCTGGGGGGCGGAGGGGGGGGGGGGCGGGAAGCGCACGGTGTGTCCCAAAGGCATCAGCCATAATGTTGCATACGGCTTTCCGGGTCCAGCAGGATGCAGACCCTTTGCTCGCCACAGCAGAAAGTGCCCATAAAAGCACATCCTGTTTCAACTGGCAGGTCCTGGTCCTAGGAATGTGGGATCAAAGCAAGACCCTGTGTTGGGTCTCAAGGCTGCACTTCAACCGTTGAGACCACAAATCTGCCCGGACTTACAAGGTACTAGTTACCCTCCACAGGACCCAGAAGCAAGCTTCCTCCCCCACCAGGAAGGAAACTCGTTAGCCGCCTTAATGGGTCTGCTCAGTGCACAGGATGATACTGCTTTATATTTGAACTGCTTTGGGGGCGCCTCGGTGGCTCAGTCGGTTGGGCGTCTGACTTGGGCTCAGGTCACGACCTCACGGTCTGTGACTTTGAGCCCCACGTCCGGCTCTGTGCTGACAGCTCGGAGCCTGGAGCCTGCTTCGGATTCCGTGTCTCCCTCTCTGTCTCTCTCTGTCTCTCCCTCGCTCACGCTCTGTGTGTGTGTCTTTCTCTCTCAAAAATAAACATTAAAAAAATTATATTTCAATTGCTTTCTCACGGCCGCATGGCAAACCTTGTTTCCCGTCTGGACACATCTCTTCCGCGGTGCATTTGTGCCTAAGATCGCACACCCATCACGCCTACTTACACGGCGACAGATTCTGTCTTTGGCCTTTTTAATTTCATAGGGAGACGGATGGCTCCAGTCAGCGAGCATCCTTTGACGTCTTGAGCACAGGATAACACTTACATCTCACGGCAGAAACAGTAATAGAGGAAACAACTTGACAACACGGGTTTACTGCGTGTGCTACGGGTCCCCGTGAATCTCTACGTGAAGATCTGCAGATTTTAACCCAACGTGCTCACGGAAGCAGGTGAGGTTCCATTGTTTTAAAATCCAAAGCTAATTCTCCATGGTTTTAGGTAAACGCTCTACACAAAGGATACTGAAAGTGAAAGGCTCCACTTTAACCAACGTGGGGAGAGAAACCCACAAATGAACCACCACACGCACGGCCACACGTGGAAACTAACCGGACGTGTCCACATACACTCAGTATTCGTCTTTATTCTGAGAATCTCCACGTTCCAAGGAAAGAAATCAAGGCATGTTTTTAAAAACTCACTAGTGCTGGATCACGTAGGGACTTCAGCCACGGGGGTGACCGATGTTACTTCCCTTGGCTGTGCCTCCTTTCGAGCATAGATCTGTTGGTGAAATCTCAAACCAGTTTATTTTCCCTGACAACTGCCCCCTGCAAGATTTGGAGAGCTCGTGTGTGTGTGTGTGTGTGTGTGTGTGTGTGTAACATACACACCCGGCCAGCTCGCGGTTTTTCCTTTCTCGGTATATCCCTCTCCTTCCCCCTGCCGCCCGTGGTTGAATACGAAAGTCAGACGCCCCAGCAGAAGCCCCAGAAGCCCGGAAAGGAAAACGCGTCTGCGGGAGGCAACGTCAATGTGCTTTCCTGTTCCATTTAGGGATTTCGTAACTGGGGGTAAGACACGGTTATCCGAAAACCCCTCGGCTCATTCGTCTGTGTGTGCAAATTAAAATATTCCAGTATATATTTGAAATATATATATATTTATATAGTGTTCTGGTTCAAGAAAAGTCTGCAGCAGAAACCACAGAAAAATCTGAAACGGATTCAAGATTCTCTCCAGGTCGGACTCCGTCTCAAAGGGAAGGGGGCCCCCAAATATGTTTGACACCAGGAACAGATCCGCTGAACACAGACGGACATTTACGGTCATGTGAACCACAGAATATCTGCTCCGACTACGTTCCCAGCAAAGCCACAGGGGGAGTCCACAGGTGTCAAACTGGGCTGCATTTACCCCCAAAGGACAAGAGGTTTCCAGAAGCCAGGGGTGCAGATTTCAGACAGGCTGATGGGGAACCCCGTCAGGGACCACACACCCTGGGGTCATGCACAGGACGTGACCTCTGTTCGGTGACCTCGGTCCCCGTCACCTGACAAACCCCACTTTCTTCCTTCCTGCAGGACAGGAACGGGTCTGTGGGAGGGAGCTGCGGGTGTGGACCGGTTTTGTGGCATGCGGGCCACAAAAGAGAAAGGAAACGTTGAGGCTGGAGGGTCAGCAGCAGAGAGCAAGTCGTCCAAGTCTCCTCCGTGGCTGGAGGAGGAAAACCTGGGTGCACGGGACTTTCGCACCTGTCTGTGGGCTCGCCCCCCTGCCCTGCACAGAGAGACCCCCCAGCCCGCCCGGGCAGCCATGGTGCCAG
Source organism: Panthera tigris (assembly GCF_018350195.1). Taxonomy (NCBI): domain Eukaryota; kingdom Metazoa; phylum Chordata; class Mammalia; order Carnivora; family Felidae; genus Panthera; species Panthera tigris. Next base: position 419,361 of record NC_056677.1, on the reverse strand, counting down.
TGTCTCAGGGATGGCTTCACCCAGCCCACGTCTGCCCTGCCCTGGGTCCACACACGTGGTTTCTATCCATTCTGGGAACCCGCGAGTGCGGCTAAGTCAGGTCGTTAACTTTCCTTCACATAAGGAGATAAAAAGCCAAGGCCAAAAAATGTTCTCATCTTGAAAGCTTGATTTTTTCCCCCATTCATTCTTTTTCTTTCTTTCTTTCTTTTTTCCAAAATGGCTCAACCATCGTTGCAATGCCGAGGTGGTCCCTCCTTATACCGTCCCACGAGAAAAGAAAAAAAAAATTAAAATTGGAAACCCAAAACCAACATCCTCGGGCTTCTCAGAAATGCCTCCATGGTCATCCCAACCTTCTGAGTTGATTCAAAATGGGGATTTTTTTTCTTTGTTTCTCTTCCTTTCCCCAGCGTCTGGGAGGATGTGGACTTGGATAGTAAAAAGCTAGGAAAAGGTACACGTCCATAAGGGGGTGTTGGTTACAGGAGCAGAAATCAGAGGCCACTGAAAACCCGGGAGACGGGTGCCAGACGCGAGCCGGAAATACACAGACACACACTTCTGTGTGGACGAGAAAACAACGCTCTCTTTCCAGCCCCGGCCCACACCTGCATGTTGCAAGGAGCCCGCCTCAGGGGAGGGGGGGTGGAGAGTGGAGAATTTTTTTTAACACTTGAATACAAATATTTATAAGTTTATTTATATCTCCGTTTGACAAGATGTACATTCATACTATATGGTTTGACAAAATACACTTTGTAACTAGAACTAAACGTGAGAACATTTCATGTTACCAACCTGCAAGCATGGCCAGAAAAACCCCTCCTGCATGGTTTCCGCCCACCGCCACCCCCCAGCCCCACGATAGCAGAGGGATACAGGTTTTCAAGACCGCTGGTTTGGGAAAGCTTCTGTTACTTCTTTTCGTTGGAGCGATCCCTGAACACGTCTGTAGGTCCAGACAAAGCTCGTATGCATAACCCAAACGCTGTGGCTGTGCCGTAAATCCTAGTCGCTCCTCATAATTCGGGGGCAGGAGGGGGAAAGGGGAGGGGGGAAAGCAAGAGGCTTAAAAAATATAAAAATAAATGCAAGGCAATGTCAAATTTACACTCACCATAATTAAAATAGCACATATTTATGAACTTTCAACCAAAAAAAAAAAAAAAAAAACCAAAGGCAATAAATAACACATCCACATACATCCAAAGTCAAAAAGCAGAGAACCTTGCCTCCCTCTGATGCCACCTCAACCTACAACGGGGCTCGGTTATCAAACTATCACCTTTCAATAAATAGCACGCTTAATAGCTTTGAAAGTTGATATTTTCTACATTCTTCAGCTGATTTCTCATTAAATATCAAATTTCAATAAAACATTTATAAATTGCATCAAGTTTTCACGTGTATTGAAAACAAAACAAAAAAAAAAGTCAGCATATCCCTAAGCTAATTTTTTATAAATTTCAATAAATTAGGCACCAGGTTTTAAAACTTGTCAACTGAACAGACCTCCCCCTCCTCCCCAACCTCTGAAACTCGGGGCAAGGAAGGGGCAAAGTGCCTGAAAATGTTGGGTCCTTGTGCTCAGCTCTGTGCCCCGGTGAAAATTCCCAGGAAAAGGGGCTTGTACCTTGAGGAAAATTAAGGGATTAGATTGGAAGCCAAGTGTGGGAGCAGAGAAGGCTGGGGTGTCCCTTGCATCGCGACCAGGGGGGTGGCCGTGAGCTCGCACACCAGTGCCCAACGTGCTCCTGGTTCCACTTTAAACACCCACATGTCCCCCCATGGCACAGACCACAGATGCTCGTGGCCAAGGACACAAGGAAGCCCACACCTGGAACTCAGACTTGCAGGGAGCGGAGGCAGCCACAGTGCCCAGCTTTCATTGCAGTGAGGTGTGGGGACAGTCCTTGCCCCAGGAGATCAGGGGGCATTTGAGGCTCTGAAGGCCCCCCCCACCCTCGAGCACGGATGCCAACCCAATTAGCTGATGGACGTGGCAACGCGTCAGAACACGTGCTCCAGACTGGCTTGCTTTTCCCGTAAGTGATTCAGGAACCCCGTCGGGCCCAGTGCTCAATTCTGTCAGAGTGAAGAAAGTCACCATGTGGATGCCCCATACAGACAAGAAGAAAAGGACATCCCCGTGCCTCTGAACCAGCAATGCTGGGTAGCCGTGCTTCCCCAAGCACGCAAGAGCCACACACATCATCCGTAGAGTATGCCCAGCACCCCAGATCCAGAAACTCCAGAACCTTCCCCAGTGACGTCATCGGTCGCGGTTTCCCAGACACACAACCCAAGGAAGGAAAGATGGAATTCGTAACAAAGGTCCAAGAGAGCAGCAACATCTTACAAGAACTCCGTTTTGCCACAGCGGGCGATTTCCGTCCTGACAGTACTCTTTGGCCAAGGTTTCAGAAAAAGAAAAAGCATCCTGGGGCTGACGCCTCCTCGCGAAGTGGGCCCGGCAGAGCCAGGTGGATATGGGAACCAGCCCGCGGCTCACCCCGTGCGCCCGCGGGCACCCTCTGTAGGTCTGACAAACCCGAGAGTCTGCCTACAGCTGCGTCAACACGCAACCCTGCCCAACGTGCTTTCCAGGTGACATTTCCTGCTGTGAGCAAGGCGCTGTTGGGATGTCCCACGAATGACTTTGAAAGGGATCCTGGTTTGAGCAGAAAACAGCAACGACAGCCCAGAGGCATCCGTTTCATGCGTGTCATTTTTCTGACGCCCTGTCCCAGTTCTGCACCACGTGCACGCCCCCGGGTGATGCCACGGCCCCGGGGTGACGGGCCGGCACACCTAGACCCACACGAAGATTAGGTGACCCCCGTCCAGCACGTCCTGGGTGCCATCAGCACAACCGGAACTGGAAGCTGCAGACCCCATGTCTTGTGCTCACGTGGAGGGAGTTTTCTGGGGCGGAGGGAGTGGTCTGTGAAGAGTGTATTTAGGCAAAAATTTTGTAAGCTTTTTCAAACAAACAAGAAAATACGGATGCACACGCTTTACCTGGAACCTTTGCCAAGTGTTACATTTTCGGATGAATGCCACTAGCTTTAAAAGGTTGGAAATGCGCTGTTTGCGTGGAAAGGAAAATTCAAGCTTTGTAGGACCTCCCGTTTTGTTTTTTTGTTTTTATTCACAGCTGTTTGAAAGCAAAACTGAACATTTCAGGCAAACTCTACGTCGCCGTGAATGTCTGACATAAAAAGTTGCAAGTGATTTAAAAATACTGACCTTGCTTTCTCTGTCTTGCTCTGTCATTTTAGAGCTTTACTAAAATTTCAGGGTGGGGAAAAAGTCGGAGGGGCCTTTCGGTTCCTATAAAGAATTTCAGATGATAGAAATGAGACGCGTCCAAACGTGTCTGCATCTCAGCCCCGTGGAAAGGTAGAAAACGTTTCCTTGCCCGGAAGGAAACGTTTTCTGTCTCGTGAAGAACATATACCAAAGTTCGGGGATAAGGAAAGACAGCCGCCAAGGCCAAATCCGGAAAGAGCGAAACGTCTTTTGGACACAGGATGAACGCGTGCAGCTCATGAAACGCTGGCTGGACGGCCGGGTAGGGGTTGGCACACTGATGGAGAAAGCCGCATCCGTCTGGGCAGCCCTCGGCGACTAAGGCAAAAACACAGGCGTCTCTCCGAGGTAGACAAGCCCAGCCCTGGTGCGTGGCCCCTGGAGCCCACGCAGTGCCCGCAAAGCGCCTCGCCCGAAACTCAGGTGCATCGCTGGGGACCCCGAGCCCTGTGGCTACACCCTTTCAAGCGACTTTCCTATCCCATGCCACCTGCTCAACTAACTCGCCGTGTGGTGCTTACACAATGCGGCCGGGAGGGGGGCCTGGGGGGGACTCAGGGAGAAACAAAAAAGAAAAGACAAGGAGAAGTAGAACCTGGGACCTCGGCTACAAAACACTGTCTTCAAACTCGCTGCCCGGAGGACGTCACTCACTCTTCCCTTCTCAGAAACAGCTCAGCCAGCAGCGTCACATCCTGACAGGCCCCCGGTCTTGCTCGGCCCACGCCAGACACCCCCCCTCGGGTTTGGCGATGGGCCCCCAGTCGGCCGGGCCCGCAGCATGCAGGAGGAGGGTAATGCCCTTGGAATTCCGAAGCTGACGGGGTCAAGAGTGCACGGCTATTTTTTCTTTAAATCTATAATATTTACAGTATTGCACTTAACTGCATTTCACCAAAGTTAATGCTGCATCAGTATCATACCTTAAAACCACCCGCCCCTGTGTCTCTATGCAAGTTATTTGCGTCTGAATTCTGTAAAATAGCAAAAAAAAAAAAAAAAAAATCATCAATTCGGGAATCAAATGCTGGAAAAGTTATAAAGTCGCCTGTACTATGGCACAAGGAATCCTAAACTCGGTGCTTTGGGGCCAAACATGTGCGTGAAGACCGTGCTCGTCATTCAGGTTCAACCCCCTCCCTCCCCCCCCCCAAAAAAAACGGTCCCAACCTGGGAGAACCAGGTCTCCCCCACCCCCACCCCACCTTGTGGAGGTCCTCAGACGCGGTTCCTTATTGCTGCAGAGTATGGCCCCTGCCTGGCAGGCGAAAGTCCACATTGAAATCCATACCCGTCCTGAACCTCCTCAGACGAAAAAGCAAGTTCGTGGCAGTGAATAAGAGTGTTGGTATCTTCAGCGGAGACCAGCCCCAGACCTTTTGTTTAATAGACTCTAAGATCTTCCAAAGGCGAGTAGGAAGCCACATGCACAGGGTAGGAACGCCGCCGGCAGCACAGGGGCGCACAGGGGCGCACAGGAGCGCACGGGGGCGCACAGGGGCACACAGGGGCTCCCGGTGGCGCAGGGTCCCAGGAAGTGCAGACAGCGCGGCAAAGGGCTGGGTGGTCTGAGCGTCATCTGCGTTCTTCCGCACAGTCTCTGCGAGGGTCTGGCGGGGTCGTGAGGGCCCCGGAAGGCCCCCTCCCTAGGCCAGTGGTGGGCCCCACCCCGGGCTGCCCCGAGCGGGGAGGCCGCTGCCCCAGGGCCCGCGCGCTCGCTGCAGGGCGTCCGTGCGAACCTTCGGGGGGCGCGGAGGGGGCGCGTGCAGGACGCAGCGTGGGCGGGGTCGTGGGGCCGGGGCCGGGCGCGGGGCGGGCGGTGGGTCAGAGCCCCAGGGCCTCGGCATGCTTCCGCGCCTTGAGCCGCAGGTCGGCGATGCTGGAGTTTTTGCTGTTGCTTTTGGCGGCGGCGGCCACGACGGCGGCGGCGGAGGCCGACTCGGCCAGGGACGCGATGGGCAGCCCGAAGGGCGGCGGCGGGAACATCAGGTAGGGCGCGTGCGCGGCCAGGTGCGGGTGCAGGTGCGGGTGCGCGTGCGCGACGCCTTCCAGCTGGAGCTGTGCCTGAACCTGGGCGGGCAGAAGGCGCAGTTAGGCCTTGTGTGCAACGGGACGGACCCTGGGGCGTCCGTTTCTGGGGAGTCGTAGCCCCCTGCCCCCACCCCGGGGACCACCATCGACTCCTCTGCGCCAGCCGGGAGCGGGGGGGGGGGGGGGGTCGCAGCTGTGCTCCTGGCACGCGTGTCCGCGGGGGGCACTGGCTGCTTTGCGCCGTGGGAGCTGGAGAATCTGAACAGAGCCCGGCACCCACCCACCCCCACCCTCCCGGTGGCGCCCACGCCCCTGTCCTCGCCAACATCCCGGTGTCTGCGGCTGGTTCCCCTCCTCACGGGAAGCTCAACTTCTCTGAACTTGTGACTTGTCCCCACTCGACCTCTGGACTGCGGGGTGCTGGCCTCCTCTTACCCCCCTCCCCCGCGGGACGCCTCTGAATCCCCCCCCGTGCCCCCCCCAACAGCCTCATTGCAGCATAGCCTCAGGGCGGACCCCACTCTGGGCTGCACTGCAGGTCGTGTGAAGAGACTGCCCTCCCTGGGGAAAGACGTGTGCCCAGGCGTGGAGTGGGTGAGGCCAAGCAAGAGAGGGACGCAGGCCCTTACCCAGCGCAGGCGCCGCCCTGGACTCCCTTCGCGTTTGGGCACCTTGAGTCTGACGGCACAAGGCGCCAGCGCCCCGCTCTGGCTAAGGGCCCTGTTTATTGACCCCTCACCACCTCTACCCGCGCCCTAGCTGACCCACAGAGGCCCGTAGCAAGCACAGGTCCAAATACAACCCCAGGCCTGCTCCCTGGAGCAAAGCCGTGCAGGGCGCGTGGTGAACACGCCTCCGCTCTGCCCACAGCACCCCAGCTCTGCCAGCCCCTGCGCTCACAAATTCCCCCAACGGTGGGGCCCCAACCCGCGCGCCCCCAGGTCCCGCGCTGGCTGGCGCGAGTCCGGGGCACGTGCGCCCTGCGCTCTCGCCCGGGCGCCCGCGCCTCGCCCCAGGCAGGTTCCACCATCCACCGGTAGCTGCTCCGGAGCAGAAGGCAGCCCTCGGGGGGGTCTCCGGAAACCCTAGACGCCCACGCCAGGCAGCCCTCAGCGCTGGGGCCTCCCGACTCCACCTGGAGCCGAGCCCCGATGACCCCGGCTCTGAGGTGGAGAGGGAGGCCCAGGTACAGGAGAGGGGCGGGGGACGCAGACACCTCACTTGAGGCTTGGGGCAGGCGAGGTGGGGGGCTGGGTGTAGACGCAGGGCCTCCCGGCCAAGTACACCATCCTCGCGCCCCACCCCCAGCCAGGCCGCCTGGGTGGGTGGGATTTTTTTTTTTTCACTCCGATTTGATTTTTGTAAAATTGTGTTTGGGTTTAAACCCTGGCCCTCCCCAAGGTGACTCTTGGAGTTTTACAGTGTGATTTTAATACGTGCCAACGGCTCCATAAATGCCCCCTTGTAAAAGCGCCAGCCTTTCTTCCGCGGGGGGGGGGGGGGGGGGGAGGAGGCAGGACGCCAGGGAGGCGGGGAGGTGGCGGGCCCCCGCGCGGCTCAGAAGGAAGAAAAACGGGCTACCTGTTGGAAAGGCATTCGGAGGGCGCCCATGTTCACGTAGGGGGCCACCCTGCAGGCGTCCAGGTGGCTGGCGGTGCCCAGGATAACGCCTGCAAGGGGAAAAAAGGAGCCGTGAGGGCCGCCGAGGTCCTCCCGTGTCTGCACGCGCTCCCCACCTCCGCACCCACCTTTATGCATCTGGTTCTCTTGCTTCCGGCACTTAGCTCTCCGGTTCTGGAACCAAACCTGAGGACAGAACAGAGACACGCGCGCAGCCCCGTGAGCCCGCCGGCCTCTTTCCCCCCAGGAGGCAAGGCGCACGGCGGCGCGCGCTCTGGTGCCAGGACACCAGGGTCGCAGTCGGGCTCCCTCCCGCCCCAGCCACCGCCCCCCCCACAGACACACACACACACACACACACACACACACACACACACACACAGCTGGCCACCTAGAGCTGCGGATTCCCAAAGTCGATTCTGAGCCCTGCCTGTGTCCCCCCCAGGTGAGGATCCTTGACGGCTCATGTATTTAAAGCAGAGAAGTGCACGCCAGGACGGCGGGGTGGATTCGAGAACTTTCCAGGAGCAGTGGACACCCTCTTCCACTCTGCCAGGCCCCGGGAGCGCCTGATCGTCCTGCTCGGAACCTTAGCTGCCCGCTAACGGGGCGCACAGACGCATAAAGAGCTTCCAGTATGACCCCCCCGCAATTCGGGACAGTTCGGGACACCCTGAGTCCAGGACCCTCCGCGTCCCCAGTGTCCCTCATGCCCTCCTTGGAAGCCTGGAGGGTCCCAGTTAACAGTACGGACTCCTCAGCGTCCTGGATCCGGAAACACCGGGTCACCCCGACGACTGCGGCCACCGGCCTCTCTCGCAAAATGTCTCATTCTTGGAGAAAGGGTATCCGCGGAACCTTCCCCAGTTCAGCTCGATTCGCAGGCCTGATGTCAACATTTTGGAGCAAAGGACGCCCCACCAAAGTCCCCCCACCTCGTCCAGACAGCCCTGGTTCTTGAACCCCGTGGCCCCCAAGCCGTGCCTGCGGAAATCTGGAGGCCCCTCCGTGCGGTTTTAGCAGCTGATTGTTCCTAACTGGCTTTCTCCCGCAGCTTTCCTGCCGCCCTCACTGGCACAGTTGTTGCAATGACATCAGGGGCCTCGCGGAATAATTAGCACAAAGAAAGCCTTCCGTTTGGCCAAACCGCCCGGACAGCTCGGCCCCGCTGCCCCCGACCCTGCACGGGGGAACCTCACCAAACCCGGGAGGCCAGACCCAGCGGAGACTGTAAGAAACCTTCACTCTTCCTTCCCAGACTCTTCTGAGACAGCTTTTTATCCACGGCTGAGCCACCGCCCGCCCGTTTGAATCGGCCTTTCCGGAAGGCTCGAAAAGCTCGGCCCCGCCAGGCTACATACGGGGAGCTTGGGAAACTTTCAGCCTGTTCCCCGAAAAGCAGTCCCAAAACGGTCCCTCCGACCCACCCACCCAGCAAGGTGGGCCGCACCAAGTTTCACTCCCGTATGCAATCCCTAAGTCCGGAGCCGTCCTCCCCGCACAACCCCGGGCGGTCCAGACCCAGACGGCATGACTGCACCCCGGGGGGGCCCCTCCGGGGCTCCTCCCTCTCCTTGGGGTGCCCTACTCGGTCCTCAGAGGGGAGACCCAAACCAGGCGCAGGAGACAGCAAATTCTGCACCCACCCCCCCCCCCCACCAAGGGCATTTTTCAAAACCAGAATCCTATTTAAACGTGGAAAGAAAGCCGTTCTCCCTTCAGCAGGGGTGGGGGGCGGGTGGGTGGAAATAACATTACGATGAATAAAAGTGATGAATTAGCCGCTGCGTGAAGCGATAATAAATCAGTCTTGGGGTGATTCACGATCAATTCGAATTAGTCCTGAATATGCTAAGGAGAGCTCAGTGCACTGGTTAAACACTTATTTCTTCATTAAGGACCAGTCACTGATTTCTTTCACAAACGCTGTAATCTGATTTCCTTTTGATTTCCATTACAGACAGTGAATAATGACATTTAATTTAGCTCTGCGCCATAAACCCAAAGATATTTGTTGTAATTAAATTACCGCCTGGTCCTGCGCGTGGTCTCATAACTTTCGATTATAACCCTGACAGCTGGGTGATACGAGGTCCCAGTACACGACTAAAAATAAAAGGTTAATAAGGACCAGCGTCCGTAGGATCCCCAATTTATGTACAGCAGATTTCCGCACTAAATTGAAACTCTACCTTCCTAACGGCACGGGACGGGCTGTGCCCAAAAGGGACGACCCAGAGGGTTCAGGCACAGGAACAAAACACAGCTCCTTCCTGACCCCCTGCCTTCGCCGCCCGCCCCCTCGCCCTGGGCGCGCTGACCCATTCGTTTTAACTAATTGATTTTTACGAGCCCCTTTCCCCCTGGTGTTGATTCCCTGACTCTGTTCCCCGTGGCCCGCACAAAATTGTCTCTCCCATCCCCGTGTTTGTTTTTATTATTATTTGCAGTCGTTAAGTTTTAATTCACCTCTGGATGGACAGCCACTCGCGTCCCTTCTCTTCCTCCACACAAATGCCCCCCCAGCCCCCCCCCCTTGATTTTAGGGTTTTCTCAAGAGCTGCAGACACACGAGAACCAGTTTTCTGCCGGTGGGTCCCTCCTGCTAAGGTGCTGCGTGTAATAGACTGCTCAAAGAAATAGTGTAGAATTAAATTACAAGTAATTTATTTTTATAGAAACAGTACATCAAGGCCTGGGAGATATTACAGATCCCAGGCAGAAAGACACCGGGAGATAACATAAAAGTTGATGTCCCCCTCAGCGAAAGTTTAATCTTTTCATTAATTTATAGGGGGAATGCCTATCCATCTTGCCCGAGAAAGGTGGCCAGCGGGGAAGCCACTCTGGGCCCTGCCAGCCGCCTCCCCGTGCGGGGGGCCGCTGATGCCCAAACGCACCGGACGCCCCCTGCCCCCGCGGGGGGGGGGGGTGGGACAGGGTGGCCAGAGCTGCTGTGCGCCTGGGTCCCACCTCGCAGGGAGGCTCTGTCCCCGCTGGCTGTAGCCTAGAGCCGGCCCTACACGATTGCCTTGCAACCCTAAGAAACCCTTCCCTCTGCAGCCACACGGAAACGCGGAAGGGGGCTGGGGACCAAAAACAATTTTCTTTTCCAAATTAAAGATTTCGTAAGACACTATCTATACCACACGTTTGTGTTTTCGTTTGGAAAGTAAACTCGGGGGAGGGTGGGGACTGGTGTTTGAACGTGTTGATTTTCCAACCCAACGGGGGAAACCCGTGCGTTCAAAGCCCTGCGCTTTTTTTTTTTTCTCATGCCCCCCCCCCCCCGCTCCCCGTTTGGCAATATTAATTCCGTGTATTTAAAACCAGTCCCCAGAGCCCCGGGGATGCTGACCCCTTCTTCTCTCCGCCTGGCGCGCTGCTGTCGTGCCCAGAACCGTGAGGAAGGACGGGAACCTTCCAGGCCCCGGGCTCCCAGGCGGGGTCAGCATTCGGAGGACGCGAGTGGGAGTGAGTTTTTGCTACCGTGCCCCAAAAAGGCATAAATAAATTTAGCCTAGCGGCTTGCCACAGCGTCCCCTCCGCGCACGTGCCGCGCACGCCCAGGGCCCCCGCAGACACTGGCTCGCCAGATGGGGCTTTATGAATTCATGCGCCCGCGCCCCCGCCCCCCGCCCGCGCCCGAGCTAATCCGGCCCCGCGCGGGCATCAGCCGCGCTCATCAAGATGCCCGTGTGCGCGACTCCCCCCACCTGGCCCCTCGCCTCCCCTCCCTGGAGGGCAAGGGAGGAGGCTGGGGGCCGCGGAGAGGAGCTGTGCAAAGAGGTGAGGTCAGATCCCAGAGCCTGAGCACCTCCAGGTGGGGAGGGCGACCGGCTCAAGCGGGGCACGCGCCCTGGGTGCGAACCGTGCGACCTGCGCGCACGCGAGGGCCCTGGGCGTCTCCGAGAGGGTCTGCGCTTCGGGGCTGGGGGGCTCCTACCTGCACGCGCGCCTCCGAGAGCCCCAGGCGCTGGCTGAGCTCCTCGCGCATGAAGGCGTCGGGGTAGTGGGTCTCGTCGAACAGCCTCTCCAGCTCGTTGAGCTGCTCCAGCGTGAAGTTGGTGCGGCTGCGCCTCTGCTTGAGCTTCGTCTGCCCGTCCTCGTCCTCGGACTTGACGTCCTCGCGCTTGTCCTTGCACTCGTAGATGCCTGCGGGGGCAGCGGGGGGCGCAGGGCTGAGGGCGCAGGGCTCCCCGGGCCGCCCCGGCCCTCCCCGTCTGCCCAGAAACACGGCCGCGCTGCGCGGAGGTGCAGGACCCGGCGAGCACCGCGTGCGCGCCTGCGGACGAAGGGGCCCCGGCAGGCAACGCGCCCTGACTGCCTGACCAGCCCACCCCTACCCAGGGCTGCGTCAGGTCGATAAAGCGGACTCGAGGGGCAACCCACGCTGTTTGGGAATAACTCGGGCATTGGCGGCGCTGAATTTCTCGGCCTAATCTCGGAATGGTTTCCTCAAGGTTCCCCTTTGCGCCTGTTGACATATGGACATAGCCACATAGCTTAATCTCTCTCTCTCTCTCTCTCTCTCTCTCTCTCTCTCTCGGAGTGGGGTGCGAAATATTATTTTAAGTCAAACAAGTTTGGGCAGAATCGCCCTAGTGTGGGTCCCGCGAAGGGCACCGGGCGCACCAGCCGGGTAAGAGCCTCCCTCCCCACGCGGGTGGATCTGGGCCGTGCGGGCCCCTCCCTGGCCTCTTTTCCCACACCGCACTCACACCCTCAGCTCAGCCCGGTGCCTGGGGGCGCACCGCGGAGCAAGGTCCCCAAGCTTACTGGCCTCCCGCTGCCCCCTCTGTCACATACATCCGGCGATGGGGCACACAGCCACCAGGGCACCAAGCCTGGCACTTTCTTACTCCAAAACTTAGGAGAGCGTCTGTGTTTCCTGGCGGAGGGGACGGTAGGGGGCTAAGCGGCAGGCAGTTATAAGGCCAACATTGGGAGTCTAACTGGAGACCTTGCCTTCCCACCTGCAGCAAAGGCAGCCCAGAAATTGAAAATAACGTGATCACCCCAGAGCCCGGCTGGCGGGAGCCGTGCCTCCCGGGCCCCCTGTGTCTCCCTGTGCTTTCCCTCCGTCACAGATCGTGCCGGGCACAGCCACAGAGCACCTCCGTGCCCTCCTGACTTGGCCCTGGTGCCCAGAAGGGGCTAGCCTTCAGGAGGCCCGCCCCAGGACCGCAGTCCTGAAGGTCTGGAGGCAGCACACACAGAAGGCCTCTCCGTACCTCAGCCCGGAGCCTCGCCAAGCGGGAAGACGCGAAGCAGCCGTGGGGACAGGGGACACCCCCGGGGATCCCCGAGCCGGCCGGACACCAGAAGCCAAGCCCTGAGTCTGCCCGACAGCCTTCCCTCAGGCCTTCTGAGCACGGGACGCGGAACCCCAACTTGGCTTTGAAATCCCCTTTCGCCTCCGGAAAGCGTTACATGTGCAAACCAGCACCCCATTTCTGCCCCCACTGAGAATCCTGTCCTGGAGGCAGCCCTGATCCTTCCTTCCCTTCCCGTCCCTGAAGTCTGGCCCCAGGGACGGATCCCAGCTGAGCAGCTGGCCTTCAAAGGCCTTGAGAACCCAGGGCGGGCTCTGCAAAATCCACAGCTCGGCGGGACAGGCCGTGCAGGAGCCCAGGACCTCTGGGTTTCTGCAGGAACCCGAAGGTCTCCCACACCACACGGCTCAAGCACCAGGGACGTCAGTCCTGGGTGCTGGAAACCTCTGACCTTACGTGTGGGCCCGGAGTGGCGTGTCCAGCCAGGCCGTGTCTCCGTGAAAGCAACCTCTGCATGAATTGCATGTGCCCTGCGGGGTGGGGGGCTGAACCCCAAAGTAAGACAGGCCAGGGCCGAGCGTCCCCAGGCCGCCGGCGGTCAGGGGCTCATGTCTAAGCCTCCAGCTTCCCTGGGTCGAGGCCTCAGAAAGATATCTGGGGCATCCCCACGGTCTCAAGGCCGCGGCCCAGACCTCTGCCATTCAGAGATCCCAAGTGTGGGGTCCCAGCGACCAGGACGCAGGGGCTTCACGGGGCAGGGCTGGCGGGGTGGTGAGGAATGTCCTCCGTAGGGAGGCCCTCCTGACCTCCCCCAACGCTGACACCGTGTGCACCAGGGGGCGAAGCCGCTGTGTTTCCTCTTTGCAATGAAATATAGGCATTCGTAACAGTTTTACGCTGTGCCCCCGCCCAGAGAAATCCAGCCAATTTTACGCCACTGATTTGCCGCTGCTGGTTGCCCTGTTTGTACGGAGACCCCCCCCCCGTTGGGACCACCCCGTGCCCGGCTGGGAGAGCCCCCCAGAAACCCGCCGGTTCCCCTCCTCCCCCCCCCCCCCCCCCATTCAGCAACAGGGCGAACCGCGGCGAACGTGGCTGGAAAAGCAGGAAGGAAGGAGGCCCAGGACGCGGTCCGCCCCGCAGCAGGGCCGGCTGTCCTCTCACAGCCTGGGGTCGGGAGGCCCCGCGCGCAACGGCCATGACCTTCCCGGGAATCCTTCCCTCCGCGTCCAGACCCCGGCCACCTGCGGGCACGCGAGTGGTTTTAATTTGCAGGCCCGCGTCAGCTCCGGGTTCAAGGGGGAAAGTTTCCCCTAAGAGGAAACTGAGCAGAGAGGTTCAGCGGGCGCAGGACGCAACGCTCCCTCCGGGACCAGCGGCCGGCACGTCCTCAGCGCCGGCCCAAGTCGGACGCTGGGGCAGCGGGGGGCGCTGGGCGCTGGGAGAGACGCCTGGGATCTGTCGTGTGTGCGCTTGGGAGCAGACACTAGACAGCCTGGCGGGCGGGCGGGCGCGCACCCAGCGGCCCTACGGCCGACCCCGCTGTTCGGGCTCGTCGGCCCGATGGACTCCGACCCGGGAAAGTTCCCGCGGCGACGCCCGGCGCGAGGGCGCCGGGGAAGCCGGCCCGCCAGCAGCGCGCGGCCCCGGCCCCGGCCCTCGCTCGCTCGGCTTCCCTGCCTCCCTTCCTCTCTGGCTCCGCCGCCGCGTCTTGGCGTCTCCTTCCTTTCTTACGAAAACACTGGCGACGGGTGGCCGGGGCCTTTGCGTGCGAGCGTGGCCGTACATTCAGAGTTGGGGGCGGAATTCTGGGCGAGCCGCGGCCCCCGGGGCCTCCCCGCGCGCCGAGCCAGGGCCAGGCCCGCAAGCGCGGCGGCGAGGAGACGCCGTCCCCGGGAGGGGCGCCCAGCCGCGCCCCGGCGAGCTTACCTTCCGCAGCCCTCCCCGTGCCGAACTCTTTCAGTTTGTCCTTGTCGCTGTCCACGTGGTCCTTAAACAGATGCACCGGGCAGTGGCCGCTGCCCTCCGTAAGGTCCTGGAGGCTGGACTCCGAGCTCCCCAGCTCCCGGGAGCGCGCCAGTCCGCTTTCCAAAACTTCCCTGTACGTGATCGAATCCTTCTTGCCGCCGCCGCCGCCGCCGCCGCCGCCGCCGCCGCCCTCCTTGCTTTTCTGGTCAAAAGATTTGGATACAAAAGCCGTGAGTTCCTCCATGGCTGCCCGGGGGCTGCGGGGTCCGCGGGGGGCGCGGCGGGGCTAGCCGGGAGCCGGGCTGAGGTCCGCACGCCTCCCCGCGCGGAGAGGACTGTCCGTGTGAGGGTAGATCCCTTCTGGTGTTATTTATGCCTTTCAACTTGAGATCTCACTATTTATACACCGCTACCTCGGCCCAGCCCCCCGCGCTCCCTGTCTACAGCAATTAGGGCGCCCGGATCGGCGGCGGGCGCACGCAGAGACGCTATCTCTCCCCCACCTCCAGTCCGGCAATTGGCTTTCTTCTCATTTCATCACTGTTTGGCGTCTGTGCACCTCGGTGTGGGGACCTAGAGATCCAATTTTTGCAGGGAGAGGGAGAGAGCGCGCGCGCGCGGGCGGGCGCAGGCGCCGGCGCCCCAAACAGGTACCCGCATCCCCTCAATGGCTGGCGGAAACGAAACTCGAGGAGGAGTTTACGGATGGTCGGGAGGTCCCCGCCGGCCCCGCGCCCCCGGAACGCGTCTCCGCAGGATGGGTCCCCGCGCGGCGACGCGGAGACGCCGAGGGCACCCCGGGCGACGGTGACGCGCGGTCTCACGGACGACGGTCCAGTGCGAGTCGGAGGGAGATGCGGTGGGATTTCGGGCTCGCTGCTGCCGGTGCGCGCGGGGTGGCCGGGACGCGGGCGGAGGGCCGCGGAAGGGGGAGGAAAGGGCCCACGTCGACCCCAGCGTGGACGCCGGAACCTCGGCGGCGGAGGCGGTGGAAAGCGGCTCGCAGACCTCGGAGGAGGGGCCGGCGCGGCGGAGGCCGGGGACCCGGACGCTGCCGGGGGCCGCGGGCGTCTGCGGAGCGCGGGGGTCCACACGCGGAGAAACCCGCGCGTCGTGGGGAGACCTGGTTTGTACACGGCGGCCCCTCGGGCGCGCGTCAGCCCCCGCGCGGCCGCACCCAGAGCCCTGCACTGGACCTGGAGGCCAGGATATTTATTGGGGGGGGGGGGGGGACTACGTGTACTTGGGGTTGCGCCAGGCTGCTCCTCGTTCGCCCCTTCCCACGGACCCTGTCCAGGGTGCACGGGACGACCTACGCTCTCGAGGGCAACACGAAAGCATTTTACGACCCCGGAAGTCAAACGCGTCCTGTCCGCACAACTCCGTCTGCAAATAAAGTTGACTTTACCCTCTTCCCTCTTTTATCTACAACATCCCCCGCCCCCCCCAACCCCGGTTCCCCTCCTTGCCCCCTCCCCCACGCCTGAGTGCGGACCAGGCTTCTCGGGGAGCTGAGGGGCAGGTGGGGGGGGGGGGCTGGGGGGGTCTTGGAGAAGATCCGTGCGCACGTTCCGAAGGCGGCCCCCGCGCGCTGGGTGTGCTAACCGGGACCCGGGAGCGGGGTCACCCCCGGCGGTACCCGGGGTTCGCCACGGCCCCGCAGCGCTCTCCTCCGGTTGGAAGGAGAGGGAGACCTTTCTCCGCGGCTCCTGCGGCCTGCGTCCAGGCACTCGGGGTTCGCTGGGGAAGGGGGGGGGCTCGATCTGGGAGGGGCTGCGGGTGTCCGACCCGCGCGACGGGGAGCACAGGGCAAATGGTGGGGGGAGAGCGCTTTCCCCCGCGCCCCTCCGTCCTCCCTCCTTCCTTCCTTCTCTCTCCTTCCTTCCCTCCCTCCCTCCCTCCCTCCTTCCTTCCTTCTCTCTCCTTCCTTCCCTCCCTCCCTCCCTCCCTCCTTCCTTCTCTCCTTCTCTTTCCTTCCTTCATTTTTTTCCTTCCTTCCTTCCCTCCCTCCCTCCTTCCTTCTCTCCTCTCCTTTCCTTCCTTCTCTCCTTCTTTCCGTCCTTCCCTCCCTCCTTCCTTCCTTCCCTCCTTCCTTCATTTTTCTCCCTCCCTCCTTCCTTCCCTCCTTCCTTTTCTCCTTCTGTCTCCCCTCCTTCTTTCTTTCATTCCTTCCTTCTTCCCTTCCCTCCCTCCTTCCTTCCTTCTTTCCGTCCTTCCCTCCCTCCTTCCTTCCTTCCCTCCTTCCTTCATTTTTCTCCCTCCCTCCTTCCTTCCCTCCTTCCTTTTCTCCTTCTGTCTCCCCTCCTTCTTTCTTTCATTCCTTCCTTCTTCCCTTCCCTCCCTCCTTCCTTCCTTCTTTCCGTCCTTCCCTCCCTCCTTCCTTCCTTCCCTCCTTCCTTCATTTTTCTCCCTCCCTCCTTCCTTCCCTCCTTCCTTTTCTCCTTCTGTCTCCCCTCCTTCTTTCTTTCATTCCTTCCTTCTTCCCTTCACTCCCTCCTTCCTTCCCTCCTGCCCTTCTCCCTCCTCCCCTCCCTCCCCTCCTTTTCTCCGCCACCCCCACTCTCCCTGCATCCTTCCTCCGGGAGCTGTGCGCCCTGCGCCTCTCCGCGCGGCCGGGGCTGCTGTGTCCCGCGTGCGGCGGCTGGACCCGGGGGCCGCCGCGTCCTCCGGACTTCAAACGCGCAAGGCGAGGAAGCCCTCCCAACTTAACAAACAGGTCTTTGTCACCGCGGCCCTCTAATCAAAGCGGAGGCGCGCACATATCACACAGAATTACAAATAGCCCCTCATGCATTATGCATGCAGCGGGTCGGCGGGGGAGACGCCTAGGGCCCGCGCCCGGAGCGGGGGTGCGCAGGGCGCGCGCGGGTGAGGGCGCAGGGCGGCCCGCGAGTTGACAGAGCTTTCCTGGGGCTGCGGCCCCACCCTCACCCCTGCCACCCTGCGGGGACCAGCCTCCGCCCCGACAGGCGTCTGGAGACACCCTCACCCGCCCCCCCTTCCTCCCTGCAGAAGGAGCAGAAGAGGCGGAGGTGGGCAGAGGACACAGGGACCTGGGCAGGTTGTGGGAAGGAGGCTCCGGGCCACACCACTTTCTCCAGCTGGGGGGGGGGGGGAGACAACTTCTTCTCCCACGTGTGCACCTCAGCCCCCCACCAGCCCCAGGTGGGGAGACCAGGTCCCCAGGCTCCTGGGGGTACAAACGTGCCCAGTCTTCCCAGAATCCTTCCTGTCCCTTCTGTACATCCCCAGGGTCCCCGAGGGCAGTGCAAGCTTGGCCTGAGGTTCCTCTGCAGGGGAGGGGGGTTTGAGGAGACCCGGATGGTTGCCCTCTCCTCCTAAGTGAGGTCCCACCCCTACCTAGCGGGGTATCCAGCCCTCCCCCCACCCCCAGGGTCTGGCAGCCTCCAGGACTGTCCCCAACAGGCACGGGATAGGGCCTCTGCATACACAAAGTCCTCAACCCTGAGAAAAACTAACCCCCCCCAACACTGCTGCAACCCCCGTCTCCTTCCCACCCCACTGCAAACGCGTGGCTTCCCAATAACCCTTCAGAAAAGAAGCACGGCCCACGCTGGGCTCTTGGCTCCCGTGGCAAGGCCTGGCCTGCTCCGGGAGCCGCCGGCCGGGGAGGGGGGCCGCCTGTCCACAGAAGCCAACTTGGTCTTGCCGGGGAGCAAAGAGACAAGGTCCTTCTCCAACTGTTGGGGACCCCGGAGCGTGGGGTCCCCCGAAGCCCCTCCCCTCCCTGGCCCTGAGCCCACAAGGCCCCCTGACATGCTCTCCTTCAAAGACAGAGACCGGAAGATAGCTAGGAGCTGTGTTATTTTTCATAGTGTAGGCAGTGAGTTTTTGTAGCACATATTTGTGCTAATTCAAGACAGCGGCCGAGGGCTCCGGGTGGGCACGCTTCATGGAACGTTGCATTCGCACTTGTGCTCCTGCGTGGCTGCAGGCAGGAGGGGAGGCTGCCCGGGCCTCGGCACAAGGGGCGCCTGTGTGAGCCTCCGTGCACCGCCCCCCCCCCCCCAGAAAGACGAACCAGGAAGAAGAGAGAACAGAGGTTTAAAATCTCACAACGTGTCTCGTGAGAACGTGGGTGCTTCTCTGTCTCCGGTGCGTGTTCTTCTCTCCCCCAACTCGTAAGGGAGGAACGGGTTTCAGGGAAGTTTTCGGATAGAAACGAAAGCACATCCCTTCCTAAAGGACACCGGCAAAAAAGCACAAGAGAATTTGTTGGCTGGGGGTGGGGGGTGGGGGGTGGGGAAACCTGCTTTCTGGATGGAAAGACAAGTTCCGAGGTGCAGTCGACCAAATCGTGGGCGGCACTCTGGGCCCCTGCACCCCGCTCCCAGAATCCGGGACGGATGCGGGCTGCCCCGGGGTCGTGAGCGCCAGGGGCTCCTATCCGTGCTGTTTCCTGCCCTTTGCGGCACACGGAAACAAAATGCGGTGAAAAGGAAGTAAAAATGCCAGGAGACCTTGTGCTCCGGACGAAGGAAGGGTCCTGGCCAAGTGAGACAAGGTTGGGGGGTCACCGACACGACCCCGCATCTTGGAGGCACCGTGGGGCCTCGTGGCCCAAATCCGCCGCGTGCTGTCCTGCCCGCACCAGCCTCCCGTCCTGGCAGGAGAACAGAGAGACCCTGGCCAGGGTGGCCCCAGGAGACCCGCGCCCACCGAGGCTCAGGGCTCCCCTCTCCCAGCACTCTGCTCCCAGAATCGGGGTCCACTCACACAGCATCGGGCCTTCCTGAATTGTTGCAGACCCCCAACCCCGGGGAGGCGGCCCAGTGCTGGAGGCCAGGCCTGCCCCGTCTGGAGGTGCTGAAGCTTGTGAGCCTCTGTACCCCCTGGGGACCCCGGCGGGCAAGGCACAGGGGTCACGCTTTCTGTCCAGGCCCTGCAGCCCAGCCCGCGTCCCCCCCAGAAACCCAGGAAGAGGGGCCGTGAAGGCACAGCTCACCCTGGCGCCCGGCCGGCCGCGTGCCAACCGGGCCCCCTCCGGGCCGCGCCAGGTGCGGACTGACCCCGGGAGCGGGAGCGGGTGGGGGGGAGGGGCCGGGACAGGGACTCCGCAGTTTTCGATCTGACAAAGTGATCTTTTCTGCGTGCGACGTAGGTAAATCGTAACAAACAGAAGCTGCTGTTAAGGGCTCTCTCCTTCCCTCTCACCGTCACCACGCCAGGGGAAAAGGGGGCCATGAATATTCAAATATTTGGTATTTCGTTTACTTAATTAAAAGACGCGGCTCGGATTTTTCACGTGTTACAGCCCAGAAAACACAGGGACCCCTCCCCACCCATGAAATATGTATACGTATCGATCACGAGTGTAGCATTTCACGGAGGTCCTCACATATTTCCTAGAGGGGCTCCTCTCCCCCCCCCAACCCCTCCCCCCACCCCCACCTTGCAAATTTAGAAACCTGCATTTGCACACGCCCTCCTACGCTGGTTATTGATTTACACACACGTCCGGGTTTCAGACGCGGGGCTAGCAGATTTTCATCACGGTGGCCCCGTTAATGCAGCTCCTGAATGGAACTGAATGGTCCCGGCCACACGTATGCTACCCCACGGGCCGGATTCGCTCTCTCCTCCCCAGAGAGAGTTTTGCAGGGTCCACCCAGAACGCGTCCTTTCCGCTCTGCTCCTGGCTTGTTGCTGTTGTTTTCCTACTTTGTCTGACTTTGGCTACAAAAGCCCAGAATTCACGTTGTAGGGGAGGGAGTTCCAAGATAGCCCTCAGGAAATGCTGTTTGCTTCTGATGGGATTTTCTTTTTCTTTTCCTTTCTTTCCTGCTTTTCCTTTTTTTTTTTTTTTTTTTAATGTCCTCGCCGTGTACTTTGTAACATATGGTGGGCATTAAAACTCTTTGCTTTCAGATTTAATCGCAGGACCCTTGGTCTCTGTTTTATTGAAGAAAAACATTATTTTTGCGGGGAGCAAAGCAGTCTCTCACCACCGCGACGGACCTCTGAACAGGGCCGTTTTCTGGAAGCCTGGGCCGCACAAACAATGGGGCCAGGCTCTCTGCGATGAATACATTAAGCACCGGCTAAGGCGTGTATTTTGAGTTTCACTCTCCTTTGTGGCTCGGAGCCTCGGCAAGGGGACGTGCGAAGAGCCAGTCCTGTCCTCCTCGTCCCGGCGTCCCCCACCCCACCCGACTGGCCACCGAGGGCTTTGAACTCAGCTCCCACCAAACTGGGCTGAACGTCTTCTGCCTTTTCCGTGCAGTTTCAATCTGCAGATGAAAGGAGGAGATACGTGTCCTGCCCACAGCCCTGGAGAGAGACGTTGTTGTGGGTCGAGAGCGGCCCCTGGGCCGGGACCTCGGGCAGAAAGTTACACAAACCCGCGTGGCCTTGCGGGGGGGACGGTGGGCCCCAGGTGGCCCCGGGGGCGCCCCCAGAGTGCACAGGGCGCCTGCATTCCAGCTCAGGCCCCCGGGCAGCGTCCCCGGACGTGGGGGGACGTGACAAATCTATCTCTGTGGTCACCGTCAGCACACAAGGCCACGGCTCCGGGACCACGTCCACCTGCCGGGAGTGTGCAAGGGGTTCCACAAACCGCCCGTGTCCCCAGCTTCCGAGGGAGGCCAGCTTTACCCACTGGTGTGGGACCCGCACTCAGTCCCCACTCGGGGGGGCTGGTCCCCACTGGCCACCGGCTTCCCGATGCCACGTCTGGAGAAAAACGGTCCAGGACAGGACCCTGCAGGTCTAGAAGGGAACCACACTAATTAATTGGCCAATCTGCGACGGATACAAAGGCCCTGGGATTCTCCACCACTCGAGCCTGCCCTGTGACTGAGCAACGCCCCCCCACCTCCCCGAAAGCAGGCCCAAGTTCAAATGCCAACTTCACATTCCGGAAAGACAGCTGTCTGGGTGCATGAGCGTCGGGGCGCCGGGGACCCCCCAAGACTGCTTGGGGCCTCGCTTCCCATCCTGGAAACCCCTGCACGCCTGGCTCCTCTCAGCACCCTCCCTCCCTCCCTGGGCACACCAGGATTGAATCCTAAGGAGGTCCCCCCACCCCCAGCTCACTGTCAGACCGCTGGCCTGGCATTCCTTGGCCTCTGGAGGGGGTGCACCACCCAAGGGTCGCCCTTCCTCCCCCCATGAGTGTGCTTACCACGCAGGAGGGCCGCGCTGGGGAGGGGCCCCGTGCTGCCTCCTTCCTGGGCCTATGAGCCCCGCCCCGACTACCCAGGCATCAGGCTGGCTGCCCAGGGTTGTCTCTAGGGGCCCAGGGGTGTCCCCCCTGCCCTGCTGGAACTGGGGGGGCTCGCTGGCCACTGCAGGGGCAGCGGAGGGCACAGGAGCGGCTGTCTCCAGGCCGGAGGGGGCGAAGGCAGGAAGCGAGGCGCAGGGCTGTAGGGGCGCGGGGGTCCGGGTACCGCTAGGATAATTGGGGAGCGGAGGCGCCGGGCCGGGCCTGAGCGCGGGGGAGGGGCCCCGGGGCGAAGGGGGAGGGACGCGGCCCGCTCCCGCCCGATGGCCTTTCCTCCCGCGGCTCAGCCTCCAGGCCTGAGGCGAAGCTTGGGGCTAGACCCGGCTGGACACCCGCCAGGAGCCCACCTCGGCGCTCAGCACCGCCCCCTGCCCGCCGGCCGCGCGCGGGGGAGGGGCGCGCAGGGCTGGGGGCAGGGCGCGCCGGCCACTGGCCTCTCCAAAGGCGCGGGTTGGGGGCGGAGGGGCGCGGGGTGTGCACCGGCGCAGCGGGGGATGGGGGAGGGGAGCCGAGGGGGGGCAGGGGGGTGCGGGTGCCGAGAGGGGAGGGCGCGCAGGCCGGGGCCTTGGGGGTAGAAGCCAGCTCGCCCTTTGCGCGCAGCAGGCCTGCGCGCGCTCCTGCTGTCCCACCGGCTGGGTGTGCGGCAGGGAGGGGACAGCGGTCCATAACCGGCAGAGGCAGGCTCATCCCGGCCCTGAAGACGCGGGGCGTGGGCGCGGGACTGGGCCTCCTCTCGGTGGGCGCAGGACTCCTTTCATTCCTTCCTCCCCTCGCCCAGCTCTGTGCCGTTCCCGGACCCCCGCAGTGGACAAGCTTGCGAGCTGACAGTCGCCGCCCCGGGCGGCTGGTTAGTGCCCCCCCCCGCCCCCCCCCGCCCCCCCCCCCCCCGCTGGCCGGTCCACCTCTGGCCTTGGTTCTGAGGGCGGCAGGAAGCAGGTTTCAGATTTTCGGGCACAGGCTGCATCTGGGCCTACAAACGGCAGCCTCCCCCTCCAAGTCTGGAAGGTCGGTGGACCCCCAGGAGATCTGCGTTTATGTGAGGACTAGTGCACTCACAGGTGGGGCAGGGAGGAGGGCAGGGAAAAGGGCTTTGGGCCCCTGTGTAGACCCCCTCCCCCAGGGTTTCAGTGGCTTCAGGGCACAGCCTCCATGGTTGGGGTCACCAGGGGTCCCTCCTGTTGGTGTCGTTCTGGACTCTGTCCACCCCACATTGGAGAGGCTTTTCCATACAGGTCAGGAGGGGGGCTTGGCTGGGGCGTCCCCCAAGGCCAGAAGTACGACTGGTGGCAGATAGAACAAGACTCAGAGGACAGGACTGTCTCCTCCACAAGGAGGAACTCGAGGGTCCCCACGTCAGCCCCGGGCTCGCCCCTCAGCAGCAGGTCACGGGTGACGGAGGGGTCTCCAGGGAGAATTCGTTACGATGGCAATACTCCACCTCTCATTCTGCAACTGTGTTCCCCATAGGAGGTATGAGACCTCTCCGCTTCCGGCTGGGCTGTGGTTACCACCGTCACCTCCCCCAGAGTCAGGGAGACATCAGTCCTTCCCGAGGCCCGCTCCCCGCACGCTGACTTCTGAGCTGCCCCCTTGAACAAGCCTTGGGAGAAAAGATCCCGGGTATGGATTCGTCGTCTTGCCACCAAGTACTTACTGAACACTGTGGTGGCTGGAGGGGTGCCCCCTTCCCCCCAGAGACGTCCACAGCCTCCTCCCTGGCCACCGGAATTATGTTTCCTTACGTGGAAAAGGCACTTTGCAGATGTGATGAAATGAGAGTCCTTCAGAAGGACACAGATCCCAGATTATCCGGGTGGGTGGGTCCAATCTAATCACATGGGCCCTTGAAAAGCAGAAGACTTTTGGGGCGCCTGGGTGGCTCAGTCGATGAAGCGTCCCACTCTTGGTTTCGGCTCAGGTCATGATCTCACAGTTCGTGAGTTCGTGCCCCGCATTGGGCTCTGTGCTGACAGCATGGAGCTTGCCCAGGATTCTCTCTCTCTCCCTGTCTCTCTGCCCCTCCTCCGCTCTCTCTGTCTCTCCAAATAAATAAACTTTAAAAAAATTAAAAAAAAAAAAAGACAACTTTCTCTGGCTGGAGTCAGAGAGAAATTCCACGTGTGAGACAGATCGCACCTGCCGTTGCTGGAGGGGACCTCCTGGAAAGGGTACCAAGGCACGTAGGTAGGTGAATTTCAAGAGCAGAAACCAGCCGTGCGAGGAAGAGAGGTCAGTCCTACAATCCCCAAAACCTGCCTTTGGCTCAAAAGCCTCAAGGGGCTTTGAAAGGAGAGCTTTCTTCAGAGCCCCTGATAAGAGCCCACCGAGGTCGACTCCTTGAGTTTGGCTTTGAAAGGCCCTGACCAGCAGACCCACGTTGTGCCTGGACTTCACTCCCTATTCTCACAGGGCTCACCACTGATGGGGACACACAAGACAATAAACAGAGACACGAATTTTAAAATCGGGTATCATTTCACGTGGAAAGAAGTACATCGAAAGTCTAGGAGTTAGAGAGTCTCCGGGTTGGGGGAGCTCTTTAACGAACAGGGTCAAGGGAGGTGATATTTTCAGAAGCCAAAAGCCGTAGAAGGACATTCTAAGCACGGAAACCAGGACAGAGACAGGAGGCTGATATTGGTCAGTTCCGCCAACAAATCCCAGAATGGACACAGCAGACGGTCCTGGAGGACAAGCACGAGCTGCACAGGGTCTTAGAAGGGTGAGGGCTTTGGGCTTGCATGAGCGCAGGGCGCGGCCATTGAAGATTTGTGGGGGGAGGGCTGGTGTGTGTTTCCATAGCTCCCCCCCAACCCTGGCTGATGCATGGACAGTAGACAGAAGGGGATCAAGGGTGGAGACAGGAAGAAGCTGGTGACATCAGGTGAGGGTTGACAATGGCACCAACCAGTGGGGAGCAGGGGAGGTGGTAGGAATCAGGCAGGTTTGCAACATGCTTTGGAACTAGAACGAACAGGACTTGGTCGTGTATCGAAAGTGAGGCATAAAGGGAAGAGCCACGTGGTGGGCTCTGGCCAGGACAAGCACATGGCACCCAACCAGAAGCGGTGAGCCATTTTCCAAAATGGTGGAGGGCACGGAAGCAACTTTCCGAGGTCCGCTGTTTCCTGTGTGAGGTAGAGATATTCCGTTCATTTGGGAATCACTGGGAGAAGCCATTGGACTGGGTGAGACCCCAGAGCGTAGATGGGCTTGGACACAGGGAGACACCCATCAACTGACCCTGAGCCCCTCTAGCAGTAGGTTGGGTAGAGGGTCAAGATGCCTCAAAGTGAAGAAACTAAGAGAGGCCGGTTTTTGGGTTGTTGGTAGGGGACCAAGAGAGGAAGGTTGTGCAACCAAATATTTTACAAAGGAAGAAATTTCAAGTCTACGTTAGAAGGATAACAAGGGAGGGGCGCCTGGGTGGCTCAGTCGGTTAAGCGTCTGTTCTTGATTTCGTGTCATGTCATGGTGTCTCGAGCCCCAAGTCTGGCTCCGTGCCAACAGCACAGAGCTTTCTTGGTATTGTCTCTCTCTCTCTCCCCCCATCTCTGTCCACCCCTCCCCCACACTCACATACGCAAGCATGCTCTCTCTCTCTCTAAATAAACAGTAAAGAAAAAAGGACAATGAGGGAATATTGCTAAACATTGCTAAAGCTAACACGAGAAAAAATAGAAGACACCAGTAGTCTTATATATCTAATATGAAATTGCAGTTGTAATGAACAGCCTGACCTCGAAGAAAGAGATGTCTGGACTCAGATTGCCCAGTGAATTCTACCAGGGAGGAGAAATGATGACTCCTTTACAAATCCTTTCAGCACTGAAAGGGAGAGGGGACGGTCAGTTCGTAACTCATTCTACAAGTCTTGTATTCCTCTGATGACAAAGCCAGACAAAAAAATATGACAAGGAAGGAAAATTATACACCAATATCTCCCAGGAACACAGACACAGAAATTCTTTTTTTTCTTTTTTTTTTTTTTAAGTTTCTTGACATATTTATTTATGATGTATTTTTGAGAAAGACAGAGTGCGAGCAGAGGAGGGGCAGAGACAGAGATGGAATCACAAGCAGGGTCCGTGCTGTCAGCGTAGAGCCCCACGTGGGGCTCGAACTCACGAACTATGAGACTATGACCTGAGCCAGAATCAAGAGTCAGACGCTTAACCGACGGAGCCCCCCAAGTGCCCCAAGACACAGAAGTTCTTAACAGACTGTTAGCAAACTGAATCCAAAGGTATGTATATTAAAAGAATAACACACTGTGGCCAAGAGGGCTCACTCCCAGGAATTCAAGGTTGAACTGACATTTCAAAGTCAGCCAATGCAATCCACACAGCTTATAACCTGAGATGCTGGTGAGTCACAGACAATCAAAGGTTATGTCTTCACGGATATGGGACAATTAAGGGATCCCCTGAATCCAAACCTTCTGACGGGCTGAGGGTTCCTTCCGTGAACTCTGGACAAGTTTGTGCAAGAATCTGCACAACGGTAGGACACGTGGGCTTTGGCTCCGAACCTTTCCAACTCGATCCCCGTTCTGTAGCCAACGTTTTTGCAGACCTTTGGCCATATGACCTTTCCCCGCGTCCCAAACACCAGCAGACCATCTTGCAAATCCTCGTCTGACACCTGCTACAAGCTTATCCACCCCAAAGGCATGCGGGAGGCCCCTTGGCTCCTTCTCTCTGCTTGCAAATTAAAAACCAAGCATTGCAAGAGGAAAACCGTGCTGTGATTGCAGACATTTTAGGAACGATTCTCCCCCCTCATTTGGAGAAGGGAAGATTGCCCTGAAGCCAGAGGTGACCTTGCCAGGGCCATGTCTTCAGGGAAGCCGGAGGTGAACACACATCCCCATCTACAGACACGGCAGGAGTCCGAGATCCTGGCGGGGCTTTGTGAGTCAGTGGCACGTCAGGTTACGACAGGAGGAAATGTATGCGGTATTGGGGGGTCTGCATAAGAGAGAGAAGAGGCAGGCCGCAGCAATCAGGAGATCCCTCACTGGGAATGTTTTAAGTGAGTCTCCAAAAAGCATACTTTGGGAATCCCACTCTCGATTTACAAAGAGATTCTTAGCATTGGTCTCTCCTGTTGTGTCCACACAAGCGTCCTGGTTTTTCTGCCCCTGGACTGATGTCATAATTGAGTCAGAAGAGGCTCTAGCTATAAGCAACAGGTGTTCTGGAGGCAGGAATTGGCCCCGGGGCCTTGTCCTATTTTTAAATTCACCAGAAAGTCACTGTGAAGGTCGCAGTCTGTGGTGAGCAGAGTGGCCGAAGCCGCTAAGGGACAATAGGGAACTGTTGCGGGTTTTCTGATGAACCAGGAGGATTGGCAACCTTCTGAGTGTTGATGAAGACTTTCAATTCGCCCTGTTCCTGTAACAACCATCCCCTCCAATCAACTTTCACCATGTTCTGGAAGAGACAGCCTTCTGTGTTTTTTCTGTAATACGTTCCAGATTCCCTGTAATGTGCTTTGTTTCTAGGGGAGTTGAGAAAGTTCAGGATCTCTAGTGAACTCTGTTGCAGGGACCAGGGGCCCCACGTTGGCAACCTGAACAGCTATGTTTCATGGACAGAGCAGAACTCCACCTCAAGTCCTCTCTCCTATGCTAGAAATTAACTGCTCTTGCCTTCTGTGTACATGTCCTTTCCTTTTTAAAAAGAGTTTTGTATTTTTAATTTATTTTAGACAGAGTGAGAGCACAAGCAACATAGAGGGAGACAGAGAATCTTGAGCAGCCTCCATGCTTAGCAAGGAGGCCAACGTGGGGCTCGATCCCATGACCCCGGCATGGTGACCTGATTAGATATAGATGGACACATGCATAGATGGATGGATGGATGGTTAGATAGATAGACACATCATAGATAGATAGACATCGATAGATGATAGATGGATGGATGCATGGATGGATGGGTGGATAAACATAGATGGACACATGGAAGGATGGGTAGACAGACATGATGGATGGATGGATGGATGGATACATAGATAGAAGATAGATAGCTGATAGATAGGTAGATATAGATACATGATGGATGGGTGGATGGATGGATAGATACATATGATGGATGGATGGATGGATGGATGGATACATAGATATGGATGGATAGATAGATAGATAGATAGATACATAGATAGATGATGGATAGAGGATAGTGGATGGATAGATAGGTGGATATATGGATGGATAGATAGATAGGCGATAGGTAGGTAGATATAGATACATGATGGATGGATGGATAGATACATAGATATGGAAGGATAGATAGATAGATAGATAGATATGATGGATGGATACATTGATAGAAGATAGATAGGTGATAGGTAAATATATGATGGATGGATAGATAGATAGACATGATGGATGGATGGGTAGATGGATGGATAGATAGATAGATACATAGATAGATGATGGATAGAGGATAGTGGATGGAAAGATAGATAGGTGATAGGTAGATATAGATACATGATGGATGGATGGATAGATAGATACATAGATACTGATGGATAGATAGATAGATATGATGGATGCATACATTGATAGAAGATAGATAGCTGATAGGTAGATATATGATGGATGGATGGATAGATAGATAGATAGATAGACAGATATTGGTGGATAGATAGATCAATGATAGATAGAAGATATATAGATGATAGACAGATATGGATATGTGATGGATGGATGGATGGATGGATGGACGGACGGATGGGTGGACAGATGGATAAACAGATGGTAGACAGTCTCTCATGATACGTCAGGGCTTCTCGGCCACAGCCCAGCTGACACGTGGGGCTGGATGAGTCTGAGGTGGGGCATCCTGTGCACTGCAGGGCCCTGAGCAGCGTCTCTGGTCTCCACCCGCCACATGCCAGCAGCACCCCCTTCCCCCAAAGGCAACTGCAAACGAAGTCTTCAGACCTAGCGAATGTTCCCACAAACTCGTGTTTGCGCACGGCCCACCCTTAGCAGTTTACTGCGCACCTGCTCTGTCTCGGGCATGCTCCGTGGAGGTTTATGCACGTGATCTCAGGTCGTCGGAACAACCCCGAAGGGCACATGTGATTGTGCTCACTTTGCAGAAGACAAACACGGGAGTCACGTAGTCAAGTACCCTGGGCTGGAGAGACACAGCCAGGAGAGGAGGGGAGGGAGGGTTTGCAGATTCTGCTGGTCTTCTTTCCCGTGGGTTCCGCAAGTGTCTCCTGCCAGTGTCCTCGGTGGACAGAGGAGGTGGCCGTGGGCCAGAAAGGAGAGGAAGGCTTGGGACGCCCATGTGACAGCACGGAGCAGGGCAAGAGCCGTCCGATGCGTGTCTGTCTCTGGACGTTACGACCTGCTGCGTGTTAGAAACCTCCCTCAGTCTCCCCAGGTGCTCTCCGAGCCCCGGAATATCGGGGGGCTGTGTGCAGACACACGTGGCCCAGACCTCACAGAGTGGGCGGCCGGTCCCTGGCTAGCCATCTGCAGAACAGACAGCTCTTGGTAGACAGACCGCATCCGAGTCTCTTCTTGAGGAACTCGGATGCAACCCTGGAGGAAAGACGGAGAAGTCCCGTCCGTGCCCGTGCCCCCCCGCCCCGCCACCCTGTTTGGAAACCTCCGCTCCCCTGCCTTCCACACACGAAAAACCTTCCAAAACAATCATTTTAAGAGGGATCTATTTTTGTTTGCATATGAAATTCTGTTTAAAAAATGCCACAGGCAGAAAATCCAGGCGGCACATTATGTAGTTGCTGAATGACAACACAAGGAATGTGGTCTCGTTAAGATGGGTAATTGCTCTAAATTTTTTTTTTCTTCATTCCGTGACTCTTTGGCAGGCGTTCCGACGTCCCGACATGATTCCCGGGCACCTTGGTAACATCCGCGGTGACAGTTTGGGATGAAGAGACCCGTGGCTGCTTCCTGACATGAGGCTCGCCTTCTACCGGACGACACGCTTTTCGAAACGCAGCGGGGCGGTGAGGGCTTCCTTCGCGGTGCCGGGCGCCGAAGGCTGTCTCTGGCCATAAATCAAATTCCCCCCACCTTGGGCTTTTCTGAAGCCTGGAAACGGGGACAGCCACCGAGAACAACGTCACCTCAGAGAGAAAGCAACGTAGCTGTGTGAGCCTCTCTCCCAAGGCTCGGAAAGGGGAAGTCTCCAGTGAATTGTATCTCGCTCGGGCCCCGCGGGGCCATCGCCCCGGCCCCGAGCCGCTCACAGACCATCAGATCCTTTGCCTTTCCCGGCCCCCAGATCCACAGGGACGTGGTGCAAGCCTCTCTCCCTCCGTGGGCACGTCCACGTACGAAGTGAAAATGTCTAGCTTCATCTGTGACCCGGGCACAGGGCCAGTTGCCACAAGTGTGTGCACAGAGAGGCACGTCGTTCGTTATAGGCCCGTGCACACACGTCCACAGGTGCACATGGCCATGCGTGGGAATCTCTTGCACTTCTCCCTTTAAGAGAAAGTATGAAAACTCACGATCCATGCCATGAAAAGGGATCTTGGAAATGTTCTTTTCAAGGGACGTGTCCTTGAGTTCGTGGGCCAGTGGGGAACAGCCCCAGCGTTTGTGACCCTCCGGGCTTGGCCTGTGATTCACGCACACCTACGCTGGCCACGTCCCTCCCGGAAAAGCCAAAGACGCCGTCACGAAGAGAACGTCGGGCCCTGATGGAGGGAGGTAGACGGATCTTTACCAACATGATTTGTCTGAGCGGGAAACACCCCCACTGTGCACGTTGTTTTAAACATGTTTAATCGCCTGTGTCTTAAACATTCGTAGATGAAACCGCGTGCAGATACACGACTCCCGTTCCGAATTGGACGATTTGCCCACGAATGCGCAGCCCACGTCGCGTCCGCAGGATTCACAGCTTTGTCTAAAGGTGGCTTTTTGTTCGTGGCCTCTGTACGCACAGCTGTGCACAACCCCTCGTGCGTTGGGCCTCCGAGGGAGTCAGGGACGCCGGGCTCTTCTGTGCAGCCTTATTTGAAAAGCGGCTCTCGTAATGCCGTGCTATTAATTAGGGGATTATCAGCTCCCCGGGGTTGGCGAGTGGACCGTGGGGGAAAATTCCAGACCTTGGATAATACAGTGGGGGGTGACTGGGGACACAGCTGTGTTCTCCATTCAGGAGGGCTGGGCTGTCAGGACAGGAGTTGGCACCCGGGGCCCGGTCCAGGCCGACCGGCCCTTCTGGGTCGCTGGGGCAGAGTTCAGAATACCCCAGCGCGGAGGACAGAGGTCCCCCCAAAACGTGCAAAGAGTGGGGCTCTCTGCGTGGGGCGTAGACACCATGTCCTGCCTCTGTCTTCACGTGGCGGGGAGAGAGAGAGCTGTCAGGGTCCAGCACGGGAAGCCGTACCCCCCGTGTCGTCAGTTCTGGAAAGACCCAGCACCGGGTGCTTGCCGTGCGAGGCGAAACCAGCCTGCAACCCTCAGCCCCTCCCCACACAGCTCTGTCTTCAATGAGTTGCATGCGAGCAGCCTCCAGCCTCGTGGGGAGAATGTTCTAAATGAGACAAAAATAGCATAGATCTCTAATTTGTCATTTGCTTCCCCCCTCAGTTACATGTCCTGATTCCTTTCAGCCCTGGAAACATCTGTACAATTCAAAATCCGTTTTTCACGGCGCTGAGGTCATGGGTGCCCCCGAGCGACACCCCCAAACACTTCAGGGGTGACGGACGGGAAGGGAAGGGGCCCAAGTCCAGCCGGGCTCCTCGGGGGCCGTTGACTCGGGTTTTTGAACCGTTTGTCCTGACAGTTGAAGCATGTGACTAATGATCCCAGGGAAATAATGTGAAACGTTATTTAAATAAGCGGAAAATCTATGCTGACCCACAGCCAATACCCATTTGCCCAAATTAAAGGCAATGACAAATCAGAGGCTGTAGGTGACAGAAATGGTGGGGAGTCTGGAAACTCACCCGGACGCCTTTTGGAGACGCAGGGGAGCGCGGCCACGGGCAGGTGGGCTCCGTGGGGTGAGCTGCGGGGTGGACGCCCCCCTCTTCTCCTCTCCTCCTTGAGGGTCTCATCAGGTCCCGGGAGAACACTTGCCGGCCAGGCTGAAGGGTGGGCTTCTGCTGCAAACCAGCCAAGCCATGTGTTCCTGCGTTGCTTTGTTGTAGGAAGTGAGATACCACCCGGCAGGGACTGGAGAGGCGAGCAAGGCATTGGAACACGAGGAGGCGGGGTCCTTCCCCAGTGTGGAGGGTTACTCACGGCCCCGCGGAGCACAGGGTTGGGCTCAACAGGACAGCTTCTGGGTGGCAATACAAGGCGGTTTTCGAAAAGGACATCTCTCCTCTTACGGGAAGCTGGACACAGGGTCAAGGCCGTGTGAACGGGCAGGTGGAGGTCAGGACGCTCTATCTGCAAGGCGGGAGGGCACCACACGTGAACGGGGAGGCTCGGACAGACGCTTGCCTGGGAACTCCAGAAGGAACCAACCCTGAGGACATCTTGATCTTGGAGTTCTGGTCTCTGGAACTGAAAGAGAGTGCGTTTCTAGGGGCCATTTGCTACAGCACCTCTAACAAACTCACGCAGGTGTTGGCGTTGACTGAGCCTGAGTCCTTGTCGCACTCAGCTTGGGCCACCCTAAACAAGCTATTGTACCCAGGGTGCCTGAAACAACAGACACGTACTCCCCTTGATTCTGGAACCTGGGAGTCTGAGCTCCAGGCAGGACCGAGGTTGCGAGTCTGAGATCCAGGCAGGGCTGAGGCCGGGGGTCTGAGATCCAGGCAGGGCTGAGGCTGGGAGGCTGAGATCCAGGAGGTGCTGGAGGCTGGGGGCTTGAGATCCAAGCAGGGGTGAGGCTGGGGGTCTGAGATCCAGGCAGGGCTGAGGCTGGGAGTCTGAGCTCCAGGCAGGACCAAGGTTGTGAGTCTGAGATCCAGGCAGGGGTGAGGCTGGGGGTCTGAGATCCAGGCAGGGCTGAGGCTGGGAGGCTGAGATCCAGGAGGTGCTGGAGGCTGGGGGCTTGAGATCCAAGCAGGGGTGAGGCTGGGGGTCTGAGATCCAGGCAGGGCTGAGGCTGGGAGTCTGAGCTCCAGGCAGGACCAAGGTTGCGAGTCTGAGATCCAGGCAGGGGTGAGGCTGGGGGGGTCTGAGATCCAGGCAGGGCTGAGGCTGGGAGGCTGAGATCCAGGAGGTGCTGGAGGCTGGGGGCCTGAGATCCAAGCAGGGGTGAGGCTGCATGTAGAGTTGCATGTAGAGAGGGCTTGTACACATGGATTTTGGGGGGCACGCATTCTGTCCGTAACAGCCCTGGAGGCACCAACAGCCCCAGGGTTCTGGAAATGAGCCCCAGTCGAGAGCCGTGAACACCCTGGTGGTGCCCAGGGCTGCTGGGCCAGTGATGTGAGGTATTTCAGGGTTTACAGCCCAGATACAAACGTGTGGCCTCAGAAGGCCACCAGAAGTGTGGCTCGGGGAGGCAGGGAGACGTCTGGATGGTCAGGGCTGCAGGCTGCACAGAGAGGGCACAAGGCTCATGTCTGTGCTGCGTGTAAGCAGTGCCTGAGGGCCCTTTGTGAAAATCTGGGCTGATAGAGGCGGAAATCAGATTCCAAAAGAAACGTAGTGGTCAGCTATTGCTGCGTAACAAGTGATCCCACAATTTAGCAGCTGGGAACAGCGTGCATTTATTGTGCAACTGTGTCTGTGGGTCGGGATTCTGGGCACGGCCCGGCGGGGTGTCTGGGCCCCACCATGGTTTCAGCAGGGGCCACAGGTCACGGCACGCTTCCGAACTCGCAGAGAGAGAGGGACCGAGCGGGAAGGCATGTGAGAGGGGTCCCTTTTCGCCTCCTGTGACAAGGAACAACTCCCTGCTTTTGCCCTAAGCTGTGGGTAAGAAGCGAATCGCCGGGTCCAATCGCCGGGTCCAGTGTGACCTCCCGGCAAGGGACACACAAGCGTGGACGCACCCGGAGACACGAGTCCCTGCAAGGGAACCACGGGCGCGGCCAGCCGTGACGAGTGCCGCTGGGAGCAAGGTCAGCTCCAGCGGGAGCTCACGGAAGCAGCCGTTGGCTGCACCTGCAAAGACCGTGCCCCGAGGGTGCTGTGTGGACGTCCTCGAGAGCGGGACACCTGGCCTGAAACCAGGGAACATGCCACCACCTGTCGCCTTGGGACATCGATGCGATTGCCACCTGCCTTTGACATGGAGGCAGCCGGGACTCTGCCGCGTCCTGTTGGCCTCCGATGTGACAGGCGCCCAGCAAGCGGGCAGAAGTGGCTGGGGTGGGGGCTGTGTGCTGCCACGGGCCGTGCACACCCACCCCCTCTGTAGGCGTCTCCAGGGCAGAGCAGGAAAGGTGGACACCACATTCCCGAAGGCCCCTGATTCGAGGATCAGGCACAGAATTCACTGCGGATCAGCAGGGACGAGAGAGCTGGGACCAGCCGGAGGTTCAACGGTGGCTCCCCAACATATACGTCCACCTGGAGCCTCCAGATGTGACCTCGTGGGGTGGCGGGAAAGGCGTTTTGAGGTTGTAATTAAGCGAGGGATGGGAGATGACCCCATCTTGGATCAGGGGGGCCCTAAACCCAATGGCACGTGTCCTTAGAAGAGGCAGACAGGAGACACAGACACGGAGGAGAAGCCACGTGAAGAGGGAGGCAGAGATGGGAGGGACGAGGCATCTGACTTCGGCTCAGGTCCTGACCTCCAGGTTCGTGGGTTCTAGCCCCGCGTTGGGCTCTGTTCTGACAGCTCGGAGCCTGGAGCCTGCTTCCCATTCTGTGTCTCCCTGTCTCTCTCTGCCCCTCCCCTGCTCGTGCTCTCTGTGACTATCTCTGTCTCAGAAAAAAAAAAAAAAAAAGATTCGAGAAAAAGTTAAAAATGGTAGCAGATTCAAATGCCCTACTTATTCAGTGATTTATTTCTCCTTCCTGTTTTAACTTCATCCTTTAGAAATGTTTCCATGGGTTCGAGCCCATGTGTCTGATGTGCCCGCTGTGGATCCGGTCTCCCTGTCTCTGTCTCAAAAGTAAATATCTAAAAATTTAAAGCCAGCAGGCTGGACAGGGTATCCTTCCCACGCCATGCGGCTTTCCCATATAAGTGCACAATTCTGTGGATGTCAGTCTGTCCTCCGAACGACCGCTGATTTGGGAACATTGCACGGCCCCCCCGAAAAAACACCCCACGTCCTGACCGCTCACCCCCACCACCCCCCCCCCGGCACCCTGCGTTCATGCACGGACCCCCTTTCTGTCTGATCACATTCGCCCATCGTGGACATTGCATCCAATCGAAATCATATGATACGTGGTCTCCCCCTCCCCCTTTAATTTGCGAGAACACAGAGAAATCCCGGGCATTAACTGAAGCATTACACTGAATCACACCTGGCCCTATTCTATCACATCCAACAAAGCTCTGCCTATCAATTAAACATGTCGAATTGCAGAAATAGGGCTTACCTTCTGCCCTGGAGGAAACTCAACCGGGACTCTGTCAGATCCCGAGAATATATCCAAAGTCCAGGAACGGGGCACCCAGTGCCTCCAGGGTTTTGGTTTTTAATGGCCCCGTTCTGTACGCCTTGTCTCCGCTTTATTTCATGATTTAACTCTTTCTGAATATTTTCCACGGCACACGTTGCAGAATAACACAGCCTCCGCCGTCAGAAGGGCTGCCCAGCGTCAGGGAATCCTTGCAAACAGGGCCGCGCTCGGCTTGGACGATGGGGAGACCACAACAGCGTTTCTCCGTGATTCGCGCGTCTTTCTTGACCCGCGTCCTCCCGGGAGTCACAGATGCGGCTGGCTAGATGAGTTTACACTTCCGATGAGATCTGAATGAGCCGCGATTCCCGGGGAACGTCCAGACTACGGAGGGCTATTCACCGGTTTGCGCTGAGGCATGGGGGTCACCGGGGAGGCTTAAGAAAATGAGCTTCGAGGCTGGGGGGAGGGGCGTGAGGGAAAGACAGATGTCCAAGTGGGAGAAGATGCACCCCCCCCCCAAAAAAAAAAAGTTTGTGACGTTCTAGCTTTGCGGCCCGCGAGGTCTTTTGGGAGCTCAGGATTGTGAGGGGCGGCAGGCAATTATGGGGCAACTTTTCCGAGCAAAACAGGACAGAAATTCTCCTGATTTCGTAGGCTGTCATCCCTGAAGACAAAGAGGACCCGGGGAGATCCAGAATACAGATCGAAGGCAGAGGAAAAAGGCACCCACGGCGGACACGAAAACAGAAAATCTTACAACAAAAGGCAGCCTTGTTCAACCACACGTCTGAGGGGGGCACACACGGCCAGTTCTGAAATTCACCTGCAGGTGAATGAGTTTCCGTTCCAAGAACTCTGACCTTTCTGTGAAACTCCAGCACCATTTTCCATTTTTAAACTTCTTTTCTCGTTGCCAAACAACATGGCTCTGTGTTGAGTCGTTGAGGTGTAGCTTCTATCATATTTCCTCCTCAAGGGTCCGTCCCCGGGACGCGTGCGTGAGTCCTGCCTGACCTGGAGAAACACGGGGGCTTCCACTCCTCAGTGTTGTGTTTTGTTCCTTCCCCCCGCTGTCTTCTGTGCTCCCTGACTTGGTTTTCACAAAAGGCATCTCCCAACTGTGATCCGTAGGAGCGATGGGAGAGCTGGCTGGGGAGTCAGAGACACGTACCCTTTGCTCTTTGCCGAGGAAACTGAGTCCCCGATTTTTCTGAGGTCCTGAGCCTCCTTGAAAAACACAATCAGAGGCGCCTGGGTGGCTCAGTCGGTTGAGGGTCCGACTTCGGCTCAGGTCACGATCTCACGGTTTGTGAGTTCGAGCCCCGCGTCAGGCTCTGTGCTGATGGCTCGGAGCCTGGAGCCTGTTTCAGATTCTGTGTCTCCTTCTCCCCCGCTCATGCTCTGTTTCTCTCTCCGTCAAAAACAAATAAACATTAAAAAAAAATTAAAAAAAAAAGAAAAACACAATCAGAGGGGGTTAATGGATGAGCTGTTGGGTCTATCCGTGTAACACTCTCCCAAGACTCAGGGCAGCGTTGGGGACACTATACGATCTCTTACACCATCGAGTTCTGGGCTTTCCCAACTGGGATGCTTAGCACAAAACTGCTCTGAAAATATTTGTGAGATAAATAAAGTGCACAGAAGGTCAGTCCAGACTGCTCACTTTTCCGTGGACTTGTCTGGCTTGTTCCTATTGCTTTGCGAAAGCTCTTTATATATTACGGCTGTGAACCCATGATCTTCTATGGTCTGTTGGGATCCCACTAACCACTTTGTGTCCTCAAATGTGTTACTCTTCCTGGTGGCTAAGAAAGACTTTTGCTGAGTTAAATTAAAAATTCGTTATCCAGGGACGCCTGGGTGGCTCGGTCAGTTAAGCTCAGGTCATGATCTCTCGGTTTGTGAGTTCAAGCCCCGCGTCAGGCTCTGTGCTGACAGCTCGGAGCCTGGAGCCTGATTCGGATTCTGTGTCTCCCTCTCTCTGCCCCTCCCCTGCTCATGCTCTGACTCTCTGTGTCTCGACAATACATGTTAAAAAAAAAAGAGAAAAGAATCAGGCAATCAGGCCAGCACAACCGATGGAATAATCTTAGAGCCTCGACCCCACACTTGCTTAACAGACACGCAACCTCCTAATGGGTCTTTGCCTGGATTCTTTGTTCTGTGCTGGAGATTTTTTGTGGATGGCACAATCATAGATATGCAATGACTGTATCCCATCTAGAACTTTTGTGTTTTTCATTTAATTTTTTGAGTAATCTGTACACCCAGCAGGAGGCTTGAACTCACAACCCTGAGGTCAAGAGCTGCGTGGCCTCCTCCCTGAGCTGCTCAGGCACCCCTCACATCTAGGGCTTTCTTCTTTTTTATGCTTATTTATTTTTGAGAGAGCAGGGGAGGGGGTGGGGCAGAGAGCGAGGGAGACACAGACTCGGAAGCAGATTCCAGGCTCCAAGCTGTCAGCACAGAGCCCGACGCGGGGCTCGAACCCACGAACCGTGAGATGGTGACCTGAGCTGAAGTCAGGCGCCGAACCGACTGAGCCCCCCAGGCGCCCCTCAAATCTAGGCATCTCCAAGGAGCCTCGGGTGCTGCCTCCAGAAGCACGCTCCCCAAATTGCTGGTGCCCATCGGCACGCGGGAACCGGACCCCGCTTTCCGCGGTACACGGCAGCTGCCAGAGGCTGATCGTTTTCGAAATGTCTGCTACAAACGTTGAGGCACAGCCAGGACGCTCGTCGGACGGGTTGGGAGAGAAAAAAATAATGAAAATCAAGGCTCACAATTACCTGTCATGGCTGTTACACTTACAGGTGAACAGTATCACTAATGAACCCCACACTCATGTCAGGCAGGGTTTTTTTTGGGGTTTTTTTGGGTTTTGTTTTTTTGTTTTTTTCCTCCAGCGAGCAAAGTGTTCAGGAAAGAGAGAGGCAGTGAATGATCGCAGGGGGCCATCCCTGATTCCCCGACACACAAGCAGACGTGACTTTCTCCTCTGTCTGCAGCACCGTGCGGACAGGCGGGGCAGGGGCCGAGGGCTCGGGGCCTTTGCACGCAGGGCACCCGGTCCCTAAATGCAGCAGGGGGGTTGGAGGGAGAGGGGTGTGCCCAGGCCGTGCGCATATAGGCGGCGAAGGCTTTCTTCATTCCCATTTTCCCTACTGGCTTGTGCGGACCCCTCTCTTACACACTTAAATGCATAGATCTCCCCAACCCCTGGCTTCAGGGTTTGGAGTGGACACACACACAACCCCATAAACGTATTGACTCCATTTACAGACAAGTCTATGAAAAACCCATACGATAGAGTTCGAAAACAAACAGGAAAAAAAAAAAAAAACAAAAAAACTTGATTGAAATAATCACAAAACTATTTTTCCTAGTCTAACTACAGCTGTGGGGCACGTTGCCATGGAAACCGCTTTCCTGGCTGGCTCGTCTGTAGCCAGAGGTCTCCAATGCACCGTCTGCCTGCTCTCGAGCCTGTATACGGCCAGCCCCGCGTACATAATGCCTCGCACATCAGCCGTGACTCCTGAAATGTGTCAGAAAACATTATCAGAAGGGGAAGGCCGGTGGTTGCGAATCCCCATAAATTTATAGATAATCAGGTCCTTAGCGGCTGCCAAAGGGTGGGACGGTCAGAGCCGCCGTGATGAGGGGTCAGCGACCCACACCGGGGAGAGGAGAGCGCTAACCATTCGGGGCCGTGCGCACTGTCTCAGCTCCTTTGCTCTGACCCGTTTACACCCCATCGGAGCGTAATCGCAGCCCCCCCATCCTTTTGCCTCTGCCAAATTTATTACCTTGTATCTGTTCCATACGTGCCCGTTCTGTTACAGGGAGTGAACGTATTCACCCCTTCCCCTCCTGTGTTTGTTTCAATCTCTCATGCGGAGCAGGTGACCCAGGATATATACGCATTCAGGGCGGCTTCTCTGACGAAATTAGTATTTCCCGTCCGCACAATATGATGCGTGATTTCATAAAACATTCTGGCGAGACGCGTAGCAGGAAAAGAAACAACAACAACAACAAAAAAAAACAAACAGAATGTCTTTTAAAAATGATCTTCGCCCGTAGAAATGATGGGATTACATCGCGGGTACAGTAAGTGTGGCTGTTTGAGTTCTCGGGGAGGCTGTCCCCCTGGGCTCATTTTCCCCCTAATTCCCACAGACTTGAAACCACACGGACGCGGGTGTGAGACTTCAACGCCCTGGGTCTTTTGGGGGGACTTTACAGTGTTTATTTCAGCAAGCTCTGCAAAGAAATGCAAGCTGACTTTTCCAGCCACGGCGATCCGTTCGCACATACGTTGTATTTGGATTCAGGCTTGAAGGACCCGACCCTTTCGCGGCTACATTTACGCCCTGCTCCAGACCAAACGCGCAAAGCAGAGCCTCCCAAGTTTTGTGACTTCTCTGCGTGGTGGGAACCTGGGGTTCTGAGCCTGGGGAGGTGAGGAAGGGAGTGTAACCGCCCCTCCCCCCGCCAGTCCCCGGGGGCTCAAGCAAACACACACACACACACACACACACACACACACATGCCCAGCAGAAGCGACTCCCTCTATAGGTTCCCCACCGGCCCTGGCTTTCTCAGCGTGCACACAAGGCTCCCCCGCAAAGCAAGAGGCAAGGAAACACAGGCACAGGCTTCCCTCCTGTCTGCCTGCCCTGAGATAATGTATAAAAACTCCACAACACCTGCGGCAAAATTAATGTTTCTGGAGGTGGAAAAAAAATTGTAAAGGTCATCGGAAAAATCAGGCACGGGAGGATAGCCAGGGCGCCGTGGGCAAACCCGAGCCAGAAAACGACGAGCCTGTCTGCTCGCAAAATAGAATACGAAGGCACACGGCGTCCCGCTGACCAAAGCACTGTGCTGTGGGTGCAGAATCAGAGAAGATGCCCCCACTCGGTCTCAGAACCCATAATCCTAAGCAATGAAATGGGGGTCTCAAAACCCCATCCGAGGACGGCTTCCTCGCCAAATGACGGGACTAGAAATTTACAGGGGGAGACGACGGGCGTCTGTCTCAGTCCTCGCCCCCAAAATAATTCCAGATGAAGAAAGAATTAAAGGGGCGTAGGGGGCGGGGGGCTCAGTTGGTCAAGCATCTGACTTGGGCTCAGGTCTTGATCTCACGGTTCATGGGTTCAAACCCTGCCTCGGGCTCTGTGCTGACGGCTCGGAACCTGGAGCCTGCTTCGGATTGTGTCTCCCTCTGTCTGCCTGTCGCCTGCTCATTCTCTCTCTCTCTCTCTCTCTCTCTCTCTCTCAAAAATAAATAAACGTTAAAAAAATTTTAGGGGCAAAAAAAAATTTTTTTAGGGGCGCCTGGGAGGCTCAGTCATTTCAGCATCCAACTTCAGCTCAGGTCATGATCTCGCGGTTCATGAGTTCAACCCCTGCATCAGGCTCTGTGCTGACATCTTGGAGCCTGGAGCCTGCTTCAGATTCCGTGTCTCCCTCTCTCTCTGCCCCTCCCCTACTCACGCTCTCTCTCTGTCTCAGAAATAAATAAATATTAAAATAAAAAAGAAAGAATTAAACACACAACATGACATCATGGAAGAAGCAGCAAAAGCAAAGGAACGTCAAACCATCTTCAGCAGGGAAAGTCTTTCTAAAGACGTCAGAAATGCTAGCAGACATTCGGGGATTTGCTAGCACGCGGCACGACGTGAAAATTTAATACTTGCATATAAAACACATCCGTAATGAAATGAGAGCGGAACCGGGAATGTGGGAAAGCTACACAGAAGCCATGCGAGGGAAGCGTTAATTTTGTTAATGTGCAAAGAGTCCCTATGTTTTAATACAGAAAAAAAAAAAATGAGGCCACAGAAAGTGGCATAAGATGGGAACCAGCGGCTTCAGTAAAAAGAAATACACACGTCTGTGAAAACCACAGAAAGGACGTCCGATCGCCGGCTAGGCGGGTTGCGTGCAATTTCGAAAATAAGCCCACAGAAGAAAGGCCACGTTTCTCCGGGCACGGGGGCAGTCACGGCGTGGTTGACGTGGGGCCCCAACATCCAGCACGTCGTTGGAAAGACCGTCATTGGCACAGCCTCCCCGGAAGGCACATCGGTCGGGATGGAACACGTTTGTGCCACGTGATCCACGCGTGGCGTCCCGTGGGCAGGTGCACAGCTACGAGGACACATGTCCACTCACCCCGTGCACAGGGGTGGGGACAGCCCCGGGGAGGCAATGCTGGAAAATTGGGAGCCATTTCCCATTCATCCGCAGGGAGCAGGGCCACGTTTTGTGGTTTGTGCGTGGCCTGGAATACTACGAAGCCATTAACAGGAACAAGGTTGTCCGATGACCTGGGCAGTGGGGGGACGGGACAGAAAGATGTCCGGGCGGGGACAGAAGTCCCGTGGCCACACGGCCTGGACTGATCTTGTCAGAGTCCCTCTCGTCTCGCCCCCTCGTGCTGCTCTTTGGATGCGAACCATCACTCAGAGCTCGTCCTGTGGGACGTGAGGCTCCCCCTGCACACCTGAGATTCCACTGAGCTGAAGGCGTCGCTCGCCTGTGTGTTTGCGGGAACGGAGTCCCGTGCACACGCAGCTCAGGGACAGGGGACCGTGCTGTCCGAAATCAGCGATGAGGAAAGATTCGGCCGAAACCACGGCCCAGCCCAGAGAAACCACTTCTTCAGCAACAGGCAGTGGTCGGATTGCACTGCCCTCTGGGCGTGACTTGCTAATTTTACGAGAAGGCAATTTCAGTGTTAAAAGGGGGGCTGTGACTGGTTTGGGCACCTCTGTAGGACAGTCCTGGGGTAGCTGTGGGAATTCCCATAAACTGGAGGCTTAGCACCACAGGAACTCATCCTCCCCCAGCTCTGGAGACCAGAAGTCTGAGAACCAGGCAGGGCAGGGCCACTGAGATCCAGGAGGGTCAGGGCTTCTGAGACCCAGGAAGGGCAGGGCCGCTGAGATCCAGGCAGAGCAGGACCCCTGAGATCCAGGCAGGGCAGGGCCTCTGAGATCCAGGAGGGGCAGGACCATTGAGATCCAGGAGGGGCAGAGCTTCTGAGATCCAGGCAGGGCAGGGCCGCTGAGATCCAGGCAGGGCAGGGCCTCTGAGATCCCGGCAGGGCAAGACCCCTGAGATCCAGGGACGGCAGGGTCCCTGAGATCCAGGCAGGGCAGGGCCTCTGAGATCCCGGCAGGGAAGGGCCACTGAGGTCCAGTCAGGGCTGTGCTCCTTCCAGAGGCTCCAGGGAAGGGTCCTTCCTGCCTCTCCCTCTTCTGGGGCTCCAGGCGTCCCTGGGCTCGTGGCCGCGTCCCTCCCGTCTCTGCCTCCCTCTTCACGTGCCTTCTTCTCTGTCTGTGTCTCCTCTTCTGTCTCTTAAGGCACCTGCCATTGGACTTAGGGGCCCCTGATCCAGGATGGGCTCATCCCAGATCCTTCACTTACTCCCATCTGGTACCAACTATGTTCCAGTTCACAGGTGTGGGGTCAGGGTGCAGACACATCACTGATTACAGGCGCCTCTCGATGAAACCGTCCCGAGCTGCTGTGAGTGCAGTATTCCAGGCACTCAACACTCCCCTAGAGTCCCGTCCTCTGCTTCTTCACAGTTTCCTGCGTAGAAGTCAGCATCGTTCGCAAAAAAGCAAAACGAATGACAGTTAACCTGCATTTGCCTGTTTGAATGTCTGTGTAGACACGCTTCTGTAGAACCACCCGGGCCTTTCCCTCAAGGCTGTTATTCCTGAAACCACACCTTGCAATCCTGCGCCGGGGTGTTGCAAATTCACCCTTGAGTGAACAGCCTCCGTGTTCGCTGGGTTCCTTGTAGCCGCTCAGGCCTGAACCCCCAAGTCAGGGGGTCATGGGGGGGGTGGGTGGTGGGAGCAGGAAGGCATAGTGAGGGGAGGCTACCAAGGGACCTCTTGCAGGAGCTGGTCACCCAGCAGACGGGGGGCCTGTGGATGGGGAGCGGCGTGTCTGTGGGGAACACACAGCACGTCCTATCTATTCCTGACTAGCGTCTGGACCCAGCAGGTGCACAGAAATGCCACAGGCCACGTCAAGGCATTCAGTCACGGTGATGCCACTCTTGCTGGAACTAACATCACGGGGGGGCAGGTGCATCCAGAATTGCCCAGGCCCACCCAGCAGGTGGGCCACCCAGCTCCGTTTGGACTCAGGCATGTTCTACCGACCTTTTCCCGCCAGCCGGTCTCAGCCCAGGAAGCAACGTGCCTCGAAGCTGCAAGCAAAGCAGAGGAACCCCGTCCGCCCCCCGCCCCCCACCCAGGGCTGAGGGACCGAGATAGGAAAACACCTGCAGCCGTGAGCAGGACGGGTCTGCTGTGCGTGTTGCTGAAGGACGAGAAAACCAAAAGCACTTGTACAAAGTGTATTCGTACCCCACACACTCCTGGGAAGCCTCCTATGAAAAACAAGGAAGTTCACACCCCAGGAACGATCAGCACAACAAAAGGTCAAACCCTTGGGACAGTGGGATCCAGGAAACACTGAAAGGAGGCAATGCCCAGGGGTGAGAGTGATCGGGGAGGGGTGTCCCTGACTCCCCCCTCTGCGGGCTCCCCAGATGCCCCGAGTGTCCCCAGGACCCACACCTGGCGGGCAGGGGCCTCGCGGCCTCAGGAAAGACAAAGGATGAACACAGAGGGATAGCCAGTGGGTGGGGGGACGGGGCATGAGGGAGGGTGTCCTTCTGGGGGACGCACACAGTAGGGATGCTTAAACTCGGTTGGTCTTCCTGTGTGAATTTCACCTCAATTAAAAAAATAATAACTGATTCTCAAAAAATAAAAAATGGGGAGAGACAGTGAAGGGACCGGGGCAGTCCTGAGAGCTGGGGTTGGGGGGGCAGGGCCAGGAC
The DNA here is from genome assembly GCF_018350195.1 of Panthera tigris. NCBI lineage: Eukaryota > Metazoa > Chordata > Mammalia > Carnivora > Felidae > Panthera > Panthera tigris. Next base: position 375,526 of record NC_056677.1, on the reverse strand, counting down.
GACACAGAGGCCTGAGACCCTACTCTGGTCCACCCTGAGCTGAGTCGCATCCTCGTCAATGTGTCTAAAGCCACCAGGATGAGCCCGCCTACACTCGGTGCAGCCCAGTTTGTAACACTGTAGCAACATTGTAGACATTTGCTCCTGGGTTCTAACCATCTTATCTCAGGTGCCAGATTTTCTAACCGGGAGGAGGTCACAGGGGCCCTTGGGAAGGTCACGGGGCCCTTGGGAGGTCACGAAACCCATATTCTGTGCTCGATATTTCCGCAAACCTGAAACTTCTTAAAAGAAAAGAAACAAGAAAGCAGTTCACTAAACAACAACGACAAAGCAAACAAGGTGACTGTGGGACATACAGCTGTGCCCCCAAGGTCACACACCCCAGCCCTGGACGGGCCATCCCCGGACGGTCCCTTGGGGTACCCGGGACTCCTCAGTTTTGTCTCCCCAGGAGCCGGCTGAGACCGGGACAGACGGACGTCCCCGTTCGGGTGTCCGCCTTCTTGCGTATTTTTCACAGAAACAGGGGAGGGGCACAGCGTGTGGGAGAAGGGCCACGGCCACGTAAATGTGCAAACGCCAGGTGTTCGTGCCGTCACTTTCCTGGGACCGCAGAGACACAGTTTAAAAAAAAAAACAAAGCCACCAGGATGTGGCTGTGAGCGGATTGCTCGTGTCAGAGAAAATTGTATCTGGGGCAGCACCACCTGCAAAATTCGAAAATCAGCATTCCAAAAGAGGGTCACGTCCTGACTTGGGAGAGAAATGAAGCCGGGTGCCGTCCACCTGCGGGGAGCTGGGCCCTGGGCAATTAGAGGCAGCAGGCGGCCCCAGTCGGTGCTCACGCAGGGCTAATGGCAGGAGACAGGGGTCCTGAGTGGGGGGCGGCCGGGTCCCCCCGGGATGCAGGACGGAGATGCGGGGAGGCTGCAGGCGGGGATTGGAGCTCGTTACGGGGGCCGCCCGGCCTCCGCGACAGCGGCCAGGACTGCTGGGTGAGGTCGGCCCCGGGGGAGAGGTGCCCGGAGACCCCTGGCCGGCCGGGGCTGCGGTCGGTGGCTCCCTGACGCTGTGGGATGGGAGACGGTCTTCAGGGAAAGAGGAACCTTGTCCTATTTCCTGGGCCTCCGCAGTCATGACGTTCTCGTCGCCGTGAGACCGGGTGAGAAAACCAGCCTGTTGTCCACACACCTCGACAATTGGATGGGGACCCAGAACCAGGGTGCGTGGCCCTGTCCCCCCCCCCCCCCCCGGTCCCTTCGGAGGAGACGCGAGGGTGCACATGACGTAGGTGCACCCGCTTCACACGGCCCACGTATCTCTCGGATCAACAGCACGAATCGGGGTGTCCCCCCCCCCGGCTCTGTGCACCTTCAGGACCGGGCGATGCTGGGATGTGGGGCGTCCTGGGTGCCGAGGAGTTGGAGCGCTGTGTCGGGGGCCCACCCACCAGATGCCAGGAGCATCGTCCCCAGTCGTGAGCCCCCAAAGTGAAGCCTCCCACGTCTTCCTCCCCCTCCCGGGGACCTTCCCAAGCACAGCCCAGTTCATCCCAAGCCCTTTGCCCTCAGACCTGAACGTTCTGCCCCGAAATGCACCTGCTCGGCGTGGCCACCTGCCCGCGTCCCCTGAGGCTCGGCCGCCCCATCCTCTTGGGAAAGTCCCCCCGGAGCCCTGCGCCCCCACACGCCCCATCTCACAGGTGCGTGACACAAAGGCCCATGGAAGGAGGGGTGAGGTGAGGATGACACTCTTGAGGACGCCCCGGAGGCCGCTTCGTCCGCTCTGCTACCAGAGATGCCTCTCCGGGGAGAAGAGCCACGGCTGTGTTTCCTGAGCCCAAAGAAGCTGTCAGCTCCAGAGCCCAGCATCTGCTGATGTCCCCGGAGAAGCTCTGCACATGACGTAGTGACAGCAGTCCCACGAGGGACACAGAAATGTCCCCTCTGCGCTCTGTTTTCCGCTCACATGACAATTTGGAAATGGGCAGCAGGTGCTACAGGGCACCTGCTGAGAATAGAAGCTTTCCAGACACCTGCTGGAGTGAATGAGTGAATGGATGAATGAATGAATGAGAGAATGAGTGAATGAGAGAATGAGTGAATGAGAGAATGAGTGAATGAGAGAATGAATGAGTGAGTGAATGAGTGAGTAAATGAATGAGGGGATGAATGAGTGAATGAATGAGTGAGTGAATGACTGAATGAGTGAATGACTGAATGAATGAGTCAATGAATGAGTGAATGGATGAGTGAATAAATGACTGAATGAGTGAGTTAATGAGTGAATGAGTGAATGAATCAATGAGTGAATGAATGAGTGAATGAAACAATGAGTGAATGAGTGAGTGAATGAATGTGAGTGAATGAATGAGTCGATGAATGAGTCGATGAATGAGTGAATGGATGAGTGAATAAATGACTGAATGAGTAAGTTAATGAGTGAATGAATGAGTGAATGAATCAATGAGTGAATGAATAAATGAATGAATGAGTGAATGAGTCGATGAATGAGTGAATGGATGAGTGAATAAATGAGTGAGTGAATGAGTGAATGAATGAATGAGTCAATGAATGAGTGAATGAATGAGTGAACGAGTGAATGAATGAGTGAGTGAATGAGTGAGTGAGTGAATCAATGAATGAGTGAATGAATGAGTCGATGAATGATTGAATGGATGAGTGAATAAATGACTGAATGAGTAAGTTAATGAGTGAATGAATGAGTGAATGAGTGAATGAAACAATGAGTGAATGAGTAAATGAATGAGTGAATGAATGAGTGAATGAGTCAGTGAATGAGTCAATGAATGAGTGAATGAGTGAACGAGTGAATGAATGAGTGAGTGAGTGAATGAATGAGTCGATGAATGAGTGTCTCGTCTGACCCGGTCTTCATAGGAGCCCACCGTGTAAACCCATTCCAAGAAAGGACGTCGGGGGGCCCACATCCCTCTGCACCCCACTCTTGGCCACCAGGACACCCACAGACACCAGGTCTCCCGGGAGCAGCATTTGGAAGCCACCGACCAGAGGAAACGAATGCACATCCTGCATGTCAGCTGTCACCCGACCAACGGAGCCTCTTGAGAGGTCTTTGCTGAGAACGGGACGGAACAGAGCACAGAATCTCGGGAGCACCTGAGTCTCACGTCTTGGGTTCCATGCTGACCCCAAAACAGAAATGTCCGTACCCTCACTCCCACCTCTGTGCCCAGGACCTTATTTGGAAACAGGGTCTTTGCAGATGTGAAGAAGGATCTCAGATGAGCCCAACCTGGAGGAGGGGGGCCCTGAATCCAATGACCAGGGGTCCTTGTAGCAAACACAAGAGGAGACACAAACACAGAGGAGACGCCGCGTGAAGGGGGAGGCACAGACGGGAGGGACGCGGCCACGATCCCAGGGGCGCCTGGAGCCCCAGAAGCTGGAAGAGGCAGGAAGGAGTCTCCCCCGGAGCCTCTGGAGGGAGCACAGCCCTGCCTGGGTCTCAGCAGCCCTGCCCCGCCTGGATCTCAGTGGCCTTGCCCCGCCTGGATCTCAGTGGCCTTGCCCCGCCTGGATCTCAGTGGCCTTGCCCCGCCTGGATCTCAGTGGCCTTGCCCCGCCTGGATCTCAGGGGTCCTGCCCTTCCTGGATCTCAGGGGTCCTGCCCCCCCCCCGCCCTGCCTGGACCTCAGAGTACCAGTGTCCAGAGCTGGGGGAGGATGCATTCCTGTTATGTGAAGCCCCCAGGGTGTGGGAACCTATCACAGACACCCCAGGCCGAGAGGCAGGTCAGTAATGTCCTTTGAAAACTGCCGAGGTCGGGCCAGCTGAGCTCTGACAGCAGGTTGACACACGACTGCGGGTCTCAGAGGACAGTGTGACGTTATCCCGCAAGAAGGCGGAAGACGCAGGCTCTGGATGTAAACGGACAACCCAGCCGCCCCCCCCCCCACCCCCGAGGAAGAAGAAAATAACGGGCAGGGAGGCTGGTTCCGGACGTAGTTGGGAACGTACAAGATGGTAACCGTGTCCTCCTGAAGCGTTCTGCTCCAAAGTTAATATTTGTCCTCCCGGAGCTTTGGGAAGTGACTCATCCCAAAAATATGCCCTGGAGTCGCTCCCGGGGACGTGCGGTCAGCACCGTCCCTGCGGCCGTGGGTGACCACGCGGGCTTCTCGGTAGGTCCTCCTTATGGTGACTCATCCTTGGACGGCTCGGCCCCTCTCGCCACCTCTAAAGGGGCTCCTTCCGGGGACATCCGGGCCCAAATAGTCACCAGGCATTGGCTCAGCACCTAAATTATAGGGACATCTGGGGGGGGGGAAGGTAAGAGGCACAGAGTCTGCAGGGTCAGGTGTGCGTGCTGGCGGGTGAGCGAAGTTCTGATTGAAGCCAGGGGGCCAGGAGGAGAGAGGTTGACCAGGTAGATAAGCGGGCAAAGAGCTCTCCGGGCAGGACCACGACCCGTGCAAAGGCCCTGAGGCAGGACCTTTGCAAACCTGTGTTTGGTTTGTTCAAGGAGCAGCCAAGAGGCTGGCGTGCGTGTGACCTGAAGAGTCACGGGCAGAAGGAGGATGAGGGAAGGAGGCACGGGGTGGCGGGGTCACTGGAGGCTCTGGATGCCAGGAGAGTACTTAGGGGTCAGACCTGTTCGTCCCGATACCCGGACCCTCACCCTCCCACCTGGATCCTCAGCTTGTTACCTGATCCCTGGAGTCTCCCGCTTCCCCCCCACCGATCCCTGGGACCTCCCTGCCAGGTGGATTGCCTCTCACACCCGTCAGGTCGAAAGGCATCTTCAGGGGACACTTTGGTCCTCCTCTCCCGGGAGGGAGGGAGCAGTCACAGATATGGAGACATGAGCAGCGAGAACCAGCTCCAGGAATGGCCCCAAATGCAGCGGGGACCTGGGAAAGTCAGATCCCAGGCACACGGACCGCGGGACAGCCCCTGGGAGGTCTCTGCAGAGGGACCTGTCATGCACACTGCTCCGCAACCCTCAAGCCTGGCCTCACCCGCCGGTGCCGATGCTCCCTCGGCCGGCGTCCTCGCAAACCTCCCAGTGACGCGACTCAACGAGCAGCCCCCTCAGCTCGACCCAGAAACTGTCCGCAGAAAGTCGACACGGACTTGAAACGAAATGGTCATGTGCAAGCATCACGAGTGTGAAATTGATTCCACAATTCCAGACGTGAAGGGAGAGGCCTCTCGGGTCGATGGCCAGTCACTGTCGTGGATGCTGGTGGTGGGACATTGGCCACAAAGTGCTGTTTCCTTCCACTGCTGGGTGATCCCGTCTCTGGAAGTGAATCTCTCTCTCTCTCTCTCTCTCTCTCTCTCTCTCTCTCACGGTCTCTGTCTGGGTCTCTCTGTCTCTCCTTCCTTATTTAAGTACACGCACACAGGGTATGCTTTTCTGTTCTGCACAGTGTAAAAATGGTTTGCACATGTTTTTTCCTTCTGTTGATGAATCAAAATCTCTCTTCTTCCCTTCCCGTCTATCCATCCATATCTGTCTACCTGCCTATCTATCCATCCATCACCTACCCATCCATCCATCCATCCATCCATCCATCACATATATCTATTATCTATCTATCTACCCATAATCTATCCATCCATGCATCACCCATCCATCCATCTTATGTATCTACTATCTATGTATCTATGTATCTATCTATCCATCACCTATCCAACCATCCATCCATCCATCATATGTATCTATCTATCTATCTATCTATCTATCTATCTATCTATCCATCTACCCATCCATCCATCATATCTATCTATCCATCCATTCATCCATCCATCATATGTATCTATTATCTATCTAATCTATCTATCTAATCATCTATCACCCATCCATCCATCATCCATTATATCTATCCATCCATCCATCCATCATCCATTATATCTATCCATCCATCCATCCATCCATCCATCATATCTATCCATCCATCATCTTTATCTATTATCTATCTACCTATCTATCTATCTATCTATCTATCTATCTATCTATCTATCATCTATCTATCCTTCCATCCACCCATCCTATCTACCTATCTATCCATCCATCCATCCATCCATCTTTCCATCTATCCATCCATCCATCCATCCATCCATCATACGTATCTATTATCTATCTATCTATCTAATCTATCTATTCATCTATCACCCATCCGTCCATCCATCACCCATCCATCCATTTATCCATCACTGTCATCTATCCATCTACAATATATATTAACCTACCTATGTGCTGGTCTCCATCCCCAGTATGGTAAAAGTTAACCTTTTGTTCATATCACATGCTACATAACTTAAACGCTCCTGGAAATATTTGCCTAATTAAAGCCAAACATAGGACAAAGCAAAGTCTTCTGTCTGACGTTCAGGACCACATGCTAACCATCGACTGCGTCCTCAAACCAAAACATCTGTGGGTTCACACACACTCTCCCATGGGCTTGTCCTGGGGTTTGTCTGTAAACCCCGCACAGCCCTCTCTGCCCCCAGACCCACCTCCCTCCCTGGGGGGCCCCCGCTCAGTGCTGAGTGGGTGTGGGGCCTCTTCACCAGCGAACAGGAAGGCATCTCGAGGCTTCTCCCATCAACTCCCAACACTAAACAGCCTCCTGATAAGTTCCATCCACGGGACTCTCTTCACCCTCTTCTGGGGAAGAAACACGTGATTGGAACCAGATTTACGTCCATGCACATGTTTTATGTCAAGACCTATGAGACCGACATGAAAAGGCCCCTGGAATCCTATCATCACCAGCACCAGCCAGAAACTGCAAAGGAAGACAGGAATGTCGGGGGGCCCATTGTGAGCCAGAGGGGATACGGCTAGGGTGAGCAGGACCCTTGCCCAGCGCTCCCCGTCCTGGTGACATCACCCCATGCCCCGGTCACGTCCTTCACTCCAGCCCTCCCCGTCCTGGTGACATCACCCCATGCCCCGGTCACGTCCTTCACTGCAGCCCTCCCCATCCTGGTGACATCACCCCATCCCCGGTTCACGTCCTTCACCTGTAGCTTTTTTGTGGCAGGAGGACCCAGCTGCCATCTTCCCAGTAATGAGGCCGCTATGGTGCCTGCACTCCTTGGTGCTATTTTGGGGGGCATGAGTTTGGAGCCCATACACGTCCACCCACAGTGGAGCCACGCTTTGGGCAAGTCACTGGGACACCCTCAGCCTCAGTGTCCCTAGGTGTGAAAAGGGCGTAAGACGTATCTCAAGAAGCCACACCGAGCATCGTGTGGCCGGCCGCTCGCGGGACATCGGTGAGGACTCTGCCTCGTCCACAGCATTCTTGTCCCTTCCACACAGAGCCGGACCTGTTGGCACATTGATCAAGCATCTTGGCCACAGCCCCCTCGTTCACACTGTGCCTCTGCCCACACCCTGAGCTCAGACGCCCGGCCTCCAGCATGGCGAGAAATACATATGTTGTGGCGTCCCGAGCCAATGAACACGGCGTCCAGGGTCACACGGCCAATGTGGAGACGGGTGCATGCCTGGGACAGTTCTGAGCACGCAGGCTTGAGCCAGGACCCTGCTGGAGAACGGGAAGACAGAACAGACACAGTCTGGAACACGTCCTTGCAGGCAATCAGGTGGATGGATTTGCAGAAACATTGGGTGTCCTCCCAAGAAGATGGCCATGGGTTGGACTCCTGGTTTCCACGGCAACCAGCAGGAAGGGGAGGGAGTGGATGGGGGGAGGGATGCCATATTGACTCACTGCCTCTTGGATCCGGCTGGACCTTCTCCAGTCCTTCCAAGCCACTGGCATCCAGGGGGCTCCCCAAGGCCTGAGGCCACCCACCAGTGCCCAGGGGGCTCCCCAAAGCCCCAGGCCACCCACCGGTGTCCAGGGGACTCCCAAAGCACCTTTGGCTTTGCAGGCAGGCTGCTCAGGCTTCCAGAGAACTCAGACAAGGTGTTCTCCATGAGCTTGCATCGTCATCTGGGACCTGCCGACAAGGTGGGACCCAACACATCAAGTGTCCGCTCTGGGAGAAGATTTCCCACAGGTTTTGTGCCCTGTTCAGACCAAAGGGAGCCACGTGGCTCCCACAGAGGAACACGATGCAGGGAGGCTTGGGGGGAATGTGCAGGGGCTGTCAGGGAAGGGCCAGACACCCCTCATTCAACTTCCGCAGGACGTGTCACTCACCCGGGCTGTGACACGACCTGGAAAATCATCAGCTAAGTGCACACGTTGCCAGAAGACCCTTAAAGACACCGGCATTTGTTCCCCTGTCGCAGAACAGGCATAAAGCCCATTCACGTCACCGGGACCCACAGGTGCACCTCAGACATCCCGTCCCCGGCAAACCAGCATACCCGCGACTGCCCCGAATTGGCTCTTACCTTACACACAACACCAAGGGGGCAGTGAGAAGGAGTCCCCACGCAAGCAAGATTCATGATGGGTCGGGGAACAGGCAGCGGGGCAAAAAATCGATTAAAACAAACCCCATGGGCTAAAAAGGAATAAAGAGACAGAGAGTTTACCTGACTCCTGACAAATTAAATCTCTGACATCCGTTTTTATGTCATATTGAAATTTTTCCGTAGCAACTTTTAGCACTTGGGGATTTAAAAAAAAAATGCACAAGTCAGATACTAGCTTTGAAATCCTGAGAGCTGTCAGATCTTTCTACCTCAATAAATTATTTTTTTTCCCCGTCTGTTCAAGCAAACAGTGTGAGTGGTTCAGGGACATCGGGGAAAGAGACCAGGCGGGGCATATCGCAACAAGGGGACCCTCCGCCCTCCATCGCTAACACAGCTCGCTGCTGGCACAGGTGCACACGGGGCCCCAATGACACGTCCCAAAAAGACGGTGGATGGCCGTCCCCAGCAGATGACGTTTGCCGTGGTTCTGTGAGAACGTCACCATTCCCATTGAGACGGAGTGGCTGCGTATCTGTGGGGCGGCCCCTCGTCCCACCAAATCGCTGTTGTGTTTGAGTCTGCATGCTGAACTCCCGCCCTTGTGTGCTCACGTTGGGACAAACACCAGCAGACGATGCCCAGAAAGAGGCGGATGGCTCTAAGCGTGTGCATCTGTGCAAAGAGAGCAAACCGGTGTCCCCACCGCTAGTGAGGTCTCAAAAAGCAGGAGAGATCAGCGTGTGTCATTGCACATAGTAGGTGTTCAACAATTGTTCCACTGTTTATTATTATTATCATTCCCACTGCTTTCCCCTGTAGGTTTTCTTGTAAAGACTAATGTGACCTGTGCCATTAGTGTCACCTGTGGGGTGAGTCTCTGTGTGCTTCTGGGGAATACTTCTAAGACAGGTGGTTTAGCGAGAAAAGCATATTTAGACACTTACATACCACCAGGCAATGTGATATCATGTATTAAGTTTTAACACACATACACATACACACACACACACACACACACACCCCAAAACAGGTCCAAATGCACCGAAATACACAGAAAATTTCTGGAAGGGCATTCACAGAGTGACAAAGTGGTACTTATCTCTGGGGAGGACATAAGGCACGAAAAGAGTTCTTAAGGAGGCTTCCAACTTTATTTGGACTGTGTCAATTCTGTTTAGCAAGCAAACATCTTAAGGTACTTTCTTGAGAATTTGAAAATCAATATATTGTCTTTGAAGATAATAAAGGAATACAAGAGTCAGAGTAAACATCGTGTTTGTTAAAGAATATTTTTGTATATTTACATCTGTCCCTCACTCATCCTTGTATCAATCCACCCATCCATCCATCCATCCATCCACCCATCCATCCATCCATCCACCTATCTACCCATCCATCCACCCATCCATCCATCCATCCATCCTTCCATCCACTCAACCACCCATCCATCCATCTACTCAACTACCCATCGACCCAACCATCCATCCATCCACCCATCCATCCACCCATCCATCCATCCACCTACCTATCCATCCATCCATCCATCCATCCATCCACCCATCCATCCATCCATCCTTCCATCCACTCAACCACCCATCCATCCATCTACTCAACTACCCATCGACCCAACCATTCATCCACCCATCCATCCACCCATCCACCCATCCATCCTTCCATCCATTCAACCACCCATCGACCCAACCATCCATCCATCCATCCATCCATCCATCCATCCATCCATCTATCCACCCATCCATCCATCCATCCACCTATCTACCCATCCATCCACCCATCCATCCATCCATCCATCCTTCCATCCACTCAACCACCCATCGACCCAACCATCCATCCATCCATCCATCCTTCCATCCACTCAACCACCCATCCATCCATCTACTCAACTACCCATCGACCCAACCATCCATCCATCCACCCATCCATCCACCCATCCATCCATCCACCTATCCATCCATCCATCCATCCATCCATCCATCCATCCACCTACCTATCCATCCATCCACCTACCTATCCATCCATCCATCCATCCATCCACCCATCCATCCATCCATCCTTCCATCCACTCAACCACCCATCCATCCATCTACTCAACTACCCATCGACCCAACCATTCATCCACCCATCCATCCACCCATCCATCCATCCATCCTTCCATCCGTTCAACCACCCATCGACCCAACCATCCATCCATCCATCCATCCATCCATGTATTCATCCATCCATCCATCCATCCATCCATCCATCCATCCTTCCATCCACTCAACCACCCATCCATCCATCTACTCAACTACCCATCGACCCATCCATCCATCCATCCTTCCATCTACTCAACCACCCATCCATACACTCATCTAGCATCCATCCATTCATCCATCCATCCGTCCCTCCATCCACCCATCCATCCATCCACTCAACCACCCATCCATCTACTCAACTACCCATCGACCCATCCATCCATCCATCCATCCACCCATCCATCCACCACCCACACAGCTAGCCAGCCACCCATCCAACCACCATACACACAATCTACACCCATCCATCCACCCGTCTACCATTCACCCACCCACTCATCTTCCCACCCATCCAGTCACCCATCCATCCATTAACATATATAAAACACCTAAAGTAAACGGACCAAACTATTAAAAGTGATTACCTCAGGATAGCAAAATCACAAATTCACTTTCATTGTTTTATTTTTGACACGTCCCAGATTTCAATGGTAGACACGTATTGCTTTTGTAGACACAAGATTCCGCCCAATAAACGATACTTAAGAATTAGAGCTGATTACATTCATGAACAAAATATGTAACCTTTTTAAGTGAGACTGGAATGAAAATGGGATGAGTTGTGTTTCTGCAGATGGTAAGTTCTCATTAACACAGTGATGGGCCCAGACGTGTAACAGGCTGTGGGCACAGGTGGGACTCCAGGTGAATGGGAGTTGGTCTTTCTGCCCTGGAGTCAGAAGCCCTGGATTCCAGTCCCACCCTTGGGCCCGACCTGTGCCCTCCTGGCACGGCCTAAGCTCGGCCTCAGTTTCTCCATCTTTACGTGAGCAGAAGGGGACACACGACTCTCAGGGAGGCATGGTTGCTTGTCTCAGTGCTGGAGGCTGCATGCTGCCCTTCTTCTCCTTCTTTCCCCGACCTCTGCCTCCCCCAGTTGTGGGAGAAGGCTTTGGTGACAATCTGCTTTCAGATTAAAGGACTCTGGCTGACGCTATTGGAGTGCCCTTGAGTGTGGAAGCCCACAGTATGGAGATCTCAGGTCCTGCCACGCTTGTTGGAGGACATTTGCGATCTCGTGGGGCTGGAGAACCAGGGAATGTTGGGGGAGACGGCGTCTGAACTCGAAATCTAAGGGCAAGGAGCATGGAGGAAGACCTCTAGAGACCTCCACCCCACGACCCTCCTGGGTAACAAATGACCCCTGATTACAGCATTTGTAAATGGAAGAGTGGAAAGGGCAGACACAGTGAGGGAAGTGGAAATACTTTGTGCAATCGGGAACACACAGAATGCGAGACGCCCGTCGTGGTTTCGAGGTCTTTTCAGCGGAGGCATTTGTGTGTTTGTTCTGCGTGGGAGACGCCCTTATGGACTTTGCAGAAGGACTGAAGGGCGTGAGCTCTTGTCTAGAAACCACAGCAGGGGTAGAGAGCCCCCTCGTGAACACCAGGGAGGATAGCTTCATGCAGCACAGAAGGTGTGTCATGGGAGGGCCAACACGGGGTCTGACGTGGGGCACAAGGTCCTGCGAGGATTCAGATCTCAAACAAGTTGGCGTTCCCCGGCTGCAGGTGGCATAATAGCCAAGGCACCTTCATCATGAGCTTCTCCGTGATGGCAACTTTAAAAACAGAAGCAAAGGGAGCTTTGTAAAGTAGATTTTGCACAGAACTCACGTCCAGGGACGCTTGGCTCTGTCTATGAGAAGCCAAGCATGCAGGCCATTGATGTTGCAATATCTGAGCTAGGTCTACTGAGCGCCCCAACTCCTACGTGTTTTCGAGGGACACTCAGCAAGGACTGGAGATGTTCCTGAGAGTCAAATCAGACTGGGCTGGGTGCTCCTGGCATGTGGTGGGTGGAGACCAGAGACTGCTCAGCGCCCTGCGATGCACAGGACGCCCCACGTCAGAGTCACCCGGCCCCAGATGTCAGCAGCGCTAAGGCTGAGAAACCCTGCTCCTGCCTGTCTACGGCAGTGGCTTCCAAGTGGGGGCCGTGTTCTCCCTCCCAGGGAACACACGGCAATGCCTGAGGACACTTCTGGTGGTCACCACCTGCTAGAGGGAAGAGGGCACTTCGGCATGTGGTAGCAGGTGTATCCTGGGGACAGTGCCCAACACTCCATGTTGCACAGCATGCCCCACAACCAACACTTTCGTGGCTCCCATGTCAGCAGGGCTGTGACTGAGAAACCCTCATCAGTGGTGTCAGAGTTATCCGGAGAAATGCGGACGTTCAGGAAGCCCTTGGCATGGAGACACAGAGACCCTGTGCCCAGCCGCATCACTCCGCTCTCGCACCCATTCTCCCTGTCTCACCCGTCACCCGCCGTCTCCTTCCCCCTCCCTCCCGTTTCATTTGCACACATCCAACTGGTGACAGAAAGGAAATGCCTGAAACAGTGTTTGGAGGCACCTACTTAAAGGAGCTTTGTAACACAAAGGCAGGATCCGGACAGGCGAGATGTACAATGGCTTATTTATTGGACTTGAAACGTGATTGTGTCATGAGAACACTGCTGTGTGGCAAAACCACGAAAAGACAGCTTTAGTTCAACTTGACGAGGGCAGGGTCCTCGGGCTTCAAACAAAATGATTCAGAGAGCTAACGTTTCCACCTCCCTCTGGAGATGGGGACAAGGAGCGTAAGGAAAAATTTCAGTAAATAAGGCTTTGCAGACATTCGTCTTGTGACTAATGCAGAACGTGCATTTGCACTTTGGGGATTTTTTTTTAATTTTTTTTAACCTTTATTTTTGAGACAGACAGAGACAGAGCATGAACAGGGGAGGGTCAGAGAGAGGGAGACACAGAATCCGAAACAGGGTCCAGGCTCTGAGCTGTCAGCACGGAGCCCGACGCGGGGCTCGAACCCATGGACTGTGAGATCATGACTTGAGCCGAAGTCGGACGCTCAACTGACTGAGCCACCCAGCGCCCCGTGCACTTTGGGGATGTTGATCCATTATGTGGGATGCTGTTTAGGGTACCGAAGGTCTGGTCTCGTTTCCAGAGACTGTGTTTCTATAGGCTGGCGGTGGGGAGGGGTGCAGGTAGGGCTTGGGAAATGGCATTTTTTTGCTTTTTTTTTTAATGGCATTTTACATTATCATAAAACTGATTTCATATGTATGTGTGTACTGTGCAGTCCTGTGAATTTTTTTTAATGTTTATTTATTTTTGAGAGACAGAGCATGAGCAGGGGAGGGGCAGAGAGGGAGACACAGAATCTGAAGCAGGCTCCGGGCTCTGAGCTGTCAGCACAGAGCCCGACACGGGGCTGGAACTCATGAACCATGAGATCATGACCTGAGCCGAAATCAGACACTTAACTGATTGAGCCACCCAGGCGCCCCTGTGAATGATAACATACGTTCAGATACATGTAAAGAGTGTCACAGCCAAGGTACAGAATAGTTCCGTCACCCCCTCACCTAAAATTTCTGTCATGCTATGTCTGTGTAGTCATTCACACACGCACCCCAATGCCTGGAGCAAACCCACAGGATAATCACAATGATCTTGCCCTAGTAGGTCGGACACATTCAGCTTACGTTAAATGTTGCTTGCTTGGGTCCATCCCAACAAAGCGTACCAACAGGGTGTGAAGGAATCCATTCATTTCCAAGCAACGTAACTGCACCCCAGAACAAAGTCCAAAAATACTTCCACGAACACAGAACCACCCAGCACCCAACAAGGAAAAACTAAAAATGTCTGCATCGAATCCAAAATTACCAGGCATGAAATCACGCAGGAGAAAACATGCCCCAAAGAAGAAAAATCGATTCATTCAAAAATCAACCCATCATTGACAAAGATGTAAGAATTAGAAACCAAGGACATTAAGATAGTTCTTAGCACTGTGTTTGATTTGTTTAAGAAAGAAAGAAAGAAAGAAAGAAAGGAGCTTACCACATTCAGTACAGATGCGAAACATACAAAAAAGGCTCAAATCAAATTTCCACCCAGGAAAATGACAACGTCTGAGATGAAAAATGTAACGCACAGCACTGCAAATGGAGTAGACACTTTCCAAAACGAAACGCACAGAGAAAAATGACTTTAAAAATTAAAGGAGCACCAGTGAACTGTGGGTCAGCTTCACGCAGCCAAACACATGTGCAACTGGGGTCCCCGAAGGAGGGGCAGGTTTCAAAGTTCACCTTGTTTAATTTTACAACAACCCTACAAATTAGGTCTTCTGATCTCCATTTTTACAGATGAATAGGGTCACCAGATGAAATACGACACGACACGTAATATTCGGGACGTACTTGTATGGGGCAATTATTTGTAATTTATCTGAAATTTAAATTTAATTGGGAATCTTTTTCTGTGCTAAACCTGGGAAACCTATAAATGGAGTGACGAAGTCAGACCTATTAGACGGTTAATTCTCCTGAGGCCAGGTCACAAGAAGAGATGAACGGGCTAACCTGGGGCTGTGGGAAACCCAATGCCCATGCCCCGATGTTATAAACCCTCTCTTCTTTCAGGGGTCCAACACGTCACTTCTGCCTCAGCCCAAGGTCTTAGTTTATTGGTATCTAGACACATCCCGAATTAGAGTATAAGTTCATTTGAAGGCAAAAGCAAGGGTGCACTGTTGTTGGCTTGCCCAACAGCATGGATGAGACAGGTAATGGTGGGTGGATGAAGGAAGAATGGATGACGAGTGAATGAGAAGGGATGGGTGGATGGATGGATGGATGGATGGTGGATGGATGCATGATGGATGGATGAATGGATGGAAGGATGCAGGGCAGATCGACGGATGGATGGGTAGGAATGGGTGGATAGTGGATAGGTGGGTGGATGGATGATGAATGGATAAATGGATGCAAGATGTATGGATGGATGGACCCCGTGATAATAAGGAATTGCTACTATTTTAAAATATTTATTTGAGCCTTTTTCCTACAAGTTCATCCTAGTTGTCATTGCCACAGCTTGTCTTTTTGCATTATGCTGTTTTTCAATCCATCTTATTGAAAGTCAAAAGCCCAAAGAAAGCCAGGAGCCAAGCCATTAACGGGGTAAGTGTGGTCTCTTTCTTCCATTAGCAAGCCTGCAGAGAGTGGCTGCTTGAGAGAGAGCCTGAGGTCATCATCCTGAAAGGTCTGCCTTGTCCTCTGGGAGGGGACACGGCCCAGGGAGGCCTCCTGTGGTTTTGTCCCGGGAGAGGGAATCAGGTGAAGAAGCAGCCTTATTTTATTCTCTTTAAAAATAGATGTGGTCCTTGAGACACATGGGCTCAATGCCTCAAGATGGATGTTAGAATGATTGTATTTCTGCCCCCTTAATGCATCTTCTGCGTGTGTATCTGCTTTGCTTTTGTTTTGTTTGATAGAAATAAATTAAACATTGTTATGTTTGGGCTATCGAACTACCAACATAATTGATAACGACGACATTAAAATTACATCAGGCACAAGATGTCTCTTCAATAGAACCTC
Source organism: Panthera tigris (assembly GCF_018350195.1). Classification (NCBI taxonomy): domain Eukaryota; kingdom Metazoa; phylum Chordata; class Mammalia; order Carnivora; family Felidae; genus Panthera; species Panthera tigris. Next base: position 359,413 of record NC_056677.1, on the reverse strand, counting down.
GTTAATTAGGATCTCATAAATTCAGAATTTTGGCTGAAATTTATCTTAGTGGTAGCTATTAAGACAAGACTCTGAGTCAATTAATAGCATAAAGATTTCAGGGGAGTTACTGACACTTTCAGCAGTTTAGACCCATTTGTTTTACATCTAAAAATACGAGATTCATTACAATTGTCTATCAAATGATCAGATTACCCACCCAAACGTGATTCATCACAACTTTGCAAGCATTTAATCTTAGACGCATTGAAAGTCTAAGTGTATTTTTACAATTTTCTGTAATACTTGCTGTCTAATCCTTCAGACCGGCATTCCTATTTAACAAAATTAGTGAGTTTTTTAAATAATTTTTTTCAAGTTTTTATTTGCTTGTGTGGAGAGAGACAGAGAGATTGCAGGCAGGAGAGGGGCAGAGACAGAGGGAGAATCCCAAGCAGGCTCTGTGCTGTCAGAGCCCCACGTGGGGCTCAAACTCACAAACCTTGAGATCATGAGCTGAGCCAAAGTCAGACACTTAACCGACTGGGCCACCAGGCGCCCCAGTGAAATTTTTATTAGAGTGAATCTTAGCAAAGTGCAGTGAATTAGTTTAATTCTAAGAATTCTATTTTATAGGTCTTGCATTACCTTAGCTGACACTGCGTGGTGTTTTTGCTGACGTGTATGGGAGAATGCCAAGAGTGGCTGTGGATTCTATTTACGGCTTAGCTGATGTCTCGTTACCCGACCTGAGGTAGATGCTTAACATCCCTGGAGGTACTTCTTTGTGTGTAACCCAAGAGACCAGGACTGGGTCATCTCCCAAGTAGCATCGACTTTTAAATTCCATAATCCCATAGTTAAATTAATAGCATTTATTCTGTAGTTCTCAGTCGTTTCCCACCTGGTAAATACGAATGTGTGGGAGGGCGTATGTGAGGGGGAGATTTCCTACGTGTTTCCCGTGGGTCTATTTCTTTAAAATGATGTCAGGTCGCATGCTATAAAATTGCTACTTTCACACGGGAGAAATGGTCAAATGTCAGCAATTTTGCGTGGCTCCGTGTTGTCAATTTACATTCATATCTTAGTTCTCCGAGCGGCTTCCCATTTCATGAGGGTATTGTTAGAGTTTTATGGGTTTTTTTAAAAATTTAATATTGATTCTGTGTGTTTGCATCCTGGGTGCAGAGCCTTCCAAAGCAGCCTGCAGCAGTCAGCTACTGCTGCGTAAGGAACTGCCCCTTAACTTGGATCCATAAAAGAACGGTCATTTATTCCTGTTTATGCAACTTCAGCTGGCCGATCACAGCCTGGCGTAGGTAAGCAACGTTGCTTCCTGACTGGGTTGGGCTCCTCTCAGATCCTCTCCAATCTGTGAGTTCATTCTGGGTTCTGGGCTGAAGACACAGCTGCCCAGGGAGAGCTGTTCTCACAGCAAAGGCAGATAGCACAATAAGGGACCTAATTGTGCAAATACATTTCAAGCAGAGAAGTGTCCCCCCCCCCGACCCCCCACCACTGGCCCAAGATGCAGTGCTGGGAGAGAGGGAGTGAACGTTTGGCAATAACACACTTCTCAATACTTATTTTGCGAGTGACTTCTTGTCGCACTGTTTCCCAAAGAATGTAAATGAGGTAACACCTGTAATGAAGTTAACACAGTCCCATGTCCCAAATACGTGCTAAGCACAACCTTAAATTGTCATGTGTTCATCAGCTGTGTTAGCATGAGCATGACTGAATAATTTCCCCGAGTGATGCTCGAGGATTGGTCTCCTCTGGGCCACATGAACATAATTGTTAGATGGACACAGAGTGGAGGAAAAATGGGTAGATCGCCAGCCTCAAGCTCTGTGGTTTTGTGGGCATTTCCAAAGGAATCCTGGGCGAGTTCAGAATCAGGTGTGTGAAGGAGATAAGAGGGAGACACACAAAACTCTGTGGCACAGCAGAGTATCCCCCTGAATCTCAGCTGGTGAAGGGTGAATCTCACCACCCCACTTTGCCTGCCCCTGCCCAAACTGCCCCTCCAACTATTTCTTGCCCAGACCCACTCCTTGGATCCCTGCCATCCTTGGTCGTTCAGCACATCTGGGCCCAAACCATTCATCTCTCCCGCCAGCTAGGAAGTCCCACCAACACCCACTGAGAGACTCCAACTCATCTCCACAAGGTGAAGTATCCCATCCATTCAACCAGTGGGTTTGACCATGGGTTTATGGTTGTTTACCCAATACCAGTTGAGTGCAAGACAGGAGCCCCCCAAATATCACAGGAAACCCAAAGGGAAATACTGTCCTTGATTCCCGGACAACAGAAGGAGGCATTTTCCAATGGTCACTCAGCCACTGTGGCAAAGCTAACATGCCCACTTATGTGTACTTGGCCCCAGAAACTACATGGACGAACGCTGCCGCCATCTTGGATTTAACTCCCATAGGATAGATTCCTTAGGATTTCTCTAGCAGATAATTACTTCTATCACCCAGATTAAATAGGATGTTTTTGGGAGGGGGAGACAGCCCCTGGGAAATAGTTTAAAAATGTAATTCCTTGCAACGGACCAACTTATAAAATATTTGGAATTCATGCACCAACTTGTAGAGCGAGATTGTTCCCAACAGAAAAAGGCGGGAGCAACCCAAACGTTCATCAGCAGGTGAAGGGATAAATCGACTGTGGTCCAGACGCCGATGGAATACGACGCAGCCTTGAAAGGGAAGGATGTTCTGCACCTGTTCTGTAGGTGGACCTTCAGGATGCGATCTTCAGTGACACAAGCCACACACAGAAGCACAGATCCTGTGTGATTCCACGTATAGGGGGTCCCTAGAGGAGCCACATTTATGAGGACAGAGAGTCGATGGACGGTCTGGGGACAGGGACGAGGACACACAGTTCACAGCTCCTGGGGACAGAGGTTCAGTTTTACGGAATGGGAAGACTGGGGGACAGATGATGCTGATGGTTAATGCCACTCAACTGTGCACTTAGAAATGGTCAATGGTCGAGGTGATAAAAATAAATATCTTCTTTATCCAGGAAAAAAAAAATCGGAGCACTGGGTCTCTTCGTGCCTCTGTCCACATATTTGTGGGAGTGGAGGGGTCTGTGTCGTTCGGCGGGAAGGTGGTGCATCCAAGTCCCCAGTGTCTGGGGAAGAGACACACACAGCAAGTGGGGGTTTCTTGTCCATCACAGCGTCTGAGCCAGGAGGGTGGACACTCGCCATCTTTGGCTGGGGCTGGAGACCGTAGGCGAGGACAGGTGCACGACGTCCTTGGAGCTGCCGTGATAGACACTGGGGAGTCTTGCACGGCACAGCATTTATGGTCTCCTGGTCCTGGAGGCAGGGAGTCTGAGATCCAGGCGGGGCTCAGGCTTTGAGTCTGAGATCCATGAGGGGCCGGGGTTGGGAGTCTGAGTTCCAGGCAGGGCTGAAGCTGGGACTCTGAGATCCACACGGGGCTGAGGCTGGGAGTCTGAGATACAGGCAGGGACGAGGCTGGGGGTCTGAGATTCAGGAAGGTCCGAGGCCGGGATTCTGAGGTCCAGGCAGGGCCGAGGCTGGGGGTCGGAGATCCAGGTAAGACTGAGGCTGGGAATCTGAGATCCAGGCAGGGTCGAGGCTGGGGGTCTGAGATCCAGGCAGGGCCGAGGCTGGGGGTCTGAGATCCAAGCAGCATCGAGGCTGGGGGTCTGAGATCCAGGCAGGGCCGAGGCTGGGGGTCAGAGATCCAGGTAGGACTGAGGCTGGGAATCTGAGATCCAGGCAGGGCCAAGGCTGGGGGTCGGAGATCCAGGTAGGACTGAGGCTGGGAATCTGAGATCCAGGCAGGGCCAAGGCTGGGGGTCTGAGATCCAGGCAGGGCCGAGGCTGGGGGTCTGAGATCCAGGCAGGGTCGAGGCTGGGGGTCGGAGATCCAGGCAGGGTCAAGGCTGGGGGTCTGACATCCAGGCAGGGCCAAGGCTGGGGGTCTGAGATCCAGGCAAGGCCGAGGCTGGGGGTCTGAGATCCAGGCAGGGCCGAGGCTGGGGGTCGGAGATCCAGGTAGGGCTGAGGCTGGGAATCTGAGGTCCAGGCAGGGCCGAGGCTGGGGGTCTGAGATCCAGGCAGGGCCGAGGCTGGGAATCTGAGATCCAGGCAGGGCCGAGGCTGGGGGTCGGAGATCCAGGCAGGGCTGAGGCTGGGGGTCGGAGATCCAGGCAGGGCTGAGGCTGGGAATCTGAGATCCAGGCAGGGCCGAGGCTGGGGGTCTGAGATCCAGGCAGCGCCGAGGCTGGGGGTCTGAGATCCAGGCAGGGCTGAGGCTGGGGGTCGGAGATCCAGGTAGGACTGAGGCTGGGAATCTGAGATCCAGGCAGGGCCGAGGCTGGGGGTCGGAGGTCTAGGAGGGGCCAAGGCTGGGGGTCTGAGTTCCAGGCAGGGCTGAAGCTGGATGTCTGACATCAGGCAAGACTGAGGCTGGGAGGCTGAGGTCCAGGCAGATCTGAGGCTGGGGGTCTGAGGTCCAGGCAGGGCTGAGGCTGGGGGTCTGAGATCCAGGCAGGGCCAAGGCTGGGGGTCAGAGATCCAGGTAGGACTGAGGCTGGGAATCTGAGGTCCAGGCAGGGCCGAGGCTGGGGGTCTGAGATCCAGGCAGGGCCGAGGCTGGGGGTCTGAGATCCAGGCAAGACTGAGGCTGGGAGGCTGAGGTCCAGGCAGATCTGAGGCTGGGGGTCTGAGGTCCAGGCAGATCTGAGGCTGGGGGTCTGAGGTCCAGGCAGGGCTGAGGCTGGGGGTCTGAGATCCAGGCAGGGCCGAGGCTGGGGATCAGAGATCCAGGTAGGACTGAGGCTGGGAATCTGAGGTCCAGGCAGGGCCGAGGCTGGGGGTCTGAGTTCCAGGCAGGGCTGAAGCTGGATGTCTGACATCAGGCAAGACTGAGGCTGGGAGGCTGAGGTCCAGGCAGATCTGAGGCTGGGGGTCTGAGGTCCAGGCAGATCTGAGGCTGGGGGTCTGAGGTCCAGGCAGGGCTGAGGCTGGGGGTCTGAGATCCAGGCAGGGCCGAGGCTGGGGATCAGAGATCCAGGTAGGACTGAGGCTGGGAATCTGAGGTCCAGGCAGGGCCGAGGCTGGGGGTCTGAGATCCAGGCAGGGCCGAGGCTGGGAATCTGAGATCCAGGCAGGGCCGAGGCTGGGGGTCTGAGATCCAGGCAGGGCCGAGGCTGGGGGTCGGAGATCCAGGTAGGACTGAGGCTGGGAATCTGAGATCCAGGCAGGGCCGAGGCTGGGGGTCTGAGATCCAGGCAGCGCCGAGGCTGGGGGTCTGAGATCCAGGCAGGGCCGAGGCTGGGGGTCTGAGTTCCAGGCAGGGCTGAGGCTGGGACTCTGAGATCCACACGGGGCTGAGGCTGGGAGTCTGAGATACAGGCAGGGACGAGGCTGGGGGTCTGAGATTCAGGAAGGTCCGAGGCCGGGATTCTGAGGTCCAGGCAGGGCCAAGGCTGGGGGTCGGAGATCCAGGCAGGGCCGAGACTGGGGGTCTGAGATCCAGGCAGGGCCAAGGCTGGGGGTCGGAGATCCAGGTAGGACTGAGGCTGGGAATCTGAGATCCAGGCAGGGCAGAGGCTGGGAGTCTGAGATACAGGCAAGGACGAGGCTGCGAGCCTGACATTCAGGAAGGTCTGAGGCCAGGATTCTGAGGTGCAGGCAGGGCCAAGGCTGGGGGTCGGAGATCCAGGCAGGGTCGAGGCTGGGGGTCGGAGATCCAGGCAGGGTCGAGGCTGGGGGTCTGACATCCAGGCAGGGCCAAGGCTGGGGGTCTGAGATCCAGGCAAGGCCGAGGCTGGGGGTCTGAGATCCAGGCAGGGCCGAGGCTGGGGGTCTGAGATCCAGGCAGGGCCGAGGCTGGAGGTCGGAGATCCAGGTAGGGCTGAGGCTGGGAATCTGAGGTCCAGGCAGGGCCGAGGCTGGGGGTCTGAGATTCAGGAAGGTCCGAGGCCGGGATTCTGAGATCCAGGCAGGGCCAAGGCTGGGGGTCTGAAATCCAGGCAGGGCCGAGGCTGGGGGTCTGAGATCCAGGCAGGGCCGAGGCTGGGGTTCAGAGATCCAGGTAGGACTGAGGCTGGGAATCTGAAATCCAGGCAGGGCCGAGGCTGGGGTCTGAGATCCAGGCAGGGCCGAGGCTGGGGGTCTGAGATCCAGGCAGGGCCGAGGCTGGGGGTCGGAGATCCAGGTAGGACTGAGGCTGGGAATCTGAGGTCCAGGCAGGGCCAAGGCTGGGGGTCTGAGATCCAGGCAGGGTCGAGGCTGGGAATCTGAGATCCAGGCAGGGCAGAGGCTGGGGGTCTGAGATCCAGGCAGGGCCGAGGCTGGGGGTCAGAGATCCAGGTAAGACTGAGGCTGGGAATCTGAGGTCCAGGCAGGGCCGAGGCTGGGAATCTGAGATCCAGGCAGGGCCGAGGCTGGGGGTCTGAGATCCAGGTGGGGCTGAGGCTGGTTCCTCTGGTTTTTTTCTCCCCTTAGAGTGTAGATGCTGTGTTCTCCCCGTGTCCTCGTGTGGTCATCCTCTGTGTGTGTCTGTGCCCTGATCTTGTCTTCTTAGAGAGACCTCAGTCCCTTGGGATTAGGGCCCAGCCCCATGACCTCATTTTACACGAATCGCCTCTTTAAAGGCCCCCCCTCCCAATCCAGTGTCGTTGTGACTTTCTGGGAGTGAGGGCTTCCGATATGAATTTGGGGGGGAACCCAACCATCCCATGACAGGAGCCAACCACACATGAAGCCAGACTGGCCCCAAGTATCTTGGAATTTAAACCTTTCCATCAACGGCGTCGTCCGTGCGCAAAGACCCTGGGTCCCGCCTGCCCCGGCCAACAGGCCACGCCTCAAACTCCCCCCAAAATCTAAGGCGATAAACGCGGTCTTGAAACCAGAGACCCCCCCGGTGCAACCAGGGTCCTCCGCGAACCTCAGCCCTACCTCGGTAATAAGCCCCTGGAGTCCTGCAAAACTCTGCACGGGTGCCCCCGAGAAAACGTTTGCGGAGGTCCCAACAGCTCTCCCGGCGGCCAGTTTCCTAGCAAGCGCCTTCCCGGGCCGTACGAAGACACCGCAGGTTTCCCGAGAATTGAGGCAAAAAAAAAAGAAAGAAAGAAAAAGAAAAAGGAAACAGATATGCGTGGTCTCGCTTACACCCGCTCTGTCTGCCGGTTACGAGACCCCATAAAAGGACTTCGAAATAAAGGACGGAGAGAAAAGGCCCGGCCCCTCTCAGCCCGGACGATGTTGTCTATTCCTGTGCATTTAACGTCGTGATTAAATATCATGAGGCCTGCGGGGGGGGGGGGGGGGGCAGGGGGGCGGTGGTGGAGAGAATTTTTGATTCGAAGGTTAAGCCAATATTAGCAAGAAAAATAAAGCGATTCCCATGGCCCAGAGCTACACTGTTACAGTCGATTGCAAGAATGTTTAGTTGCGAAATGAGCAAGTTGCTAATTGTGTAAATGCCGCTAATTACGTGTGCCGAGCCTCTAACCGGGCCTCTCCCTGTAACTAATAAGAAATCAATTAGTTAATGAAGTGGCCATTAAATCCGATGCTAATCTCGGCCGGGGTGTTTTTAATGTTTCTCTCTTTTCCCCTGTATGGTCCTCCTTAATTGCCAGTGTCATTTGCAGCTCACAGCTTTCCTCATGTCTAATGAAACATCGTTATATGCTAGCTGGCATTCTTGGAAGACCTGAGCAAAACCGGCTCCCCAATTATTTTTAATTGCCAGACACTCTCGCAACTGGGTCTTACAGCACACGTCTCAGAGCCCAGCTCTGTCACATACAGCAGGGACACAGCTCGTGTTTCCTGTTCTCAGCCCTCGAACGTCAGCCCGGTCTCCCTCGCCCGGCGGAACGCACCATGCAGGCCCCAACGGGGGGTTCCGGGTCGGACCCGGGTTCCCCACACCTGTGACGGGGCCTGCCGAAACCCACCCGGCCGACGCCCCCCTCCCAGGCGCCCTCCCTAGCACCGGATCCAAGATGACCCGGTCAGAGGGGCCGGGGACGGGGCTCGCGCGGACAAGGCCGCCCGGGGCCGCGTGCGTCACCCCCAGAAGCGCGCGAGGCCCCCGCAGGCTCGCTGCCACCCCGTGGCTCCACGGCCCCAGACGTGTGCCCCACTCGGTCACTCCCAAGCGGCTCTGGGCCGCACAGATGTGTAAGGGACACGCTGTCCCTTCCGCAAAGCGAGTTTCCCGCCCTGGCTACTGTCCTCGGCCCCGAGACCGGTGCGGCACGAGACGGCCAGCTCTGGCCCTGTTCCAGCCTCATACGTGTCTCGTGCTCCCATCTGTGAGGACGGCTTTTCATCTCGCACCGAGGTGAACTGCACCAGCGGGTCCCAGCGGGTCCTGCCCGGAGCCCCGCGTCCGTCCCGCGACGCAGGGGGTGGGGGTGGGGGCCCCTCGGGACGTCTGCTTTCATACGAAGCGAAACGAAAAACAAACTGAGGAAGCGAAACGAAACGAAAAGCAAATTGAGACAATGTATTCAGTCTGAGGAGACGCCTGCACCGCGTTTACTTTTGGACCCCAAGCAAATTAAATTAGCGAATCCAGCACCCCCCCCCCCGCCCCGTTCCAGGAATTGTGCCACCAGCAGATGCCAGAGGCTCAGACGTCAGGAGAAGGGATATGGGATGTGACGTTTTGTTCATTAAATAAACAAACCCGGTTCGGATAACAGCATTAGGTAGAAAGCCCCATCAATTCTCGTCCGTTGACGTTCACGTAACAAGAAGTGACAATGTTTCCTCAGGTTCGCAAGGACCGAATGCGAAAGCACGAGGGGCGGGAAGCGTCAGGCAGGGCTCAGCTTCGCCTGCACCGGCCACAGGCGGGGATCGTGGACCCAGGAGGACCGTATCCGCACCCGTGCACTCCCACGGCCGTTTCAGCGGTCCATCGGGCACCCCAAGAAGTTAGCAACAAGCAGGAATGCAACAGAACAGGGAGTAGCGATGTGCTGCCACGCAGGTGCACCAACGTGCTCCCTCTCGCTCTCCCTAAACATCACGTGGTGCCGTGCTCACTGTCCTTGTGACCACGGAGGCACGAAAACACCCTCAGCCTCCATCATGACTCCGTGTTGACTCTCCCGGACCCGCTAGGAGGCACGACGGGTTTCCAGACCGGCCTGCCTTTGCGTCACGGACGTATAGACAGCGCCTCCTACAGGCTTCACAGACTCCGAGCTGTCAGCTGAGCCGGGTGCAGAGCAGGCCTGAGCTGGACCCCTCGCCGGACGCAGCTTCGTCCTCCACGGTGATCAAGCCCCAACATCCCGGGGAGCGTGGGCTCATCTCATTTTGCCGGGAATGAACATGCGCCGTTCGCTGGCCTTGAGAAGCTAGATTGTCTGGATTCCAGATCGTGGATTCGGATTCGGGCAGAGTGGGAATGAAACGCAAACTTCCCTCCACAGTGGGTCCCAGGCGGAGAGTTCCTGGCGTCTCTCTGTGCCTCTCCCCCCCCCCCCCCCGGCTGTTGCTCGCAGGCTGGCACATCCCCCCACGGGAAGCCACGTGGGCTCAGCTGGGAGGCAGGGGGGAGGCGCTCATCAGGGTGTTCCAGAGGAACGGAAGCAAAGGTGCTGGGAATGCCCTTATACAAACAGAAATCTTTGAGGAATTGGCTCCTGTGATTGTGGAGGGTACGAGCCCCAACTCCGGAGGCTCAGCCGGCAGGCGAGACCCAGGAAACGGTGGGTGCCAGAGCTGGAGTCTGAGGACGGAGCGGACACAGGCTTCCCCCTTGCTTCGGTTTTCCCGCCCGCATCTTAAGGCCTTCAACTGATTAGACAAGGCCCACCCACATCATGGAGGTGGTCCAGTCTACTCGACATGGATCGATTGAGATGTGACTCCCATCTGAACGATCACATTACAGAAACATCGAAAATCACGGCTGACCAAGTACGTGTGTGCCCCAGCCCGGCCGAGTGGACACGTAAACTCAACCATCACGGGCAAGCAAGAAAGAAATCCGAAACGTATGCATTGGGGGCACAAAAATTCAAAACTAAAATGCTAGCCAGCCCTTCCTGGCTGCTTACGGAAGCCACGAGCCATAGAGGATAGGGGGTAGGTGGTCACCATCGTGAACGGGGCGTAAGGGTTCAGCTGGGTTCACGGCGATGGCTCTGGGGAGCGTGGGGCTCTCTGAGCCTCCGGTAAAGTCTGCATAATGCGGAACAGAAGCGTTCTCGGGCTCACGTTCATTTGCTCTGAGGCGTAAGTGCCCGGATTTCTCCCATTTTGTTCCTTTGACACCTTTAGGGCTGTACGTACCTGGTAGTTGTACCTGAATTATTACTGACAACACTTCTGTTGAAGCAGACTCGTTTTTATATATTCAAACACGTTCATTTTAATATACATATATATTTAATGTTTATTGTATTTATTTTGAGGCACAGAGAGACAGCACAAGCAGGGGAGGGGCAGAGAGAGAGGGAGACACAGAATCTGAAGCGGGTTCCAGGCTCCGAGCTGTCAGCACAGAGCCCGACGTGGGGCTCGAACTCACGAACCGAGAGATCATGACCTGAGCTTAACCGACCGAGCCACCCAGGCGCCCCAACCCTTCACGTAATTTAAAACCACTTCCTCGGGGCGCCTGGGTGGCTCAGTCGGTTGAGCGGCCGACTTCGGCTCAGGTCATGATCTCACGGTCCGTGAGTTCGAGCCCCTCGTCGGGCCCTGTGCTGACAGCTCAGAGCCTGGAGCCTGTTTCAGATTCTGTGTCTCCCTCTCTCTCTGACCCTCCCCCGTTCATGCTGTCTCTCCCTGTCTCAAAAATAAATAAACGTTAAAAAAAAATTAAAAAATAAAAAAATAAATAAATAAAACCACTTCCTCTCAGGCCACGTGTACATGCCCCGAAAATTACCCCGGCCATCGCCAGGCACGTTGCCCTTTCCGGGAGGAGGCAGGGACCTCAAGGTGCCTCAAGCATCTGATCCGTGAGAGAAGTTCGTTTCCTATTGCCTGCAGAGGTGTTGATAACCAATTTCACAGGGATCCCTAACATCCTCCGCAGGAAGATTCCTAAGTGAAGGGCCCCATTCTCCTGAATCCCAAGCCCCTGGGGCAGGAAGGAAAAAAGAGGCCCGTGATCCCCGCCCACAGACTAAGTTACGCATTCAAGAAATGAGTGATGGGGCGATCACCAAAACAGAGCGTGCGAGAAATCCGTTGACTTGCATCACGGAAATGCCGGAGCCAGCTTCCACACCCTGTACCCGGATTCATTCGTGAAACAGCAGACACTGGGCTCAGTCGGGAGCTGGTCGGCTGGATCAGACACAAGGGCCGCCCTCGGGAGCTGTGCTCAGCACCCCTTAGCACGCAAGAGGAGGCCACACACGGACCCGGAGACTGGACCCCACAGACCCAGCGGCACTGCCCCGCATGAACTGTGAAGACCATGTGTCCTCTTGATTTCGGCTCACGTCATGATCCCAGAGTCATGGCGTCGAGCCCTGTGTCGGGCTGTGTGCTCAGCCTGGAGCCTGGTCTCCCTGTGTCTCTGCCCCTCTCCCCCGCTGGCACTCTCTGTCTCTCTAAAACGATTTTTTTTTAATTACAGAGAGCTTACACTTATAACGACGTAAATGCACGTAAATAAATGCGTGCCTGTGCAGCTGTGTGTGCAGAGGTGTAGGCATGTAAACGGTGAATGTGGAAACACACTCCTACACAGCCATGCACACGTACAGACGTGGGCATCTACACACGCTCAATACACGTACATGAACATACGTGTGTATGGACACGTCGGTAAATAGAAATACGTAGACGCGTATCCATATGTCAACGTGTGCACAGGTGCGTGTAAAGACATGCAAGGAGGCATACATGTTTTTGCGTAGACACATTCATGTCCTTCCTTCATGACAGTCAGGAAGCAAGGCTTCCAAGCTCGTTGTAAGATGCAAATAAAGACATAAGCACAAAACACTATTCCCTTCACTTTCGGTGCCAGCTGTTATAGCCAAGCGTCAGAATTTGAATCTCCTGATGTGCCACATGAACAATTTACAACATTTTCTGGTGTGTGTGTGTGTGTGTGTGTGTGTGTGTGTGTTTTCACAGGAGAGAAGACAGAGCCTTGGGTCAATATGCCAAGCAGGAAGCATGATTCCTAATCCCAGGTGCTGGAGTACAGTTTGGTCCAAAACCCACGAAAACACAAGCCACCCACTGTGTAAACGGCTGGGAAGGTGAAACACTCAAACCAACCGCTCAAGCCAGCAGCTGCCACTCCAGGCTTGCGAAGCAGGACCTGAGCAACCCCAGAAGGCTCCCTGCAAGGAGAGACAGGTGAAAAATGGCATTCAAACACGGACGTTGCCTTGTCAGTCTAATGAGGACATCTTGAAAGTTGCCAGTAACTTCTTAGTGAGACATAAGACTTCATATATCGGCCTGTATTTTATGCATTTGTACCTCATCGTCTTCCAGAGTGTGAATGCTGTGATGAAGCATCGGTGGATGGATGGATAAGGGGATTGATGGATGGATGAGTGGGTGGGTGGGTGGATGGATGCATGGATGGTTGGATGGGTAAGTGGGTGGATGGATGGATGGATGGATGGATGGATGGATGGATGGTTGAATGGGTGGATGGATAGATGGATGAGTGGGTGGATAAGTGGATGGATGGATGGATGAATGGATGGTTGAGTGGGTGGGTGGGTAGATGGATGCATGGATGGTTGGATGGGTAAGTGGGTGGACGGATGGATGGATGGATGGATGGATGGATGGATGGATGGATGGTTGAATGGGTGGATGTATGGATGGATGAGTGGGTGGGTGGGTGGATGGATGGATGCATGGTTGAATGGGTGGATAAGTGGATGGATGGGTGGATGGTTGAATGGATGGATGGATAGATGGATGAGTGGGTGGATAAGTGGATGGATGGATGGATGGATGAATGGGTGGGTGGGTGGTAGGATGGATGGATGAGTTGGTGATAAGTGGATGGCTGGATGGATGGATGGAGGGTTGAATGGGTGGGTGGGTGGATGGATGAGTTGGTGATAAGTGGATGGACGGATGGATAGGTGGATGGGTGGGTGGATGGATGGATGGTTGAATGGGTGGGTGGGTAGATGGATGCATGGATGGTTGGATGGGTAAGTGGGTGGATGGATGGATGGATGGTTGAATGGGTGGATGGATAGATGGATGAGTGGGTGGATAAGTGGATGGATGGATGGATGGATGGATGGATGGTTGAATGGGTGGGTGGGTGGTTGGATGGATGGATGAGTTGGTGATAAGTGGATGGAAGGATGGATAGGTGGATGGGTGGGTGGATGGATGGATGGTTGAGTGGGTGGGTGGGTGGATGGATGGATGGATGGATGGCTGAATGGGTGGATGGATGGACGGATGGACGGATGGCTGAATGGGTGGATGGATGGATGGTTGAGTGGTTTGGTGGGTGGAGGATGGACGGATGAACAGACGGATGGACGGATGGATGGTTGAATGGGTGGACAGACGGACAGATGGACGGATGGATGGATGAGTAGGTGGATAAGTGGATGGATGGATGCATGCATGGACACATGGGTGGGTGGGTGAATGAATAGGAACTGGATGGACAGACATGTAATAAAAAGGTTGTGTATCTTTACATTATATTCAGATTATTAGACTATATCGTGTTTTGAGGGCTAGGATCCCTCCCCAGATTTCTTTAACTTCATCCCAGCATGCCACGTGCACCTATGTATGAAAAGATAGGGCAATCTATTTTTAAATCATACAAAGTTTAAACATGTGTTTTTGTCATACAGGGAACTTTTAAACGGGACAACTCTCCTTGCCTTATCTGTCATTATAAGTAGGGTAGATAGTTCCTCTTAAGAACCTTGTATTTTTCTTTGCCTGAGGAAATAAATAGGGACGATTGAAATTTGTCCAGGAAACGAATCAGTTGGTGCAGCCAGAGACTCCTGTGTGTAAGCAGAAACTAAACTTTGGACAAAAGGGAAAGGGAATGCAGCCCGATTACTTTACTGATCTGTCCTCGCTCTGGCAAGGCAGGGGGACACTGCTGTGTCCCGTACGATAAAGGTGGGGCATTTGGTCCTGGGAGTCGCACGTCTCACAGACACTGTGGAAATTATGAATGCCTGGTTAGCTCAGTTCAGAAATACAGAGAGCAATCTGCCATCAGGAACACCGCGAATCCAGCAGTGGGGGAGAAACAGAGAGCCAGTGGCTTCTGCCATGGAGACGATTAAAATAAAGCCTCATTGCAGGATTCATTCGCACCTCAATGGATCTCATTCACTAACTCCCCTTACATTTTGTTTTCGGGGTAGTCGATGAAACAGCTTCCCCTGGGGGAGAAAGAAAGAGCCTGCAAGAAACCAGCTGACTTAACATCATTGAAATGCCAGAGTCGTCATGACCACTCGTCATGACGAGAACGTCAACGGCCTCAGAAACATTCTGGTCGGTGAGAGGAGCCAGTCACAAAAGGCCACACGATTGCACTCATATGAATCATCCAGAAAAGGGAAATCTATGGAGACACAAAGTAGATTAGTGGTTGCCGAGGGCTGGACGTGGGTGGGGGGAGAGGTCGGGGCCCTGGCGGCCAACCGGCAAGTGGTTTCTTTTTCGGGATGATGGAGACATTTCAGAAGTACGTGCTGGTCATGCTTGCACAGCTCTGTAAATTTGCGAAAACGCGTGCAATTGTTTGCTCAGGAGGAGGGCATTCCGCGGCGAGTAAACGATGCATCCTCGAAGTTGTTGGAAAAATCAACATGGAGGCGTCTGGTGGGATGTTTAAATTCCTCCTCGTGTGTCTCGCAGTTTTAGGCTGAAGTCCCTTTCTTCCGTGGCTGTCCACCGGTCCTCCCACAAAGTGGGGGCTGGGACTCTTTCCCCGGAGTCTGACCCCGAACAGAGACAGGGACGTCGTCGGCGGTGAAGAAACATCCAAAGTGGGACCAAGACCCTCTGATACAGGGTGACCAGACTGTCCTCGGCACTGACTTCTCCTCAGGGGCCCGTGTCCGGATGGAGTTTGGACATTGTCTCACACGCACCCACCCACAGGACGATCATTTTCTCTCTCTGGTCTCCGGCAAGCCTTCAACAGTCGTGAGACACAGGGAAACATCTCCGTTTTGGTTTCCCCCAAATTCAAACGCTTGGAGAGCTTGGCCAATTCTCTGAAAAACCGAGTCAACTTCTGTGCCTGACGGTCTCAACGATGACCCCCTAAGACCCTACGCAAAAGCAGCTTGGCACAGATTGATGGGGATAACGGCTCCCACCGCCCCCCTCAACGCCCTGGGCCATCACAGGGCGTCCTCTGTCTGAACAGATGTGTTTACAGGAAAGACCGCCACCCGGACTTCATGGGTGGCTTCGGAGTCCTCTCCGGAGCATCGAGAACTGACGGCCGGAACGTGATTCCCCTGCTCCCATGTTAACACCCTCCTTTCCTGTATTTCTCTAATTTTCCAAAATGGTGGTAAAAGACACGTGACGTGAAACTTTCCATTGTCCAGTGCCCATTTCGGCGTTACTGAACGCGTTCATCGTGCTGTGCAAGCATCCCCACCATCATGTCCAGAACTTTCCACGTCCCCAAATTGAAGGTGTGTCCCCATGAAACACTGACTCCCCGTCCCCTGTCGCCACCCTCTGGCCCCACAATCTAGTCTCTGTGTCTATGTCTGGGACTTCTTTAGAGACACCATATACGTGGGATCACACAGGATCTGTCCTTCTGTGACTGGCTTATGTCCCTGAGCGTCAGGTCCTCAAGGACCATCTACGTTGTGGACACAGAGCCCAGCCTGTGTGTGACAGGCAAGCCCGTCTACAGGTGGGAAAGTAAGTTCTCGACACAGGGGTCAGAGGAATTGGGGGACGGAGGCTGTCGGCCGATGCCCATCAAGCATTTATTGACCGAGTACTACGTACAAGGGAAGTTATGACAGGACATAAGGGGATCACGAAATTGAAACGTGATACGGGACGTGCTCCCAAGCAGCTTGCGGTCTGGCGAGAGCTGAGAAGCGTGCTGGAAACAGGGACTGCGAAATAAGCCCAAACACGACGGACCTCGATTCTTGCACCCAGACGAGAACGACAGAATAGAGGGATGCAGTCAGCGGGAGGACACAGTCTCCAAGGACACCCTCACTTGTCACACCAGTTCGTGCAGGATCCAGAACCGTCCTCAGCTCCAAGGGGGACTCACAGGAGTGTTCAACACTCAGTCACGGTTTACCACTGTTTATTATGGACACAGCTGGGAGCCTCCTGGTCCCCCCATCCCGTGAGGAAACAGCAAGGAGCCCCTGGTCCCCCTAATCCCATAAAGACACAGCCAGCAAGTCCCCTGGTCCCCCCCATCCCATGAGGACACAGCCAGGGAACCCCTTGGTTCCCCCATCCCATGAGGAAACAGCAGGGAGCCACCTGGCCCCCCCCCATCCCATGAGGACATAGCCAGGGAACCCCTTGGTTCCCCCATCCCATGAGGAAACAGCAGGGAGCCCCTGGTCCCCCGATCCCATGAGGACACAGCCAGGGAGCCCCTGGTCCTCCCATCCCATGAGGACACAGCCAGGGAACCCCCGGTCCCCCCATCCCATGAGGAAACAGCAAGGAGCCCCTGGTCCCCCCATCCCATGAGGACAGAGCCAGGGAACCCCCTGGTCCCCCCATCCCATGAGGAAACAGCAGGGAGCCCCTGGTCCCCCCATCCCGTGAGGACACAGCAGGGAACCCCTTGGTCCCCCCATCCCATGAGGAAACAGCAGGGAGCCTCCTGGTCCCCCCATCCCGTGAGGAAACAGCAGGGAGCCCCTGGTCCCCCCATCCCATGAGGAAACAGCAGGGAACCCCTTGGTCCCCCCCCCATCCCGTGATGAAACAGCAGGGAGCTCCCTGGTCCCCCCCATCCCATGAGGACACAGCCAGGAAACCCCTTGGTTCCCCCATCCCATGAGGAAACAGCAGGGAGCTCCCTGGTCCCCCCCATTCCATGAGGACACAGCCAGGAAACCCCTTAGTCCCCCCTTCCCATGAGGAAACAGCAGGGAACCCCTTGGTCCCCCCATCCTATGAGGAAATAGCAGGGAGCCCCTGGTCCTCCCATCCCATGAGGACACAGCCAGGGAACCCCCTGGTCCCCCCCCCATCCCATGAGGAAACAGCAGGGAGCCCCTGGTCCCCCTAATCCCATAAGGACACAGCCAGCGAGTCCCCTGGTCCCCTCCATCCCATGAGGACACAGCCAGGGAACCCCTTGGTCCCCCCCATCCCGTGAGGAAACAGCAGGGAGTCCCTGGTCCCCCCATCTCATGAGGAAACAGCAGGGAGCCCCTGGTCCTGCCCATCTCATGAAGACACAGCCAGGAAACCCCTTGGTCTCCCCATACCATGAGGAAACAGCAGGGAGCCCCTGGTCCCCCCCCATCCCATGAGGAAGCAGCAGGGAGCCCCTGGTCCCCCTCATCCCGTAAGGACACAGCCAG
Source organism: Panthera tigris (assembly GCF_018350195.1). NCBI lineage: Eukaryota > Metazoa > Chordata > Mammalia > Carnivora > Felidae > Panthera > Panthera tigris. The sequence continues at coordinate 341,866 of NC_056677.1, read as the reverse complement.
CAAGTCCCCTGGTCCCCCCATCCCGCGAGCGCACAGCAGGGAGCCCTCGGTCCCTCCACCGTGATGGCCGTCTAGGAACCGGGAAGAGGGGCCTCCCCGGACCCCAGTCTGCCCCTGGACCTTCGACCCCCAGGCTCCAGGACGTTGGGAAGCATGCCCTCCCTGTGTGTAAGCCCCCAAGTCTGCGGTGCTTTGTTCCAGGTGCCTGAACGGACTCACCCCCCCCCGCCCCCCACCAGGCGTCCCACCCCAAGGGCTCAGACCTCCCGGGAGCCACGGGCAAAGGCCAGAACTCGCTTTCGGCACCTTAAGGCCTCCCTGCTGACTCCCATAAAAAGCCTGCTCCCCCCCAGACACAAAGAGCCCCCTGCAAAGAACTCTCCATGCCAAACCACCAGAGCACAGGGCTGAGATTTGCCGTCCCTCCTTCTGCGCCCACCCAAGCCACCACGCACCTGTGTATCAGGGCCACGGCGGCCGCAGCACGGCCACGCTGCCTCACACGCGGTCGGCCCTGAGGCAGGAGCCAGCCGTGCGGGAGGGAGGCAGTCAGTCAACAGCGACGCAGCTCGGGGACCCCGCCTCCCAGGCCAGCCCACGATGCCCCCTTTGTGGGGAGATTAACACCCTATTTGTTTCCATCATTCGGGCGCTTCATCCCTAATGGGCGACGCCTTCACTGCAAAGCCGTCTTCCTGACAGGCCGTGCCAGGTTTGATTAGGGCCCCGCGAGGGACGGTGGCCGCGCCCTCTGCGTGCGTGGCGTCTAATCACTTCCCGACAGACAGCCCGGCAGCCCCACGGCCCCCCTCGCCCGCCACCAGCCCCGCTCCCCGCCTCTGGCTGCAAAAACCGTGATGGTCCGTGAGGAAGATACGCCCGCGTGTAATTCTCAGTGACAAAAACAGAGCCAACGTGTTTACATAATTGGTGACACATCTCAGTGTTTCCACGTCTCATCTCCTACTCCTTAGGCAGCCGTGACACCACGAAGTTCGCCCCTCCCGGAAACAAGGAAGACAGAAATAACGCACACACAGGCACGGTGCCCGTGCCTCCGAAAATCACGCAAGTCATCAGAGCAGGGCCGACCCGCCGAGCTCTCTGACGCCTGGCTGGGGAGTCGCGTCACTGCACGTTAACAGGTGGGGTGGGGGCCCCCACACGCGGGTTCCCGCAGGTAACCCGGGGCGGCTCAGGATCGCGGGGGTCTGGAGTCGGAACGGGAGCGAGGCAGATGAGGCAGCCGGCCCTGGAGACCTGGAGAGGTCCCAGAGCCGCTACAGCTCGCTGTCTACAGGTCGGCTCAGCTGGAGGCTGCAGGCTACGTGCTCCCAAGTCAAGGGGACCCCTGCACAGCACCCCAGGCTGGGCAACGGCACTCACTCTTGCTGCTTTCCCCGCCTCCCGTCCGCAAGGTCCCAGGATGCAAATGTCCTTCCGAACCACATCACAACATGTAAGGGTCAAGGGGATGCGTGTCCCCAGGGGCGGAGGGGCAGCCCCTGCCTCACTCGTTTGCACACTTGCAGCAGCGGAACACCTGTGCTGTTGACCAAAACAGCTCCCACCGTTTCTGAAGTGTTTGGGGTTAACAGGCAGGAAAAAGGAAGGGAAGAAAGAAAGAAAGAAAGAAAGAAAGAAAGAAAGAAAGAAAGAAAGAAAAAAAGGGAAGGAAGGAGGGGGAAGGAGGGGGGAAGGAAGGAGGGAAAGAAGGAAGGAGGGAAGGAAGGAGGGAAGAAAGGAAGGAAGGAAGGAAGGAAGGAAGGAAGGAAGGAAGAAAAAAGGAGGGAAGGAGGGAAGGAAGGAAGGAAGGAAGGAAGGAAGGAAGGAGGGAGGGAGGTAAAAAAGGAGGGAAGGAAGGAGGGGGAAGAAAGGAGGGAAAGAAGGAAGGAGGGAAGGAGGGAGGGAAAGAAGGAGGGAAAGAAGGAAGGAGGGAAAGAAGGAAGGAAGGAAGAAAGGAGGGAAAGAAGGAAGGAGACAAGGAAGGAGGAAAAGAAGGAAAGAAGGAGGGAAGGAAGGAGGGAAAGAAGGAAGGAAGGAGGGAAGGAAGGAGGGAAACAAGGAAGGAAGGAAGGAAGAAAAAAGGAGGGAAGGAGGGAAGGAAGGAAGGAGGGAAAGAAGGAAGGAGGGAAAGAAGGACAGAGGCAAGGAAGGAAGGAAGGAGAGAAGGAAGGAGGGAAAGAAGGAAGGAAGGAGGGAAGGAAGGAGGGAAAGAGGGAAGGAGAGAAGGAAGGAGGGAAAGAAGGAAGGAAGGAAGGAGGGAAAGAAGGAAGGAAGGAGGGAAGGGAGGAGGGAAGGAAGGAAGGAAGGAAGGAAGAAAAAAGGAGGGAAGGAAGGAAGGAAGCGTTCACCAAAGCCGTTGAAGCCCGAGTGTGCACAATCAAATTGAATCCACTTGCGTCCGATTCGTTTAGACTTAAGTCCTCTCAGTGTCGCTGGGTCAGAGCCCTTGGATCCCAGAGCGCGTCCAGAAGCGTTCGTCCCTCCGGACGACGCAGAAGCACCTCGTTAGCACGCAGCTCTTGTGATCCCAGAGAGACGCCTGAGTTCTCCGCGAAGCCAAGAACATCCAGACCACGGGACGGGCGAACCACCGAGGGCTCCCACCCATGCCCGCATTTCCAGCAGGAAAAGACTTCAACCTTTTTCACAGGGAACATCACACCTCTTGGGCGGTGGGTTGGGTCAGGGGGGGATCTGGACGCGGAAAACCCAATTCCTACCAAACACGCGGGCACGGAAAGAGCGGTCCGTGCACGTGTTTCTGAGGACACACGTGTCCCAGAAGAGGCCGGGTGCCCCCCCGGGTCCTGCGCACGCAACACTCTCACGTCGATGGGCTCGTTATCTGCCGGGAACCACGCATCCCAAGGCGGAAAACCAGACCCCCTCCTGGCCCTCCTACAGCTTGAGGTCTACCAGCCGTCCCCACCCGCACGGGCTCCGCAGAAGCATCGTGGCAGGTGAGCAAAGACGTGTATCTTAACCGTGCTGTTTACGTTCCCCAATATTTTGCCTGCAGTTAGGAAAACTGATTGGCGCATGCCAGTGCCCTGATGCTCTCCCACGCAGACTTCGGGCGGCCATGGTACCCGGAGTTCGATCGTGACCGAAAACGAAGAGGTCAGTGGACTGTCCTTCAAGAGTCATTGACGAGGCCCCAGACTGGGTGTCGGGACAGAGGAGGGAGGGATGTGACCACGCGACATCCAAGCACCGTCTGAATTCCTGGACACACCCCTGCCCCCGGGGGGCCCCCGTACCTGGGGGTTCAGTTGGCCCAGGGGTCGCCCCGGCACGTCCCTGTTTCTGTCACCAGGAACAGAAGGGGAACCCTGAACCAGCCTGTGGATGTAGCAGCCTATGCGGTCCTGGTGGCCCGGCCCCATAACCACGTTCCCTCGTCGACGTCGAGAAGCCCAGCGATAAACGTGGTGGGAGCCCTGCCCTGTTGCCACCGGCCGGCTTCCACATCCCGATGTCCCGTGAGAGACAGAGCCGATGGTCCTTCTGGGTCCTGCCGAGTCCCCGAGATTGGAGGTTCTGCATGAATTGTTCGCACGGCACTGCTCTGGTCCCCACTGCACGCGTGTCCCTGCCTGCGTGTACTGGGGCGGCCACGAGACGTTACTGCACATGTACTGGGGCGCCCCCTGCCTCCATGTACTGGGGCGGCCACAAGACATTACCACAGACCCGCTGGCTCCACACCACAAATTCATCGGCCCCAGCTCTGGAGGCCAGTGGTCTGACATCCAGGTGAGGCAGGACCGCTGAGATCCGAGTAGGGCAGGGTCACTGAGATCCAGGCAGGGCAGGGCCACTGAGATCCAGGCAGGGCAGGACCACTGAGATCCAGGTAAGGTAGGGCCCCTGAGATCCAGGCAGGGCAGGACCGCTGAGATCCAGGCAGGGGAGGGCCACTGACATCCAGGCAGGGCAGGGCGACTGAGATCCAGGAGGGGCAGGACCATTGAGATCCAGGCAGGGAAGGGCCGCTGAGATCCAGGCAGGGCAGGTCCACTGAGATCCAGGCAGGGCAGGGCCGCTGAGATCCAGGAGGGGCAGGACAACTGAGATCCAGGCAGGGCAGGGCCCCTGAGATCCAGGCAGGGCAGGACCCCTGAGATCCAGGTAGGGCAGGACCGCTGAGATCCAGGTAAGGTAGGGCCCCTGAGATCCAGGAGAGGCAGGGCCACTGAGATCCAGGCAGGTCAGGGCCACTGAGATCCAGGCATGGCAGGACCACTGAGATCCAGGAGGGGCAGGGCCACTGAGATCCAGGCAGGGGAGAGCCACTGAGATCCAGGCAGGGGAGGGCCACTGACATCCAGGCAGGGCAGGGCGACTGAGATCCAGGAGGGGCAGGACCATTGAGATCCAGGCAGGGAAGGGCCGCTGAGATCCAGGCAGGGCAGGTCCACTGAGATCCAGGCAGGGCAGGGCCGCTGAGATCCAGGAGGGGCAGGGCGACTGAGATCCAGGCAGGGCAGGACAACTGAGATCCAGGCAGGGCAGGGCCCCTGAGATCCAGGCAGGGCAGGACCCCTGAGATCCAGGTAGGGCAGGACCGCTGAGATCCAGGTAAGGTAGGGCCCCTGAGATCCAGGAGAGGCAGGGCCACTGAGATCCAGGCAGGTCAGGGCCACTGAGATCCAGGCATGGCAGGACCACTGAGATCCAGGAGGGGCAGGGCCACTGAGATCCAGGCAGGGGAGGGCCACTGACATCCAGGCAGGGCAGGGCAACTGAGATCCAGGAGGGGCAGGACCATAGAGATCCAGGCAGGGAAGGGCCGCTGAGATCCAGGCAGGGCAGGGCCGCTGAGATCCAGGAGGGGCAGGGCCACTGAGATCCAGGCAGGGCAGGACAACTGAGATCCAGGCAGGGCAGGGCCCCTGAGATCCAGGCAGGGCAGGACCCCTGAGATCCAGGCAGAGCAGGGCCGCTGAGATCCAGGAGGGGCAGGGCCACTGAGATCCAGGCAGGGCAGGACAACTGAGATCCAGGCAGGGCAGGGCCCCTGAGATCCAGGTAGGGCAGGACCGCTGAGATCCAGGTAAGGTAGGGCCCCTGAGATCCAGGAGAGGCAGGGCCACTGAGATCCAGGCAGGTCAGGGCCGCTGAGATCCAGGCAGGGAAGGGCCGCTGAGATCCAGGAGGGGCAGGGCCACTGAGATCCAGGAGGGACAGGGCCACTGACATCCAGGCAGGGCAGGGTGACTGAGATCCAGGAGGGGCAGGACCATTGAGATCCAGGCAGGGCAGGACCACTGAGATCCAGGCAGGGCAACTGAGATCCAGGCAGGGCAACTGAGATCCAGGCAGGACAGGGCCGCTGAGATCCAGGCAGGGCAGGGCCACTGAGATCCAGGAGGGACAGGACCACTGAGATGCAGGCAGGGCAGGACCACTAAGATCCAGGTAGGGCAGGACCACTGAGATCCAGGCAGGGCAACTGAGATCCAGGCAGGACAGGGCCACTGAGATCCAGGCAGGGCAGGGCCACTGAGATCCAGGAGGGGCAGGACCACTGAGATCCAGGCAGGGCAACTGAGATCCAGGCAGGACAGGACCGCTGAGATCCAGGAGGGCAGGGCCACTGAGATCCAGGCAGGGCAGGGCCACTAAGATCCAGGTAGGGCAGGACCCCTGAGGTCCGGGCAGGGCAGGGCCACTGAGATCCAGGGGGGCAGGACCAGACTCTCTCTCGAGGCTCCAGGGGAGGGTCCTTCCTGCGTCTCCCAGCTTCTGGGGCTCCAGGCGTCCCTGAGTTTGTGGCCGCGTCCCTCCTGTCTATGCTTCCTAAGCCCTCACGTGGCTTCTCCTCTTCTGTCTCTTACAAGGACAGGGGTCGTTGGAGTCAAGGCCACTCCCGTGACGTCACCTTAACCTGATTGATTACATCTGCAAAAGCCCTGTTTCTAAATAGTGTCCCCTGAGGCCGGGACATCACGTGAGGGGCCGGCTCTGACATTGGTGTGGCCTCGCCCGTCTTCATGTTTCGTCACCCAGCACGTGACTGTGCACAGAGACCGCGTCTCATGCCCTCTGGTCTTTGCTCACAGCCCTGGAGACGTTCCGTCGTCGGCCACACGACATCACAACAGTGATGAACGTTCACTCACCGCGGTAACAGGTGGTTTCATTCATCGTAGAGCACGGAGGTCACCCTAACGAGTGTCATCCCGATATAAGGTCACGTGGAGACCGTGCGAACGCTTTTCCCTCAACGCGTGTCTATCATCACCCACAGGTACAGACAAGGTGCCGGCCGTGGGCTGAATCGTCATCTCACACAGCCGCGTCCTGACCCCCGCGTGGATGTGGCCTCCACACAGGTTACGATGAACCAAACGTTTGTTCCCCCCAAGGTCCGTGTGTTATAACTTCACTGCAGTGGGCGGGTGTTGGGACGAGGGGCCTGGGGAGGGGATCAGCTCGTGACGGTCGATGGGATTCGTGTCCTCGCAAAAGGAGACTCCAGAGAGCCCCCTCGGCCCCTTCCGCCACGTAAGGTGACCGGTGAGAAGGAGTCCACCATGGCCAACCGGGCAGGGGTGCTTCCTCTGACCCTGCAGTGGAAGTCACAGGAAGAACTGTCTGTTGTTTGCAAGCCCCGCCCCCTCCCCGCGGAGCACCGTGTCCTCTTACCGCAGCCCCGACAGACGGACGGACAGATGGACAGGTGTCCACGTCCTGGGGATCAGTGCCAGACTGCTGGCCTCCACCCCTGGGAGAGAGGCAGCGTCTGGTGTCTGATACCACGGCGTGTGTGGCCCTTTCTGGTGGCCGCCCCGGGGACACGGGCACTCCCACGTGTCTGTCTGGCAGAATTCACCGGGAATGCTGGCTACCTTCGCGGGATTGACACGGGGGGTCCTACTCGTCCCCCTCCACACTTGGGAATCCCTCTCTTCTGGCCTCCTGGCCTCCAAGGCCAATCCAGCCACGACATGTGGGGAGACGTGGAGGGACGCAGCACCTGTGTGGGAGGCCCTCGGCTGTGCTATCCTGTCCCCACCACGGACAGGATACGTCGACGGGGCCGGCCTCCAGGGTTTGGATCTGACCCCTTCCAGCCCCAGGCCTGGCCTCCATCCAGCTCCTCCCACCCCTCCAAGGCCTTCCCCGAACCATGCAGGACGCGGCACCCCACCCAGAACCCATGCTTTAGGGGTGCTATCCCGGTAAGCCCCTGCAAAGGGTCTCTGGCTCTTAAAGTCTGCCGTCCCCAGAGAACGCTCCATGCGTAGGGTGAGCCGACGGCTTCCGCTCACGTTGCCCCAACGCACACGATTCACCAGGACTCGTACGAGACGCTCGTACAAGACAGCAGTGGGACGGGATACCCTTCGCCAGCTCCCCGTGACTGGAAATCCTCTGCCCGGGCGCCCCAAGTCGCCCTTGTGTTTGGTAGAAATTATTCTTTGTTAGCATCAGGAAAAGTGCCCATCTCCTATATACACTTGTTTCAGTGTCTCTGAAGGAACGTAGGACGTTTACAAAGCAGAAGACACATGCAGACAGCTTTCTAGAACGTTCCAAGAGCTCCAGCCCATGTGCACAAATATCCACAGAGACGGCTTCCATTGGCCGTTGCAAATGACAGAAATGCCCCGCGGGGTGTGGAAGAGGGAGGCACAGACCTCAGACGCTGGGCTGAGGCTGAGCACTGGGGGGGGGGGGGCCGGAAATTTATGTGGCCCCCACCCAACCCACCTGTCCCTGCATCCCCACGATGAAAACTTTGCACGTGCAGTGGTACCAAAAGCAGTGGAGACAGAGTGGGGACTAGCACACGCTCAGAGGCCCCCCCCAATCCAATCGGGGTGCAAAGACGCCTTAACGCTTGACCGATGCATCCACTGGCCACAAGACTCCCAGGCAAATGGCTGGTGTGGCAGAAAGTATGCGGCAGGGACTGAGAAGGTCTGTCCCCACGGTCACCCCAAAATTTATGTAAATTTATGTAAATTGCTAAACACCGGCTCCAGGAGCGAGAGCTGGGTCGACACAAAGGGAAGAATCCCTCGGCTAATATCCAGCCGTTCTACTCCCCACAAGAAATTCACGACACCTCCTTTCCATCCTTCTGTGTTCTTCTTCTGTTTTGCTGTCCCTTAAAATAACGATGCATTTTTTTTTTGCAACTATCTTATATTTTCAACAAGAGCCTGCAGCGTGAGCACAGACTTAACGATTTTATACGTTATTTCAACTGCACGAACCTACGAGAGAATTCTGGATCATATTTCCCCAAAACGGGGGTGGGAGAAAGATCTCTACTCACTCAGAAACGCCTCTCCTCTGCTAACACAACTTTGTAGGATTTTTTTTCTCCCTGTTGCTCTGCTGTATTTTTATAGTTGAGCCACGCAAATAAGGCAGGGAGACACGAAAATTTCGGCTGTCCCTCACGGTCTGTGACCCACAAGAACAACCCCATGGCCTTGGGGCACATGGTTCATCGACGCCTCACTCCCCATTCCCACAAGAATACACAAAGATCACCGAATACACATTCATGGAGCTCTGTCCTTCGCCAAGCCAGTTCCTAACTCCGAATCACCTCCCCCCTCTGATTCTCATTCCGACGTGACCGATTTTATCTATAAAAGCTCGGCAATCCTCAGGCCCAACAGAGCAGACAGCACCCAACTCCACGAGCCGTACTCGTCCAGGAACTGTCCACCACGTACGCGCTCCCACTGGACTCAGGACTGGATTTATACCTGTGTTCCTGGCTTTCCGACCTCCCTGGGGACCACCATCACACGCTGTTCTTTTCACGTCTTACACGCTCAGAATGGCGGCCAAACCCGACTGCGTTTGTGGGTGTGAACATCTTGATTTGTGTTTGAACGGCACTTCTCTAGTCCTTAATCCAAGCCAACTGGTTTAAAAAAAAAAACTCTTTAACTCCTTAGAGGCATTGGGCCTTCCCTCCACCCCGATCTTCCCGTCCAAGCCTCTGGCCGAGGGGATTCTGAATTACAAATATTTAGAGACAGACCCAGAGGTACAGGAGTCCTCAATGACTTCCCCCAGGACCACGGGGCAGACCGTGTCCCCCAAGCCCACCTCTGGGAGAAAGGGGTATCGGAATGCAATCCGTTGAGCTGAACTCAAAGGGCTTTGGCTGGAAACTATGCGCCACCACGAACTAGGGCAGGAATGTTCCTCGCGGTTGCCCGAGAAAAGCATCATGGACTCTGGGTGTAAGACCCGCCCTCCGCCAGGCTGGTTTGCAAAACACACAGGGCAACAGTATGTGTCCTCAGGAAGCCCGGCCCTTCCGGAGGGTTCCCAGCCCAGACAGGAGGGCGCTGAGGCCAGAGAGGGGCCGGAAGGACTCCCTCCCGCCCTGGGAGGTGGACACGACCGCCAGTTTGCCACGCGGCGGCCGGGAGCACCCCATTCTCCTCTGCGAGCTGCGTCCCACCAGTGTGGCGGGAGGGTCTCGTTTCGTGTTTTCCTTTCATATGCTTTTCACGCACAAAACCTTGAGGGGAGACGGTTGCCACAAATCAGCAGAGTAATTAGTGCCTCCCTTCCTGGCCACCCGGATTCGTTTTCTTGGCTCTAAGTGTATTAGTCTTAAGGAATTTCCTTTGCCAGGAGATAAATTCAAGAAAAGGGCGGCAGAACCCTAAAGCGAGCTGAGTGTTAGTGGCCCTGGACCTGAGACACACTGTCTTCTCCAGCGCCCACGCGTCATAAATACGGAGCCGGCCACACATTGGACCCAGGGACGCTCGCCTCCCGCCCACAAATCCAGAGGGTTCCCCCTCCCATCGCCAGCCCGCCTCCACGTCAGGAGAAGATTTATAATAGCAGCACGCCAAGGTGGGGTCTTGTTACAAAAACGTTCTTCTTTGGGAAACACAGGATGAAATATAATTATAATTTAGCCGTACCACTTAGAAGAAACAAACCTGTGTTCTGCACCGCCGGGGTTTGCTAAATCGAAGACCTTTAAATTGATTCCCTTCTCTCCAGTTTGCCGAGAGGCGGGGCCGGGTGGGCGGGGTGGGTCGGCGGGTCTCCGTGTGGTTCTTTGCCACCCGCTGTGGATTAGAAACTCTCCACTGGCATCTAGGGAGACCCTCACCTTGTCCTCAACTCAGAGACACATCCAGATAGCCGTGTTGGCCTCGACCTACAGACGTGTCCAGACAGCCATCTTGGCCTCGACTTAGACACGTGTCCAGACAGCCATGTTGGCCTCGACCTACAGACGCATCCAGACGGCCATCTTGGCCTCGACTTAGACACGTGTCCAGACAGCCATGTTGGCCTCGACCTACAGACGCGTCCAGACGGCCATCTTGGCCTCGACTTAGACACGTGTCCAGACAGCCATGTTGGCCTCGACCTACAGACGCGTCCAGACGGCCGTCTTGGCCTCGACTTAGACACGTGTCCAGACAGCCATGTTGGCCTCGACCTACAGACGCGTCCAGACGGCCGTCTTGGCCTCGACTTAGACACGTGTCCAGACAGCCATGTTGGCCTCGACCTACAGACGCGTCCAGACGGCCATCTTGGCCTCGACTTAGACACGTGTCCAGCCATGTTGGCCTCGACCTACAGACGTGTCCAGACAGCTGTCTTGGGCTCAACCTACAGACGCGTCCAGACAGCTGTCTTGGCCTCAACCTACAGACGCGTCCAGATAGCTGTCTTGGCCTCGACTTAGACACGTGTCCAGACAGCCATGTTGGCCTCGACCTACAGACGCGTCCAGACGGCCATCTTGGCCTCGACTTAGACACGTGTCCAGCCATGTTGGCCTCGACCTACAGACGTGTCCAGACAGCTGTCTTGGGCTCAACCTACAGACGCGTCCAGACAGCTGTCTTGGCCTCAACCTACAGACGCGTCCAGATAGCTGTCTTGGCCTCGACTTAGACACGTGTCCAGACAGCCATGTTGGCCTCGACCTACAGACGCGTCCAGATAGCCGTCTTGGCCTCAACCTACAGATGTGTCCAGACAGCTGTCTTGGCCTCAACCTACAGACGCGTCCAGATAGCCGTCTTGGCCTCGACTTAGACACGTGTCCAGACAGCCATGTTGGCCTCGACCTACAGATGTGTCCAGACAGCCGTCTTGGCCTCAACCTACAGACGCGTCCAGACAGCCGTCTTGGCCTCAACTTAGACACGTGTCCAGATAGCAGCCTTCCGTGCAGGCATGGATCGCCAGAACAAGCTAGGTCCCAGCGTGCTGTGTGACCTGGGAAACAAGTTGTGGAAAGTTGGCCTCAACAACATTCATGCCCAGAGAATGGGGACCCTGATCGTGGTCCTCCAAGCCCGTGGCTGGGAATGACGACCCCCAAGACCCAAGAGTCCCACTCAAAGTGTCCTTCTGTTTCATCTTGGCACAGACAATGAATGGTCATGTCTGCTTGGCAAATCAGGTCTTTTCCATGACCCCGGACCGCCAAAAAAAACCCATGGTTTTGCCAAGCTGCCTGAACTTTCCTTTTTTAAAGCATAAAATAGCCCTTTCTTTGAAAAGTTGCTACAAACATAAATTAAACTTAAAAATAGGGAAGGTGCTACATTAAGTGTACGAAGACGTAAGATAAATCGGATTCAACCTCACCGGTGTTCTTGCAAACCACGTCAGTTTTGACTGCGTCCTACACTGTAGCCGAGAAGCCCGTGCCCGTAAGAATTTCCGCCATCAGACGGAACGAGGAAACCAAATTGCAACCAAAGCACCAGCTTAGATGTTCCTGTGTTGCACTTATCCCCGGCCAGACTCTGAAAACATGAAATTAGGGAATCAAAAAGGGAATCCCCAGAACCTTCGAAAACTCCCCAAAGACTCGAGAAAGATGTTGCTATATGTTGAAACATCTGGTCAAGCCGTGTAGGACGGGTTTTAGCACACTGGTCAATAATTCCTTGCTCCCGTTCCATCTTTCTGTGTTTGTGGGTGCTCACAGCTACCACAGGACCATCCAGGACTGACTCAGCCATATCTACGCGTCCTTTCATCTCTGGTGCTAATCAGTGACCCCTCTCCATAACGACCTCAGTTGTTTTTCTCCAGGATCTGCCCAGACAGAAAACCATGTGTGCCCGGGGCAGTCCCCGGGGGTCCCGAATCTCCCCTTGCAGAACTCTGGGGCACATGTGAGCCCCCCTCCCAAACCAGCCCCCTAAATCTTCCTCAGAGGAACAGCCTCTCCTCTGCCCCACGCACTGTGCCTGTCACGTCACCTCTCTGTGTAACGAATGCTTGCACCAATATAGGATCCAACACATCCATACATCACCCCGTGCTCATCACGACAGGTGCACTCCCTTAATCCCCATCATGCATTTCCCCCAGCCCCCACCCATCTCCCCTCTGGTGGCCAACAGTCTGTTCTCTGTAGTTGAGTGTTTTTCTCAGTTTGACTCTTTTTTCATTGTTGCTTTGTTTTGTTCCTGAAATGTCACCTAGGAGTGAAATCAGACGGTATTTACCTTTCTCTGACGGATTTATTTCACTTTGCGTAACACCTCCCAGATCCACCCGTCTCAGTGCAAGTGACAAGATCTCATTCGTCTTCTTTTTCCATCCATCTCTCCGTGGTCACTTCTTTTTCTTCTTTCAAAAAATTGTTAATGTCTATTTATTTTTGAGAGAGAGAGAGAGCAGGGGAGGGGCAGAGAGACAGGGAGACACAGAATCCAAAGCCGTTTCCAGGCTCTGAGCTGTCAGCACAGAGCCCTACACGGGGCTCAAACTCACACCCGTGAGATCATGACCTGAGCCAAAATCAAGAGTCGGAAAGGTTAGCTGACTGAGCCCCCCAGGTGCACCCCCCCCCCAACAGAAGCGTTTCAAAGCAAGCAATTCAGGGCTGATGAATATCCCATCACAAGACTGGGCCATTTTTTGTTTATCCATTCCCATGTCCACGGACACTTGGGTTCCCCCGCCCTCTGGGCTTTGACGGGTGGCACCACTATGAACTTGTGCATGGGGTTATTTCTTCCCACACTTGAGTTTGCTTGCCCGTCAGTGATGCTCACACGTTCCTGCTTGTGTCCCACAGACAAGCTTCATGAAAGACCTGCTCGTTCCGGATATTTGGGGAGGTGAGGGAGGGCTGTGCAGAATCTTCACGGCATCAGTGGCCATCAGGAGCTCGGTCCCTCGCGCCCTGTACATGTCTGGGCAACAGCATCCACACGTCAAGCATTTTCCCACGAAAAGGAACCAGAGCTTCTGGGGAGAAATGAATCATCCCTCCAGGGCCGGATGGAGGGAAAACGGGAAGAGATCGCTGTGGCTGGAAGCAAGGCACCTGAGATTAACGGACTCTGGGAACCGGCCCGAAAAGTCGCCCGTGGCCAACCGGGGTCACGCGGAGCCTCCAACGGGAGAGGAGCGATGTTTGTAACTGATCACAGCACACGGAAACAATCTGGAGAGACGTTTATCCTCAAATCCGCGGGGGACCCTCGAAGAGAGAGAAGACGTGTGTCACCCCCTCAGACACCTACGGGGCCATCTTCTTCCTCACAAGAACAGCGTGAGGGAAGGACACGTTCATTCTGCCCTCGGAGGACTTCATGCAGCCCCCGTGGACTTGTAGGCCACGGTTTTCCAATCCCAGGTGACGCCACGGGCTCAGGCAGGGACCGTCCGTGGACACCAACCAGCTCTTCTTGATCCCCCGGGACCAAAGCATCCCCATAAGGCTCCTCAGTGGCTGCAAATGGGAAAGACACACACCTGTTCAGCGGGGGGACCCAGCTGTCATTGCCCCGCCACCCAGTGACCCGTGTTCCCACGGCCAGCAGCGGGACCGAGCAGGACACGGCCCCCGGCACCCCCTGGACGGAAGTTCCTACCACGTCCTCAGGCTGACGTCCATTGCGAGGAAACCGACGGGTGGACCCGTGGGTCCGACCGCCTCGCCTGGGACCACAGGGCGCTCCAGCATCCCGACTTTTGGTGCCATTTGGAGCAGTCGGTGTGTCTGCACCAAGAAAAGCGAGAAAAGTATTTTAAATAGACACCACGCAGGGGCGCCTGGGGGGCTCGGTCGGTTGAGCGTCTGACTTTGGCTCAGGTCATGACCTCACAGTTAGTGGATTCAACCCCTGCATCAGGCTCTGTGCTGACAGCTCGGAGCCCGGAGCCTGCTTCGGATTCTGTGTCTCCCCTCTCTCTGCCCCTGCCCCGCCCACGCTCTGTCTCTCTGTCTCTCAAAAATAAACATTAAGAAAAATTTTAAAATGACAACACTTCACAAGGTAAACAGGGAAAAGCTAACAGCCAGATTGGCAGAACCTATAAACGTTAAAAAATTTTTAATGAGTAAATACATAGAAATATATGTAAAAAGTAATAAATATAATAAGCAACATATAATAAGTATATAATATATAATACATAAGAATGTAATAAGATAAATATAAATATAATAATCAATACAGAATAAATATAAGTAAATATATAATAAAATATAAATATTGTATAATTTATTATATACCTATTATTTGTATAAAAAGTATATTTAACACAATTCAAATAAAGCTACTACTTACATAGTTAACTCATATTTATGCATATACAAATATAAAGGTATAAATGTATTTCATAACTTATTATATATTTATTGTTTATGTAAATCAGTATATTTAATATGATTCAAATAAAGTTACTGTGTATATAGTTAACTCATACATAACATATATAAAATATAAAAACGTGCATATATGAAAATATATAAATATTATATTGTATAATTTATTATATATTTATTGTTCATATACATATATTAAATGATTAAAACAAATAAAGTTACTATTTATATGTTAACTCATATCATAGATAACATATAAATATTATATTGTAAAACTCACATATTTATTAATATATAAATACACGTATATAAATTAGTATATAAATACATGTATTGAATGATCAAAATAAATAAAGTTACTATTTATATAGTTAATTCATATCATATATAACATAAAATATAAGTATATATAGAATATATAAATATATTTTATAATTTATTGTGTATAACTTATATAAATAAGTGTATTTAATATGATTTCAATAAATAAAGTTATACAATTAACTCATGATATATAACTTCTATAAGATATATAACATATAATATTAAATTTTATAATTCATTGTATAGGCAACTTTATATAAAAAACCTCTGTAGCATAATTTAAATAAATAAAATTACCATTCATGTGTTTAACTCATAGGATACCTAACTTCTATATAAAATATAAATATACATAAACGTATAAATGTTACATTTTATAACTTATTGTGTATTATTTATCGTTTTGGACACGTAAATATATGTAACATGACTTCAGTAAGTCCGGCTGGGATTTATACACAGAGCAGTCCCGTGTCTCACTTGCGTCACACACACACGTGTGACACACGCACGCACACAGGGCAGAAAGTTGTTATCGGAGGCCCCTGGCAGAGCTCTCAGCCCGTGCGTGCACCTGTGGGTGCCTGTGCTTCTCCCCATAAGAAAGGTTTCCGGCTACAGGTACCACAGGCGGTTGTGATGCCCACACGGGCTGAGGTCACAGGTGCCCCCGGGGCCTTGTCCCCGCCCCCCCCCCCCCCCCGCCCACACACCCTGTTCATCCCCACACGCCGTGGGTAGAGGCCGTGGTGGGTGCCCTGGGGGGGGGGGTCTCACCTGTGCGGCCCCCGACCTGGGCGCCTGGACCGCTCCCGTCCAGGACCCCGCCTCCTGTGTAGCGACCTGCCCCCCGCTCCACGGTGCGTCCTACTCTTCTCTTAATTTAATTTAATTTTCCTTTCTGCCCCCGGAGGAGCTGCAAACAGCTGGGCCCCCTGAGCTGTGTGTCTCCCAGCCCCGAGGACTCTTATTAACTTCCCCTTCTGCTGGCGCTCTGGGACTTGGGCCACATGCAAATCACTCCAATTGGTATGCAAACGCCCTGCGTCCCCCTCCTGGAGGCCTCGCACACCTGGACAGGGGCCTGGGGGCAGAGCCCCAGCCTCCCCCGCCCCCTCCACTCCCGCCGCGTGCAGCCCAGAGACTCAGGGGCGGAAACGAGGGCACTGAGGTCAGTTCCAGTTGAGAAGCAGCCCACGGTGCTGGGGGGGCGAGGCTGCACCATCAAACCTGCTGGACAAAAAATCAAAACACGGCCACACAGTCCCAGCTCAGCGGGGGGCTTTCACGGAAACACACTCCCACCAGGGAACCCCTCCCACCTCACAAGGAAAACCTGCCCCGGGAGGGAAAATAAGGCTCCAAGCGGGGCTTCAGAAAGAGAGGAAACGGCTTAAAAGGGGGGGGGGGGGTCTCGGCCAGAAGGCAGAGAGCTTCCGGAAGAGCCCGGGGTGCCAGGGAAACGAAGCAGCACGTGGCCTTCCTCCATCCCGTGGTCTGCCGCGGGTCTGTGGGGAGACCCGACTCGAGTGGACAGGCAGAAGGGCCTGCAGGCTGAAGTCAGGCCGGGAAACCCACACACAGGCGTCCGGGGCCGGCCCAACCGTGGCCCTGGGGACGGGAGGGGGCGGACGTGGCCCATCCGTGGGGCAGGCCCAGACCTGACACGCGTCTGTGAAATTCAGTTTCACGGATGGCGCCCCAGTGAAGCCACAGACGGGGACCCCAGCTGCTGGAAAGCGTCATCAAGGGCTTTGAAAAGTCTCCAAACTTCCTAGTGGGGCTTGCTTGGTACAAGTTCCCCCAATACGGCGGCTTGGCCTTACACCCCAGCATCGGATGCCCTGGGTCGGCCTTGTCAGGACGCGCCCCCCCCCCCCCCCCGCCCCGCTCGCCCCTGGGTCTACGGGCGCCTCGAGTCCCACACCGCTCACCCCAGTACCCCAGGCGTGCCCCCAGGACAAGCCTCCCGGACGAACAGACCCCTCCCCTCGCCTCCTCTCCGAGCCCAGCAGCCACAGGCTCTGGGGCCACCTCCTCGGGAGAAACACTATCCCAGCGTCTGCCCTTTTCTCTCGGAAAACCAGCTGCACACCCGCCCTGTGGGAGCCCTGCCGGGACACGTCCTCCCTTCTGAGACTCCATGAGCGCACGGGATGCGTCCGATGCTTAGAAATAAACCACTCTGGGGGGGTGGGGTCACGGGAACCTGTTCACCCCCAACACCGGGGCAAAGAACACAGAAGCACAAAACACCAGCCGTCTTTTTCCTTTCCTTTTTCTTTTTTAAGGAATGCTGCCTTTTGACTACTCCTCTGGGCGGATTCAGGCTGTGCGTAAAGCTGTTACCCATCACGGTAATTCGCAGACTCTGGCCCGCGCCAGACGGACAATACCCCATTGTTCCCAGCGAGCTGGTCCCACTGCCCCGTAGATGCTGCCCAAACCTCTGGGCTAGGAGAGCCCGCGTGGACCGAGCCCGGCCGGCTCCGAGGGCCCGGGGTGCACACACGTGCTCCAGGACAGAAGGATGCAGACGGGAGGTCAGGGAGGTGACCCCAGAGCTGGCAGGGGTCTAACACCGAGCGCCCCGCCCCCCCAGAGCCCCGCCGGGCACACAGCCCCCAGCCCAGAGCCAGTGACAGGGAGCTGTCACCTCCCGGATAAAGACGCCAGGGGCCTCGCCTACCTCGCGAGCCTCGGGCAGCGTGGACCTTGATCTCACGGAATTTGCTACTTGGTGATGAACGGACCCGCCCCTTGAAGAGGTGTTCAAACATGCCCCTCCCGACCTGTCGCGGCCTCGTGAGGCACGAAGGAGAAAGCAAACGGTCCCACCCGGCCACAGACACGTGTCTCTCTCTGCCCTGCAGATGTCGGGGGTCCCTGGGGGGCTTTCCTCCTGCAGAGGCCATGTTTTCCGGAAGCCGGTTGGCCTCTCCCCGGGCGCAGGCCGCAGTCCTGGCCCCCGGTGAGGGCGGGACCCCACAGCAAACGGACTCCAGAGGTGACCAGGGACCCCGGCGGGGAGGCCTGGGGGCGCCCCCCCCCCCCCCCCGCCAAACACAACACTCTTATATCAGGGTATCATTCGCACCCCAGACCTGCCTCCCCTCTGTGTGCACGTAACGGGTTCCGAGCACACTCACGGTGCTGTAACCCCCACCAGCGTCTGCTTCCAGAACATTCTCACATCCCAATGGAGAGCCCGTCCCCATGGGCAGTCCGTCCCGGCCGCTGCCGAGCCCCTCACCCACCTTCTGTCTCCTTCTTGAACTGCCTGTTCTCAGTCCTCTGGGGTCCACGCCGTGGAGGGAAACCCTGGCGCACACGGTGACCCCCCCAGTCCCATTTCTGGGTTTATTCAATGCCGTCCCCACGTGTCTTTACTGGAGGATGACCTCTGTGGACGTCGGTAGACTTGTCAATGGGTCTCAGTGGTCCTGCCCCTCCTGGGTCTCAGAAGCCCTGGCCTTCCTGGGTCTCAGTGGTTCTGCCCTGCCTGGATCTCAGGGGCCCTGCCTGGGTCTCAGTCATCCTGTGCCTCCTGATTCTCAGTAGCCCTGCCTCTCCTGGATCTCAGTGGCCCTGCCCTGCTTGGATCTCAGCAACCCTGCCCCCCCCAGATCTCAGTGGTCCTGCCCCTCGTGGATCCTAACAGCCCTGCCCTGCCTCGATCTCAGTGGCTTGGCCCTGCCTGGATCTCAGTGGTCCTGCCCCTCCTGGGTCTCAGAAGCCCTGCCCTGCCTGGATCTCAGTGGCCATGCCCTGCCTGGATCTCAGTGGTCCTGCCCCTCCTGGGTCTCAGCGGCCCTGCCCCTGCTGGGTCTCAGTGGTTCTGCCTGGGTCTCAGCCATCCTGTCCCTCCTGATTCTCAGTGGCCCTGCGTCTCCTGGATCTCACTGGCCCTTCCCTGCCTGGATCTCACTGGCCCTTCCCTGCCTGGATCTCACTGGCCCTTCCCTGCCTGGATCTCAGTGGTCCTGCCCCTCCTGGATCTCAGCGGTCCTGCCCCTCCTGGATCTCAGTGGCCCTCCCCTGCCTGGATCTCACTGGCCCTGCCCTGCCTGGATCTCACTGGCCCTGCCCTGCCTGGATCTCAGTGGCCCTGACCCTCCTGGGTCTCAGAAGCCCTGCCCTGCCTCGATCTCAGTGGCCCTGCCCTGCCTGGATCTCAGTGGTCCTGCCCCTCCTGGGTCTCAGCGGCCCTGACCCTCCTGGATCTCAGAGGTCCTTCCTTGCCTGGATCTCAGCAGCCCTGCCCTGCCTAGATCTCAGTGGCCCTGCCCCTCCTGGATCTCAGCAGCCCTGCCCTGCCTGGATCTCAGTGGTCCTGCCTCTCCTGGATCTCAGCAGCCCTGCCCCTCCTGGATCTCAGTGGCCCTCCCCTGCCTGGATCTCAGTGGTCCTGCCCTGCCTGGATCTCACTGGCCCTGCCCTGCCTGGATCTCAGGGGCCCTGCCCCTCCTGGATCTCAGAAGTCCTTCCCTGCCTGGATCTGACTTCTGGTCTCCAGAGGTGGGAGCAGCTTATCGCCCAGCCTGGAGGGCAGAGCCCAGAACGACAGAAGTTGGAAAGCCAAAGAGCAGAGGAAACTGCAGGTCGCAGACTTGTGTGAACCGTCGTTGCCCTGTGTTCCTGGAAACTGCACGGTTAAGAATTTCCCCACAGACTTCGTGTTCCGGGAACGGGCTTCCCGAAAACACACCCCGTGCCCCCTACCCCCATGTACGACTCAGTCACGACTTAGGGGCACCCCCCGGGTGTCTCTGACAAACCAGACAGGGACCCTCCAAATCCCGTCCTTTGCCTGCCTGCACCTCTGTCCCCGCACATGGGTGGGGACAGACGCATGTTGACAGAGTTGAATCGGTTCCTGTCCCCCAGCTGGTGGGGGGTCACCCCACAAGCTCATCCCGTGTGCACCCCCAGTTTCTTTCTGGACTGGGTTTTGCATTTGACGTCCTCAAAGAAGCCAAGAGACAAACAAACAAAAAAAAAAAAAATGGAAAACCCTGCTTTCTGAGGAAGCCTGTGCCGAATGTGTTCCAGGAAAATAAGACCAGGGAGGACACAGGCGGGGGGTGGGGGTGGGGGAGGCAGCGTGCACACAGCCTGGCGGCCAAGGGAGCCCCCAGACGGGTGCACCCGGGATGCTGTGTGGCTCGACTGTGGAGTGATGCACGGATGTGCACGGGGGATAAAAGCACACACAAGCGTGCAAGCACACGCACACACGTGTGCAAGCAATGCCAGGAGCACCGGACAAGGTCAGGGGCCGCATTCATGCTGGCGCACTGACTGTGACGTGCGTTAAGGATTTCTAAGCACACGGATTCAGGAATTGCCAGTGTTTTATGGGGGCGGGAGGTGTTAGCACCGTCCTTGAAATAACGCCCCGAGGGGAAGACCTGGGACTCCCTACTGGGACACTGGCCTGGGTGCTATCACTCATTCGTTGATTCATTCATTCACGCCACAAGCATTCCTTGAGCACATCCAGGAGCCTGGCTGTGTCGTTCGCATCGGAAAGGCCACCCTAAGTAACACAGACACAACCCTACCCTCCTAGGGCGTCCGTCTAATGGGACGAGGACACTGCGAGCAGAGTAGGGACACGTATCTCGTGCCACATGGTCAGGATGCGTGTGGATGTCCTAAAACAGGGGGGGATGGGGTGGGGGGTACGTGGCGCCCCGGTGGGGTGGTCTCCATGTTAAAGAACAGGGACGTGTGGGGGTTGTTGAGAAGCTGAGTCTTTGCAACAACCAGACCAAGGGGAAGGAAGCACTATGTGGACATCTGAGAAGCATTTGAGACGCACATAAGAGCCCGTGCAAAGGTCCTGGGGCAGAGGGACCACGTCGGCAGCTCTGAGGGAAGGGAACGAGCTGACATGGTGCACGGAGGGAAAGCCGGTCTCCCACATCGGACCCTGTCCCAGGGACTATGGGTGAAAACACAAATGGGGGTTTTCACGCCCCAGACTTGGTGTATTTCTGCAACCCCATCCAGTAATATCCCCTAAAATTTATTCACACCTGCACTGGATTCCCGAGGCTGCTTTGGGCTGAAGGACAACCAGAAACAGACCCACAAAACTGAAGTGAAACCCTGCCGCTGCTGGGTCTCAGGAGGGCGGTTACCTCCCTCTGGACACGACCCCTCAGCCACGGATTTCGTGTGTAAAGCACCCAGCCATCCACTGGCTTTCAAGCACACACAGGCATTCAGTTATTTCTTTCACTGTTGTTGTCAGTTAACAGATTTAATTTTCTAGGGCTGTCTTAGGGTCAGAGAAAGCAGGGACGTGCCCATATAAGCCCCGCACGCGCACTCCCCGTGCCCCGCAGTTACTAACTTTGCGCTTTGGGTGGAGCGTTCGATCCAGATAAACCCATCCTGCAGCACGGCTGACGGAAGCCCGGGTCACCCCTAGTGCTGCAAATTCCATGGGTTTGGACACACGTTTGATGACAGGCACCCCCGCCCCCACTGCGGTGCCACACTCAGACACCACGGCCCTAACAACTCTGTGCGCCCTGCCGACGCATCGCAGCCCCTCACGCACCTGACTCAGTTACACGTCCTGTCCTGGGCCTGATTTCCACGAAGCCCTACGCTCCTGTTCCTTCCTTTAGGGTCTTTTCAAATAAGTACCGTGATCACAGCAACTCAGCATAGAAGCTGGCACCTTTGTGCGCGGCCGGGGCTCCCACGTGCTGGCCACAAACATCGGAGGCCAAGCCCTGAGCCGGGGGCATTGTGGCTCATCCAGGACCGTGCATGGGGCAGACATCCGTGGGCCCCCAGAGCTGCCGCTGCAAAACCAGGTTACGCAGGAAGGCGGCCTCCGGTGCCGGATGCTCGCCCCCGAGACCCGCCCCCGGACCATGTGCAGCAACCACACACGCAGTCTGCGCATTCGGTGCACCAACAAGGCCAAGGCTCTGCGCATTGATCCAGCCTGAGGCGCTACACTCTGTCCCGCGCGGTGCCAGACGCACTTTAACTCGTGCGCGTGCGCGGCCACTAGGACGCACCTGCCCAAACCCGTCTGGCGCCAAGTAAGACCCCACCGTGGTGCGCGCTGAGTGCACTTTCCGTTAGTTTCGTTTTTTATTCCATTTCTTGACCTCTGGCCACACGTGCCTGGCCTGGCCACGCCGGTCGGAAGGGTCCCTCGGACGCGCCGGGGCAGGGGACTTACTGGTGGCACATTCGTGGCAGAGGACTCTAAAACGTAACCAGAACGAGGCTCCTGGCGGCTGCAGGTCGGCAAACACTGGAGACTTTTTATAATGAATGCAAGAAAAGAGAAGAGGAAGTGGGGGCTGAAACTGCGATGTGAGCAAGGTTCATTCACCTCAGGTTAAAGAAAACACGTGGCCGGACCGAAGCGCGAACACCCACCAGGAGTCACGGCCCGTTGTGAGAAGCTCGTTTGCCGGAAAGCCCAGGTCGCTCGACGCGTTTCCCGAGGCGTCGGTTCCCCTCGCCAAGTGCGCGGGGAGCCCCGGACTCGCGTCCCGAACGTCGCCAAACCAAGACGCCCATGGGGCGGTGCTGCGTGCATGCGTCTGAGCTCGCATGTGCATGCGCGCATGTGTACGTGTACGTGCGCGCGTGTGGGTGCGTGCGAGTCCCTGCATGTGTGCGTGTGCACACATGTGCGTGTATGCATGGGCGTACACATATCTGTGTGTGCGTGCATGTGAGCACGTGTGCATGTGTGTGCGTTCGTGCATATGTGCGTGCGCATATGCGTGCGTGCGTGTGCGTGTGTGATTATGCGTGCGCATATGCGTGCGTGCGTGTGCGTGTGTGATTATGCGTGCGCATATGTGTGCGCGTGCACGCGTGTGTGCGTATATGGTGACGGGGATGAACGTTTGGGCACGTTTTCTGTGATGAAGGGCGTGCGTGCACATGTGTGCATGTATGTGCGTGCGCGTGCGCCCATGCACGTACGCGTGGTGACAGGGATGCACGTTAGGCGTGTTCCCTGTGTCCGTGAGGGACATGAGTGGTTGCGAAACATCAGGTCGGAAGCAGCTGGAGTCATCGCGTGGGGGGGGCGGGGGGAGCAACGGGACAAACGCACGTGACCGGCACCCCTGCCCTGATCGTGTGCAGACAGCACAGGCCATTCTGGGGGCCCCAGGAGCCCTTCCCCCCAGCTTCCTTCCAAGACCCGCCCGTGGTCTCCGCCCCGATTGGCAACCGCCGTCCTCGCGTCTGGGCTCTCCCTGTTTTAAGAAATACTTTAGGGGCACCTACGTGGCTCAGTCCGTGAAGCATCTCACTCTTGATTTTGGCTCAGGTCGTGACCCCAGGGTCGTGGGAACGAGCCCTGAGTCAGGCTCCGTGCTGAGTGTGGAACTTGCTTGAGATGCTTTCTCTCTCCCTCGCCCTCTGCCCCTCCCCTGTGCGCGCTCGCTCTGTCTCTCTCGACATGAACATAAAAAAGAGATACTTTCAGCATCTACACACGCATCCCTAAAACACCAGGCGCCCACGCAGAGTCCCCTCCTTCGGACGAAAGACGTGCCAGGGGCCTTAGGAGCCCCGTGTGCCGAAACACACAGCCCGGATGTTAGCAGGAACAGGGGCTGTGTTACGTATACGTATTTCTTAGTCACACCGTGTGCATTTTCACGGCTGCACGCGGTGGCGCTACGAGGACGTGGCAGAGGCCCTTTACATGGGGCGTGTGCAGCCATGTCTCCAGGCATCGCAGACAATACCTAGACACGTCCCTGAACGCGGGTCCTGGTGCACCTGCCACGGGGCCTTCTCCGGGCACGTCTCTGGGCCGAGAGTAATGGCCCGTGGCATGTGTGAACAGACACGGACGAACATCCCAGCGCCCATCGTATTGTGGTGTCTACGCGCCCGGGCGTCTGTCTTGTCTCTGAGCCAGCAGCCCGTTGTCTCGCTATTACCCAGCCCTCTGTCTCCATCAGAGATGTCATTTCTGTCCTTGTTCCTGGTGGGCTGGGTTTTCCCACCGTGAGCCCAGCTTGTGTTGCTGAGAGCAGCCCCACTCGAGCCAGACACACTCTCCTCACATAATTCTGCCTTTGGTCTGGACGCACCTTGTAAGGACCTTTGCACACGTGCTCCGACGTGAGATCAGCCCCCAATTTCCACCCGTTACGTGGTTCGTCGCAACCAATCCCACGCTGGCCTCACAAAATGAATTCGCAGTTTTGTGGAGGCATTTGCCTCGGATCGGAACTAGTGGGGGGTTTTCTCACGTGTTGGGTACAATCCACTGGGGACCCCGATGGGGCCAGAAGTTTGCTTCCAGAAAACAGTCGTGTCTGAGCCCTGTTCCCACACTTCCCATGATCAAGACTGATGTGGGCTTTCTGGGTCTTTGTACATCAATTTGGGTAAGATGTATTTTTCTCAGAACATCTATCTGTTGCCTTTCAGTCTTCGAATGTGTCAGTAGAAACTTGTCCGTAAGAATAACCTTTTACTGGCACCTGGGTGACTCAGTTGGTTCAGTGTCCGACTTCGGTTCTAGTCACGATCTCACGGTTCGTGACTCCAACCCCTGCATCAGGCTCTGCGCTGACAGCTCAGAGCCCAGAGTCTGCTTCGGATTCTGTGTCTCTCTCTCTGTAAAAAAATAAACATTAAAGAAATTCTGCGGCGGGGGGCACCTCGGTGGCTCAGTTAACCTTCCGGCTTTAGCTCAGGAAGGGGTTCAAGCCCCGCGTCGGGCTCTGTGCTGACGGCTCAGAGCCTGGAGCCTGCTTTGGATTCTGTGTCTCCCTCTCTGCCCCTCCCCTGCTCGTGCTTTGTCTCTGTCTCTCTCAAAAACAAATAAACATTAAAAAAGCACTCACCGATCCACACAGCACACACAGCTTAGCGAGGGAGAAAAAGCCTACCATCCATGACGACGCAGGTGCGTCTGGAGGCTGCGTGCACCGGGTGAAGCGAGCCTCCCACAGGCTCCCGGGTTCTTCGTGTACATGTGACTCCATTTTACCAGAATCCCTGGGCGTTCCTGGGCATCCGATGCCCCAGTGCTGGGTCTCGCTGACCGAGTCCGCTGTCCGTCTTTTGTGTTTTATGCCTCATCTTTCCTGTGTGGTCTTTTCTTCTGTAATTTTTTAATGTTTATTTATTTTTGAGACAGAGTGTGAGCAGGGGAGGGGCAGAGAGAGAGGGAGACACAGAATCGGAAGCAGGCTCCAGGCTCTGAGTGTCAGCGCAGAGCCTGATGCAGGGGTTCAAGTCACGAACTGTGAGATCGTGACTGGAGCCGAAGCCGGGCGCTGAACCGACTGAGCCACCCAGGCGCCCCCTCTGTGTGGTCTTGGTGGCCCTGCTTCTGTGTCCCCAACACGAATGTTCAGACCGTGAGTTCGTGTTGGTTCCTCACAGGCAGTGAACACAGACGGACCTGTAGCTCATACGGGCTCACAGAGAGAAAGGAGACTCCCAGAAAGCAGACACCCCTGGGCTGGTGGCGGTGCTGCTAGGTCGAGGCAATGAGGGTTCGCCCCCCTCCCCCGAAAATCGGGGCTACATATGGGCCTGAGCAAGAGGCAGCCCCGGCGGGAGTCCTGCACTGTGTCCTTGGGAAGACTGAGCCCAACCTAAGCTGCTGAGTATGAGGACGCCCTTCTCCGGGGACCCGAATGCATCCTTGGCCCCACTGGACACACTCAGGGCTCAACAGGGTGGGGTGGGGCCGACACGGGCTGGGCTCACATCCTGGACCCTCGTGTGTGTGCTGTGTGGCCTCCGGGGACTCACCTGACCTCTCTGTGCCTTGCGTTCCTCATCCCTAAAGCAAGGACGACAGAGGCACCGGCCAGCCCAGCGCCCGGGGCGTCTTCCTGTGTGCACCTGCTCGGGGAGTGACTGATGCGCATCCTCTTGGCTGGCAAGTGAGTCCGGCACGTGAGGCTGGTCAGCCGTCCTTGGGACCCGAGGGCGCTGTCCACGTTTCGGTGCAGACACGCGTTCCGAGTGGATGGGAGGGGGCGGGAGGGAGCAGAGAGGCCCTCCGCTCTGGGGGAGGGGGTGGAGGGGGGGAGCCGTCAGGGCCCCTGGAAAGTTTCACAGGAGCAAACTGGTTGTTTCTGTCCCGGGCGTGTATCTGCCGTGACCGGTGGGCTCAGGAGGGGCCACAGGGAACGCAGCTCTGGGGGCCTGTCTCCTTGTGAGACCCTCCCCCCCCAAGAAGGGGCTGGCCCGAGGGGCCACAGGGCGGGGAAAAGACGTGGGGCCAGCTTGGACGCGGTACGTGTGGCTGGGTCCGTGCATGCGGGGGGGGGGGGTCCCCACGAGCTGAGTAAACGTTCTGACCACCCGTCCTGGTCCCTCCGAGCCGGGACCCCCACAAGCTGAGTGCACGTTCTGACCACCCGTCCTGGTCCCTCTGAGCCGGGACCCCCACGAGCTGAGTGCACGTTCTGAACACCCGTCCTGGTCCCTCTGAGCCGGGACCCCCACGAGCTGAGTGCACGTTCTGAACACCCGTCCTGGTCCCTCTGAGCTGGGACCCCACGTGCAGAGTACACGTTCTGACCACCTGTCCTGGTCCCCCCGAGCCGGGACCCCCACGTGCTGAGTACACGTTCTGACCACCCGTCCTGGTCCCTCTGAGCCGGGACCCCACGAGCTGAGTGCACGTTCTGAACACCCGTCCTGGTCCCTCTGAGCCGGGACCCCCACGAGCTGAGTGCACATTCTGAACACCCGTCCTGGTCCCTCTGAGCTGGGACCCCACGTGCAGAGTACACGTTCTGACCACCCGTCCTGGTCCCTCCGAGCCGGGACCCCCACGAGCTGAGTAAATGTTCTGACCACCCGTCCTGGTCCCTCTGAGCCGGGACCCCCACGAGCTGAGTAAACGTTGTGACCACCCGTCCTGGTCCCTCCGAACCGGGACCCCCATGAGCTGAATAAACGTTTTGACCACCCATCCTGGTCCCTCCGAGCTGGGACCCCCACGTGCTGAGTACACGTTCTGACCACCTGTCCTGGTCCCCCGAGCCAGGACCCCCACGTGCTGAGTACACGTTCTGACCACCCGTCCTGGTACCTCTGAGCCGGGACCCCACGAGCTGAGTGCACGTTCTGACCACCCATCCTGGTCCCTCTGAGCCGGGACCCCACGAGCTGAGTGCACGTTCCGACCACCTGTCCTGGTCCCTCCGAGCCAGGACCCCCACGTGCTGAGTACACGTTCTGACCACCCGTCCTGGTCCCTCTGAGCCGGGACCCCACGAGCTGAGAGTGCACGTTCTGACCACCCATCCTGGTCCCTCTGAGCCGGGACCCCACGTGCTGAGTACACGTTCTGACCACCTGTCCTGGTCCCTCTGAGCCGGGACCCCACGAGCTGAGTGCACGTTCCGACCACCTGTCCTGGTCCCCCCGAGCCAGGACCCCCACGGGCTGAGTACACGTTCTGACCACCTGTCTTGGTCCCCCCGAGTCGAGACCCCCATGAGCTGAGTGCACGTTCTGACCACCCGTCCTGGTCCCTCTGAGCCGGGACCCCCACGAGCTGAGTACACGTTCTGACCACCTGTCCTGGTCCCTCTGAGCCAGGACCCCACGAGCTGAGTGCACGTTCTGACCACCCGTCCTGGTCCCTCTGAGCCGGGACCCCCACGAGCTGAGTAAATGTTCTGACCACCCGTCCTGGTCCCTCTGAGCCGGGACCCCCACGAGCTGAGTAAACGTTCTGACCACCCGTCCTGGTCCCTCCAAGCCGGGACCCCCACGAGCTGAGTACACGTTCTGACCACTCATCCTGGTCCCTCTGAGCCGGGACCCCACGAGCTGAGTGCACGTTCTGACCACTCGTCCTGGTCCCTCTGAGCCGGGACCCCACGGGCTGAGTACACGTTCTGACCACCTGTCCTGGTCCCCCCGAGTCGAGACCCCCATGAGCTGAGTGCACATTCTGACCACCCGTCCTGCTCCCTCCGAGCTGGGACCCCCACGAGCTGAGTTCACATTCATAAACTCTATCTGTCCTTCCCCTCACAGTCGGTCATCTTTGGGCTCCAGCTGGAGAGTCAGCGACACACTCGGGAAGGTATTTTCCCTCCCCAATGCTGTCCTCCCAGCCTGCCCCTTGGGCAGCTCAGCTCGGGATACCAGCACCCTGTGTCCCAGGACCCCCACGCCCAGCGTGCATGCATGCTGGAGACTATTTGCAGCTGTGTTGCAAGAAAGAAAGAAAGAAAGAAAGAAAGAAAGAAAGAAAGAAAGAGAAAGAAGGGAGGAAAGAAAGAAAGAGAAAGAAAGAAAGAAAGAAAGAAAGAAAGAAAGAAAGAGAAAAGAAAGAGAAAGATAAGAAAGAAGGAAAAGAAAGAAGGAAGAAAGAGAAACAAGGGAGGAAAGAAAGAAAAAAAGAAAGAAAGAGAAAGAAAGAAAAAAGAAAAGAAAGATAAGAAAGAAAGAAAGAAAGAAAGAAAGAAAAGAAAATCGAGGGAGGAAAGAAGGAAAAAGAAAGAGAGAAAGAAAGAAAGAAAGAAAGAAAGAAAGAAAGAAAAAGAAAGAAAGAGAAAGAAAGAAAGAAAGAAAGAAAGGAGGAAAGAAAGAAAGAGAAAGAAAGAAAGAAAGAGAAAGAAAGAAAGAAAGAAAGAAAGAAAGAAGGAAAGAAAGAAAGAAAGAGAAGAAAGAAAGAAAGAAAGAAAGAGAAAGAAAGAAAGAGAGGAAAGAAAGAAAGAAAAGAAAAGAAAGAGAAAGATAAGAAGGAAGAAAGAGAAAGAAGGGAGGAAAGAAAGAAAGAAAGAAAGAAAAAGAAAGAAAAAAGAAAGAGAAAGAAAAGAAAGAAAGAAAGAAAGAAGGAAAGAAAGAAAGAAAAGAAGAAAGAAAGAAAGAAAGAAAGAAAGGAGGAAAGAAAGAGAAAAGAAAAGAAAGAGAAAGATAAGAAAGAAAGAAAAGAAAGAAGGAAGAAAGAGAAAGAAGGGAGGAAAGAAAGAAAGAAAGAAAGAAGGGAAGAAAGAAAGAAAGAAGGAAAAAGAAAGAAAAAAGAAAAGAAAGAGAAAGATAAGAAAGAAAGAAAGAAGAAAGAAGGAAAGAAAGAAAAGAAAGAAAGAAGGAATAAAGAGGAAGGTAAGAAAGAGAAATAAAGGGAACAAGAAAGAAAGAAAGAAAGATAAGAAAGGGAAAGATAAAGACAAAGAAAGAAAGCAGGAAAGGAAGAAAAAGGGATGGAAAGAGAGGCGATGGAGGAGATAGGAGGTAGATGATTGATAGGTAGGTAGGTAGATAGATACAGGGGTGGATGGGCGGATGGGTGGAGAAGGGTGATGGATGGATAGGGACATAGATGATCGATACGATGGAGGGACGGATGGGTGGGTAGGTAGGTAAATGACAGATCGATACATAGAAGGTCGGTGGATGGACTGGTGGATAGACAGGTAGACGGATAGATGACGGAGGTGGATAGATAGCCATTGATGAGAGATAATAGTTGAGACACAAGCAGATAGAAATGGGTATAAATCGACGTTAACAGGCACGCGAACTCTGACAGCCTCATGGAACTGTCCCCTCGCGGAAGCAGCAGACCCTCCGTGCGCTCCAGACCTTCTGGAAAGCTCGCCACCCTCCAGCGCAGCAGGGAAACCCGCCCCGCGAGCCGCCCGAGAAGTCCGCACGGGCCACGTGGTCGCCACAAGGCACAGGCACCCCCCCCCCCCGTTTCACACCTTCTGCACTCACCTTGCGCGCAGCACAGCACACCCCCGCAGCCCAGCGTCCCCTCTGCGTTTGCAAAGACACGGTTGACCTGACCGTCAGAGCGCCCAGAGCCCTTGGGGGAAGTCGGGTGGGGGGCGCCTCGGGGGTCATTGTCTGTGTTGGAAAAACAACACGCCCTAGTGCGAGCATATAGACCTCGACAAGCTGTCTGGGAACAAAGCACCCACAGGATTTGCACACGTGCCCTTCGTATGTTTGCTGATCCCAGGCGGGAGGTCCCGTAAACCCTAGGCCGCGTCTGGCGCTCACACTTGGCCCTCTTCAATCCGAAGCCACGTCTGGAAGGAAACACGTTTTGTGCAAATAACAGGACACGTGTCCGACCGGCAACTCCCGTAGGAACAGGAAGTGATGTCTCCGCACGTGAGCTGGCGGCCTCATCCTGAACAACCCCGCTCCTTTCCTCCCTCCGCCTGCCTACCTCAAGGTGGCAAAGCGGCTGCCACTCCTCCGGGCATCGCAGCCACATTCAAAGGCAGGAATGAGGAGACGCGGAGTGACAAAGGAGGCAGGTCCTTAGGACTGGCGGTGACAGAGGTGACGCGTCACCCACCCACCCCCAAGATGTCTTCACAAGCGGTTCCCGATGCTTCCCCCAAATACGACCCGTGTTCGGCGGCGCCTTCCGGGGACTCTCCGGGGTCTACCCGTCCGGGCGCCCCTGACGCTTGACACGGGCACCAACTTCGAGTTTCAGCTGAAAACGCCGCAGTTCAATCAGGATGCTTCACGCATTCCGCTCCCGTGGGGACCCCGTGGCTTTTTTTTTTTTTATTAGTGGGCTGAAAATAAAAATTAAAAAAAGCTGACATGTTTGTTTTTTTAATACAGGGTGTAACTTAATTAATTAACTCTAAAACCCAGAATATAAAACAGATTGGCGGTCGTCGAAAGTACACCAATTGATTTTTTTTCCCTTTTTACACAAAGCATTGCATAATTTATCCGTATTATTAATTTATGTATTAGCTTCCTTTGGAAAAGCTCATAATACCTCTCCAACTTTGGTGTCTTATTAAACATTCATAATCGCCCTCGGAGGCAGGGAAGAGGCAAATATTATTATATTATCAAACAATTTCTCGGGAAAATCTATAATTGGAATAAAACGCAATTTCAAGCAGCCAAGTCATGCCAGAGAAAAGGTGACACCGGGATAATTTATGATCCGCTTTCCTGCTACTCAGCACAATTTAGCGGTGGAATTAATCCTGTCCAGCCCGCGTATGGAGTTGCTAACTATTGAGTGACCACCGCTCCCGCGGCGAACTCCCTGTCGGCGGGCAGGGGACCGAGGGGTCGTGCCGCGGGAGCACCTGTTCCTAGGGCCTCGAGTAATGGGATGCATGAGCACGGGCCACGACTGTTCTGTTCCCTTGTGGCACCTCGGACCATGCACCTTGTGTGAAATGCAGGGGCTCCAAGAGGTCCCCGCGGGGCTCCCGGAGGCCCCCAGCGTCCTTCGGGGACTCCGCGGTTGTCTGACGTGCACCCACTTCTGAGGTTCTGAGTTAGTTAACGTGGGTTTACTGCTGGTCTCGGGAGAAGACCCAAGCCATTCGTCACTCACATACGACACCCAGGGCTCATCCCAAAAGTGCCCTCCTTAGTACCCATCACCCTTCTACCCACCCGCCCCCACCTTCCCCCCAGCAACCCTCAGTGTGCCCTCTGTGTTTAAGAGCCTCTTATGCTTCGCCTCCCTCTCTGCGTTTATCTCACGTTTCCTTCCCTCCCGTAGTTTTTCTGTGTTTCCTCCAATTCCACATACGAGTGAAATCATACGACGTCTGTTTTTCTCGGCCCGACTCATCTCGCTTAGCATGACCCCCTGCAGGTCCATTTTCCAACATCATCACGTGGCTTCTCTCCAGGGGCCGGCGTGGACACTGACCACCTTAGACTTACCTCTGCGGTCGTCACGCCACAGGACCTCGTATCACGACGTGGACAAACCATCCGCAAATCTGTGCGGCGTCCCCCGTGTGGATAATTCCAGGCGGCATCGGGAATATCCAGTCGGATATTCTGCAGTTGGAATTATCCAGCTGTACCGCGTTCCGATGCAAGTTCGCGGACACGGGCATTTGCATCTCGTGGGATTTTCGCTTGCCGTCCACTCTCGCCCGACCTTGGTGGCCTGAGCACTCAAAAACGGAAACCGTGTTCTCAGGCTGGCCAAGGCCAGCAGCAGCTAGGAGGTCACATCTGGCCCTCGGGCTGTCCTTTGCCGACCCGTGGTCTAAGCCGTCGATGACAGTTTCGTGTGGGAGCTGGATGTCCCTCTGGGAACTGGGGGGACCTGCCTGGAGTTGTGAGGAGAGCCCACCGTCCCAGGAGAGCTGGGACCCCACAGGAGCAGGGAGAGCTGAGACCCCGCAGGAGCAGGGAGAGCTGGGACCCCGCAGGAGCAGGGAGAGCTGCGACCCCACAGACCCCTTGTGGGAGCCCATGGAGGGCGGCCGCCCGGGAGGCGGGCTGGGCCCCCTGTGCAATTTTCTTGCGATTTCCAGGACCTGTCCTTCCGCAGATGATGCTGTGCTGCTGAAACGTCCAAGCTTCTCCTCGTGGCTCGGGCTTCCCGGCACCCAGCCCCACGCAGGAGCCACCCAGGGTCACCCCATCAGGACAAAAGACGCCGTTGACACCCGTGAAATTGCACAAGCCCCGACCCCCACCGTCACGGGCTCGTCTCTGCCCAGACCTCGTCTTACCCACCCCTGCATGCACCCCGCCCGCCCGCCCGCCTGCCGAGAGCCAGGGGACCTCTGTTAGTGATTCCTTTGCACAGCAGCGCCCCGGGGCCCCCGGCTCTCCAGAGGGGCCGTGCCCTCTTTCATTGTGCACTTGCTGATTCGGCGACTCCCCCAAGGGCATGGCTCACCCCCAACACCAATGCTCGGGGCCCCCCTTGGTGATTTCGCTACAGTAGAATTTCCATCCCCCTTCCCTGCCAAGGACCTTGGGGTTCCATTTAGGGCCCAGGGGCAGCGTCCAGAGGCGCTCGCCCACCCAAGACCCTTAAGGGACCCCATCCGCAACGTCCCTTTGCCGTAGAAGGTAGCGAATCATAGGATGTGGGGATCGGCACATAGACGTGACAGGGGGGCACTATTCTGTCCCCCACATGGGAAGCAGGGCGAGGACGCCTTTGGGGACGTTGTTCTGTGCACCACACGGGCATCGGGAGTGCACATCTTGGGGGACATGATTGTCACCACCACGGGCGGGGCTGGACATGCCGCAGAACAACACAGAGCAGCACTGGATGCGAACTCCGTGAGGTGTAGACTGGCCTGGAAAGCAGAGAAAACCCTGGAAAGGCTTCGAGCAGGGAGAGGGCGCCTGTCTGGGGACGGGCCACGATGCCGTGTCATTTTCTCTGTGACCAAGGAGTCCATGGCACGGGGTCCACCTTGCTCTCCCGGCTCTGGCGTCCGTGGGACTGCGGGTGAGATCTGGGGCCCCACCCGGCACGCGGTGCCCCTGCGAGGAAAGCCTCCTCTTCAGGATGCTGATGCGCCTGGGGTCTGAGCAGGGATGCCCGAGAACATCCTCCCGCCTGCTCCGTCCTCCCTGTTCCCAAGTCCTCCCCGTCCTCCTGACCTTCTCCAGCTGCCATCACACCTGCCATCACGGCCACAGGCCTCCCGGGGCCGAGCCGCATGCCAGCTTCCAACTGCAGCCGGGAATCTGCGGATGGGTCCCCTCCTGGAGCCACGCAGACCCTAGAAAGGAGTGTGTCTTGTGTGTGTGTCTGGTGTTGTGTGCTCACGTCCTGTGTGTGCACCGTGTGGTGTGTGGGTGTGTGTCCACACACTGGCCCGAGATAACACCCCGAGGCAGGCCCGGGCCTTCTCCACTGCCCTCTGTGACCTAGGGAGGATTTTGCTCCCGAGGAGGCACCTCCCCTGAAGACGCCTCACAGCCCCCCCATGACCCCTAATGGCCCCTCACGGCCCCCCACGACCTCTCATGACCTCCCATGACCTGCCACGGCCCTTCACGGCCCGCCACAACCCCCATGACCCCACAGGGCCCCCCTATGACCCCTCACGGCCCCCCACGACCTCTCATGACCTCCCATGACCCCCCATGGCCCTTCATGGCCCCCCACAGCCCCCCACAACCCCCACGGCCCCCTCACGACCCCTCATGGCCCCTCACGGCCCCCCCACAACCCCCACGACCCCACACGGCTCCCCCATGACCCCTCATGGCCCCTCACGGCCCCCCACGACTTTTCATGACCTCCCATGACCCTCCACGGCCCTTCACGGCCCCTCACAACTCCCACGACCCCACATGGCCCCCCCATGACCCCTCATGTCCCCTCACAACCCCCCATGGCGCCCCATGACCTCCCATGACCCCCCACGGCCTTTCATGGC
This sequence comes from Panthera tigris, assembly GCF_018350195.1. NCBI lineage: Eukaryota > Metazoa > Chordata > Mammalia > Carnivora > Felidae > Panthera > Panthera tigris. The sequence goes on along the minus strand of NC_056677.1, from coordinate 307,789 downwards.
TCCCCGTGGCCCCCTACAACCTCCACGACCACACACGGCCCTCCACGACCTCCCACAGCCCTTCACGGCCCCCCACAACCCCCACAACCCCACACGGCCCCCCACAACCCCTCATGGCCACTCACACCCCCCCACGGCCCCCCATGACCTCCCACAAACCCCCATGACCCCCCACAACCCCCACAACCCCTCATGGCCCCTCACACCCCCTCACGGCCCCCCATGACCTCCCAAGAACCCCCATGGCCCCCAACAACCCCCACGACCCCACACGGCCCCCCAAGACCCCTCATGGCCACTCATGGCCCCCCACGACCTCTCATGACCTCCCATGACCCACCACGGCCCTTCACGGCCCCCCACGGCCCCCCACAACTCCCACGACCCCACATGGCCCCCCCACCACCCCTCATGACTCCTCATGGCCCCCCACGACCTCTCATGACCTCCCATGACCCCCCACGGCCCTTCACGGCCCCCCACGGCCCCCCACAATCCCCACGACCCCACACGGCCCCCCATGACCCATCATGGCCCCTCACAACCCCCCATGGCCCCCCATGACCTCCCACGACCCCCCACGGCCCTTCATGGCTCCCCGTGGCCCCCCACAACCCCCACGACCACACACGGCCCTCCATGACCTCCCACGGCCCTTCACGGCCCCCACAACCCCCACAACCCCACAAGGCCCCCCACAGCCTCTCATGGCCCCTCACACCCCCCCACGGCCCCCCATGACCTCCCATGAACCCCCATGGCCCCCCACAACCCCCACGACCCTTCATGGCCCCTCACACCCCCTCACAGCCCCCATGACCTCCCACGAACCCCCATGGCCCCCCACAACCCCCACAACCCCTCATGGCCCCTCACACCCCCTCACGGCCCCCATGACCTCCCACGAACCCCCATGGCCCCCCACAACCCCCACGACCCCTCATGGCCCCCCACAACCCCCACGACCCCTCATGGCCCCTCACACCCCCTCACGGCCCCCATGACCTCCCACGAACCCCCATGGCCCCCCACAACCTCCACGACCCCTCATGGCCCCTCACACCCCCTCACAGCCCCCATGACCTCCCACGAACCCCATGGCCCCCCACAACCCCCACGACCCCTCATGGCCCCTCACACCCCCTCACGGCCCCCATGACCTCCCACGAACCCCCATGGCCCCCCACAACCCCCACAACCCCTCATGGCCCCTCACACCCCCTCATGGCCCCCATGACCTCCCACGAACCCCCATGGCCCCCCACAACCCCCACGACCCCTCATGGTCCCTCACACCCCCTCACAGCCCCCATGACCTCCCACGAACCCCCATGGCCCCCCACAACCCCCACGACCCCTCATGGTCCCTCACACCCCCTCACGGCCCCCATGATCTCCCACGAACCCCCATGGTCCCCCACAACCCCCACTACCCCACATGGCCCCCAAGACCCCCCACATGTGCTCCTTCAGCACAGACGCACGTGGCAGGGCCTGGGGCTCATCTGTGCCCCCCTCCGGGCCCCACCCTGTTCCCGGCCGCTCTCCGGTCTCTGCAGTTCTGGGGAGCACACACACCCCCGGGGTCTCCCCGAAACCTGTCCTCTCTGCTACAGGCACCCAGGTTAACACGTGGAACCCCGGCAGGAACCCGGCTGTGCACGAGCCTTGGGAGCCCCACCGGCTTGGTCCCCGTCCCCGCCGCGCACGTGGATGGCGGTCCCAGCGGCCGCGTCCACCGGCCCCCGGTTTTGTGCTGAGTTATCGAATTAGACCGTCGGTGGCGGGTAAGGTGCGCGTGGGGACGGGGACGATCCGGCTTCACAAACGTACAAGGGACTGAGCTGGGAGCCTCACGCACGATCCAGTCAACAGTTCACAAGTCAGCTGCGTCCAGACTCCACGAGGGCGGGGACTTCCTGGGCAGCACGAGGCCGTGGGGCTTGGGGCCGGGGCGGGGGACGCTCGCGGGACCTGAGATTTGCAGTCAATTTGCATCTGACGGTCTACACCGCGTCCCATGGCCCGGGAAGGGCCACGAAAGCCCCCATGGCCCGGGAAGGGCCACGAAAGCCCCCACAGCGCGAGGCTCGCCGGCAGACAGCCCGGCTGCTCTGTTTCTCGCACGCCCCGCTCTGCTCCGGAGGGCTTTGGGGACCAGCCCTGCCCCCGGGCCGGGGATCCTCATTCTTGCCCGGATTAAGAGGATTAAACACCATTAAACCCCCCCGCCCCCGTCCTCCTCCAACAGAGGCCCAGCCTGGCTCCCCTCCTTCCCCCCCCCCAGGCCGGCTTGGCCCACTGACCCAGCACCAACAAAGGGAACCTTAGCATGACAAAGGCCCCGAATGCTTCCCCCACCACACACGGCCCCGACGGGGGACCAAGGCCATTGTTGCAAACTCCACGGCAGGCCGCCCAGACCTTTTTCTGTTGTTGTCGTTTTGTGTCCTTTTTTTCTTTTTTTTTTTTTTTAATGTGTCCCACCCGGAGCGCAAGGTGTCATATTAATTATTTAAATCTCGGGTATATTTCGGGAGGCATCCTCCGAGATCCCCGTTTGCTGCCAGAAGGCCTCGAATCTCGCATTCGCCCTTGTTCATTAGAGCTCAAACGGAGAACTTTGATCTCCCTGAAGAGACGAGCCCAACAGGAAGGCGGACAAAACTTCCCGACCGTCGCTACCTGTCTCCTGCCCGAACGTGCACCTGGTTCCGCGCAAAGCAGCAGAAAACCCAAACACAGGAGGAGTTTAAACAGCTTCAACGGCCCGGGCGGCACGGAGAGTTCAACGCCCCTCGCCGGGTTGCCTTCGAGCCACGGGATGCGGCAGGTGGGGGGCTGGGGAGCCTGCTTTATTTATTTATTTATTTTCAGGGGGGGAGGCCAGGACGGGGGACGGGGGCTGGGCGGCCACGGATGTCAGCTATCACAGCGCTCCCCGGCAGCATTGATGTCCCCTCATTAAGGACCTTGTTTCCCCGCACGGCGGGCGCTGATGAAACGGAAAGGCCCCGGGTTCCTGTGCGAGACGTTCCCCCGCACGGAGGGGCCCCGGCCACGCCTGAGCCTGGAGCTCAGATCCAGGAGGGTCACCGCCGAGGGCCTGCCTTGTTAAAATTCCCGCTCATTTACATTTCCCGGGCTGCGGAGGCTCCAGCGACAAGAAAAATCGGAAAGTTAAGCGGGCCTCGTGGAAGATGAAATCCATCATTCTTCGCTGACAGCCGGGGTCTCAGAACGCGCCTTCTCCGCTGTGAGTCTGTGCGAAGCGGAAATCAAAGGGACGCCCACATCCAAACTTTGCACGCCCCAGCCCGAGCGCGGCGTCCGCGACTTTCCCCAGCCGGCTGCCCCCGCCACGCGCACAGCCTTCATTAGCCGGCGAGCTCCGGGCCCGGGCACACACCGCGGCCCTTTGAAGGGCTCGATGGCGTGTCAACCTCGGGTCAGAAGCGGTTTACGAACTTGCAGAGACGGGGACATGGAAATTTCCTGAGGGGTCTGGATTTGGGGTGTCTAAATAACACACACACCATTGCAGGCTTTCGGGTGTTTTTTTTTTTTCTTTTCTATATTTTTCAGCATGCATATTTTACGGTGGATTTACCGGCTGTGAAATAATTGGGATTTACAGCTGTTAAGATAATGAGATGCTCTCTCTCTGTCAGGCACTTAGCAGGGGGGAAAAAAAAAGGAAAAAAATAACAGAGCTGCTCCCTGCCAGGAGATCCCAGAGGACCAGATCAGGACTCATTTATTCCCGGGTCCCCAGGGTCCGGTTCAACGCCTGGGGTGCAGGGAACCTCGACGGCCGCTTTTGGGGTAGCTTCTGCGGCTCCTGGGTTGACCAGGCTGTGCTGGCCCAGAAGAGCTCACTTTCAGGGCTATGTCCGGCCCAGGACGTTGCAGGAACGCCTCAGGTCTCCGGGAAACCATGCAGACGGGTGGAAATCTAATCCGGTGTCCTGTCCTGCTGATCGGACGGTGCTTACGTGTGTGGACAGGAGCCCTGAGCCGGAAACTCGCGGTAGAAAACACGGGTCGTCAGGTGGGACAGATGGTTACCCCAGCCGACCGCACAGGTGCTCCTTGCAATGCATGGCTGACGACTGGAAATCAGGTACTGTGGGAGTGTTTACACCACAGCTATTGCCAAAAGCACAAATGAGGGAGTTTTCCCCCAGAGTGCCAGTCGGTGAACCTTGCCCGCCGCCCACAGCCTCCATGTGTGCCCCCAAGGCTGGAAATTCACCGCGGGCAACTGTGGCTTGGGTTGTAATGTCTCAAACCCAGACGCCTGGAGACCCGCCTCCCATGCAGCTTCTAGGTCAGTAGGTCTGGGTGGGGGGTGGGGGCTGTGGATCCGCCTATCCAGGCAGTTCCCAGGCGATGGGGAGGCTGCTGGCCCGGGATCCCCACTTTGCTATCGAAGGATGCAGATCAGGGTTCCCTGTGGGCCGAATGCGGCCCCCGGCACGATTTTGTGAATAAAGTTTTATTGGAACTCAGCCCCACGGGCACCTCCTCCCCTGCCCGGGCTCCTGTGCTTGCCAGGAGAAAACCCCAGATCACATATTCCGAGCTCCACGCCTGGCCCACGTGGGCAGGAGGACCACGAGGCAAGGCCAGACAACCGCGACTTTTGTCGCAAGGAGGGACGGTGTCCGTGCTGAGCTGGCGTTGAGACCGCGTGGGAACAGACCACGCTCGGCGCTCCCTGCCTGCGTGTGCGCAAACACCACCCTCACGCGGACCTTTCAGGAACATAGCACGTGGCCCCCCCAAGAGCCACGTCGGAGTCTGTGAAGGCACCGTGGACAGAGGCAGGGAAGGCACTCCCAGCTGACGGCCAACCCTCGCTGCTAAATGGTTAAAACATATTTTTTAATGTTTGTTTATTTTTTAAATTTTTTTTAACATTTATTTATTTTTGAGACAGAGAGAGACAGAGCATGAACGGGGGAGGGTCAGAGAGAGGGAGACACAGAATCGGAAACAGGCTCCAGGCTCTGAGCGGTCAGCACAGAGCCCGACGCGGGGCTCGAACTCACGGACCGCGAGATCACGACCTGAGCCAAAGTCGGCCACCTAACCGACTGAGCCACCCAGGCGCCCCTAATGTTTGTTTATTTTTGAGAGAGAAGAGACAGAGTTCCTTCCCCCATTTCTGTCACAAACAGTCACCGACACTCAGCACACAGGTTTCAACCACACTCTAGACGTTTTTACCAAATGCCCTCAAGTGATGTCACTTATCATCAGGTCCGATGTGGTCCTTATCGCGGACTCAGATTTGGTCCTTATCTCGGACTCAGATTTGGTCCTTATCATCGAGTCAGATTCCACGGCCCCATCTCAGTGAGGAAGACACAGGACTCAGATGCTCGAGGAGACGTGCATGGCATCCCGGAGGTTGACAACCACCTGGGTTGACCCCCACCGGCTCAGTTACACTGTTCCTCTGCCGGGACCATCCTCGCAGCCCCTAGTGAGGACATAACTCAGCAGGAACCCACCATTCCCCTGTCGTCCGCACGGGGACACCCTAAGTGACTGTTTTCTGGGAGTGGCCAAGCTCAGGCAGGGTTGCTCCCTGGAGCCCAGCCCGGGGTCACACACCCTTGCTGGCTGACCAGTCCCACACGGCAAGGAAAACGACTGACCTCTGAGGGTCTGTAAAACCTACACGACAGCAGCCGGCTGTGGGCGGGTTGACCAGGCGGCCACCGCCAGGTACCTGCAAAGCGTGTGACCTGTACCCTTTGTACCTGCAAAGGGCAGACCCCCGTGTCTGACCGCTGGAGGCTGATATCTGTGCTCAAGGAAGGGTGCTGAGTGGACACAGCCTCCCTGGGCAACATTAGCCCACTTTTTGCCAGCTTTTTTGAGATCGAAGTGACCTATAAAAATCGTGTGCGATTTTTATACGACGCGATGATGGGATGTGTCCCTCACGTTGTGAAAGGAGCACGACAGAGCCACTTACCGTGCCTGTCAGGTCACAGAGTCCCCGGTGTGTGGGTGGTGACAGCGTTTACTATCTGCTGTGTTTTCGCAAAGTCCCAGCATACAACGCGGGATTTGCCGTTACAGGCACTGCGCTATGGGTGAGAACCCCCAGAATGCACTCGTCCTGGAGCCCAAAGTCTGTGCCCTTCGGCCAACGTCTCTGCATCTCCCGACCCCCTTGTCTGCTCTCCGCTTCTGTGAGTCTAAGCATTTTATGTTTGCTGTTTATTTTTGAGACACAGAGAGAAAGAGACAGAGCGTGAGCAGGGGAGGGGCAGAGAGAGAAGGAGACACAGAATCCGAAACAGGCTCCAGCCTCCGAGCAGTCTGCACAGAGCCCCACGCAGGACTCAAACTCACGAACCGTGAGATCACGACCTGAGCCGCGTCGGGCTCTGGGCTGACAGCACGGAGCCTGCTTGGGGTTCTCTGTCTCTCCCTCTCTCTCTGCTCCCCCCCCCCCCCCTCACATGCCTCCTCTCACTCTCACTCTCTCTCTCTCAAGAATAAACAAATTAGTTTTTTAAATATTCAAGTTGAAATCAAAAAATGGAATGCTTTTGACTGAAAGTTTCCCATGACCTGAGAGCCCCCAGTGTGGCCAAATCCACAGTTTTGCCGGCCATAAGATTCGCCCACCCCCCGGAACAGGAAAGTCTTATCTGCCTGCGTGTGGATATTCGAGAAGCCGGTCCTGGGAGCGTCAGCGTCTGTAACAGAGGACCTTGGACCTTGATTGGATTCAGATGGACCGAGAAACAGCATAAAGACGCCATAGAAAGACGGCGGGGGTGGGGGGGAGCGTCTGCGGACAGAGATAATAAACATCCCCAGGTTGACGTAGCTGGAATTGTGGACACATCACCCAAGGTGACATGCTGGCTGGGGTTTGTGCGCACTGCCCCGGGAGCCGGGGATCCCGCGTTCCTGCCTCCGGTGGGCTGCCCCCCCCCCCAATGTTTGTCCCCGTCTGCATCACCCACCAGCTGCCGTCACCGCCAGGCTGAGCCACACAGGCCTGGCCAACAAGGGGAAAGTGTTTTTGCACCCGCCGGGAGGCCCAGGGTCCGGAAGGAGTATTTATTATGTCGCTAAGAATAATAATCCGGCCCATCTCTGAGCCAGACGCTCGGTAGAAAATAGCGCCTATGGTCCCTGCACGTCGTGAGGCAAGAATGAGGGAACCCCTCACGTATGAAGAAAAACGTGGCGCTTAACCGCACAAGGTGGCCTCTTCTGGACAACCTTCTATGGGGCACAACGGTCCACGTGGAGACGTCCTCACGGCCCAGGGGCAGCCCCAGGGACTTTGTGTGTCTGGCCGACTGGCCGGCCATCGCCAGCACCATATTTCACGGCGGACACGGAGCATCAGCCGGCAAACCATGCAACCAGCCCTGCTCTCCCTTGGAACATGGGTTTTGCTCAGTGCGCGTGCCGGGCTCCGGTGCCCTGCGCCCGTCCCGTGTCTGGGAGGGGGTCTTTTAATGACCCCGTCCGTGCAAACACCTCTCATCCGTCCCTGGAGCTGTGGTTCAGGACATTAGCAAGTGAATGGGCCGCCTTCTTACTGTATATCATTTTAATCTTTCATGTTCAAATAAGCCAGATGGCTTATTATTACAAGCTCTGCCTCAAAAAAGCCCAAACTTTCTATCAGAGGATTTGTAAGATGATGGGGAAGGAAACAAAAAAGCGGGGGTGGCGTTCCAGAAGGAGTGGGGGCCTCGTGTCCCAGACGACAGCCTGAATCTTAATTGCACGTGTGCCCTGGGCAGTAACTCCCGCTTAATTACGACTCGCGGTAAGGGAACGGGGTGATGAGGTGGGACCGTCACTGGCAGTGAACGTTCCGGACGCCAGATTTGTTTTCAAAATGGCCAAGTCGAGTGGTCAGTGCCCCGTGAGGGCCGTGGGTACTGCTCTGAGCCCACCGTGCTACCCACGGCCCACACAGCCACGGGGAGCCCACCTCCCAGGCCCAAAACGTGGAAGGTTCCCGATGTTTCGCTGCTGTCACATCGCAGCGTATCCATGAGCCCACGAAGCCGTAAAATCCTCACTCACTTGGGTGAACATTACAGGAATTGCTACAGAGTTTCACAGGTGCCCCCTGCCCCCTGGAGTTTTCTGGAAGGGTGCTCTGTCCCCTAAGGGGCGCGGATTTTTCAAGGGCTCAGCGCACCCGGGAAAATGTTGGCCGTGGGAAAGTGCTTCAAGGCTCGCTTCCCCCTGATTGGCCCAAAGCCACCTCCCTGTGGACATCCGTCTTTGCAGATACGTCCGTCTGTCGTTGAAAACCTAGTGGAAATGGACACACAGACTCGGGAGGGTTCCTCTAAGGGGGGTGCTCCAGATTCCCCCGACAGGGTGTTGAGATGGGCCCCCGAATTTCCCTGCGAACAGCACTGCCACTGAACTGCCACGGACCTCCCTTCAGGGTGCGGGGATCGACCCGATGCCTCATTGGCCCATTTTGTAGGACGTGTCCCCAGCGTCCATCCGGGAAGGAATCAAGCGGGAGGGGGGACAGCACACTGTGGGACGGGGTGGCTCTTAAAAAAGAGCTATTTCTGTCTCTGCGTCAGGGGGGTGATAGCCTGCAGGGGAAGGAAACATGGAGGCTTCCAGAAGGAGGAGGGGTCGGGGGGCCCAACAGCACTCAGGACTGAGAAGCCTCTGGAGCAGAAGATTCCAGAAGGATGAAGGATGGGGTCTCAGTAGTCAGAATGGAGATTCCTTCAGGACAGAACTTTCCAGAAAGATGCAATATGGCTACTACATGTGACCTGGGCATAAGTGTGACAGGGAGGGTGTACCATGTGTGGGTGAGCGTGTGCACGTGTGTGTGTGGTTACTACGCATGACCTGGGCACGTGTGCACATGTGTATGTTTGCATACGTGTGACAGGGAGAGTGTAGCGTGTGTGGGTGAGCGTGTGCACGTGCGTGTGTGGTTACTACGCGTGACCTGGACACGTGTGCACATGTGTGTGTTTGCATACGTGTGACAGGGACAGCGTACCATGTGTGGGTGAGCGTGTGCACGTGCGTGTGTGGTTACTACGCGTGACCTGGACACGTGTGCACATGTGTGTGTTTGCATACGTGTGGCAGGGAGAGTGTACCGTGTGTGGGTGAGCGTGTGCACGTGCGTGTGTGGTTACTACGCGTGACCTGGGCACGTGTGCACATGTGTGTGTTTGCATACGTGTGGCAGGGAGAGTGTACCGTGTGTGGGTGAGCGTGTGCATGTGCGTGTGTGGTTACTACGCGTGACCTGGGCACGTGTGCACATGTGTGTGTTTGCATACGTGTGGCAGGGAGAGTGTACCGTGTGTGGGTGAGCGTGTGCATGTGCATGTGTGGTTACTACGCGTGACCTGGGCACGTGTGCACATGTGTGTGTTTGCGCACGTGTGACAGGGAGAGTGTACCGTGTGTGGGTGAGCGTGTGCACGTGCGTGTGTGGTTACTACGTGTGACCTGGGCTAGCGTGCCCCCACGTGCATGTCTGTCTGCAGGCATGCGTATGCACGGGAGCTTGAGTGCACACGTGTGTGCATCCTTGTGCATGTGTGAACACTCAGGTGAGTCCCCCCCCAACCTCTGCATTTCTGCTGCACCCCTGCCAATCCCATGTGCTCGCACTCTGCTCCTTGTGCTGACCACCTGGGGGGCCCCAGGGACATTAGACAAAGGGCTCAGCATGGACAGACGGGGACCCCACCGCACCCCTGCTCCCACGGCCATCCCCCTCCACCCCTGTGCCGGGGGGCAGCCTCCCCCCCACGTTTTGGATGACAGACCGTCCTCCTGACTTCTCTCGACCCCGCGTCCCGGCAGCAAATGCAGAACCGTGGACACCAAGGGTGCACGCCCAGGGCTGGAGGGCTGGTGAACACGGACACACCGTCTGACCCAGGGCGCCCAGCATCTGACCCAGGACAGCTGACACAGCACCTGAAACCACCCCCCTTCGCCTAGCATCCCAGGAACACCGCCTTGACAGAGGGAACCCGACTTTGGGGCCGGCCCCCGAGGGCGCAGCTGGGACACGTCACACGGGATTCACACGCCTTCGGTCTGGCCCCAGAGGACATAGTCCCCTCACGTGGCCACGGACACCCCTCAGCCTCCCCGAGCTCTTTGTGACGATGGTGGAAATAGGGACTCAGATCCCCCGTGAACACGCCTGCAGTTCCTTCACACCAACAGGGAGACTCATTTTCACATTTTGCTTTCTTTTGGTGTTTGCAGTGGAGACCCCTGAAATTTTAACGTGGCTTGTCCCTTGTCACCCCAAATTTAACCCTAGGTGTAAGGGGACTTGGAAGCCTGTCACACTCCCAGACAGGGTGTGTGAGCCCGGTAGGGGTTTCCATCTGGGCCCTGGGCATGGCCAGCACATGCTTGTGTGTGAGTGTGTGCGACTTTGTGCACGTGTGTGTGTCCACATGCATGTGTGTACCTGTGTGACTGTTTGGATATATGCACGTGTGCACACATGTTTGTGTGCCTGCGTGTGCCCATGTGTCCATGGTACTGTGTCCGTGCCTGTGTGCATGAGTGCACAATGTGGGTATGTGCGAGGGTGTGCAAGTGCATTCTTGGGGGTGTGCACATGTGTACAAGCACGTGGCTCCTGTGTACAAGTGTGTGAGCATATGTGTGCATGTTCACATGTGCCTGTGTGCAAGTGGGAATCCGTGTTGGCAAGTGTATAGGTGTTTGTACATGTATGCATGTGTGTGTGTGTGTCCCTGCATCTATGTGTGTGCATATGACCAAGGGTGTGTGCGTGTGTGTATGTGTGCATATTCCAGCTTCTGCGTGTGTGTGTGCATGTGACAATACTTGTGTGCACGTCCCTGCATCTACGTGTGTGTATATGACCATGGGTATGTCTATGTGCATGCATGCGTGTGTCCCTCCATCTGTATGTGTGTGCATACGACCATGGGTGTGTGCATGTGTGTGTAACCATAGGTGTGTGCATGTGTGCATGCGTGTGTAACCATGGGTGTGTATGCATGTGTAACCACGTGTATAACCATGGGTGTGCGCATTTGTGTGCAACCATAGTTGTGTGCATGTGTGTGTAACCATAGGTGTATGCATGCATGTGCAACTGTGTGTGTGTGTGCAACCATGGGTGTGTGCATAACCATGGTTGTGTATGCGTGTGTAACTGTGTATGTAAGCATGGGTGTGTATGTGTAACCATATGTGTGCATGTGTGTAACCACGGGTGTGTACATGTGCGTGCAACCATGTGTGTGCATGTGTAAGCATGGGTTGTGCGTGCATGTGTGGCCATGTGTGTGCATTTGTGTAACCACAGGTGTGTGCGTGGGTGTGCAACCATGTGTGCGTACGTGTGTAAGCAGGGGCGTTGTGTGTGTGTGTGACCATGTGTGTGCAGGTGTGTAACCACGTGTGTGCAACCATGGGTGTACATGCGTGTGTAACCATGTGTGTAAGCATGGGTGCGCGTGTGTGTGTAACCATATGTGTGGATATTGTAACCACGGGTGTGTGCATGTGTATGCATGTGTGTGTAAGCATGGGTGTGTGCATGTGTGTGTGACCACGTGTGTAACCACAGGCGTGTAACCACATGTGCGCAACCATGGGTGTGTGCGTAACCATGGGTGTGCGACCATGTGTGTAAGCATGGGGTGCGTGTGTGTAATCATATGTGTGCATGTTTGTAACCACGGGTGTGTGCATACGTGTGTCAGCATGGGTGTGTACATGTGTGTGTGACCATCTGTGTAACCACAGGTGTGTGGCCATGGGTGTGCATGGGTGTGTCACCATGTGTGTGCAGGTGTGTAACCATGGGCATGTAACCATGGGTGTACATGCGTGTGTAACCATGTGTGTAAGCACGGGTGTGTGTGTGTGTAACCATATGTGTGGATGTGTGGCCACGGGTGTGTGCAACCATGTGTGTATGCGTGTGTAAGCATGGGTGTGTGACCATGTGTGCAACCACAGGTGTGTGCATGCGCGTAGAGGTAGCACCGGGCTGTCTCCTTCCTTCCGTTCCCTTTTTCTCCCCCCCCCCCGCACCCCCCGCACCCCCCGCACCCCCGCTTCCCCGCTGACATTCGGAGCGTCTCCTGCTCCCGATGCTGAGGCCCCGTCGCCCGCCCCCTCCCTGCCCGGGCGCGTCAGGAAAAGGAGACAGCGTGTCGATTATCGCTAATTACATGACACGCGACTTGCCAGGGCTCGTCTCCACGTTGTCCTCCTTGGCGACACACATTGTCACTGAAACGCGGGCCCCTCCGCAGGCAACCACCCAGGGCCCCGTGTCTGCAGGACGGGACGGCGCGCCGACCTGCGTCCTGCCCACGAGGCCCCGGCCACAGGCAGCCGCCCACCGCGCGGGGACCCCGAGCAGGTTGCACGCCCCGACCTTCGGCACCTCGTTAGGCGTCATGCACGGCTGCGCTGTCAGAAAATCTCCTCTCCGCAGACGAACGTCTGTCAAACGCACACAGCGTGTGCGGGACGGGCGGGGGGCGGTAGGGGGAGCAGTCGCGCCCCGATGCTCCCTCCGGGGGCTTCAGGCCTCGCTGGCGGGCGGCTGGGACAGGCGCGCGCACTGCCCTTCCCCGGCCTCCCCTCTCCCGGCCCCGGCTGCTAATGCCCTGGGACCCTGTCTGCCTTCTTTCCATTCGCCCAAATCACGCTTTCCATTTAAAGAAATTTCTCAAGAATGCTTAACAAGCATGCAGGTGACCTGCTCCCCACATGCAGACGGCACGTCTCGGTGGCTGTCCGAACCAGACCGGCTCGGGCTGGACACCCCGCCCGGCGCTCGAGAACCAGACGCGTCCGAGCAGGGCGCTGCCTGGAACCTGCTTGCCGAGTGCTGGGAGTGGAGTCTTCCCCCGGGAGCGATTTCTCTGCACCCCGAGCGATTTCTCAGACCCGGAGGCCGGCAGAGGAGGCCGGTGGCATCACGAGTGAGGCAGGCTTGACCGGAGAGGGGGCTGCAGGGGCGCCAGGGACTAATAAACTAAGACAAAATAAAACCAACCAATTCGAGAGGTCGACGCACAGTCTGGTCCCAACAAGAACCGGGTTACAACATTTGCTCTTTTCTCCCTGCGCCCCTCCCGGGACTCGGGAGGTGTCAGGAGACAAAGAGAAAGGGTGTGGTCTTAGACAAGTTTCCTACGTTGCAGGGACTGGGCTGGGGCCGGGGGAGGCCGGGACCTGGAATCAGGTCAGGCTGCATCCAAAGCCAGGGTCACGTCCGCCCACGTGGCCTCACAGCCTCACGAAACCGGAGACTTTGATTAGTTGGGCAAGGTTTCGGGCTTAAGGAAGAGAGTGGAGTTGACGTGGATGTCCGGTGGCAAAGGTCCTCCCCAAACACCACGTGAATGGGGCATTCTTGGATTTAAAAGCACAAGGGCCCTCCTGCCTCCCTTCCCCTCCCTGCCTCCGTGTTCACGTCTGGGGACCGGCACGTGTTTGCTTCTGACTTGCATGCCCTCTGGCACCACCGGCCGGTGCACATCGCAGGCGGCGGGGGCCCAAACCTGCAGCCTGGTGGGTCCCTTGCTAATCAGGGGATCTAGATGCCCAGCGTGTCCCCGTGCAGATTTCGGGGTGTCAAGGTGCAGCCTGGTGGGTCCCGTGCTGATCAGGGGATCCGGATGCCCTGCGTGTCCCCCGTGCAGATTTCGGGGTGTCAAGGTGCAGCCTGGCGGGTCCCGTGCTGATCAGGGGATCAGGATGCCCTGCGTGTCCCCCCATGCAGATTTGGGGGTATCAAGGTGCAGCCTGGCGGGTCCCGTGCTGATCAGGGGATCCGGATGCCCTGCGTGTCCCCCGTGCAGAATTCGGGGTGTCAAGGTGCAGCCTGGCGGGTCCCGTGCTGATCAGGGGATCCGGATGCCCAGCGTGTCCCCCGTGCAGATTTCGGGGTGTCAAGGTGCAGCCTGGCGGGTCCCGTGCTGATCAGGGGATCCAGATGCCCAGCATGTCCCCCGTGCAGAAAAGAACCATCTGGCGTTTCCCGCGTGGGGAATCAACGCCCGTGTTGTACCTGCTAATATTTTTTCTGGCGTGCTCTCTCCAGAATTCCCACGGAAAGCTCCAGAATTCACGTGGAAAGCACAGGTGCTGTTTTCTGACGTGCTCGTCAGGGTTTGGTGCCGAGATGAGGCACACACCCGGCCTGAGCCCAGAAATGTGCGTGTGCTCCTGCCGTGGTGGGAGCCTGCCGTTCTCAGAGTGGGGTGCCCGCCTGCGGTGCGGGGCGGGGGGAACAGAGCAGCACAGACCCGAGGATTGCCGCTGATGTTCCCTCCTTGTGGCTCTGGAGGCGGGGCCCTCACACGGTGGATGGGGTGAGGGTGCCTCTGGGGCGACCTTCATGCGGACACGAATCCCAACATGGGGCTCTCCTGTCATGAGCTGCGCCCCTCCCCGGGCCCCACCTCCTAACACTATGCCCCTGGGGGTCGGGATTCCACATGGGAATTTGGGGACCAAAGGCCTTCAGACGGAAGCCTGGGCTCTTCTGCCACCTCTGAGAGCCTCCTCGGCATTACTGCACACTGGGGTCTCCCCGGCAGGAGGAGCCAACAGCTCTGTCCTCAGGACTGCTCAGCGAACCGCCCCAGGCAGGCTTCCTGGAGGAGGGAGCAACTCAGAGCCAGGCAGACAACCCCACCTGGACCCAGACGGGGACAAGCAGGCCAGGGAAACACCTGCAGGGGGGGACAGAGGGGCTGCAGCAGGGACCTGTGGGGGCGGGGGGGGGGTGGAGAGGGGTTCCAGGAGGGACCAGTGGGGGAGGGGACAGGGGCTCCAGCAGGGACCTGCGGGGGGGGGGGGGGGTGAGAGGGGCTCCAGCAGGGACCTGCAGGGCAGGGTGGGGGAGAGGGGCTCCAGCAGGGTCGCAAGGGGCAACAGGCAGGTCACAGGTTTCCTTAGGGCGCGTGTGCACAAGGGCCGCAAGTGGCGTAGGCGCTGGGCTGGGCCCACCCGGCTCGGCTTCCTGTTCCGGCTCAGTGGCGGGTGAGGACGAGCCGCCTTCCCGAGCGCAACGGGTTTTGCCAGCGCGCGCTCAGCATCTTCCGCGGGACCCACGGTCACCGTCGTCTGCAGGCGCCGCCCGTGGGTCCCCGTGACCGCCAGAGGCCCAGCCACCGTCTCCGCGCCGCTGCTTTCGCAGAAGTGAGCTGCGGCCCAGAGCGCCGGCCGTGGCGGGATGTGGGTGCCACCCTCCCAGCGCTGGCAGGTGTCGATGCAGGCCTCCAGCAACACCTGGATGGCAGCCTCCTGCCACCAGAGCAGGACACTGCCCGTCGCGTTCGCCCTCGTCATTGGTTAGATCCAGCGGTGACGGTCCCATCACCGTGCCCAAGCAGCGTCCTGGCGTAGGCCATCCATGCGACGCGGCAGGAGACAGTGACGGGCTCTAGGAACGCAACGGAAGGTGAAAACACGTCGCTTCCAGATGGTAATGACGGGCGTCCGACGAAGGCCCTGGAGACTGAGTCATAAAAGTGTCGAGAACCATGAGCGAGTCTGGGAGGAGAATCTGACACAAGATAAATATCCCAGTGTCCGTGGCCTCTTCCGTAGCAACCGGGGCTCGTCAGGAAATGTCAGAGGACACACCCTCGCGCACAACAGCAGCAGAAATATAAAGTGCGTATAAATACACTCAACAGCGGCAGTGTAGAGCCCACATGAAGGAAGACAATTATGGTATCCAGAGACAAAAAAAAAAAAAAAAAAAGACAAGAGGAATACACGGACAGACGGACCGTTTTCCCTGAAAACAGACTCAAAATCGTATGAAAACCTCAAGTCCTTAATAATTAGTTGTTTCCGGTCAATGTGGTTGCAATCACGTCCAGACGCACTTGCTGTAACTTTGGCAAAATAAATCTAAACTTCATCGGGAGCATAAATTCGCAACAAAGGCTAAGAAGTCGTTTTATTTTTGTCAACTCAGATCCCTGTTGAAAGAGTTCCCCATGCAAAGAGCGAGGCATATTTTATTTTAAGGCTATCATAATTAACACGGTATGCCATGACAATAACAATTAGCAGATGTGAGATCCAGAAAGGCCTTTAGAAAATAGACCTAAGCATCTATGAACGCGCTACAGTTGATAGATGCATTATTAAAAACCAACAGAGAAACAGAGGGGGAGAAAAAGATTTTTGGACACGCAGCGTTGGGGAATCATTACTTGGGGAGAAAAGGAGTCAGGACTAAACCTCAGATCAAAAACCACAATGAATCCCAGCCATATTAAACTGTAAAGGATAAAAATTAAGTCACAAACTATAGAACAAAATGTTCATCTCCATGGTCTCCGTGGAGGACCTCACGGAAATTCAAAAACTAGGAAAAAATCATACGGGAGTACCGATGGATTTGGCCACGTACAAATTGAAAAGCCTTCATGCCTAAAAATTACAAACAATGTTAAATAGCATCAGAGAAGCTGGAAAATATTTGTAATGTATAGTAACGATTCAGGGGTTGTGTCCTTAATATATAAAAAGCTGTTACAAATCAATAAGAATGACAACTACTATTCAATCGTTTCTGAGCCTTAAAATGTTTTTATGCTGCACGTTTTACATATGATATCTAGTTTAAGTACAACAAAAAGCCTTAGTTGATTTATTGGGAAACAATGAAAGCAATTAAACTGTCAAGAGTCACAAAGCGACTCAGCTGTAGTTTGGGATCGAAACCCAGGCTTGTGAGACTCCAGAGCTCACGGTCCCAAAGACCAACACTCCCCCGCCCCCAAACACACACTAAAACAACAACGAAGCCATCTTCACCCGACCGCGGGGGGAGATTACAGACGACCAGCAAAGCACCGAAAATATAAATGTTTGCCACCAAAAATCAAACCACGCAAAGCGAAACGGCTGATGCCACTTTAGAAGCGTTATGTCTGCAGAGTTAACTGCATTTTCTTTAAAAATACACCTCAGGGGCGCCTGGGTGGCTCAGTCGGTTGAGCGTCCGACTTCGGCTCAGGTCACGATCTCTCGGTCTGTGAGTTTGAGCCCCGCGTCAGGCTCTGTGCTGAGAGCTCGGAGCCCAGAACCTGCTTCGGATTCTGTCTCCCTCTCTCTCTGCCTCTCCCCTGCTCACGCTCTGTCTCTCTCTGTCTCAAAAATACCCTCTGGGGTGTGCCCTGAAATGATCTAAATTCCCCCCAGAATAAGAGCCTGGTTGAATAGATGATCACGCATCTGTGTGGAAATGTCAGGCCAACTGCCCCAAATGTGGTGTTTGAAGACGTAAGACGTTGAGACGTGGCTTTGCTTTGTTCGCACCACCAATCGCGTGTCTCACTAGGGAGGCGACGTCACCGCCCCTCCACTAAGCGAGCCGGCGGACGCGGAAAAGCCAAAGGAAATACAGACGCCTGTGTTCTTCTGCAGGCGGACGGGGCGTCCCTGAGGAGACGCAGCCCCAGCCTCCTGCCCGACACCTGCACCCTGAGAACCGGCGTCCCGTCCCTGTGCCCCGGGCAGCCCAGAGACCCGCTGCCGTTCCTCTGGTGACGTGACGGCCTCCTCCCCCGCCAGCCGGAGGGACGTCCACAGGCCCTTCTCAGCCTCATTGTGAGTTTGTCCAAGTTTGAGCGGCCTCCGAGGAGACCCCCTGCCCGGGTCTATAACTCTGAGCGGCCACCAAGGAAGGGCCACCTGACCGGGCAGGAGGAACCCCCGGGGAGGCCCCGTCCCCGGATGGAGGGACGCAGCGTCTGTGAGCTTGTGAAAACCCTCCTCGCACAAGACAGCCAGTGCCCATCAAGCACCAGCCTGCTGGGATCCAGGACCCCAGAGAAGCCCGGATGCCTGTGACTTCACCCAGGACAGATGGGGAGCCCACAGGGGCCGGTGACTCTGGGGGAGTGCCGGTCGCGTGACCCCGGACGCCTGTGCCACAGAAAAGTGAATCTTGCTTGGAAAACCCGCCAGGTGAACACGTCTAGGAATCACACTCCCACGTGTCCAGAGAGATGCGCCCCGATTCACGTGCAGGCGTGAGACTCCACACCCTGTGTTCCGTGCCTGTTTGCCCACAGACAGAACACCTCGCATGGGGCCCCTCTGCCTGCACGTGCACCCACGCGTGTGCCCGCCTCCACACGCAGGGCCAGTCCCGCAGCTCGATGGTCGCGTGTGCAAACAGCACAGACAAGGAGGACGGGCAGACTCAGGACCCGGTTCGGTGTGAAATGCCCGCCGTCTGGCCACTGTGCACACATTCAGACCTCAAGCAGCACACGTCAGACTCTCTTGCCCGCATTTGCAGCCAGACGCTCTCCCGCACCGGCCGCGGGGCCTCCGTGAGCCGTGGACCCCTCCCCCCACCCCGCCCACCCCTGCAGGGGTTACCAGCCCGGAAATAAAATGCACCACGTCAACAGATGTCCCCGAACTGCATCTTCTTTGAGCCTTGTGGTGTCTGAAGTTTCGTCCCCAAATCACTTACGATGGAAAAAGTGGGGGGAGGAAAAAAAAAGGAAGGAAGCTTGGTTGTCTGCTCGTATCCTCGTCGTACTTTGTCTGCCTGACTGTTTTGCATTTCGAGACATTTCCACTCACCTTGAGTTCCTGGTTCAAAAAGAAACAATAAGCTTAATCTTCTCTGTTGACAATGATGTATGATTCTGGAGGAAAACACTTTTCAGGTATTTTCATTAAAAAGCCATTCCCCCCCCTCCGGGCCCCCCCCCCACGTACATGGAGGAAGGCACCCGGCGGGCGTTCTCCGGGGGCCTTGACGCCCCGGCCGCGTCACTCGATGAACCGCGGGAGCGAAACACGCCCCCTCGGCCTGGACGACGGCCTCCTCGCTGGCCCAGCGCTGAGTCTGAGGCGACCGGTTTGAACTGTGTTTCTGCGTTGTCGTGTCTCATTCGCAAACGGCATCCGTGCAGACGGCCCGGAAAGGGCAGGGTTGGGGTGCTCGGCATAGTCCCAAGCGGTGTGCCCGACCACGGGGGCCCCGGACGAGAGGGGCCCCCCGTCCACGGCCGGGCGGCTCGCCACGCGCAGGAGAGGACGGGGCCTCCCGTCACCTCCCAGAAGTGCAGCCACCCGCATGGGCTGAGCAGAAGCCACCGGCCACTCAAAGCAACCCAGGGCAGGGAAACTTTGGTCTCGTGTGCTGACTTCACCGGCTGGGGCCGTGGCAGCGTGGCCGACCGACTGACCCACGAGCGAGAAGGGAACAGGCACACGGGGATGCAGCCTGCGTCCTGCACCCACACGGAGATCGTGACCTGAGCCGAAGTCAGACGCTTCACCGACTGAGCCCCCCCAGGCGCCCCGAGCACGCAATTTATTTTGAAGCAGTTTTAGATTTGCAGAAAAGTTGCAAAGACGGACTTTCACCAGCGCTGGCCTCCTTGAGCCTAGAGGAGGAAGAGGGAAACACACACAGGGGATCCGGCCTGCGTCCTGCACCCACAGGGAGAGCCCGGGTCTCATCTCAAAAAAGTCGTGGTTGCCACGTGGGTGTGACGCGTCTGGACAGACCAGGGCAGGTGCGCAGAGACGCACAGGGCGGAGGACGGGGTTGTGGCTTCCGAGGTCGGCCAAGGGTCGTGGGAGAAGCCAGTGGAATAGGTGCGCCCCCTGGCAGGTGCCTCTGGGCGCCGGCTGTGTGCCCGCTCTGTGCCCATCAGACTCTCCCCGCGAGACACGGCCGTGATCGCTTCGCAGGACTTTCTGCTGGGGCTCAGCTAAGGCCCCGCTTGGTCCCGGACGCCCCCTTCTGCCCCCATGTCTGCTGACTGGAGTGCACGTTCTGTCCCTGTGGCACACACACCGATTTCCCCAAGAAACTCAGCACGGCCCACACTGTGCAGAAGCGTCAGCGGCTCTCCTTAGAGGGTTGTGATGGCTTCCTGCTCTCATTCCGGCTTCCGGCAAGGGATTTGTCGAAGACGGAGAAAACTCGCACACGCACGTGAGTGAGCATCACCTAAAGGAGGAAGCAAGCCGAGTGTCCGTAGACGGACGGATGGAACCACACCCACGCAGGGGAATATTACTCTGCCATGAAAAAGGGCGGGGCTGTGACACTTGTGGCCACATGGACGGACCTTGAGGGCACGATGTTCAGTGAGAGGAGCAGACACGGGAGACCACATCACGTGGGATCTCACAGACGACAGGAAAATGTGCACAGAAAGACACTCCATTTGTGGTTCCCGGGGGCTCGGAAGGGGGACGGGGAGGGGAGTGACTGCTAAATGGACAGGCGTTTAGAAATAAAGTTTCAGGGGCGCCTGGGCGGCTCAGTCGGTTGAGTGTCCGACTTTGGCTCAGGTCGTGGTCTCACGGTTCGTGGGTTCAAGCCCCGCGTGGGGCTCTGTGCTGACGGCTTGGAGCCTGGAGCCTGCTTCCGATTCTGTCTCCGTCTCTCTCTGCCCTTCCCCTGCTCATGCTCTGTCCCTCTCTGTCTCAAAAATAAATAAAAACATTAAAACATTTAAAAAAATAAATAACAATAAAGTTTAAAATAAGGTAATATGTTAATGTTTGGACTTTATTAGCACTGATTAAATATTAATAGTATTTAAACACAAGCGTAAAATTTGGACACGAGGCGTAGTGAGCATGTGCGGACTCAGAACCCCCAAACCACGTACTTAGGGTTCATTTCATGGCACCTGAATGTCATCTCCAACGTCCTAGGAAAAACGTAGTGATCCAGCCGCGTTACCACAACAGCCCCGCTCTGAGCCTCAGGCCCCCGTGGCCAGTGAGCCAGGACGTGAGAGCGTTGGGGTGGCCTGTGGTGTGGACGTGGGCAGAGAAAGCCGTCAACGCCGGCCGGCTCGGGGCTCACACCAGACGCAGCCCGTGGGGTTTGCAGACCGGCCCTCTCTGCCCCCCTCCCCGAGTTCTGTCCCGCTGGAGGACCGTGGGGACGCCACAGTCACCCTCCCTGCTGTGTCCACCTATGTCTCCCAGGACGTCCTGGCCACGGACACGAAGGACCACTGCACCGTGTGCTGGTTAGTGAAAACGGCTGTTGGACTCCTCTCTGGGGAAAATGAAAACATACTTCGTGTTTATTCATGTATTTGCTTATTATATTTACACGTCCTACGTTACTCATTTATGGTATATTAACATATTTACTTAAACACGAATTATGTATATGTTACCAATTTTTATTAGCTGGCATATCATGTAATTATTATTAATAATACCTATAAATACGTATCGCATAATTATTCATAATAATTGCAGGATTAACTATGTTAATTGCATCATTTGATAATTTTATATAATTATGTAGTTCTTTATAACTATATATAAGTATATATAGGCATATAATTTCAATTTAATGGCTGTTATGTATAATCATATATATAAACATGTAGCTTCAATTATATGGTCGTTATAATACATAATTATATATAAACACAATTTTAATTATATAGTTGTTATAGATAACACATTATATATTATATGTCTTATAATATATAATTATATTACAATATAAACATATTATATATATTTATGTATCACTATATGTTATTATATATTATATATTTATATATTACTATATGTTATTGTATATTATATATATTTTTATATATCATTATATGTTATGTTATATATAACATATTTATAAAATATAATTATGTTATATATAGTATAATATTTATATTTATATATTCACATTATGTTATATATAATATACATAAGCTATATAATATAAATGTTACATATATTTATATGATACATTAAATGTATAAGTTATATTTATTTATATTATATAAATGATTATAATTATTAACCTATTTAATATTAATATCATAGAATTGATATATCATTGATATATTATTATATAATTGGTATACTACTTAATATATTAAATATATCTGTTCATATATATAACCTACTATATATCACTATATATAAATTACTGTATACTTACGTACAATTCATTATATAACTTACACATATTTCCAAATGCAGATTTAAATGACTATAATTGTGTGTCTAGAATACACATAAAAATGGATATAACTGTGCGTCTAGAACGCAGGTGTAAATAGGTATAACTATACCTAGAACACAGATACACAGGGATGTGACTGTACGTAGAACACAGTTTACAGATAGACACATCCATCCACAATGGATAGAACTGTATCTAGAACACAGATGTAGACCGATGTGGCTGTATCTAGAACACAGGTATCAACGGATGGGACATCTAGAACACACATTTCCACGAACATCACAATTCCAGGCGGCTTCCTTGGGCTTCGCAGTGGAGCACAGAGGCCTCCCGAGCCCAGCACATCACTGCCTCCCTCCGGGCATGTCTGGGGTCCGGGAATAATCATAAAACCCGGGTGAGGCCGACCAAACAGAGGCACCCCGTGACATCACTCCCCCCTGTGTCCTCGACCGACCCTGGAGACAGAATGTCTCCTGCCGACCGCTGTGTCTCATCCTGAGGGAAAGCGGGACGTGTTCCCACACACTCAGTTACGCCATCTGAGCAGCTGGATGGATTCCTCCCCAAGACAAAGGTTGAACGGATCCAAGCGTTTGGGGCTGGGCCGTCCACACCACAGGAAAGCAGACACTGGCTTTGATTTAGCAGAGATTCCCCACCGTTGGCACAGGCACCCCTTTGGGCAGGTGCCGGGCAGATTGGAGAACCTTTCCGTGCTTCTCCCCAAGAAATTTCAGCATCACAAATACACAGAAGACGTATCAACACTGTCTACGTACCTGGAGTTTTGGGAAAACACTCAAATGTTCTCCACACCCATAAACAAAAATCCTCCGGAGAGAGGCCCTATGACTCCTGCTGAGAATGAATGTTCTAGGAGATGTGAAGATTTCATTATAAAAAAGAAGAAAACAAGAAATGTACAGAGGAAATGCAACAGAGTCCTTAGGGACCACGAAAAAGGCCTTTAAAAAATCATTCGTTCATAGGCTCACTTCCGCCAAAAGAAGGGAAAACACGAAAAGGAAATCGCAGCGAGGACAGATTACTGGTGGATAAAACCCTGAGGTCAGTGGCAAAGGGTCCAGGGACACTTGTATAAACCGGGAGCCAGAGAGCACAGGCTGAGACCCCCAGATGCTCAGCTGTGCCTTGGGCGGGGCGGATGTCCCCAAACACGGAGGGAGAACGCAGCCTGTGGGAGCAGGAGAACAGACGTCCTGCCTCCTGTTCCCATAGAACTTCTTCCCCTGTCCTTTCCAGACGCACGCAAATCTTCTCGATGGCTACGTAAGCCCGTGGCCAGGAACTGAATCCAGAAGGTTCTGTCCCGGACCTGGGGGCGTCTCTGGAACGCCATATCCAGGAAGGTGGATCCCGTCCCCAGGATCAGCGGGTCTCCCATCAGATGGATTCAAACCACAGACCCACCAGCAGGTGCTAGTTCCGGAAAGCAGCGTTGGTCATGAGGACACGGGGGGGGGGGGGGTGTCTCTTTCCGCGGTCTCTGCAATGTCCGAGCACCGCATCTGCAGGGCGTTGCCTGTGCCCCCGTTTTATTGAGATACTATCGCCCTGAAGGTTGGCATGCACAAAGGCGCCGTGCGTGATGACGTTCGACGGACTAACCATCGTCTGGTCTGCGTCCGGATGCAACAGGGGAGGGTGTCTGCTCCCTCGAAACGGGTGCCCGTAGCACCTACCGCTCGCCAACGCACGAGACAGCCGTGTGAACTCTGCTCTCCACCCTGTCCCTGGTCGCCGCGAATCCGGTCTGTTCCCATCCGTGCCGCGTGTCCTTAGAGCTCACGTATCAGCGAGACCATCCACCCCGGTTTACGCGGACAGCACGGAGCTCGCTGGGATTCTCTGTGTGTTCCTCTCTCTCTGCCTCTCCCCTTTCCCCCGCCTCTCTCTCTCTCAAAATAAATACATAAGCTTCTAAAATGTTTTAAGATGAACGGCTGAGTGCCTGTGGTCTCGGAGTTGGGCGCACGGCTGGGTGGCTTCTGGTCCAGGCGGGTCGGCACGGGGCATCCGGACGGGAGAGTGCACACAGCTGTGAGCCCGTCGCTGAAGGTTTTACTTCCACGAGGACTGGACCTTTTCTCCGAGAGACTGCACCCTCGCTGTCCTCAGACGGCAGGAAGGTCCTGCTTGAGCAGACGTCCAGGGTTGAAAGCGACGATGAACAATGAACCGGGAATCAGGACGTGTGACCGTTCCCCTCCAGTCAGACCCAGGAAACGGGCCATCCGTCACCATTAGCGGATTATTAGCAGGCATTAAGGCCCCCGTGTAATCAGAGAGCGCTCCGTGACTTGGTCCAGGTGAAAAATGAGTCTGGGGAGACCGTCCCTGGTCCCCTCCCTTCCTCCGGGGAGGCCGGGAGGGGAGGGAGCCTTCCGCCCCACGCATTTGGGCCAAGGATACAATTTCAGCAAAGACAGGCACACGGCAAACTGAAAGATCAGCAGGAAACTAATTGGAAACAGCATCGGGGGCGGAGGGCTGGGCTCCAAGCAGACACACAAGCATCCGTTAAAGTCAAAACCCTCAGCAGGAGGGGCCGGTGGGGCAATGCAGACGCCGAACGAACGGGGCCACCGCAGCGAAGGCTCCAACCGGGGACCCAAGTGACGTCAGCTGGGACAGCACACCTGGTTCTCCAAAAGCATCGACGCACCTGCTCATTTTAAGACAAGACGGGTTTGGGACACCGGGGGGCTCAGTCCGTTAAGCGTCCGACTTCAGCTCAGGTCATGAGGTCGCGGTCCGTGAGTTCGAGCCCCGTGTCGGGTTCCGGGCTGCGAGCTCCGAGCCTGGAACCTGCTTCGGATCCTGTGTCTCCCTCTCTCTCTCTCTGCCCCTCCCCTCTTCGTGCTCTCTCTCTGTCTCTCTGTCTCAAAATAAATAAACTTTAAACGAAAAATTCAAAGAGCAAAATTAAAATTACAAAGCAAGGAGAAGGACAGGGTGGCGGGGCCTGGCCAGGCACGGCTAAGCGCTGAATTACGCGCACTCGAGAGATGAATGGGGAAAGGAGCTGTGCTCCAGGGTACCCCGAATACGGCTCAGCCCCAAACTAACACACAAATCCTGCAAGGTCGCCGACCGACCTTGAGGGCCTCGTGCTCGGGGACGTACGTTCGAGCAGACGGACAAATCTGTGTGATTCTGCAGGAGCCAGGCCCCGGAGCCCCAAATCCGTGGACACGCACACAAGGCTGGTGCTCACCAGGGGCCTGGGCGGGAGGTCAGCGGCTGGTGTTCTCGGCGAGCAAAGCCTCCATCAGGCCACGCACAGGCGTTCTGGAGAGGTGCGGCCTGCGGGCCGAGAGACGGTTCCGGGCACTTGTGTCTCAGGTACGTCTCACGTGAAGTGTTCTTACCGCAATAGAACAAAGTACAAGAAACTCGAAAAAAAGCCAAGCAGAAGAAGCTGATGGTCAGGAGCCCAGGTGAGGCCGTCGTGAGCCCCCCTTAGGCCCACTTATTCTAAGCAGTCGTCAGGGAGCGGCCGTGAGCTGGCCAGGCACACCTGTGTCCCTGTGGGGTCGTCTGCAGAAGGGAAAACGGGACCAGAAACATGGACAGCAAATCCCCTGAGCAAAGCCCCTGCATCCCGGGTCATGAGGCTCCAACATCCTGCTGGGAGCAGGTAAGGTCTTCTCAGCTTTGCAGCTTTAGGGGAGATCGATGCACAGATGCCTGGCTGCCGAGAGAACTTTCCGTGGGGTGAGTGCGGTCCCCAAAAGATACTTCTGTCACAAACCTGTGAGTGGGAGCCTATTTGGAAACAGGGCGTTTGCAGATGTGGGTAAGTGAAGGATGTGGGATGAGCCCCTCCGGGACCAGGGGGGCCCTGACTCCAATGGCAGGTGCCTTAAGACACAGAAGAGGAGAGACAGAGACAGAGGAGAAGCCCCGTGAAGCCGGAGGCAGAGAAGGGAGGGATGAGGCCACAAGTCCAGGGACGCCTGGAGCCCCAGAAGCTGGGAGAGGCAGGAAGGACCGTCCTCTGGAGCCTCTGGAGGGAGCACAGCTGTGCCTGCCTGGATCTCAGTGGTCCCGACCCTCCTGGATCTCAGTGGTCCTTCCCTTCCTGAATCTCAGTGGTCCTGCCCCTTCTGGGTCTCAGTGGTCCTGCCCTGCCTGGATCTCAGGGGTCCTGCCCTGCCTGGATCTCAGTGACCCTGCCCTGCCTGGATCTCAGGGCTCCAGCCCTGCCTGGATCTCAGTAGTCCTGCCCTCCTGGATCTCAGGGGCTCTGCCCCTCCTGGATCTCAGGGGCCCTGCCCCTCCTGGATCTCAGTGGCCCTGCCCCTCCTGGATCTCAGTGGTCCTGCCCTGCCTGGATCTCAGGGGTCCTGCCCTGCCTGGATCTCAGTGGTCCTGCCCCTCCTGGATCTCAGTGGTCCTGCCCCTCCTGGGTCTCAGTGGTCCTGCCCTGCCTGGATCTCAGGGGTCCTGCCCTGCCTGGATCTCAGTGGTCCTGCCCCTCCTGGATCTCAGTGGCCCTGCCCCTCCTGGATCTCAGCGGTCCTGCCCTGCCTGGATCTCAGTGGTCCTGCCCCTCCTGGATCTCAGCGGGCCTGCCCCTCCTGGATCTCAGTGGTCCTTCCCTTCCTGGATCTCAGGGGTCCTGCCCTGCCTGGATCTCAGCAGCCCTGCCCTGTCTGGATCTCAGTGGTCCTGACCCTCCTGGGTCTCAGTGGCCTTGCCCCTCCTGGATCTCAGAGGCCCTGCCCTGCCTGGATCTCAGTGGTCCTGCCCTGCCTGGATCTCAGTTGTTCTGCCCTGTCTGGATCTCAGTGGTCCTGACCCTCCTGGGTCTCAGTGGTCATGCCCCTCTTGGGTCTCAGTGGTCCTGCTCCCCGCCCCCTGTATCTCAGTGGTCCCACCCCTCCTGGATTTCAGTGGTCCTTCCCTTCCTGGATCTCAGTGGCCCTGCCCCTCCTGGATCTCAGTGGTCCTGCCCCTCCTGGATCTCAGTGGTCCTGCCCTGCCTGGATCTCAGCCACCCTGCCC
The DNA here is from genome assembly GCF_018350195.1 of Panthera tigris. Classification (NCBI taxonomy): domain Eukaryota; kingdom Metazoa; phylum Chordata; class Mammalia; order Carnivora; family Felidae; genus Panthera; species Panthera tigris. The sequence goes on along the minus strand of NC_056677.1, from coordinate 280,734 downwards.
TGCCTGGATCTCAGTGGTCCTGCCCTTCCTGGATCTCAGTGGCCCTGCCGTCCCTGGATCTCAGGGGTCTTGCCCTGCCTGGATCTCAATGGTCCTACCCCTCTTGGAACTCAGTTGCCCTGCCCTGCCTGGATCTCAGCAGCCCTGCCCTGCCTGGATCTCAGTGGTCCTGCTCTGCCTGGATCTCAGTGGTCCTGACCCTCCTGGGTCTCAGTGGTCCTGCCCCTCCTGGATCTCAGGGGCCCTGCCCCTCCTGGATCTCAGGGGCCCTGCCCTGCCTGGATCTCAGTGGTCCTGCCCTGCCTGGATCTCAGGGGTCTTGCCCTGCCTGGATCTCAGCAGCCTTGCCCTGCCTGGATCTCAGCAGCCCTGCCCTGTCTGGATCTCAGTGGTCCTGACCCTCCTGGGTCTCAGTGGTCCTGCCCCTCCTGGATCTCAGGGGTCTTGCCCTGCCTGGATCTCAATGGTCCTACCCCTCTTGGAACTCAGTTGCCCTGCCCTGCCTGGATCTCAGGGGCCCTGCCCTGCCTGGATCTCAGTGGTCCTGCCCCTCCTGGATCTCAGTGGTCCTGCCCTGCCTGGATCTCAGTGGTCCTACCCCTCTTGGAACTCAGTTGCCCTGCCCCTCCTGGATCTCAGGGGTCTTGCCCTGCCTGGATCTCAATGGTCCTACCCCTCTTGGAACTCAGTTGCCCTGCCCTGCCTGGATCTCAGGGGTCTTGCCCTGCCTGGATCTCAATGGTCCTACCCCTCTTGGAACTCAGTTGCCCTGCCCTGCCTGGATCTCAATGGTCCTACCCCTCTTGGAACTCAGTTGCCCTGCCCCTCCTGGATCTCAGCGGCCCTGCCCTGCCTGGATCTCAGTGGTCCTGCCCTGCCTGGATCTCAGTGGTCCTGCCCTGCCTGGATCTCAGTGGTCCTGCCCCTCCTGATCTCAGTGGTCCTGCCCCTCCTGGATCTCAGTGGCCCTGCCCCTCCTGGATCTCAGTGGTCCTGCCCTGCCTGGATCTCAGCGGCCCTGCCCTGCCTGGATCTCAGTGGTCCTGCCCTGCCTGGATCTCAGTGGCCCTGCCCCTCCTGGATCTCAGTGGCCCTGCCCCTCCTGGATCTCAGTGGTCCTGCCCTGCCTGGATCTCAGCGGCCCTGCCCTGCCTGGATCTCAGTGGTCCTGCCCCTCCTGGATCTCAGTGACCCTGCCCCTCCTGGATCTCAGTGGTCCTGCCCTGCCTGGATCTCAGAAGCCCTGCCCTGCTTGGATCTCAGGGGTCTTGCCCTGCCTGGATCTCAGCAGCCCTGTCCCTCCTGGATCTCAGTGGCCCTGCCCTGCCTGGATCTCAGTGGACCTGCCCTGCCTGGATCTCAGCAGTCGTGCCCTGCCTGTATCTCAGTGGTCCCGCCCCTCCTGGATTTCAGTGGTCCTTCCCTTCCTGGATCTCAGTGGTCCTGCCCCTCCTGGGTCTCAGTGGTCCTGCCCCTCCTGGATCTCAGTGGCCCTGCCCCTCCCAGATCTCAGGGGTCTTGCCCTGCCTGGATCTCAATGGTCCTACCCCTCTTGGAACTCAGTTGCCCTGCCCTGCCTGGATCTCAGCAGTCCCGCCCCACCTGGATCTCAGATTCTGTTCTCCGGAGCTGGGGGAGGATGAATGTTTGTTGTTTTACCTCATGGTGTCGCCCACATCACCTGATGGGGAGAGAGAGCCCCAGACCCAAGCAATGAACATAAACCATCAAAAAGGATGAGAATCAGGGGTTCAAGGGCATCGAGCGACCCTGGGAGGTCTGAGTCCTGTCTGTTTCTCAGTTTTGCTTTAAAACTTCCTTGAAGACAGCAGCCAAAATAAACCACAGAGACAGGGTGAGGGTTTTTCTCAACTTAAAGCCATCTGGCCTCGGAGGCAATGATCTGAGTTTGTCTTGTATGTGGCGTCCAGATTAGTCCCCAGACCCGGGTCCCTGGGAAAGGCTCGTGCTCCACTCTCGAGAGTCGTCAGAAGGGAGAGACAAAAGTCCGGGGCGGCCTTGGTCCCACTGCTCAGGACAGGAGAACGGGGTCCCTGGGGATGGGGGGCATCCCTGCAAACCACCCGCCCTCCGCAGACCGGAGCCTGGAGTAATTCCTGCAGGGACCTGAGGCAGGACAGTCCCCTCGTCCCTGCTGGCACGATGGGCCCACAGACCACTGGCCTCCTGGCCCCCAGTGAATGCCCAAGGGCCCAGCGCCAGGATTTAGCCTTGGTAATCTCGTCCATCATTAACCAAGTTCATCATCAACACGACCCGTCATTAACCTAGCGCGTCACTAACCTGGCCTATCGTTAACCCAACCCATGTTTGACCTAGTTTGTCCCTGACGTGGCCCACCATGAACCCGCCCATCTGCCTATGCCACTGGGAAGGCACAGGTGGGGAAACCGAGGCAGGAGTGTCAGTCCCACGTCCCCCGTAAGCAGCAGGGCTGGGATTCAAACTCAGCGTCCTGAACCCCACCCGTCCTGCTGCCCATTGACTGCCGTCCCAGCCAGGAAACCCCACCAGTGCAGGCCTGAGCCCCCCCAGCCACGGGGCCCCCCTGGTCTACGTTCTCACCCCCTTCCCTGCAGCCAGTGTCCAGGCTCAGGGCAAACAGCAAGGGCAGCCTCATGGTCCCTGTGGCCCCTCGGAGGTCCGTGGCTGCACAGCAGAGGGGACCACGCGTGTGCGAGGACTTGTAGGGCGGCGGTGTCCCCTGTTTCCCCACAGCAGGCCTAGGCAAGGACGTGAGCAGAAGGGTGCCCCTCCCGGTGGCATTCGATGACCACCCGGTCACCTCCCTCAGCTCTGCCAGGAAGACGGAGCCCGTGGGGTTCCTGGGGGCCCAGCCCTGCTGACCAGCATCTGTGAAATCAAAGCACACGTCAAACACCACTGAGCCCTGACTTGTGATGGGCTCACCTCCCCCCCGCCCATCACAGGCACCCCAATGGCCAATGGGACACAACCTGTGCCTCTCGCTTCAGCCCCAGACCCAGAACCCCGGCTGGCTCCCCCTTTAGCCCACAGCGAGCGAGGACACCCCCAGGGAGACGACGGCACCAGCTGCTCACCCCTACCCACGTCAGCACGATAAGTCCACTCCGACCCCTACCCAGCACCCAAAGCGATCAGCACAGCTCACACGTCAATCACCAGACACCCTTCTTCTTCTTCAGAGTCAAGGTTAATTTTAAATCATAACAAGCCGGAGGGGAGTTTCACCACTGGGAAGCACGCAGGGGGTGGGCGGGGGGGCCCTCCAGGACCACCAGCACCTCGGGAGGGGGTGCCCGAGCCTCACGGGCATCCCAGCAGGTGGAAATGAAATACGATAGCGCGATGCATCTATAATGATGAGCAAATCAAACCCTGCGTTTGCTCACCTGTGACATCACGGGTCACTGCCGGGCTGGTGGGCAGGCGGGGGCGGGGGGTGGGGGGAAGAGGGGGGGCACAGGGGCCTCTGCCCCGTTCCAGGCATCCTGCCTTCCAGCAGCCTCCTCCTTTGTTCCCGCCCGGAAATTACCAGAAAAGCCAGGAGTGCGCTAAGTAAACAAAAACACTTTGGTGTGGGCCCTGCAGTGAGACCGCTGTGATTTACGGCCTCTAAACCGGGATCTACAGCGAATGCTAATCCTTCCTTATTCCGCATGCTCTGGCCTTTCTGTCTTTCTGTCTCTTTTCCTTTTTCTCCCCTTCCTCCCGCCTTCCCGTACTGAAATGACAGTCGGGCTGTTAAGCATAGTAATTGTTCCTGAGTGGGTCTGGCTTATTGTCCCTCTTAATTTTGCCTGGAAGGCAGGCTCCTTACTCCGGGGAGGTCAGGGGTCGCCTGCTAAATCATGCATACCCACAATCCCTTGTGAATTATGCAGTTGACAAGCTGCTCGGGATTAAACCAACCTGCATTAAACCCCGGCCCTAAATTGTCATTACTCGAGTGATGGATGATACGTGTAATGACCAGCTGATTGCCACCAGTGACCTTGTGGGCTCAGAGTGCTCCAGTGTAAGCGGCACCTCTCACGCGGTCCGTGTGCCTGCAGCACTGACATGCTCACGGGTGTGTGCACGTGTGCTTGTGTGTGCATGTGCACGAGCTGTGTGCACGTGTGTGTGCTTGTGTGTATATGCATGAGCTGTGTGTGCACATGTGCTTGCGTGTGCATGTGCACGAGCTGTGTGTGCACGTGTGCTTGTGTGTGCATGTGCATGAGCTGTGTGCACGTGTGTGTGCTTGTGTGTATATGCACGAGCTGTGTGTGCACATGTGCTTGCATGTGCATGTGCACGAGCTGTGTGTGCACGTGTGCTTGTGTGTGCATGTGTATGAGCTGTGTGCACGTGTGTGTGCTTGTGTGTATGTGCATGAGCTGTGTGCACGTGTGTGTGCTTGTGTGTATATGCACGAGCTGTGTGTGCACGTGTGTGTGCTTGTGTGTATATGCACGAGCTGTGTGTGCATGTGTGTGTGCTTGTGTGTATATGCACGAGCTGTGTGTGCACGTGTGTGTGCTTGTGTGTATATGCACGAGCTGTGTGTGCATGTGTGTGTGCTTGTGTGTATATGCACGAGCTGTGTGTGCACATGTGCTTGCGTGTGCATGTGCATGAGCTGAGTGCACATGTGTGCACATGTGTGTGCATGTGCATATGCAAAGCTGTGTGCACGTGTGTGCTTGTGTGTGCATATCCATGAGCTCTGTGTGCACTGTGTGTGCACGTGTGCTTGTGTGTGCACATGCATGAGCTGTGTGCACACGTGTGCACATGTGTGTGCAAGTGCATATGCAAAGCTGTGTGCACATGTGTGCTTGTGTGTGCATATGCATGAGCTGTGTGTGCATGTGTGTGCACGTGTGCTTGTATGTACACATGTGAAGTGTGTGCATGGGTGCATGGGTGCATGTGTGTGCGCACATGTTCTGTTTTCCTCAAACCTGTTCCTCACCGTTTCCACTGCTCACTGGAGCAGACAGGTGAGGGGTCTGTGATTCAGGAGTTTTAATTCATCAGAGATAAAAATGCCCGATGAGTGACACAAGCCCAGAGTGAGCTGGCGGGGGCGGGGGGGGGGGCGTGTGTGTCCTCACTCTCCCCGCAGGGTGAGAAAACGAACATGGGCAAGTGTGGGCTTCTCCAGGGGGCCTCTGCAGTCCTGCAGAGGACTCTGAACCTTGGCTCAGCCGGAAGGGCCCGTCTGGGCACCAGGTGGGGTGACTGAAGGGTTCAGGGCCGGAGCAGCGGGAGCAAAGAGAGCAGAGGGACGCGGGTGGTGCAGACAGAAGCAGGTGCATTTGGGGAGGGACGGGCGGTCCCCACGGGGCTTCTAGGCGCTTTGAGGAGGGCAGAGCCGGTGTGAAGGCCTGAAGCTGTCCAGGGCTGCACATCGCTCTGGATCCAGGGTGACCCCAGTGGGGCCCCCTTGGTCTCTGGCTATGCTGGGCCTGTGCGTGCCCTCCGTGCGTGCTCTCCCTGCTCACCAGGGAGGACTGACGGGTGCACCGGGGAGCAGGAAGCACGGAGCCATGTGTGCGGCGGGCTGATGACCCAGCGCAACCGAGAGCCACGTTGGGTCCACGCGGGAGAAGCCGGTGCTCCTGGGAGACAGGCAGAAGTGCTGATAGTGCCATCTTGGACCGTCGTGTGCCTCCTCCCCGTGTCCAGACTCCAAGCCCCCCGTGGGAGGTGGAGGGGACGGGAGCCTCTGAGGGGCCGGGCTGCATTTGGTCTGCCATTGTGGAATTCACCACGCAGCCGAGGGCCCAGTTTCCCGTTTTCAGGAACATTCATACTGGTTTCCAAGGGCAGCCAGGAGGCCCAGGAGGCCCCCACAGCTCCCGCTACCCCATCATCTCCTTCAGCCGTCCTGCAGGCCAGCAAGGCGGGGGCCACATCCCGGGGCACGTCCACGTGGCTGTTCTGGATGCAAACAAGCAGGCAGGCCGGGCAGGCTGGGGAGACAGAGCTGGGGAGCTCGGTGCCCTCGGGGCTCGGGCGGCCGCACCTGAGCAGGCCAGAGGCTGGGACTGCCCCGGCACCAGAAGCTCCCACAATGTCCTGTGGGCCACCCAGCAAGGGCGGTGGGGTGCAGGGTCTCACCCTAGAGACGCACAAGGGGCCTGTGGTCGCCAGGGCCAAGCTCAGTGCTGTTTCTTGCTGCAAACCCCCAGCGTGGAAGTCGCCCAGAGAACGGCCTGCCCCCTCCGTGTGCTGCAGGGGGGACTCCCCATCCCGGGCACTGCAACGGGCTGAGGTGCGGGGGGGTGGGGGGGAGGCCCAGGGAGGCACGCCCGCCTGGAACTTGAGAGTGGGACCTTCTGTGGGCTTTCCACGTGTGCAACTGGGGACTCCCATGAGGCCCTCCGGCATCAGGCTGGTCCCCAATCCGATGCCCAACGTCCCCACGAGAAAAGAGAAACTTGGCCACACAGAGGACAAAGCACATGACGATTCAGGCAGAGGCTGGGGTGATGTGGCCACAAGCCAGGGGACCCCAAGGCTGCTGGCAGCCAGCAGGGAAGGGAAGGGAGGGAAGGGAGGGAAGGGACCCTCCTGTGGAGCCACCACTCGGCACAGCCTGTCCACCGGGATCACAGGCGTCCGGTCTCCAGGGCCGGGACGGGATGCGTTCCCACCATCGTAGGCCCGCCCGGTCTGTGCTCCTTTGCTGCCACGACATTATTTGCACCCTGCCCTGTGAATCTGCGTCCCAGCCCCTCCCCTGCACGCCTTCACCCACACATGACGGGCCCCTTCCCGCCTGCCCGTCCCCCATGCCTTCTCAACGTCCCCGCTGTGGGCTGAATGCTGGCGTGCCCCCAACACGTGTGTGCATCAGCCCTGACCCGGATGGCAGGCCATGGGCACCGGGAGCCTCTGGGACATACAGCTGACACCTCAAGGACGTGGCACTGGGGCACCGACTGCCCACATCGTCCAAAACCTGCTTTGAACGTTTGACTCCCCAAAAGCCGAACCATTAAGAGCCCACGGTTGGCGAAAGCCTTACGGATACCAGGAGCCGTCGACGTGCACATATTTTGTGTTCTGTGGATTATACGCTCCGGTCTTACGACGAAGTTCGCCGCAGAGAGGAACACAGGGCATCTGCAGCCGTCCAGCTCACGGTTCGTGGGTTCGAACCCTGCGTCGGGCTCTGTGCGGACAGCTCGGAGCCTGGAACCTGCCTCCGATTCTGTGTCTGTCTGTCTCTCTCTCTCTCTCTCTCTCTGCCCCTTCCCCTCTCACGCTCTGTCTCTCTCTTAAAATAAATGAACATTAAAAACAGTTTTTAAAAACAAAGAAAATCGTAAGGAAAGGAGAGTACATGTACAGGACTGTCCCATATTTGTCAAAAACAAAACAAAAAACCCGTGTCTAAATGGACGGGGCAGTTCAGGACTCAGCTGTCATTGGGGTCACATGACGCCACGGAGGTGGGTCCTGGGACGGGATTAGTGTCCCTCTAAGAAGACACTGAACAACCAGAGTCCTCTCTGGCGCTCTGTCCCCGTGGCCAGGGAAACCCCGATGTCTACGGTCACCTTCACGTCCAGACACGGAGAAGCGACACTGCCCCGAGAGGCGAGAAGGGCATGTTGCACTCTCCTGCTGGTGACTGCACTCGCCGTGTCCCCAGGAGCTCATGCTTTTTTCCCCAAGAATCCCGGGGCCGGATGCCACGTAGGACCCACAGGCTCACCCCGCTCAGGGCCTCCTAGAGAGGCATAAAGTGAATGGCAGGACTTTGTTTATTTTGGAAAGAGACAGAGAGAGAGAGAGAGAGAGCAAGCAGGGGAAGGGCAGAGAGAGGGAGACCCAGAATCCCAAGCAAGCTCCAGGCTGCGAGCTGTCGGCACAGAGCCCGACGCGGGGCTCGAACTCACAGACCGCGAGATCATGACCTGAGCCGAAGTGGACGCTTAACCGACTGAGCCCCCCAGGCGCCCCTCGAATGGCATGATTTTGATCGTGTGCAGAAACCCACACACCTCACGTGCACACGACAAACGGGAAAGCCAAGGGGGGGCCTGGGGGCCTTGTAGCGGCTGCTACGTTTCACCGCAGGCCGGGAAGTCGCCGGAGCGGCCAGCACAAGGCGACGGCGTCGGGAGGGTGTTTTCGTGGCTCTCCCGGAAGCCGTTTGGAGCACATGCACCTGCCCGAGCCCCGTGCGCCCCTCGTCATACGGGGATAAACAGCTTCTGACACGTTTTCAATATGATTACATTACAACAAGTGGGTCGTGATTGATAACCTAATATCCGGGCCACACGAGCCATCCATCATCGCAACTATATTAATTATTCAACGTAGCCCCGTAACGCAAGAATCAATGTTGGCAATGAAGAGACGGGACCGGGAACTCCCGGCAGACCCCCGACGACATAATAACACAGCCATACTAAGTAATGGCGGCCGGTAATCAGCGGCTTAATAAAATCCATTCATTTGGGTGTCAGACGCATGGCACGGGGTCATTTTAAAAAACAGTAATTGAATACATTTTTAAGTTCTTTTATTTATTTCAGTGACGGTTGGGACGGAAGGAGTCGCGTGCGTCGAAGGACTCCTCGCCGACGTGGACGAGCGGGGTTTTCTGTGTCCCGCAGGCGCCCGACGTGGGGACGGGGTACAGGGGGGCCCAGGCAAGGCGCCCGGGCGATGCTGGGCCTGGGATCTCGGAGCCCCCGTGACCTCAGAGACCTGGGGGTGCCTGGCTGCACCTGGGTTGGCATGTCCCCACTTGGTCCTCTGTTGCTGTCGTTCGCGGGACCTTGTGACCCCACACCAGCAGGCCCCACATCCGGATGGCCCTCCCGTGCCGGATTTTTAGATGCTGCCCTTCCCCGTGATGCTTTCCCTTTCCAGGCCAGTCGGTGGAAATGTGCCTCCCACACTTCCCTCCGCTGTGCTGTTTGCACAGAACACGCCCAGCTCAGGGCGGGGACGTGCACGTGGCCCGGACCCAGGGCTGGCCACCTGCCACAGGGACCCTCACACGGAGCCCACATAGCACGTGCCAGGCCACCGTTGTGCAGAGAGGGCAGCAGACATTAGCTCCACCGACATGATGCCTCCAACCTGGGGACCCCGTTCAGCGTCGGTCCATCCAGGTCTGTGTAGGAGTCTGAGTTAGACCGTGAGCAGTTAAGCTCTCTGAGCCCCCCGGGCCCTGTCTTATGGGAACTCTGCTAACAGTGTGCATGTCAATGTGCCACACATGAAAGGAAACACTTGGGGAATCGTAACGCTGCCCATCAATGTCTCAAAACTTTATGCTCACATGAGGACGGAAGGAGCTGCGTGTCGAACGCGCTTTCCAAGTGCTGCCTGTGCCCTGTGAGGGCGGCATGCTGCATGTCGAGAGGAAGACTGAACAAAGGCCGTCATGCATGGTTGCTCAGGTTGTGCACTGCACACTCCAGGGGTTGTCATTGACGTGGCCACAAAGGCACCCTCGCAGGTGCACCGTTCACTCGGCTCACTGCACGGAAAGTTTCCAAGCGGAGCCCGTGCTGAATGCCATTTGTTCGTGGACAACAGAGAACGTGTCCCTCTCCCCGCCCACAAAACGAGGCGAACTTGGTGGACGGAACCTTCCATTTTGGGTGTGGTTCCCCTCTGCTCAGGCAGTCTGAGCCCACACGCTGGCCGCAGAGCGGCCCCAATAACCAGCCCCAGGTGGAGCCCACCATGCACACCCGTACCGCCCTTGCAGCTCTGGTGGGTCGTGTGGACTCCTGCAGACGTCCCGAGAGTGTGCTCTGTGCCCCAAGAAACGGCCCCTTCGCCAGGCAGCACACGGCACCTCAAGACCCGGGACCACACCGCCAGCCCCGTTCCTGGCTCACCACCTATAGCTGAACTGGTTAATACCGACTGGTTTCATCCAGTTAAGCTTTAATTTTTGTTAATGCTTATTTTTGAGAGAGAGAGAGAGAGAGAGACAGAGCACGAGCAGGGGAGGGGCAGAGAGAGAGGGAGACGCAGAATCCAAAGCAGGCTCCGGGCTCTGAGCCATCAGTACAGAGCCCGATGCAGGGCTCAGACCCACAAACCATGAGATCACGACCTGAGCCGAAGTCAGACGCTCACCGCCTGCTGCTTCCACAAAATAGTCTCAGGAAACTCCCCAAGGGATGGGAGCGGGTGCCGAGTGAGGGACGGGGGAGAGTAGGAATCCGCTGGCCGTCCAGACCGTGCTGACCACTATCTGCCCGGTGGGCTCCACACGGGCCGTCCAGCCGGCAACTTTTCCAGAACCCTCTCATCCCCCGAAAGGAGAGCCCGTCCTGTCTGCTCACCGGCCCCGGCTGACCGCACGACATCGTCCTGTGTCTACACAGGTCTGCTCCAGGCGTGTCCTGTGAGGCTGTGCTCCTCGTGTCTGCTTCTGTCACTGAACTCTGTTCAGGTGCATCCGTGGGTCAGCGGGTGCCCACCTCTGGCTCCTTTTCATGGCTAACACTGCCCTGTGTGCGTGGGCCCCTCTGTGTTTCTGCAGCCGCGGGTGGATGGCCGGCTAGACCGTTTGGAGGACCATCTCTGAGACAGAGAATGCACACGTCCATCATCCCGTCCAAGGAGCCCTGAGCCCCCGCTTACCCTGGGGGGTACACGGCGAGGGCGCTTGAGAAGGGGGTTCATAGCAGCCCAGCCGGGGGCCGTGGTTCCTCAAAGGAAATCCAGGGTTTGGGAAAAGGGTACGAGACCACCACCTGCATCGGAGCGTCCCCGCCCACGTAACTCAAGCTCCCGGGGCCGGGCGGGCAGACAGACTTGGGGCAGACCCACCAGGGATTTCCTGATGCTTCTAGAAGGATTGCCCGACGCACCCCAGGGTGGGTCCCTGATGGACGCCGGGGAGAGGCAGGGAGCCTGCGGGCAGGCGGCTGATGCTTCTCGTCCCCAGGAGACGACACAGAGCCACGGGGCACGGACGCAGCCGATGTGGGCCACGCCTTCGAGCCCAGAAAGACCCGCCTCCGTTATTTTTCAGGTGATGCAAAAAAAAGTAATAATAGTAAAAAACAAAACAAAACCAAAAAAGCCAGAAGGGCCGGGCTTTATAGGGCAGACCTGTTTGGGGTTCTGTGTGTGGGCGTGTGTGTTCCTGTGTTGTTTTCTTCCATTTATTCTCTCTTAGAATAAACTAACTGTTGCACAGAGTTCACACAAGTCGCCAAGAGTAACAGAGACTTCCCCCGGGTCCTCCCCCCGTGGGACAAGACGTGTCTGTGGGACGTCCTGCGGGCCGCGAGGTCTGGGGGCCTCACCGTGGGTGCCAGGGTCGCCTGCCCGTGGAGGCTAGTGTGGGGGACGGAGGTGGGGACAGAGCCAGGGTGCAAGGGACTCAGTACGTCCCTGAGGGGCTGGGCTCTGGGCCGTGTCTCCCGGGACCACGTGACTGCGTTCCCCTGGCCCCCGCCCCCTGGAAAGTCCGCGGTAGATATTCTGAGACTCGCCTGCCAAAATTAAAGCTATTAATCACCCCCCCCCCAAACTGGAAAAGGCCTCCTTCACTGCCCTTCAGTGCGTGTGCAGCGAGAAAAACGCGGAAACGGGTCACCGCAGACAGGTGACCGTTTCTGCCTCATGTTCCTGCCAGAAGCAGCCTGCGTGTGGAGACCTGGTCGCAGAGGCCAGCCGTGCCCAGAGGTCACAGCGAGCCCTGGGCTCGGCGTTTCCCGGAAGGTCAGGGCCACCGCCACCGCCTTGTGACGGGTCCTGGCCGGGAAGGCCGCGGCAGCCCGTCTCGGAGCCCTGCCGTCCATCAAGGCTGCAGACGAGGCCCCAGCTCCCTGATGGGGTCCCGAGCCCACGGCAAGGACCCGCTGCCGAGCCTGTCCAGCACACGGGCTCGAATTTCAGCACATTCTCGCTGGCGGTGAGTTCCCAAGGCCGGGGGCCAACGGCGAGGGCCGCCGCTTCCTGCCAAGTTTCACAAGGAGCAAAACATACGCGGTCCGGGGCCGAATGCCCCGTCTTGAATTTCCGGCCCAGGAAAGGGGCCCGGACCACCCTCGGAGGGCACCGCCGGCCTCCACAGGAGCCACCCCGTCCCCGGGGCCCCCCCCATCCCGGTTCCCGAGGACGGTCCGCCCGGCTCAGGCTCCCGCCCCACACGCCCTCCGGGGCCCAAACAACCACCTGCGGGGACGCAGGCCCAGTCTACCCCCCGCACACACGCTCTGGGGTGCTTCTGTCAATCTCGCGGCGCCCCGACGAGACCGTGAGAGAGTGAACAGTTACGTGATGGTATCTGACAGCTCTTGGCAGCTGGGCCGCTGGGCCCTGGATAGGATCTCTCTCTCCCGATCCAAGATTGAATTTGGGCTGAAACACGGGGCTCATTTAAACAGCAATTAAAGTGCCTTATAGACTGGAGGAGAATGGAATGATTAACGCAAAGAGTCTCGTTTAATGGGGATATTAAGTAAACTGCTGGTAAAAATGCCCATATATCATCCGCCGGGCCCTAATTGGCTTCCTGTTCCGCCCGCATGTGGCATTTTCAGGACGAATTACGTCCCTTTAGCGGGACCGTTGCTAATGCAATAAATCACGCCCGTGGATTTTAGCTAATTTCGATGGAGACAGAAATTGCAGCCACAACATCCAAAGGGCTCGCAATTAAAGTTCGTTACGACTTCCAAGATGCGGAAAACAGGACACCGCAAAGCAACACCACCCCCTGGCCGGCTGCCCGCGGAACCAGGGGGCGGAGCCCCAGCCCGACGCGCCTGCCCCCAGACGCTGCCCCCTCCCGCGCCGGCAGTCTCCTGACGCCTGGGTTCGGGCGACCCTCAGCTCACCCCCGGGGGTAAACGCAGCATCGCCTGGCGCAGAGCGGATCTCACCTCCACACGCAGGCGGGAAGAGGTGCGCGCCCTTGTGGGCCCAACGGTGTCCGCGCAAAGGGCGAGTTCACACCCTGCCTCCCAGGACCTCAGGACGGGGCGGGGACTGGAAGCGGGTCTCTTAAGGGGCAGCTGAGTCAAAGGGAGGTCGCAAAGGGTGGGCTCTGATCCCGTGGGATGGGGGTCCTTGTAAGAGGAGAGAGGGGGCGCCTGGGAGGCTCAGTCGGTCGAGCGTCCGATTTCACGTCAGGTCACGATCGCACAATTTGTGGGTTCGGACCCGCGTCGGGCTCTGTGCTGACAGCTCGGAGCCTGGAGCTGCTTCGGAGTCTGTCTCCCTCTCTCTCTGCCCCCTCCCCTTAAAAATACGCTAAAAAGTAAAAATTTAAAAACAAAACAACACTGACAACACAGACATGCACAGAGGGATGCCCACGTGAGGACATGGGGAGAACATGGGGTCTACGTGCAGAAGAAGACAGCCTCAGGAGGGACCAGCTCCGGCCCTGCCTGGACCTGTCTCCCAGCTTCGGCCCTGCCTGGACCTCAGACCCCCAGACTCAGCCCCACGTGGACCTCAGACTCCCAGCCTCAGCCCTGCCTGGATCTCAGACTCCCAGCCTCAGCCCTGCCTGGACCTCAGGCTCCCAAGCTCAGCCCTGCCTGGATCTCAGACCCCCCAGCCTCAGCCCTGCCTGGATCTCAGACCCCCAGACTCAGCCCCACGTGGACCTCAGACTCCCAGCCTCAGCCCTGCCTGGATCTCAGACTCCCAGCCTCAGCCCTGCCTGGACCTCAGGCTCCCAAGCTCAGCCCTGCCTGGATCTCAGACCCCCCAGCCTCAGCCCTGCCTGGATCTCAGACCCCCAGACTCAGCCCCACGTGGACCTCAGACTCCCAGCCTCAGCCCTGCCTGGATCTCAGACTCCCAGCCTCAGCCCTGCCTGGACCTCAGGCTCCCAGCCTCGGCCCTGCCTGGATCTCAGGCTCCCAGCTTCAGCCCTGCCTGGACCTCAGACCCCCAGACTCAGCCCTGCCTGGACCTCAGGCTCCCAAGCTCAGCCCTGCCTGGATCTCAGACCCCCCAGCCTCAGCCCTGCCTGGATCTCAGACCCCCAGACTCAGCCCCACGTGGACCTCAGACTCCCAGCCTCAGCCCTGCCTGGATCTCAGACTCCCAGCCTCAGCCCTGCCTGGACCTCAGGCTCCCAGCCTCGGCCCTGCCTGGATCTCAGGCTCCCAGCTTCAGCCCTGCCTGGACCTCAGACCCCCAGACTCAGCCCCACGTGGACCTCAGACTCCCAGCCTTGGCCCTGCTTAGATCTCAGACTCCCAGCCTTGGCCCTGCCTGGATCTCAGACTCCCAGCCTCAGCCCTGCCTGGATCTCAGACCCCCAGCCTCAGCCCTGCCTGGACCTCAGGCTCCCAGCCTCGGCCCTGCCTGGATCTCAGACTCCCAGCTTCAGCCCTGCCTGGACCTCAGACCCCCAGACTCAGCCCCACGTGGACCTCAGACTCCCAGCCTCAGCCCTGCCTGGATCTCAGACCCCCAGCCTCAGCCCTGCCTGGATCTCAGACCCCCAGCCTCAGCCCTGCCTGGACCTCAGACTCCCAGCCTCAGCCCTGCCTGGATCTCAGACCCCCAGCCTCAGCCCTGCCTGGACCTCAGGCTCCCAGCCTCGGCCCTGCCTGGATCTCAGGCTCCCAGCTTCAGCCCTGCCTGGACCTCAGACCCCCAGACTCAGCCCCACGTGGACCTCAGACTCCCAGCCTCAGCCCTGCCTGGATCTCAGACCCCCAGCCTCAGCCCTGCCTGGACCTCAGGCTCCCAAGCTCAGCCCTGCCTGGATCTCAGACCCCCAGCCTCAGCCCTGCCTGGATCTCAGACCCCCAGCCTCAGCCCTGCCTGGACCTCAGACTCCCAGCCTCAGCCCTGCCTGGATCTCAGACCCCCAGCCTCAGCCCTGCCTGGACCTCAGGCTCCCAAGCTCAGCCCTGCCTGGACCTCAGACTCCCAGCCTCCAGGACTGGGAGAGAACAGATGTGTGTTGTTTAAGCTGCCAGGTGTGTGCTATTTGTCACAGAGCCTGTGCTGACTCACACACATCCCTACGCGTTTTCACTCCCCTTGAAGACCCACAGACACTTTACCAGCCCTGATTCACGGTCCGCATGCTGTTCTATGGTAATTTTTGTTGCAGATGTCCTGAGCGCATAGAAGACCCTCTCTGGATTTGAACTACACATATTGAAACATTTTAAATCGACTTTAATTCTGCAGCTCAGACGTTTTGAACATCTCCCCTGAACCCACGGCTTGTGCTGAGGTCCTTGCTGGTGCGTCTACGAGTCAAAGTTCAGGCGGAGGGTGACAGGAGAGGAACAGCCAAAGGAAGGCAAGGAGGTCGTGGCACTTTTCTCTTCTGGGGCTGCTGTGCAGAAGGCAGGTGGGAAAGATTTCAGCTCCATGCAGCTCCCACCACAGCCTCCTGTGCATTTAGTAAACACCATACGGAATGTGGGTTCCTGCCAGGACCAGGCACTGTGGCTGACTCAGGGGCTGGACACCCTCTACCTTTGTCCCTGACGACCCACAATCCACACAAGACCCAGGAAGGCAGCTCGAGCGTCCAAAGGGACCATCGTGTGTTCCCTTGGCCTCCTGCTCCCTGGGTGAAATCAGCATCACCAAGCAGAACAGGATTCCAGCTCCTTCCGTGACTGGACCCCGCAGAGGACCCGAGGGTTTACATCAGGCAGGTGGGGGGGGGTCCTCGTAGGGTGGTCCTGGGTCACAGGGGGAGATGCCCAGGGTTCATCACACAGCAGCTGACGGCAAGGGTTTGGGAAGAATGCAGAGGCTGGTCTAAGACCTCAGATGCAGGGAGAACAGCCGGACTGCATGCAGGGGTCATAGGGAGCCACTGAGGGCTCTTGAGCAGTGAAAGTTCTAGAACATGGCAGGGTAGAGGATGCTCCTCTGTGAGGAGGAAGGTGGGGAGAGATTCCTGCATTATTTATTCCCAAGTATTCATCGGGGCCACGTACAAATGCCTGCACACACAAAACGAACCCAACATTTGGGAGTCAGGCAAGCACAACCCGTGCACGCGGGTTGGGAACTCCCAGGGGAGTGTGGTTTCCTCACTGTGCAACACAGCAAGGGCAGGGCTCAGGCCCCCGGAAATGCTGAAATGTGGACGTGTTTCGATGGGGTGTGTGTGTGTCTGCATTTGTGTGTGGGGGGGTGAGCGAGGTGCATGTGTGCACACGTGTGTCCATTTCTGTACGTGTGTGTTGTGAGTGCACTGGGCTGTGTCTTGAGCGTGTATGAGTGTGGTGTGCATGTGTCCAGGATGATGGGGACAACACAGGGGCCTGAGGACGTTCATGTTTCGTTAACGGTTTCTGCCTCTTAACTCTGGATGTTTGACCTCGACATGTTTTGAGCTCAAAATCCAGAATAAATATTTTAAAATTAACTTTAAAACATAAAGTACTTAAATGTATGTCTAAAAGCACATTGATTTTTTTAACTAATTTTATTTATCTGACATATATGTTTTAAGTCCATCAGAATGCACGTCAGCACCCCATGTGGGTTTTTGCCAGCCGGATGTTCATCTGTAGGGTAAATGAATTTCGAGCACCTACTGGGTGCCGTCTGGAGGTCCTAGAGGCTGGAAATGCCAGGACTGAAGGTCCCCGAAGGCAGGATTCCAGGCTGGCAGGGAGGGGATTTTCATGTGAAATGCTGACAGGATGTATTTGGAGAACGAGCGAAGCTTCATGCAGATGTGGGTCTTGAGGGATGCATAGGAGTTCGCTGCACTGACAAATGAGGAGCGTTGTGCGAGGCAAAGCAAACCACACAAAGGGGTTCATTGGCATTGGAACACGGTGTCATCCTGACCTCTAACAATCTGAGTGACCTTGGCCGCAAACCCGGGGCTCCCGGTGAGAACTGCAGATGTTTGACAGTGAATCTGTGTAACGTCAAAATATCCGACACATTAGTACCGAGAAACAGTGGTGAGTTACCAAATAACCAGATGTGGGATGTGGTAAAAATGAACACAGAAAATCAGGACAAAGACAGAAAACGGTGGGGGGCGGGGGGGGGGCAAGAACAGGTGGGCAGAGAGGAAACAGAGTAAGAAAACAGCATCCGATAATCAATAATAATGGATCGACGGAATGTACCAGGGCTGTTGTTCAAGTACACAGATTGTCCGACCGGATTTGTAAGATGTAGCTTGCTCACGTGAGGCACAGCTTGAGAGCAGGACACAGACACGGGCGCCTGGGTGGCTCAGTCGATTGAGCATCTAACGTCGGCTCAGGTCATGATCTCACGTTCCGTGGGCTCGGGCCCCACGTCGGGCTCTGTGCTGACAGCTCAGAGCCTGGAACCTGCTTCGGATTCTGTGTGGGTATGTCTCTGCCCCTCCCCCGCTCACGCTCTGTCTCTGTCTCTGAAAAATAAATAAAAAATACATAAAAATTATACAAGGACAGTGGGGTGCCTGGGTGGCTCCGTCGGTTAAGCGTCCGATTTCAGCTCGGGTCATGATCTCACGGTCTGTGGGTTCGAGCCCCGCATTCGGCTCTGTGCCGACAGCTCAGAGCCTGGAACCTCCTTCCGATTCCGTGTCTCCCTCTCTCTCTGCTCCTCCGCTGCTGACGTGCTCTCTCTCTGTCTCTCAAAAATAAACATTTGAAGAAAAAACAAAAGGACACACACAAAGTAACGGCTGGAAGAAGAGAAACAATGTGGATCCCCGGCACACGCGACCGGGAAACACAGCGGGCTAGCGATACTGACGCGGGACTGAAAGTAACACAGATCTGGAGCCGCCAGGAAAATACAAGCTAAACGTTTGTCCTCAGGGTGAAAAATCCTCAAAACACATAAAGCAAAACCTGAGAGAAACACACGAGTCCGTAATACTTATGGGACATCTCAACGGTCCGCGCTCGCTGACCGAGAAGGAAAGAGGGTGCAGATTCAGTGCAGATGTGCACGTTTGAGCAGGACGATAGACCAAATGCCGGAATTGTGCCCCGTCGGGTGCAGCAAACGCACGGTGTGGTGCTTCGAGGGGACCACGTTCCCAAACACGCTCACATTCTGGGTCATCCTGTGAGGCTCCTTACATATCAAAGGATGGACAGCATATGATCGACCGTTGCAGAATTAAACTAGAAAACGTGTTTTTTTTTAAAGTTTTTATTTATTTATTTTGAGAGGAGGCGGGCAGAGACAGAAGGAGAGACAGAGAGAATCCCACGCAGGCTCTGAGCCATCAGCACAGACCCCGACGCAGGACTCGAACTCACGAACCGCAAGACCGTGACCTGAGCCGAAATCAAGAGTTGGATGCTTAACCGACTGAGCCACCCGGGCGCCCCAAGAAAGCAGTTTTTTAAATGACGTTTAGACAGCTCCCCAAATGCTTGGAAACTCAGTGACAGGCTCCCAAGGCACCAGCACGTCAAGAACGAGCCCACAACACAAATCGGAAGATAATTTGCATGAAAGTCTTGTCCTAACAGAACAGGTCTCTGGTTTTGTTTGTTTGTTTTTTTCCTTTCTGGCCCTAAATGTGTATTTTACAAAGGAAGGAAAGCTGAAACCCGGTGTCCAAAAACTCTTCTGAATTAGTCAAGAAGAAAGCAAAACAAATTAAACCCAAAGAAAGCAGAGGACCGGGAAAAATCAAGGGCAGAAATTAATAAAATAGGAAACAACGATGTAACCGAATCCATAAAACCAAAAGTTGTTTGCATAAAAAGACCAATAAAACGGATAAACCCTGAGAAAGACTAATGAAAAAGAGAGAGAGAGAGAGAACACACAAATCAGCAGAATCAGGAATTTTTGCCACGGAGCAACCACATGAGGACAGGAGACAAGAGTCAGAAGGCGGAGGGCAGAAACCTAGGACGTGGGACCCCAGTGGCCTCATGGACCCACCGTCCAAACCCAGAAATCCTTACGCGGAGACCAGAAGCGGAGACAAGGGTCATCTGCGCCTTCCTGGGGGCTCAGGGCGACTGTGCGGTCCAGCTGCACGACGTGGACACATTTGTGGGTCCGTCCGTTCCCACGGGGCACACACCTTCTGCGTGCTGTTCCAGACATCATGATGCCCCCCCAGTTCCCCCTCCAAGGAGGGCCTCACCACGCAGCAGCACGGAGGGCCGTCACCAGGCACCCTCCAGCTCCCTGGTTTCCAGACGCGCCCTCGATGCAGACGGCTGCCCGCCCAGAATCACAGCCTCCCGAGAGTGAGCCAGGCGGGTGCAGAAGACTGGCCGTTATAGGCCCAACATGGGACAACTGCCAAGGGCGTGCCTCCAGAACTGCTCCCACCAGAGCCTGCAGGACCCCCAAGATTTCCTGCACTCGGGCTTGCTCCCCGCCCTTTGGGGATCTTGGCCCCTGATGAGTCCCCTGCTCTCTAAGCTCCCAAATGTCTTCTCTGCCCCTGCCGCCGGAGACCCCAGCCCACAGCAGCTGCACCCGTCAGCTCAAGCTTCCCCTCGTCTTTCCTGGCCTGCGTTTCCCTTGGCCCCGATTTTCTCACCTTTTTTTTATCGGTATCAGTGTTATCACCAGCGTCCCGTCGTATTTTATGCCCTGCATATAGGTCAATGTGAACTGTTTTTCAAACAACAGGGCTGTAAATTTTCAAGGGTGAATCCCTTGCCGCCTCAAAGGAGCTTGCGATTTATCTTTCCGGGCTGGGGATGTGCGGTCCCTGATTCATTTGCGTGGAAAAATCTGGGAGTTCACAGCCAAGGCGTTCTTGCGATCAGACATACCTGGAGCCTGAACAGGGAGAGCGTTCTTATGATCAGACTTCAGTTTCTCCCCAAAGCCATCCCGAAAAGACGCAGAGCCGATCCCGCCACGATGCGGTGACGCTCGCGTTCCGCTCATCCGGGACCGCGTGACAAAGCCCGGCCCCGCCAGGGGCCCTCAGTCGTTGCGCCGGGAGGCGGGTTGGGGGCTCCTGGAAAATCGCCCGACACAGAGCCTGGAACACAGCCTCACCTCCCACCACGGCCGGACCCCGTCTTTCCAGAATATTACACCTGCAGAGCAGCTTCTAAAACCCCAGTCCCGGGGTGCCTGGGTGGCTCAGTCGGTTAAGCGTCCGACTTCAGCTCAGGTCACAATCTCGCGGTCCATGAGTTCGAGCCCCACGTCGGGCTCTGTGCTGACGGCTCGGAGCCTGGAGCCTGTTTCGGAGTCTGTGTCTCCCTCTCTCCCTGCCCCTCCCCCGTTCACGCTCTGTCTCTCTCTGTCTCAAAAATAAATAAACGTTAAACAATAAATAAATAAATAAATAAATAAATAAAACCCCAGTCCCGTGTAGCAAGACTACGCGGGTTGTGACTCCAGTCACGAGGGGAAACTCCCGTGACAGGCAGTGGTCACGGGCGAGGAGACCCTCCCCCAGGAAGCCTGATCGTCCTAATTGATACTGACGGATGGAATGACAGACAGCAAGCGATTAGCACTGTAATACACACGGCACGGTCGGTGGCACGGGCGTCTGTACACACAGCCGAGCTGCACACGCGTGAGGGTCCCCGGTGTGCGAGGAGGACGCTGTCCTTGTGCTGTCGTGATGACGACTGCCTCTGCGGCCGGCGGGCTTGTTCTTACTGCTACGAGCGAGAACAGCCCCCCGGAGATGCAGGGTCGCTTCCCGTGGGAGCAGGCATCTCACCGGTCCTGCCAGGTGCGGGGTCTGCAAGGGAGAAACCGACCTTCTCCGAGATGACAGATGGGTCCCCAAAAAGGGATGTCCACATCCTGTAACCAGGAACTGTAGCAGGACGTTATTTGGAAACAAAGGCTTTTGAGTTTCTAATTAACTGAAGGGTTTGAGACAAAGTCATCCGGGATGACGGTGGCCCTGAATCCAATGGCAGGTGTCCTTGTAAGAGACAGAACAGGACACACATTCACAGAGGAGGAGCCCCGTGAAGCCGGAGGCAGAGACAGGAGGGACGTGGCCATGAGCCCAGGGGCGCCTGAAGTTCCAGAAGCTGGAACAGGCTGGAAGGACCCTCCCCTGGAGCCCCTGGAGGGAGCACAGCCCTGCCTGGATCTCAGAGGCCCTGCCCTGCCTCGATCTCAGTGGTCCTGCCCCTCCTGGATCTCAGGGTTCCTGCCCCACCTGAATCGCAGTCGTCCTGCCTGCCTGGATCTCAGTGGTCCTGTCCTTCCTGGATCTCAGTGGCCCTTCCCTGCCTGGACCTCAGGGTCCTACCCCTCCTGGATCTCAGCAGCCCTGCCCTGCCTGGACCTCAGGGTCCTGCCCCTCCTGGATCCCATCAGCCCGGCCCTGCCTGGATTTCAGTGGTCCTGCCCCACCTGAATCTCAGTGGTCCTGCCCCTCCTGGATCTCAGTGGTCCTGGCCCGCCTGGATCTCAGTGGTCCTGCCCCTCCTGGATCTCAGTGGTCCTGCCCCACCTGAATCTCAGTGGTCCTGCCCCTCCTGGATCTCGGTGGTCCTGGCCCGCCTGGATCTCAGTGGCCCTGCCCCTCCTGGATCTCAGCAGTCCTGCCCCACCTGGATCTCAGTGGTCCTGCCCTGCCTGGGTCTTAGTGGCCCTGCCCTGCCTGGATCTCAGTGGTCCTGCCCCTCCTGGATCTTGGTGGCCCTGCCCTGCCTGGGTCTCAGTAGTCCTGTCCCCCCTGGATCTCAGCGGCCCTGCCCTGCCTGGACCTCAGTGGTCCTGCCCTGCCTGGATCTCAGTGGTCCTGCCCCTCCTGGATCTCAGTGGCCCTGCCCTGCCTGGATCTCAGTGGCCCTTCCCTGCCTGGACCTCAGGGTCCTGCCCCTCCTGGATCTCAGCGGCCCTGCCCTGCCTGGACCTCAGGGTCCTGCCCCTCCTGGATCTCAGCGGCCCTGCCCTGCCTGGACCTCAGTGGTCCTGCCCTGCCTGGATCTCAGTGGTCCTGACCCTTGTGGATCTCAGTGGTCCTGCTCTGCCTGGATCTCGGTGTCCGTGCCCCTCCTGGGTCTCAGACTCTGTCTCCGAAGCTGCGGGAGGAAGTGTGTCTGTTGTCACCTCCTGGTTTCGGGTTATTTGCAGTCCCACACACTCCTGCAGATGGGCACACACGCTCTCCCTGGGTGAGCCATGTCAGGGAAGTCTGTCTGGTCTGTAAACTGTGGCCCCAGGGGTCCTAGGATCAGGGTGGAAGGCCTCGGCCCCTCTAGGCAGCCTGCGGTGTGTGCTCTCCAGGCCCCAGAATCAAGCAGTGCTGAGGCTCTGGGCCTGACAGCTTCCCAGAGACCCCCCCCCCGCAGGCCCTCAGCAACACCCCCAGCTGGCAGCCTGACATTGTCACGGGGACCTTGTGGCCTGGAAGTGAGAGAACAGGGACCCCGAGAGCTTGTAAGGCTCTGTGTGATGTTGAGTGTTGAGCCAAGGGCAGCAAACCCAGCAGAGTGGGGACAGCCCGCCCTTTCGAGCCCGCATTGGGCCGTCTGGCCAGCACGGTGGTGATTCCGAGGTCGGCAGCCAGGACAGTGGCCCCTCCCCTTCCTGTGATCGGACTCTGGTGCACGTCCCCTGCATAAGACCGGACACACAGTTTTGTCCTCGTGGGCAGAGTCTGCTCTGTGTGACATCACTAAGCACCACAGGCTAGAGGGCAGGAGCCACAGACATGTGCTTCTCACAGAGGCTGGACGTGGGAGATCCAGGAGGCCAGAGGTCTGAGATCCAGGAGGCTGGAGGTCTCAAATCCAGGAGGCCGGAGGTCTGAGATCCAGGAGGCTGGAGGTCTCAAATCCAGGAGGCCGGAGGTCTGAGATCCAGGAGGCTGGAAGTGTGAGATCCAGGAGGCCGAAGGTCTGAGATCCAGGAGGCCGAAGGTCTGAGATCCAGGAGGCTGGAGGTCTGAGATCCAGGAGGCTGGAGGTCTCAAATCCAGGAGGCCAGAGGTCTGAGATCCAGGAGGCACAGATCTTGTCCCTGGTGAGGGCTCCTCTCGGCTGGCAGACGGGTGCCTTCTCAGAGTGCCTTTACATGACAGCGAAAGACCCGGGCTGTCTCTTCTTATAAAGGCACTAATCTTACTGGATCAGGGCTCCACCCTCATGACCCCTTTTGACCTGAATCACTCCCTTCCTCCAAATACCGTCGCGCATGGGGGGCAGGGTTCAACATACACATTTGGGGGAACACACTTTAGCCCACCACAGTGACATCCCATGGTCTCCGCTGTAGTAACTCAGCTTGGTCACCGTCCCGCCAAAGCCAGCACGTCAGTGGAGGGGCTCAGCTGTGTTCTAATGGACGGTTACACCGAAATCTGAATTTTGTATCTTCTTCATGTGTTATGAAATATTCATCTCGTCACTTTCAGGCATTTAAAGATGTAAAACCAACACTGCATTGATTTCAGGTCTATGAAATGTCTGGGACAGGCAATTCAATGAAGATAAGCAGTATATTATACTGGTAGCTTAGGGCTGGGGGGGCGGGGGGGGGGGCGAATGTGAGGAGTGATAGAAAAAGGCTGCAAGGTTTCATTCTGAGGTCCCAATGTCGTGGACAGTGATGGTGGCACAAGTCTGTGAATTATATGTCAATAAAGTTGTTTAACACCTTGCAAAAATCATTGTTAGCCTGTGGGTGGGCCACACCAAAGCAGGTGGCGGGGCAGTTTGCCCACACTCGCCCGAAGACATAGTGGGTGTTCCGTGACTGTCCAAATCCAGCACAGACACGAACACAGACACGGGCGCCTGGGTGGCTCAGTCGATTGAGAACCCGACTTCGGCTCAGGTCATGATCTCGCGGTCTGTGAGTTCAAGCCCCGCGTCGGGGTCTGTGCTGACAGCTCGGAGCCTGGAGCCTGCTTGGGATTCTGCATCTCCCTCTCTCTCTGCCCCTATTCTGTCTCTCTGTGTCTCTCGGAAATGAATAAATGTTAAAAAAAAAATTGCAAATCACCAGCTCTGAAAGTGCCTTTCCTTGGGGTGTGGAATTGTCTGTCCTGGTGTTTGCATCCTAGCGTCCTAGCCCGTCTCGAGCTTCTGGGACGGACATGCCCCAAGAAATATGTTTACATTTCATATCATCCCCGTCACGATGGATAATTCTCCCAGCAACCTGCTCCTGAGACAGCGGGCACCATCCCTGGGCACGCAGGGAGGTTCCTGAGGAAATGGCCCGGGACGCGACATGGCAGAAATAAGACAAAACCACAGGTGCCACGGGCGGCCACGCAGAACTCCCCGTGGGCCCATGGGAAGCTGCCACAAGTTCTCGTGTTCAAGCACGGAATGCGTCTCACGCCCGTGGTGTAACCCGGGTTTCAGGAGGTGAGAAGGGGCGGCCGGATCGCCTCCCGGGGGGCCTGTGGGACCCAGAGGTGGACATCCGTGTCCTCACCCGGGGCCGCGGCGTCCAGAGCCAATAAGCCCCTGCGTGTTGCTCTGGATACCACGTCCTCCCCAAGACAAATGGAAAGAGCAAGGACAAAAATAAACATTTCCTGCCACACAGGCTCACCTGTGACAGGAAAATCCCCTCAAGCTAAGAGGGGGGGGACGCAGGGGCCAGGCTGGGCCACGGGAGGGGGTCCCCGCCTGGGTGCAGAGAGGGCGTTTCGTTCCTTCGGGGGAGACAGGGCGTCCCGAGAGAGGGCTGCCAACACACAGGCACACAGATGCACACACAGGGCTGTGCACACTCACAGGGACACACACACGCGGTTACGTACACACAGGGACACACACATGTGGCTACGTACACACAAGGACACACACACGCAGTTACCTACACACAGGGACACACACACGCGGTTACGTACACACAGGGGCACATACACACAGTTAGGTACACACAGGGACACACACACGCGGTTACGTACACACAGGGGCACATACACACAGTTAGGTACACACAGGCACACACACACGTGGTTACATACACACAGGGACACACACACGCGGTTACGTACACACAGGGACACACACATGTGGCTACGTACACACAAGGACACACACACACGGCTACGTACACACAGGGACAAACACACACGGTTACCTACACACAGAGACACACACACATGCGGTTACGTACACACAGGGACACACACACGTGGTTACATACACACAGGGGCACATACACACAGTTAGGTACACACAGGGACACACACACGTGCGGTTACATACACACAGGGACACACATGCAGTTACGTACACACAGGGACACACACACAGTTACGGACACACAGGGACACACACACGCGGTTACATACACACAGGGACACACATGTAGCTACTTACACACAGGGACACACACACGTGGTTACGTACACACAGGCACACACGTGGTTACATACACACAGGGACACACACACGCGGTTACGTACACACAGGGACACACACATGTGGCTACGTACACACAAGGACACACACACGCAGTTACCTACACACAGGGACACACACACATGGTTACCTACACACAGGGACACATACACACAGTTACGTATACACAGGTACAGACACACGCGGTTACATACACACAGGGGCACATACACACAGTTAGGTACACACAGGGACACACACACAGTTATATACCCACAGGGATACACACACAGGGTTATAGACACACAGGGACACACACGTGCTGTTATATACACACACAGGTACACACGTGGTTATATACACACAGACACACATATGCACGCACAGTCATATACACACAGGCACACATGGTTATGCACACACACAGGGATATGGACACACATGATTACATAGACACTCAGTGACAAGCACAGACACAGGGTTATATACACACAGGGACGCATATATATGGTTGTGCACACACAGGCACACGCATGCACATACACAGTTATGCACGGTCACAGGGATACACACACAGTTATATACACACAGGAACACATGTGGTTATGTATGCCCACCGGGACGTGTGCACAGACCTGTACACACAGTCACATGCACACACAGGCACACACAGCCATCAGGTATGCACCCACACTCATATGGGCATACAGGCACATGCAGATGCAGGTCCACACCGTCACACACACGTGCACACTCGTATGTACAGAGAGACACGTGCACACAGATACACGTGTAGGTACAGAAACACACGCAGATACGAGTATGCACACACACGCACACGCACTGATACACACGGGGACACATGCACACAGAGAGACACACACACAGGCACACACGGGCACACAGTTGTACACACGCCCACATGCACACACAGACACATGCCCAAGAACTCATGAATGCACGTGCACACACGTGCACATACACACTCACACATAGGCACATGCATACACTCGTACACACAACCACACCCTCGTACACGCACACACACGCACAGACGTGCACACACACGCCCGGGCACGCAGTCAGACGCACGCGGCCTCCCGTGCACGCTCACACCCGCCAGCCCCCGTCTGTCAGCAAGCAGCAGCCACGAAGTTTGGGGGACAGTGTGCTTGTCACGCGGGGGCTGCCGCGGACTGCTGCGCGAGCGCCTCGGTTTCCCCCCCGGGCCCACGGCCCTCGCCGCCGTGGGGTTTGGGAAGGGTGATTAGCGGGTCTCCGGGGGCCGGCGGGATGGGTGCGGGAGGCGGCCGGGAAGCAGTGCCCAGGGGCGGGCGGGGCGCCGACTTAATAACCGAGCTCCCAGGGCCGCGTGCGTGTGGGTCCATCGTAGGCATAATGTGTCATAATTTGGCCGCCGATTGTGACAGCGCAGGCTGACTCGGGCATTAAATCATCGCCCTGGGGGATCCTCACTCTGGCAATTTCTGCCGGCACTCTGTCATCTCGTCCCACACAGTACCTATCATTTCTGACATGATTGGATCAGAATTAGTCAGTACATTTAGATGTAAATTAGACACATCCAAGAATGCTAATGAGCCCAGAAATGCAGCCGCGTGTAATTGACAGGGGAACAGCTTCCTTCCGCGTGCTGCCACGTTCGCCTTATTAGCACCCTGATAACAGAAGTCGCGTATCAAAAAAGTGGGGAAACTTTTTCGAGGGGCATATTTGACTGAGCCTTAAATCCCAAACAAGGGCACAGCGCGAGCTCGTCCTGTGGTGACGGCGACCGCCCGGTCCCGTCGCAGACGCAGACGTGGCCGGCCCCTCGCCAGGTGCCAACCTGCCCCCGGCCACCGCGTGCCGCCCTCCTGACACCCAGGCCACGGCCGCCCTGGGGTCCGGGTCTCGCTCCCAAGGAGGCGTGCGGACCACCTGCTCCCCGCTCCGCCTCGTGTGTGTGTGGGGAGGGCGGCCCGGGGGGCGCTGCCGGGCCGGGGCGCCCCCTTGGGCCCCGCTTCCTTCTGGGGTGCCCAGGCAGCCCCCCAGGGCGGCACGGCCTGCCTGCACCTCCTGGAAAGAGCCCTTCCCACGGCGGTTTCCCGGACCCCGCGGCCGTCCAGCCGCACCTTCTGTGACCCGGCCAAGCAGCAAGAGGCTGGCAAAAATGAAGCTGGCCTCCCCTCCAGGCGGCCAGGCTCAAATTAAATTACCGGGTGCTTATTTGGGCTGTCACCTGTGTTTAGGCAGCGCCCGGACGTGTGGAACTGTAACCAAACATCGGCAGCGCCCCTCCCCACACGTCTGGGTCGCTGCCCGGAAGGCTGGGCTGGGGCGCGCGGCCCACGGGGGCTGGGGACAAGGGAAAATAAACCGCTGTCAGCGACAGGCTGGGAGAGCCGTCTGCCGGGACCGCCCGGCGGGGACCACTCGTGGGTCCACACAGCCCACCCCGGGGCAGGAATCCCAGCCACCTAATCGGGGTTTTCAGGGCAGCGACTCAGACTGCCTGTGCCCTAAGCAGGAGGCCCACGCTGGGCAGGTTTGGTGAACACGAGCACGGAGCCGTCAGGTGAAGCCAAGGTGCGCTTCGCTGTTCCCAACCTCCGGGTGGTGGCACTCCCCCTGGCTTCCCTGCACCCGCGTGCTCAGAGCCCTGCGTATTTGCCACGGGGCGCCTGGCTGTCACCGTCTGCTGCGGAAACCGGGCGTTTCCGTCCACCTGGGCAGCATCGGAGGGAACGTGCCCGTGGCCACCACACCCAGATGCACCCCCCCACCCCGCCCAGCTGGGATCTGCAAACCCCAGAGTCCCAATGCAGCATACCCCACACCCTGCAGAGTCATTATGACCCTGTCCCTTAAGACCACCTTCATTTCTTTTCAAAATCAAACACGACACCACACTGATGCTGTTTCCCTACACGAACCACCGTGCCTCACACTCAGGTACCAGCAACGACGGCCTCACTTCTTTGCCGGACTTTGCCATTAAGCCCAAAAAGAGAAAGAAAGAAAGAAAGAAAGAAAGAAAGAAAGAAAGAAAGAAAGAAAGAAAGAAAGAAAAAGAAATGAAAGAGAAAGAAAGAAAAGAAAAAGAAAGAAAGAAAGAGAGGAAAGAAAGAAAGAAAAAGAGAAAGAGAAGGAAGGAAGGACAGAAGGAAGGAAGGAAGAAGGAAGGAAGGAAGGAAGGAAGGAAGGAAGGAAGGAAGGAAGGAGGGCGGCAGGGCGGGAGGGACGAAGGGAGGGAAGGTGTCTGGTGGGGACAAGAGCAGACGCATCTGGGCAACGCAACGCGCCCAACGCCGTGTTTCCAAACCAACGTCCCGCCACGTGTTCAGGCTGAAACCACGGCAACTTTCGGGACACAGGCTGTGTCTACCGCGGGGCGTCCGGGCGGTGAGGGGGCCCCCTGGCGCGTCCCCAGCGCCCCGTTTCTTTCTGCGACGTGGAGCGCCGTGGCCCAAGTGGCGCGGAGGCCGAAGCCTGGCGCGTCCCTGCCAGGAGGGAGGAGGCGCCTCCCGCGGAAGGCGCGGCTGCAGAGGCCGCGCGGGGGTGGGGCGCCGCCCCCCGGCTTTGCTCCATGGCAACGGGGGCTCGTGACGCAGCCGAAACGCCGGCTGGATCGTCGAGCACCCGCTGGCTGCTGTCGCTCCGTCCAGGTCTGTCGCCGACCCACGGACGTGCCGCCTTCTTTCTGCACGACGTGCAGCCTCCAAGCTGCCTCTGCACCCAGAATGCCCAGCTCCAGCCTCCAGCCCAGAATGCCTTGCTCCGCGGGGACCCGCTCCCACGCCCAAGCAGCGTGCACGTGTGGCCCACGGAACCCTGGTTTCAGAGCCTGCAAACTGATGTAGGCTCACCTCGACCGGGTGGGTGGGGGGGGGCGCGGTTCCCTGGGGTGGGGTGTGCCGTGCACCCGGGCGTGGGAAGGGGCACGTCTGGGCCACAGAGCCACACGCGGAGCGCACCCCTCCGGCCGTGACGAAGCTGAAAATGTCCCCTGACACCGCGAAGCGTGCCCGGGGAGGCCGGTCGCGCCCAGTTGAGGACCACCGTTCGCGGTAACCTCGAAGGCCTTGTTTCCAGCTTCCCCAGAATCTGGGACGTCTGCTCCTTCCCTCCAGGGGCGTTTTCTTCCCACTCGGAGATGCGTTTACCGTCGTTCTGCGCTTAATATCTATACTCACAGAGTCCTCTGCTGGCTGAACCCCTCGACTCCATTTAACACAGCAAGACTCTTTTGTTTCTCTCGTGGGTCTTTGCCCCAAAAGCTCTCCCCGCAAATGCCCTCCAGCCCAAAGAACACAGCAGAGCAGAAATAACACGCATGGGCTGAGGCTGAAGCCTGAAGGACTCCGGTCAGCTGCCAGGAAGAACTTCCCCGTTGCCAGAGGCCCGCGACTGCCCGAGAGGGAGGCACATGGACAGAGGCGGCATCATTGTGAGCGGACCACACTTGGGACCGGACCACAGCCCCGCCGGGTTCCCAGCCCTGTGGCACAACATCCGAGGTGTCATGGGTGTTTATGGGACAGACGCCCAAAGGCACTCAGAGGACCAGCACTACCTTCCCAGTATCGCCCACACATTTCTGCGTTAACTGGAGTTAACTGGGTCCTGAATGGCGGGACCCCAAGGAGGACACGTCGCTGGTTTGGTTGGGGTGCCCTGGGTCCGCCGGGGGTAGCACCCCACGCACTGAAATCACAGCCCCATTCCACTAATTCCGCCAAAGCGTTTGATCGACGGACCGGATGTGTGAGTGGATGGTGTGCCGTTTAAGGGGCTGGAGCACGGAGCCCCGAAACTAACTTTCCAAGATCCCGAGAACCCACATTCGGTCACAAACTGCAAAATTAATGCGAGGACGGGCTCCTCCTCGTTCTTGGGGTCCGAGCGTCAGCTGTCCCGAGGAGAAAGATGGCACCCGTTCTCTCCGAGGGACCCGGCCGTCCCTCGTTCGTTGTACCTACCGTAACGATTGGTTATCCCCTCCTCAGTTTCTATACATTTGCTGGCCTCAGAATGTTATCTAAATATCCCATTAAATAGAACAGAAACCCCAGCAAAGATGCCCGCAGGAGCTCAGTGGCCCTCCACGGCTGTGGCCGAGAATGTGTGTAGCCAATGGGGGTGGAAAATTAAGAGTTTCTCCGAGAAACCAGAGCTGGGGATGAGTTTGTTTTGTTCAAACATTACAGGTTTGGAAAGCCTTTGGGCAAATTTCACTGGATTTCAGGGAACACCGTGAACCTGGTAAGGGCTCGTTACCTTTCCTCCTTGGATGAACTGAGTAACCAACCCACAGTTTTCGCTCTGGCACTGGACGGCTTCAGGCACTTCGAGGAGGACAAATCCTTTGTCCACATGCAGTTTCCTCGGAAGGAGTGAGACGCCAAGCAGAGGAATGAAAACTTTCTGAGGCCCCTCCAGCCCCGCGTGCCCCAAGAGGTTCTGAAGGATCCCTGGGCTGCCTCACAACCCAGTCTGAAAGCCCCTGGTCCCCCAGCCAGGACTCGCTGAGTACAGTAATAACTAGAATGATGCTATCCTTCCCAAACAAAAACTACCAAAATTTAAGCCTCAGACTCTGGGAGTCGTCATGCTTGGGGCAGAATGGAGTTTCGCATCAGTTAGAAAACATTCACGGCCAGATTTTAAGCCAACTCAAAGTATCCAGGGCGCACAGCATCAGTCTTGTCTATACAACTTGAAGGAAAGTGGCAACGTGACGCTTGCTCGGTCAATCCGTTCAACCAAGCTGGATGGCTCCGAGCCCCACGAGTTTGTCCGCCATCTTGCTCTACCTGCGGTCTCGTGCTGTGGACAAACAGGACTGATGTGGTGACGTGCCAGCTTCGGTCAGCACTCCGAGGACCGTCCGCGGGCTTGCTTTGCAAATGCCATGTGAGGTCATGCCCTTTCCAGTTCAAGGGACTGTGCACACCACAGCCCCGTGCTCTTGAACGACTCATTGGATGGGAACACTCAACCAGTTGGAATGGAAAACTGAGCCGTGTGTATTGTGGGCCATCTGCTGGGCTGGTGTTGACCAGGCACTTGTGATGTTGACTTGGGCACTTGAGTTGATGTTTGGTAGACACGGAGAAACTCCCCTGTTCTCTGGGTTCCATGACACCGAGGCATTAAAAACATAATGGTAAGAGAATGGGGAGGGCTTTGTGATGGACACGCCCACGTCACACGCAGGTCTCACTGGACACACTCAGGTGGACTCCCACCTGCCTCTCCCGCCACTTTGGTCTCCCTCAGCACCAGGGGGGAGGGGTCCCAGTGGTTCTACAACCCCAAAGGGCTCGTATCTGACCTGAAAGCCCCCAAGAGGTTGCCTGGCCATGGGAGTCTCCTCACACCTGTCCTGAGATCACTGGGGTTCAGGGACACCTGGCAAAAGACACACCTGCATTGGTGATGTTACCGCCATGGGATCCTATGCAAAACATCCCAGCGAAACTCAGGCAGGAGAAAGGATGCTCAGCCCTCAATGCAGGACCAGACCACTAGGCACGGCGCAGATGACACGTTCTGTGAATCCAGAAAACACAGAGAACAGCCCACATGCACCACGCTGGGTTCTCACATCCATGGTGTTGATTGTGTTCGCGGTCATGATGTCAATGTCAACACTCAGGACAGGTCACACTCCCTACAAACTTGGGAAATGTGCCCGTTATAGGGCCAATGTGAGACTCAGAAACCAGGATGCCAAAACAAAAGCAGGTGTGTGATACGCATGATGTTGGCAAGTAGTCAACATCAGTTCACTGAAAATGTCAACCACGGGCACTGGGTGGCTCAGTCAGTTAAGCATCCGACTTCAGCTCAGGTCACGATCTCATGGTTTGTGGGCTTGAGCCCCGCATTGGGCTCTGTGCTGATGGCTCAGAGCCTGGAGTCTGCTTTGGAGTCTGTATCTCCCTCTCTCTGCCCATTTCCCGATCACGCTGTCTCTCGCGTGCGCTCTCAAAAAATAAAATAAAAACATTCTTAAAAACTTAATAAAATGTCAACCATGGATGACATCTGGCATTGTCACATGAATACCGTGTGAGCACACGGGCTTCCGGTTCTGCCCAGGACGTCCACGAAGGACAGTCTGCAGTCACTCTGGCATCGGTGGCTTGAAGACTGGGTTTCCATCTCACCCTGAAGATATGGGGACCATCCCTGCTGGTCCGTAGATGAGTTACAGGCAGAGCATCGTGGCAGCTCTAGGGTCCCACAAAATTTGGCGTTGCAAACATACAACTGGAACCACTTTCCCACCATGAAATTACCACACCATTCCCTCCCAGACCACAGTTGGGTTGAGGGACCCCATGGTACTTTGAGGATTTCTAGACCGGGCACCGAGTAGACACAAGGCAGATGCTCACAAGTTGTTTGTTGATTGACTGAACAGTTAACACACTGGGTATTAATAACCACATGTTTCAAAATGCTGTCCTTCTACCCTGTCTCATTCGTCTCGAGACTTTGTGCCACACGAAAGGCACAAAAGGCGTATGGGCAAGAACTTGACCTTGTAGTCCTCTTAATTGGTTCCTCACGCGACTAAGGGCAGAGTTGGCAATGCTCCTTGGTACAAATTGGACTCAAAGGAACCTGAGTCTAACAAAAATGTCAGTAACAGCAAAGATCTGATTAGTGCTGTGGGAGACAGAAAAAAATGTCCCCAAAGGCGTTCACATCCTAGTGCCCACGTGGGAGACAGAGTGATGTCCCCGAAGGTGTCCACGTGTCAATCTCCAGAACCCATGAATATGACCTTTGGTAATGTGCCAGGCTGAATAGGGGCCCCCTAAGTGTCCTCGTCCTGATCCACAGAGCCGACGGATGTATCAGCCCATATGGGAAGGGGACTTTGCAGGTGAGATCAGGCATCCTGATAATCCAGGCGAGTGTGGCTGCATCACAAGCACCTGTCTAAGAGAGGCTGGGGATCTGACCCTGAGGAAGAGGGACACAAGGTGCAGCCAGAGACAGGACCATGTGCCGAGCAGGGAGAGAAGGCACTCTCTAGAACGCGGGCGTCCTGTAGACACTGGGATGGGTGACGAACCTCATCTTTTGCCCCGAGCCTCCGGAAAAAACACAGCCCTTCAGACACGTGGGTTTTACCCCGAGAGACTCATCTCACGCCTGCGTCCTCCAGAGCTCTGAATGGGTAGCCACCCTCCTCCCCGCCACCGCATGGACCACAGATAGCACCCAAAGAATACAGCTCTGCTGAATAAAGAAGAATTTTAATTTTCGATTGCAAAGTCATCCCATGCCACCTCTCGAGGTGCCCTCAGACGGCCACAGGCGCCTGTGAGAGCTGGTGACCCCTCCTCGACCCCCCAGCAGGGCACCAAGAGGACCACCCGCACGGGGAGAGTCACCTTTGACCACAATTAAGATCACAGCACGCTGGGCTCCGCTCCGCGGTTATGTTCTCGTGCCTCCGGTCCACACTCTCATCATCTCTAGGAGCCCAACTTCAACTTGGAAGTTAAGTTCTCCGAAAGAGACAAGTGGCCTGAGTGTTCCAGGCAGACCAAGGGTTTTTCACATGACCCATGCTCATGGCAACCAGTGCCGTGGCCCCAAGACGAGATAACGAAATAAGGACGCGGTCGGGTTTTTGCTTTGATTCCGCGGCCCGTCTCCCAGCACCCCTCGGTGAGACCTTTGCTGCTGTGTCTCTGCTGCTTAATTGTGAGCTGTCCTTCCAGGACCAACTTGTGCCACGGTGTCACCATTTCATCACAACTCCCGTCCATCTGGGCAGCTTCTCCTCGGCATGACGTGTATGTCTACAGAGCACAACAGGGGCACCGTTGTTACTGCCGTTGTCAGCCACGCATGAGGCACGTGCCTCCAGAAATGCATGTGGAATTTTGGTGGAATGCAAATATTGTGGGCTGAACGGTATCCCCCTGCCACCAAAATCTCCTATATCAGAGTCCCCATCACCAGCACCTCAGAAGGTGGCCTTAATTAGAAATAGGGTCGTCACAGATGCAATCACTTGGGATGAGGTCATTGCACATCAGGGTGTGACAGGTGCTCTTGTAAGAAGGGGAAATTTGGGAGGAGAGGTGGATGTGCACCTGGGAGGCCCTGTAACCTCGCAGGCAGAGATTCGGGCGATGTGCATACAAGCCAAGGGGCACCAGGGGTTGCTGGAAACTGCCAGAAGCTGGGAGGAGATCGGAACAGATTCTCCCTCACAGCCCTCCATGGGAACCAACCTTGAGAACACCTGGACCTCAGAAAACCCAGTGCAAGAAGGAACAGAAGGGAGAGGCAGGGAGCCTGGCCAGGAAACCATCGTGGCGAGCCAGAAGAGGTGAGGGGAGTCCCTGGCCTGAGCCGGGAGGGGGGAGGTGGAGACAGAAGGACAGAACCAGGAGGTCATGAAGGACAGAAGTTAGCATGACATGGCAAGCCCTGAATGCAGGGACAAGGAGCAGAATAAACCTGGGAATCTCAAGTGATTTTGGAATCCTGGCCCGGCACGTGAGGCATGGAGACATTAATGATGTCACTCATCCAGATGGGTGTTCAGGAGGAGGAAAACTAAGCTGGAAGCAAGACGGTGCCTTCACAGAAAGTATGTGCAGTAGCAGACTTTCAGGCAAGCCCATGAGGCCTTTGTGGTCTTTCTGGTGGGGGATCATCAGAAAGAGGTGAGGCTTTTTGTGTCCATTAGCAGTAGCCATTCAGCCTGGAACCCATAGTTCTGCCATTACTATGGGAGATTTGTCCTAAAGCTGCAAAATGGACAGTAAGTGCGAAACTATATCCTTTCAGGAAGACGAGAACAATTTTCCAAGAATCTGAGACAGAGGTACCTTCATAGAGAGCCTAAGATGAGACTCAGTAAGCTGAAGGCAGTCCCCGTGGCTCATCGATTCAGTGACTCAGCAGATGATGGATGGATGGATGGATGGATGGATGGGTGGATGGATGGACAAATGGATGGATGGATGGATGGATGGACAGATGAATGGATGCAAGGATGGATGGATGGATGGTTGGATGGATGGGTGGATGGATGGATGGATGGATGGGTAGGTGGGTGGATGGTTGGATGGATGGACAGATGGATGGATGCAAAGATGGATGGATGGATGGATGGATGGATGGATGGATGGATGCAAGGATGGATGGATGGATGGATGGATGGATGGATGGATGGACAAATGGATGGATGGATGGATGGATGGATGGATGGACAGATGAATGGATGCAAGGATGGATGGATGGATGGTAGGATGGGTGGGTGGATGGATGGATGGATGGATGGGTAGGTGGGTGGATGGTTGGATGGATGGACAGATGGATGGATGCAAAGATGGATGGATGGATGGATGGATGGATGGATGGATGGATGGGCAAATGGACAAATGGATGGATGGATGGATGGATGGATGGATGGATGCAAGGATGGATGGATGGATGGATGGTTGGATGGGTGGGTGGATGGATGGATGGATGGATGGGTAGGTGGGTGGATGGTTGGATGGATGGACAGATGGATGGATGCAAAGATGGATGGATGGATGGATGGATGGATGGATGGATGGATGGACAAATGAATGGATGCAAGGATGGATGGATGGATGGTTGGATGGGTGGGTGGATGGATGGATGGATGGATGGGAAAATGGGTGGGTAGATTGATGAATATATAATGGATGGGTGATATATGGATGGATGGGTAGATACATGAGGGATAGATAGCTGCATGGGTGGGTGGAAAAGCACCCACAATACCCCCCAGAATTTAATATGGTGCATGGTCCCCACATGGTCACCGTCATATTCCCTACCCACTCTTCCAGGAGAGCAGAGGCCACACTTTCCCCATGAGCCAGTGAGTCCCCAGCACCCTATGCCTAAGACATGGTAAATAATCAACACCTGTTTGAACAAGCAACTGAATCAACGATTTACTGTTGTCCTTTGATTTAACCGGGTAGACACCCAGAAGGACTGTGGGAAGAAACATGGCTACAGGGATTTCCTCCAGTCACCTGCAGCATGATGGTCTGCACACCGCTGGCAGCTCTAACTAATGGGTCTTGTGTACTGAGTATCCGGGGAGCTGCCTTGCAGATGAGAAAGGAGGAGGGAGAGGGGACCAGGCCCTGGGATGACCACACAGGCATCTGCTTGCAGGGGCCCAGGTGAGCTCAAGGTGAGTACAGGTGAGCAGGTGGTAGAAGCTAGGGGATGCACGCCAAGCACGGCTCTGATCCGTTCCAGAAAGGTAAGCTGTGTTGGGACCCTTCATTCGAGTACACTTGGGTAACCAGAAGCTTGGGGAGGGGGCAGGGGTGGTGACAGAAGGACCATCGCTCAGCCTGGAAGACCAGGGCCATCCTGCCGTGTGCAGGAACACAGCTGGACCTCGAGGGGGTGAGGCCGCGTGCAACACGTCACACAGAGGAAGTCACGTTCTGCACACTCACACTTGCACGTGGATCTCAAGTGCTCAGATCATAGAAGCAGAGGGCAGACGCGGCTTCCAGGGGCTGGAGGTCGGGAGACGCAGAGACGTCTCCCGCAGGGCTCGAACCCACAAACCGTGAGATCACGACCTGAGCCAAAGTCGGACGCTCGACCGACTGAGCCAGCCAGGCGCCCCTCAGATTTTGATTTCTAAATGGTGACATTTGCTCCCACGTATGGCTGGGTCCTCTGCACCTAAACTTTCTCTCATCTGTTTCACATTTGTTACACTGAGCTTATCCAACTGTTTCCTGGGGACCATCTGATGTCCCGGAAACCACACAGACTCTTCAAAAGCCTTCTCTGCAAAACCAGGAATTTGAATCTTGCCATCGTGGAAAGGAATGTGCATTGCAAAACCCACAGCAAACGGTTTGGCCTCTCTCCTCGTTGCTGGCATTGTAGGCGCGACATTACAGTCACTTCTGTCTTCCTTTAGGTGCTCGTATGGTGGCCCCAGAATTCATGCCCCCTCGCAACCTGCAAATGACACTTTCCTTGGAATTAGGGCCTTTCCAGATGCAATTAAGAATCTCCACATGAGGACCTCCGGGATTGAGGGGAGTAGCCATAAATCCAACGGCAGCTGTCCTTGGACGGAAGACAGACACAGACACAGAGGAGAAGCCACATCAACATGGAGACAGAGACAGGAGGGATTTGGACACGAGCCCACAAACACCTGGAGCCCCAGAAGCTGAAAGAGGCAGGCAAGACCCTCCCCCTAAGACTCTGGAGGGAGCATAGCCCTGCCTCCCCTGGGTCTCAGCGGCCCTGCCCCTCCTGGATCTCAGTGGTCCTGCCCTGCCTGGATCTCAGCAGCCCTGCCCTGCCTGGATCTCAGCGGCCCTGCCCCCCTGGATCTCAGTGGTCCTGCCCTGCCTGGATCTCAGCAGCCCTGCCCTGCCTGGATCTCAGGGGCCCTGCTCCTCCTGGATGTCAGTGGTCCTGCCTGGATCTCAGCGGCCCTGCCCCTCCTGGATTTCAGACTTCTGTTCTCTGGAGCAGGGGGAGGATGAATTTCCATTGGTGCAGGCCCCCAGCCTGGGGTCCTTTGTTACAGACACTGTGGGAAATGAAAACGTTTGCATATGCTTAAATTTCAGCCTCCAAGAATAAATGCAAAGAGGGGACTTGCTCTGTCCTAAGTGACAAGTGAGCAGAAGCCCCTCTCACTCAGCCTTGGTCGTCTGCTCTGAGGTCCCAGAGTGGAGGGTAGAGAGCCATTTCCAGCTCATGACGTGGCTGCAATCATGCCTGCATTTGTCAGGTGGTCACCCCCTCGTCCTGGGGCGAGGAGCCCAAGCCTGGCCCTTATCTGAATGCAGACAAGGAACAGACCCTTTGTGGCCGCTCAGGAAGGACCTGCCAATGACACGGTCGGCTCCCGCCAAACCTGCCATCACTCAGGACCGGCCAACACAGTTTGGGACGTTTTGGGGTCCCGACTCCCACAACCTTAACAAGATTGTACTCAAGTCTACTGACTCCTGAGAAGGCGTTTGCAGCGATTAGAAAACCCAAGAGATGTAAACATTGCCCACTCAGAACCGTGCACGTGCGTGTTCCTGGTGACACCACACACAGCAGCCCAAAGGTGGGAACGAGTCAAGTGCCCATCCACGGAAGGGCAGATACACAGACAGCCACGGAAGGGCAGATACACAGACAGCCACGGAAGGGCTCATACACAGACAGCCACGGAAGGGCAGATACACAGACAGCCACGGAAGGGCAGATACACAGACAGCCACGGAAGGGCTCATACACAGACAGCCACGGAAGGGCAGATACACAGACAGCCACGGAAGGGCTCATACACAGACAGCCACGGAAGGGCTCACACACAGACAGCCAAGGAAGGGCAGATACACAGACAGCCACGGAAGGGCTCATACACAGACAGCCACAGAAGGGCTCATACACAGCCAAGGAAGGGCAGATACACAGACAGCCACGGAAGGGCTCATACACAGACAGCCACGGAAGGGCTCACACACAGACAGCCACGGAAGGGCTCATACACAGACAGCCACGGAAGGGCTCATACACAGATAGCCACGGAAGGGCACATACACAGACAGCCACGGAAGGGCGGATACACAGATAGCAATGGAAGGGCTCATACACAGACAGCCACGGAAGGGCTCATACACAGACAGCCACGGAAGGGCAGATACACAGACAGCCACGGAAGGGCTCATACACAGACAGCCACGGAAGGGCTCATACACAGACAGCCACGGAAGGGCTCACACACAGACAGCCAAGGAAGGGCAGATACACAGACAGCCACGGAAGGGCTCATACACAGACAGCCACGGAAGGGCTCATACACAGACAGCCACGGAAGGGCTCATACACAGCCAAGGAAGGGCAGATACACAGACAGCCACGGAAGGGCAGATACACAGACAGCCACAGAAGGGCCCACACACACAGACAGCCACAGAAGGGCGGATACACACACAGCCACGGAAGGGCAGATACACAGACAGCCACGGAAGGGCGGATACACAGACAGCCATGGAAGGACAGGTACACAGACAGCCATGGAAGGGCACATACACAGACATCCATGGAAGGGCTCATACACAGACAGCCACGGAAGGGCTCACACACAGACAGCCACGGAAGGGCAGATACACAGACAGCCACGGAAGGGCTCATACACAGACATCCATGGAAGGGCTCATACACAGACAGCCACGGAAGGGCTCACACACAGACAGCCACGGAAGGGCAGATACACAGACAGCCACGGAAGGGCTCATACACAGACAGCCACGGAAGGGCTCACACACAGACAGCCAAGGAAGGGCAGATACACAGACAGCCACGGAAGGGCTCATACACAGACAGCCACGGAAGGGCAGATACACAGACAGCCACAGAAGGGCCCACACACACAGACAGCCACAGAAGGGCGGATACACACACAGCCACGGAAGGGCAGATACACAGACAGCCACGGAAGGGCGGATACACAGACAGCCATGGAAGGACAGGTACACAGACAGCCATGGAAGGGCACATACACAGACATCCATGGAAGGGCTCATACACAGATAGCCACGGAAGGGTAGATACACAGACAGCCACAGAAGGGCTCATACACAGACAGCCATGGAAGGACGGATACACAGCCACGGAAGGATGAATAGACAGAATGGGGCCCGTGCATGCAGGGAAATGTTACTCAGGCCACGAAAAGGAAGGAAGCCCTGCCACGTGCTGCCACGTGGACGGACCCAGAAACCATGACACTCAGTGAGAGAGGCAGATACATGAGGCCACATCACATGTGATTCCATGGAAATGAGAGATGTGGAATGGGCGAATCCACAGGCAGAAAGTGGATCCGTGGTCACCAGGGGCTGGAGAGGTGGATGTGGGGGGTGGTGTGGGACTGCCAGTGGGGACGGGGTCTCCTTTTAGGGAGGGATGAGAATGTTCTGGAACACCAGAGTGGTGGTTGCACAACATTGTAAGTGTGATAAACACACTTGAGTTGTTTGCTTTATTTTTTTATATTTTTTAAATGTTTTATTTTTTATTTATTTATTTTTTTTGAGAGAGAGCGAGAGAGAGACAGAGCACGAGCAGGGGAGGGGCAGAGAGAGGGAGACACAGAATCTGAAGCAGGCTCCAGGCTCCGAGCTGTGAGCACAGAGCCTGACAGGGGGCTCGAACCCACGAGCTGTGAGATCATGACCTGAGCCGAAGTCGGACACCCAACCGACCGAGCCCCCCAGGCCCCCGGAGCTGTTCACTTTAAAGCGGTTGATTGCATGGTTTGTTAACAGAAAAACAAAAGCCTAAAAACACCCGAGGCCCCGTGCTGACGTCATCTGCAGCCCTCGGTGCAGGCACCTGTGTCCCTGCCCCAGGCTGAGTCGGCCCCAGGGCTCTGCCGTCTGCAAAGAAGGGACACCCTCTGATTACACAAGAACGCGGGCCCCTCCCCGACAACTGCCCCAGAATCACTGTGGGGGGCAGCGGGTGAGGCGCGCAGCAAAGGGGGAGTGAGGGTGATTCGGAAGCCAGCCAACCCGGGAGGCCCTCCTGCGTACAAAGCCGGGGGTCCCCTGCTGCCCGCGGGATGCTGCCCAAAATAAATCGGTCGGCAAGGACGGCTTGCATCTGGCAGGATGTGAAAGGAGGAGAGGGAGAATCAGCGAAGACAATGGCCTTGCTTCGAGCATTAATATTTCACCAGGCGCCGGACCTCCCTGGACTGCAAATTAACAGTAACCAGGCCCCACAGGGCCCTGCCTCCTCACACGCCCAACCCCCAGCCCGTCATCGTGTTCCTTAATCGCATTCCAGATATCGCTAATCCCCCCCGCGTCTCCCCCAAACCCCCTTCCTTCCTGGAAATGAGATTTTACGCTAGAAACCAGAAGCGCTTTGAGAAAGTTGCAGGAAACATGTGATTCCTCACCACCCGCCTCCGTGCCCAAGGGCAGCACGGCGGTGTCCCCTCGGCGCCCTCGTCTGGGCCTGAACACCTGTCCGCCCGCATCCGGGAAAGAGCGCTAGCTAATGACAGACACCGGCCCAGGATCCCAGGCCCCGGCCATCACATCCTCTAACCCTCGCTGCCCTCGCCTGACCTCCTTCCCACTCTGACAAAATGTCTCCTTTGGCCGGAAAGTTCTCAAGCTTCATCTCGGCCTGGCAAGTTTGAAGCAAATTGGACGAGCCATTTTTGACTCACTAGGCTCTGAAAAATTAATATGTTTCTGACTTTTGTGAAAAGTGTCCAAACTTTTTCTGCTCATAACTCAGAAAAGGGCCAGCCTTGGAGAGTTTCACCTTTCCCTGCACTTGGACGAAAGGGGAGGTTTTTAGAGAGGAGGGGAGGTTGGGGTGGGATTTTTTTTTTCTTTTTTCTTTTTTTTTGGATTCACAATCATTGCACTTTGGGTGGGAATAGATTGATGGGGTCATGAAGGCAAGAATAAGCTATCCTGTGGGCATTGTCCCATAATGACGTTAGCTATGCCTTATCAGGCCCTTGAACACAATGGCCAACAGATCTGAGATTCTAGCTTATATTCAGCAAAGATTAAAGGTGGCCAGATCAGAGATCTCCAGCACTGGTTTTCCATATAGGCTTCCTGGGCATCAACCACAACAGCTTTCTTCCTCCCTTACTTGGCCACCTTCAGTCAGACTGGTGTCCAGCATGATCCCACCTCATGGTTATCATGAATCTTATATTCCTCTCCATGGGCTGACCTATTGGCCATTCCTGAAACCCTCCCTGGAGCTCTAGCAGAGTACCTACCCACAACCGAACTGAATGTTCTCGTGCCTTCTCTGACCTTCATTCCCCATGTCCCCCCAACAAGTTTGTCCTACTGAGATTCAGACCCCAGTTAAGTGGGAGTCATTCCCGCTTGGTGGGACCCAACCCCACCTCTCTCTTCAGCATGGCCAGGGGATGCGGACATGCTCCCTCCTGCCTTCCCGGCATTCAGAGACTCCAGGGAATGGGGCTCTCCATCCAGCACTTGGAATGTTGAGAGAAGGATGCCGATCAGGACCAGTTGAGAAATTCAAGATGGTGGCAACAATGGCTCCAGGGTTCAAGGCAGCTGGTCAAGGTCTTCTTGACCCTCTCTCCTTGGGGTCTGTTGCACTTTCCGAGACCATTTCTTCAGCCTTCCCATCAAGTGTGAAAACCGCCAACATCCTTCCCAGATTCATACCCGTCTAAGTCAGTCTTAGTCTTGTGCTTCTGAAAGACTTGACTCATGTGGCCCCGCTCCTTCTCCAACCTTCACTCCCACCCCGTCCAGGTGGATAAATTAGCAGCTTCAAGACCCTCTGCATTCTGTCTGGAAAATAAGTGACACATCGTGTTCTCTGTAGATTTAAAATAAATCACTTCTGGGGGCACCTGGGTGGCTCAGTTGGTTGAGCGTCCGACTTCGGCTCAGGTCATGATCTCGCAGTTCATGGGATCGAGCCCTGTGCTGGGCTCTGTGCTGACAGCTCAGAGCCTGGAGCCTGCTTTGGGAAAAAGTGAAAAAGTAAACGTCTGCTAGTTCCGGTAGGTTCAACTGGGAGGAGCTTGTGGTAGGTTCAACTGCTCTCAAAAAGAAACGTGGACAC
The DNA here is from genome assembly GCF_018350195.1 of Panthera tigris. Lineage (NCBI taxonomy): Eukaryota > Metazoa > Chordata > Mammalia > Carnivora > Felidae > Panthera > Panthera tigris. The sequence continues at coordinate 237,850 of NC_056677.1, read as the reverse complement.
TTTCTCTGTGAAGGGAAGAACCCACATTCTGCTCCTGCTGCCTCTGAGAGATGTGACAAGAAGACACAGTGTGACAGAGTACATGCTCACGCCTGCACCCACGTCCTCCCTTAGAGCAAATCACCACCTGTGACTTAATCGGGTGAACAGTAAAGCTTCTCCGTCAAAGCTGCTGAGCTCTCTGGGTACAGACGTTTCTGCTGTCTCGTCCACCCTGCATGGAGCGACCCTGCTATGGTGGTCTCTCCTGTGTTAAAACAGTGAAGTCACGTCAAGCCGGGCTGCCAGATGGCATGAGAGTGGCCGTCATCATCAGCACAGTCAGAATCTCTCCGAGTCCCTCCAGGAAACTCACAAGACCGACCAAGAGCAGAAGCCAGGCATATGTGACCCAGACCTTTGGTGCTTCTAGGAGGTGAAGAAGGCCATGAGGTTCAAATTCATGTGATCGGCTCAATTGTAGAATTAAATCTAAACGAAGGGGGACAGACGTGGAGAAAGGAAAGTATGTAAGTTCTGACAAAGAGGAAAGAATAAAAAGTCGTTTTAATGGCAGGAGAAAGAAGACTGAAACTAGGACAAAGGCATTGACTATTAAGTAGGTAATGGGTGGAAATCAGAGCATATTGTGGTTAGTGCAATCATGGCCCCCAAACACATTCACATCCTAATCCCCACGTGGTGGACAGAACAATGTCCCCAAGGACGTTCACGTCCTGATATCCATGTGCTGGATAGAGCAATGTCCCCAAAGACGTCCATGTGTTAATCCCCAAGCGGTAGACCAAATAATAGTCCCCAAGGTGCCCATGTCTTAACCCAAAACCTGTGAACGTAGGCAAAAGGGACTTTGCAGGTGTCATTACATTAAAGATCCTGGGATGGGAAATTATCCTGGATCACCCAGGGAGGAACAGTGTCGTCACAAGGGTCCTCACAAAAGGGAAGCAGGAGTTCGGACAGGAGAGAAAAAGCTAAGCTTCCAGCTTGGAGGATAGAGGAAGGAGCCATGAACCAAACAATACAGGAAGCCTGTCCAAGCTGGAAAAGGCAAAAAGCCTGAGTGTTTTCTGGAGCCTCCAGAAGGAATGCAACCTTGGCAACATATCATAGACTTCTCACTTCCATAATTATAAAATAATAAATTTATGTTGCTCCAGCCACAAAGTGTGTGGTATTTCATTCCAGCAGCCACAGGAAGCTCATGCAGATCTCACTTAAACTGACGAACCAGAGAGCAAGGGGTTAAGACAGCAAGCAGAGGTGGGGCAGGGGGAGGAGGGCACTAAAATATCCAAATGCAAAGCTAAGCCCTAGAACAAGAACACACACCTTCCCAAATTTGAGAGCAAACTTTTACACTTCTTCAATACAGGAAAAACTCATCAAATGCAGAAACAGCAAATATAACACAAATGCTAGTCATAACATAAAATCATATGGCTGCATTGACACCAAACATGTCACTCATTTCCATCAATGTGAATTTTCATCCCAAAGTAACTTTAAATATATTTTTAGATTTTTTTAATGTTTATTTATTTTTGAGAGAAGGAGAGACAGTGTGAGCAGGGGAGGGAAAGAGAGAGGGGGAGACACCGAATCCAAAGCAGGCTCCAGGCTCTGAGCTGTCAGCACAGAGCCCGACACAGGGTTCAAACTCATGAACTGTGAGATCATGGTCTGAGCTGAAGTCGGACGCTTAACTGACTGAGCCACCCAGGCGCCCCACAAAATCACTTGTAAATATTAGTTAAAAATCCAACATAAAGTAGTGGCAACACCCCTTTATGAAAATAATACACCATGGCCAAGTGGGGTTCATACCAAGGATAAAAGGATGGTTCAAGGTTACAAAAAAGTATTAATAGAATTCACACAAAACTAGGTGTAAGGAGTAAAATCATCTGAGTACTCCATGACAAAATTCCTGAAAACAGTGACAAAATGAGGAACAGAAGGCTGGTTAGTAACATGATATATACACACATTGTATATATATGTATGTGTATATATACACATATACAAATACATATGTAATGCCCACTACTATTTAACCTCATGCTGGAAGCATTAGCTAATGCAATCAAGACAAAAGAAAATAATCCGACTTATCAGACTTGGAAAATAAAAGGCAACACCGTATTTATTTTTCAAATGATATGATAGAAAACCCAGACAACCTTACAGGAAACCTTAGACACCCTAGAGAAATAACGACAGAGTTAATTCAAACAAGAAAAGTTTTGCAAGGCACCTGGGTGGCTCACTAGGTTGAGAGTCCGACTTCAGCTCAGGTCACGATCTTGCAGTTTGTGGGTTCGAGCCCCGTGTTGGGCTCTGTGCTGACAGCTCGGAGTCTGGAGCCTGCTTCCGATTCTGTCCCTCTGTCATAAGTAAATAAACATTAAAAATAATAATAATGAAATAAAATCTTTAAATTAAAAAAAAATCCTTATATGTATGTAAAGACAATGATAGATAGGTAAATAGATATGATGGATGGATAGATAGATATGATGGATAAATGATAGATAGATAGATACATAGATAAAAAGACAGAAAGATAGAAAGATACATAGATATGATGGATGATAGATGGATGGATGGATGGATGGATTAGATAGACAGAAAGATAGAATGAAAGATAAGTGATAGATTAGGTAGATACGTAACAAAACAACAAAACAAAAACATGAGACTCACACTAATGCAGCTGGCAAGTACCAGGAGGCCACCAAGTACGTCATGTGACCCGTGGCATGTGTCCTGTGTCATGCGTCCCCGTGGCTCCCTCTCCAGAGATGTTTACAGGAACAGAACTGCTCTGAGTCCCTGGGACCAGCGGGGCTGGATTGGAATGCAGCTGTGAAACTCCCACCACGTCACTAACCCTGTCTCCGTTGTCAGAGATAACCGTGCGATTAAGAAACTAAAAACCAAGGCAAAACATCACCAAAATGCACAAAACTATTTGTGTTATGGTTTCCTCTGTCTTCAAATCTCTCCTTTATATATATTTTATTTTCAGCATTAAAAATTAATTAGTAGGTCTCGCCTCATGGGCCATTCTAAAGCCAGCTGTACGAAAACAAGAAATTATAAAATCTCACGCTCGTCTCCGATGGAAAGCACGAGAATCTAATAGCAGAAAGGACCTCTTTACCCAGAAAAATGCCAAAATTGAAATTCCTAGCTGCAGCAGGGGAGACCGAGGGGAAAACGCCCGTCAGCATTGATCTCTTCATTTGCAGAAATAATCACTTGTTGTCGGAGACATATGTGTGGTTTGCATGCGTCACGTGGGCGTGCACGAACACGCGTCAGTCAGCACCTCCGAGGGCTGTTTGAAGTCCGGGAACCTTGTATTTCACAGGTCGCTGGTCTCACGTCGGGAGCTGAATCGTGAATGACCGTGGCTCTGTGTGTGCGTGCTGGGGTGTGTGAGGGTGTGTGTATGGGTGTGTAGAGGGAAGTATGTATGTGGTGTGTGCCTGTCAGTTGGGGGTGTAAATGTGTTTGTAGAAATGTGTGTGTGGGTGTGTCTAAGTGTAGAGGAGTGTACACATGTGTGTGTGTTTACGTCCGTGTGCGGCTGTGGGTGTGCAGTGTGAATCGTGTATATGCTTGTGTACGTGTGGGTGTGCGTATGTGCACGTGCGGTGCATGTGCATTTATGTGCGTAGAGATGGGCGGGTGTGCATGTACGGGTGGGTCTCGGTGTGAGCGTGCAAGAGTCCGTGTGTCTGTGAGTGCACGCGTGTGCCTGTGTGGGTGGGAGTGTGTTTTGTCCTGCGTGTGTTCTCTTTCCGGTGTCTTTGTGTCTCCGCGTGGAAGCTGGGCTTGCACGAGAGAAACAGGGTCTTTTCCGTGTGTCCTTGTGTCATGCACAGAATGCGTGTGCCACACAAAGGGTGGTGCCCGGGGCCGGCCCCGCGTGTGGGGACCCAGAGGCGGGCAGACGTCCCCAGCCCGCTGGCTGCCACCTGTCCCCCGTCCCGTGGCTCAGCAGCCAGGTGTCTCCCACGGGAGCCTGCATCCGGCTCTCGGATGAGTGCACAGCTTGTGAAGACATCAGCCCCACACACAGCGCGGTGCACGCACGGGACTCAAGTGTTCCCGGCACAGCAGCCTGGAGAGCGGACCCGGCTGGCCGGCCGCGGTGCCGACGCCGAGCATCCGGACCCCTCGCTCTGCCTTGTCCTCCAGGGACGCAGCTGCCCCCTTCCCGGGGGGTCACCCCCCACACTCACACCTGGCACCTGCCGGTCACCCGCCCCCTTCCCCGGAGCTTAGGGACACCCGTCCCGTGGCTGTATTTGTTGACCACGCTCGCCAGGATGCCTGCCTCTGCGCGCCAACCCACGGGCGCAGGGGTTCCCGGCCTCACCCCCCGACCCCTCCGGGTCCGGGGGAACCTCCTGGCACCTGACTGCCGGCCCGCACCCCAGAGGCAGGACAGACGGGCGCCCGACAGGCCCCCGTCCTGGAGCGCGGCCCGGCGGCGGCTGTGAGGCAGGTGCCCTCCCCCCGCCCCACACCTCCCCGGCCCCTGCCCCCCTCCACCCCCCCACAGCTCCTGCCCTATGTTCTTAACGCCCACGTCTCCGCCATGAGGAACAAATATGATTTCTGATTGAACATCGCTTTATTTGCCAGTTCTGTGGTCTTTTCTTATCTTGTTCCACACCGCTCAGGCTTTGTGGTTAAATTATGTATTACGGTCAATGTCAAAACAGAGAAGATGTGTACCCTACAGGGAGCTGGCTTTTATTCGTGATTAGGGTGAAGTACGTGCCGCCTGTCAGCGAGCGGGGCCGGGCCCAGCGTGGGGGCCGCGGCGCAGCGGGGCGCTACAAAGGCGGCCCCGGCTCCCGGGACGCCCCGCGATGGATCGGCCCGGCCCGCCCGCCCCTCTTGAAAGCCGGCTCGCCGGGCTTCAATCTGAAAGCTGTCAGCCGCACCTATGGACTCATGTCATAAATCAAACGCAAAGTGCGTGCGCTGGGGAGCTCGGCGGATGTCATGTACCCGCTTGTACTGTGAGATCTTCTGAAGGAAAACGGTGTCAGAATAAGGAAAACTGGCGGGGAATGTGGGGTTTTTTCTTTTTTTTTTTTTATGCTGAAAAAAAGGAAGAAAGAGAGGAAACGGCAGAAGGGAACGCCTGACGAGACCGGCTGTAAACTTTCGCTGAAAACTTGCATGGTTCTGAGAGCTGGCCGCCGGCCCGCCGCAAATTAATCCGGGGGCGCTGGGTGGGGGCGGCGGGGGCGCCGCGGGGCCCCGCGTATCGATTTGGCTTCCCGGGTTCGCTTCTTGATGAGCTTTTGTCAACACGGGTTCGCGTTAGCTGCCGGCCAGTCTGGGAGCCACAAGTCCTTCCACCGCGGGAGGAAGAGCGAAGGCAGGAGGGACACAGCGGGACGAGGTGCGGCCTGGGCACCGAGATGGGTGCCCCGTGAGGGTGCCGGGGTCACCTGCGGGCTCACCCGGGCACACCCCTGCCGGCTCACCTGTGGGCTCACCCGTGCACACACCAGTGGGCTCGCCTGTGGGCACATCTGTGCACCCACCTGCCACCTAACCTGCCGGCTCACCTGTGGGCACACTTGCAGACACACCTGTGGGCTCACCTGTGCACACACCTGTGGGCTCGCCTGTGGGCACACCTGTGCACACACCTGTGGGCTCACCTGTGCATACACCTGCCGGCTCACCTGTGGGCTCACCTGTGGGCACATTTGTGCACCCACCTGCCACCTAACCTGCCGGCTCACCTGTGGGCACACTTGCAGACACACCTGTGGGCTTGCCTGTGGGCACATCTGTGCACCCACCTGCCACCTAACCTGCCGGCTCACCTGTGGGCACACTTGCAGACACACCTGTGGGCACACCTGTGCACACACCTGTGGGCTCACCTGTGCATACACCTGCCGGCTCACCTGTGGGCTCGCCTGTGGGCACATTTGTGCACCCACCTGCCACCTAACCTGCCGGCTCACCTGTGGGCACACTTGCAGACACACCTGTGGGCTCACCTTTGCACACACCTGCCAGCTCACCTGTGGGCACAGCTGTGGGCTCACCTGGGCACACACCTGTGGACTCACCTATGGGCACACCTGTGCACACACCTGTGGGCTCACCTGTGCATACAGCTGCCGGCTCACCTGTGGGCACATCTGTGCTCACACTTGCCACCTAACCTGCCAGATCACCTGTGGGCACACTTGCAGACACACCTGTGGGCTCACTGTGCACATATCTGTGGCCTCACCTATGGGCACACCTGTGCACACACCTATGGGCTCACTATGCACAGACCTGTGGGCACTCGTGCAGGCACGGCTGTGGGCTCACCTTTGCACACACCTGCCAGCTCACCTGTGGACACACCTGTGCACACTCCTGTGGGCTCACCTGTGGGCTAACCTGCGGGCACACCTGTGGGCAGGTGAGATGCCTGTAGCCCAGGGCTCTGCTCTGCAATTTCCTTCTACCCCTCCTTTGAAAAGGTTCATCCGTGCAGAGAAAAAAAGGCGTCAACAGCCCTCTGTCTTTGTTTCTATCTCTTCTTCATGGCAGGAGCTTCTGGGGAAATGGGACCCTTCTAAAGTGTGTCCTCCTCAGACAGGACGTGGGTGTGGGCAGGGGCTGTGCCATCGGACCCCCAGGCGTTAGAGGTCCTGCTCTCGGTATATCCACCCAGGGACCCCGAGTGTCTCCCGGTTAAAGAGGTGCCCCCGGTGTAGCGGAGTGAAGCAGGTGTCTGGCTGCAGTGACCTCTGTCTCCCCCCTCGCCAAGTGCCTTCAGGCTGGACTAGGTTGGCCCCGCTGTGGGAGGCGGGGTTCAGCCAAGCAGTTGAGGCTCATAAGGGTGCCAGAGACTGCTGCTCCCTTCCTCCCGCACCCTTGGGCGGGTCCGTGTGGGAAGGGGTGGTCTCGGCCAGTATCCTCAATCTCTCCCGTCTGTGGCAACACTGTAGGAGACACAAGACCAGTGTGCACACCTTGTGACTGACCTAAGACCAGGGTGCACACAGTGTGACCGATACATGACCAACGTGCACCGGGTGTGACAAATGGACGACCAGTGTGCACCCAGTGTGACCCATCCAAGACAAAGGTGCACCCAGTGTGACCCATATGCAACCAAGGTGCACATAGTATGACTGATACAAGACCAGTGCGCACCCAGTGTGACTGATACATGACCAGTGTGCACCCAGTGTGACCAATACAACACCAAGGTGCACCCAGTGTGACTGATACATGACCAGTGTGCACCCAGTGTGACCAATACAACACCAAGGTGCACCCAGTGTGACCCATACGCAACCAAGGTGCACATAGTATGACTGATACAAGACCAGTGCGCACCCAGTGTGACTGATACATGACCAGTGTGCACCCAGTGTGACCAATACAACACCAAGGTGCACCCAGTGTGACCCATACGCAACCAAGGTGCACATAGTATGACTGATACAAGACCAGTGTGCACCCAGTGTGACTGATACATGACCAGTGTGCACCCAGTGTGACCAATACAACACCAAGGTGCACCCAGTGTGACCCATCCAAGACCAAGGTGCACCCAGTGTGACCCATACGCAACCAAGGTGCACATAGTATGACTGATACAAGACCAGTGCGCACCCAGTGTGACCCATACGCAACCAAGGTGCACATAGTATGACTGATACAAGACCAGTGCGCACCCAGTGTGACTGATACATGACAAAGGTGCACCCAGTGTGAAAAAGTACATGACCAGTGTGCACCCAGTGTGACCATACACAACCAAGGTGCACCCAGCGTGACCCCTACACGACCGAGGGGCACCCTGTATCACGCCCCATCAGCCCAAAACGTAATAATGTACGACAGCGTATATTCCTTATAAACGCGTGACACAGACGCCCATACATGTGTAACCAACACGTGGACAGAAACAAGTTTCATAATCTCACAGAAATCAGGACGGTGGGGACGTCTGTTGAGGAGATTTGACCAAGCAGGTGTGGATGGGAACGTCCTGGCTGTTGGAAATGTTCTATCTTTGACCCGTGCGGTGGCGGCGAGGACATGTTGTTCGCAGAAAGCCATCGGGTGGTGCCCAGTGACCCTGGGGCCGAGTGAACAAGCACTTTGAGGCCAAAACCATTCCTAGTCTCTGGAACTGGTACTTCCCACCCTCGTGGACAGTGTCCTCTGTCCTCCGTGATCTATTTTACCTTATCTTATCTGTGCCTCATCTGCTCTCAACCCACTGGATGGATTCTGCGGCCCAGAAGTGGGTCGTTGACCCGTGGATTGAAAACAGGTGCCTCCGTGGTGTCCTCGGAGCGCGAAGGGAAAGGTGGGAGCCCTGGTTGACAGAAGCCCGCAGTCCGGAGACACGTGAAGAATTATATGCCAGATGGGTCCTCGCAGAGCCGGCCAGAGGAGCGTGTGGGTGATGGCGGGTGGAGAGAGAGGGCAGGACCCCCCACGCAGCACCCAAGCATGTAACACGACTCGTGGGTCAAGCAAAGCCCTGCCATGGCGTCAGCCAGTTCAACGCTGAACGCACCTCAGTTCCCACCTCCTGATTCCCACCTTCCCTCGAGGCGTCCACAGAAGAACCGCTCCTAGCTGGGTTGAAAACAATTATCAATCCATCCGCCCACGTAAAAGTAGCCATAAGAAGACACACTCGTCTTTCAGAGATAGATATGGAGCTGTTGACAGACAAAAAGACTTTGATGAGTTGGCCTCTTTTAAAATCCCCCAAATGAGAAAGGGAAGGGGAGGGGAGAGAAGAGAAGGGGACGGGAGGGAAGGGGAGAGAAAGGAAGGGAAGGGAAGGGAGAAAAAAACACAGAAAGGAATGTGTAGGAGAGTAGGAGGAGAGGGGGAAAAGATCAATGAATTGTTCACAATCATTGGAACAGGGACGCAGGGAATTTGAGCTACAGTATACTATTCTCAAGTCTTACAAATGTTTGAAAATGTCCATGGGACTCAACTTGAGCTGCCATAACAAAGAGCCCAGATGGGGCAGCTTCAACGATACACATTGATCGCTCCCAGTCCTGGAGGCTGAGAGTCTGAGATCCAGGCGGGACTGAGTCTGGGAGTCTGAGGTCCAGGCAGGGCCGAGGCCGGGAATCTGAGGTCCAGGCAGGGCTGAGGCTGGGGGTCTGAGGTCCAGGCAGGCCTGAGATTGGGAGGCTGATTTCCAGGCAGGCATGCAGTTTGGGAGTCTGAGATCCAGGCAGGGCTGAGGCTGGGGGTCTGAGGTCCAGGCAGGCATGGAGTATGTGAGTCTGAGATTGAGGCAGGGCTGAGGCTGGGGGTCTGAGGTCCAGGAAGGACTGAGGTTGGGGATCTGAGATCCATGGAGGGCTGAGGTTGGGGGTCTGAGATCCAGGCAAGGCTGAGGCTGGGAGGCTGATTTCTAGGCAGGCATGGAGTTTGGGAGTCTGAGATCCAGGCAGGGCCGAGGCTGGGGGTCTGAGATCCAGGCAGGGCTGAAGCTGGGGGATCTGAGGTCTAGGCAGAGCTGAGGCTGGGGGTCTGATATCCAGGCAGAGCTGAGGCTGGGGGTCTGAGATCCAGGCAGGAGTGAGGCTGGGAGGCTGAGATCCAGGCACGGCTGGAGGCTGGGGGTCTGAGGTCCAGTCAGGGCTGAGGCTGGGGGGTCTGAGGTCCAGGCAGGGCCATGGCTGGGACTCTGAGATCCAGGCTGGGCTGAGGTTGGGGGTCTGAGATCCAGGCAGGGTTGAGGCTGGGAGTCTGTGATCCAGCCAGGCAGGGTTGAGGCTGGGAGTCTGTGATCCAGGCAGGGCTGAGGCTTGGGGGTCTTAGATCCAGGCAGGGTTGAGGCTGGGAGTCTGTGATCCAGCCAGGCAGGGTTGAGGCTGGGAGTCTGTGATCCAGGCAGGGCTGAGGCTTGGGGGTCTTAGATCCAGGCAGGGCTGAGGCTGGGGGGCTGAGGCTGGGAGCCTGATGTCCAGGCAGGGATGAGGCTGGGAGTCTGACATCCAGGCAGGGCTGAGGCTGGAGGTCTGAGATCTGGGCGGGGCCGAGGCTGGGAGGCTGAGATCCAGGCAGGGCTGAGGCTGGGGGTCTGAGATCCAGGAAGGGCTGAGGCTAGGAGTCTGAGATCCAGGTAGGGCTAAGGCTGGGGGGTCTGAGATCCAGGCAGGGCCGAGGTTGAGGGTCTGGGATCCAGGCAGGCCTGAGGCCAAGAGTCTGAGATCCAGGCAGGGCTGAGGTTGCTGGTCTGAGATCCAGTAGGGGTAATGCTGGGGCTCTGAGATCCAGGCAGGACGAAAGGCTGGGAGTCTGAGGTCCAGGCAGGGCCGAGTCTGGGGGTCTGAGATCCAGGAAGGGCTGGAGGCTAGGAGTCTGTGCTGTAGGCAGGGCTGAGCCTGGGGGTTTGAGATCCAGGCAGGCCTGAGGCTGGGGGTCTGAGTTCTAGGCAGCGCTGAGGCTGGGGGTCTGAGATCCAGGCAGGGCTGAAGGCTAGGAGTCTGAGATCCAGGCAGGGCCAAGGCCAAGAGTCTGAGATCCAGGCAGGGCTTGAGTTTAGGACTCTGAGATCCAGGCAGAGCTGAGGCTGGGAGTCTGACATCCAGGCAGGACTGAAGCTGGGAGTCTGAGATCCAGGCGGGGCTGAGGCTGGGGTGTCTGAGGTCTAGGCAGGGCTAAGGCTGGGGGGTCTGAGGTCTAGGCAGGGCTGAGGCTGGGGGGCCTGAGGTCTAGGCAGGGCTGAGGCTGGGGGCTGAGATCCAGGAGGGGCCGAGGCTGGGGGTCTGAGATCCAGGCAGGGCCGAGGCTGGGGGTCTGAGGTCCAGGAAGGGCTGAGGCTGGGAGGCTGAGATCCAGGCAGGGCCGAGGCTGGGAGTCTGAGATCCAGGCAGGGCCGAGGCTGGGGGTCTGAGATCCAGGAAGGGCTGAGGCTGGGAGGCTGAGATCCAGGCAGGGCCGAGGCTGGGAGGCTGAGATCCAGGCAGGGCTGAGGCTGGGGGTCTGAGACCCAGGCAGGGCTGAGGCTGGGGGTCAGAGATCCAGGCAGGGCTGGAGGCTGGGGGTCTGAGGTCCAGGCAGGGCTGAGGCTGGGGGGTCTGAGATACAGGAAGGGCCGAGGCTGGGAGGCTAAGGTCTAGGCAGGGCCGAGGCTGGGGGTCTGAGATCCGGGCGGGGCCCAGGCCCAGGCTGGTTCCTCCTGAGGCCTCTGTGCTTGCTGTGTGGACACAGCCTTGTCCCCCTATCCCCCCGGCGTCATGCCTTTGTGTGTCTGTGTCCCGATCTCCTGGTCTTCCCCAGTCCTATGGGATCAGGACCCCCTACTGACCTCATTCTGCCGTAATCCCCTCTTCGAAGCCCCACCTCCCAATCCAGTGCCACTGAGGTCCAGCTGTTGGGACGTGCACATACGAATTTGCGTGGGACACATACTTGGGCGCTAGCCAGGCCCATAGTCCGAAGACTGCTGGTCCGTTACGGGTGAGTCAGTTCTGGCAGCCGGACACACAGGGACAGGTGGGGGGGACCGGGAGTGAGCCCCACAGTCCGGTGGAGCATTTGGGACACAGGAGGCGTGCAGGGCGTCGGGCTGGGCCCTCCTCGTCACTAGGTCCCATCCCAGAGGGATGTAGGTCCTTCTCCCGGAAGGTGAGATCCACTGATCAGTGACGTGATCGGTCAACGTCACCGTCTCCTGGGACGGCCGACACCCCTCCCAGCACGCAACACGTGCCTGCCTTGCAGAGGGGACAGCAGGTTCCACCGCCCTGCCCCAGGGGCTCGTGGATGCCGTGCTTTGGGGTGGGGGTTGTTAACGTGGCCTCATCCTGCAAAGCCTGTGGGTCTCGTTCCCAAGGGCCTCCGCTCCCATTTCCCCTTGTTCCCACCCGTTATGGACAGAAAGGGGGACACGGACCCTGCTTCCATCGCACAGACACCCGCGGGCGCCCCCGACGTCTACACCGGCTCTCAACCTGTCACAGGAAGTTAAACATCGAGCAAAACACAGAGAGCGTCCCGTCGAAGAAAGCTTTGAGTTTGCCCCCCGAGAGTCTTTGAAAGAGAAATACCTTTGGGGGCGCTTTCTCATCCCCCTCCCTGCCCTCCCTGCGTCCCTACCCCCTGTCCTCAGGCCTGCGTCCCCGGGATCCCCCGCCTGAAACTCCGTCTGGCATCGGAGAGCCGTGGCCAACGGGATCCAACGTGATTCGTGGGCAAACCCTCCCTTTCAAGGAGGGTGTGCAGACCGGCCTTTGGGCACACAGATACCCCTCCGCAGGCAGCGGCCCCCACGGGCTACGAGCAGGGGCAGGGGCGCCCCAGACTCTGCCGGTGCAGCCCCACGCGGTGGGTGCCGGTCCCCGGGACCCCGGGCACGTCTGCCTCGGCTTCGGGGGGCCGGCCGTGTGCGTGTGAAGGAACCGCCAGGCACGGGGAATCGTTCCTGACGTCCAGGCCTCATTAGTGCCTGCACGCTGACCTCCGCGTCTCCCCGAATCAAACGGCCGCAGCCGCACTGACGTACCCAGAGCCCAGACCAGACAGGCCCACGCTGGTGAATACTAATAAGCAGTCATTACCGGAACCGCACTGGGGACATATGCTAATGCGCCTTGTGCCGTGGCCACCCGGGACCCCCCGAGCTCTACAGACGCGCCGGGCACATCCAGACCCCCGCCCACAGCCCGGGACACCTGGCCCGCCCTTCTGAACACACGGGTGCGCACAGCCAGCTGTCCCCCTGTCCCAGGTGCAGTCCAGGCCTAGGAGGGCTCCAGGAAGGCCACACACACGTGACCCGCTACTTGGTCTCCCCAGGACGCCCTGCTCACCCTCCCCGTGGACCTCACGGCTAGCACAAATGCCCGTGTCTTGCTCACGTCTGTGCCAGCGCCCAGGCTCACCAAGGCCACCACCTGGCCGGCCAGGTTTGATCCTCAGGCTCTGGTCCCCCAGCCTGGCCAGGGGCGTAGTCACCTGCTGCTGAGGCAGGGACCGTGCTGCCCGTTGCTGGTGTCTGTCCCCCCAGGGACTCTCTTTCTCATCCTTGAGTGCTGACACGAGCCGTGAGGACCGCATGTGTCTACCCTGTGCAGAATTGTGTCCCCCAAATTCCTATCTTGAAGTCCTGGCCCCAGGGCGAGGCCCCGCCTGGATCCCGGACTCCCAGGACCCTGAGACAATAAATGTCTGTCGAAGCCGCCCTGCCTGGGGTATTGGCTATGACACTGTGACAGTCCCACAGCAGCCGTGGCAAAGTGCTTCACTACACGTCACTTACGTGAACGCACGCACAACCACAGCTAACGTGCCTCCGGCTTCCGGCTCCTGGACGTTGGGAACACAAAAACGAACTTGTAAATTAAATCCCAGGCCAGTGGCAAACCCTGCAAAGTCACGTTCCCCAACCCTGGTCAGAAGGCAGTGACCCCACCCCACCCCCAAACGGGGCAATTCTGGCTTCAGGGAAGGTGGTCCCGGTGATGCCCTGGGAGAGGGTCTGACCTGTGTCAGATTTCCGTGTTTCGATGAGCACACAAGGCTCGTTGGGGTCCAGCCACACCTGAGGGAACATGGCGAAGCCGATATGGAGACCTACATCCACGTCTTCAAGACCAATTGGGGCCCTGCGTGGGGGCCCTGAACAGCCCCAGAATCCCCAGGTGTCATGGAAATATTCTGTGGACAGCACAGGACACACAGGTGGGCACGCTTACGAACACGGCCAAGGGCAGCCGTTGACGTCCTTAAACCTTTCCCTGGCAAAAATTTTCAGCACACGTGGCTGCTTCTCAAATTAGTGAATGGATAAACCCATTTCTCAAATTAATTAATAGATCAACCCATTTCTAACAAGGGGGTTTACGACCCCCTGTAACTAGCACATTGTTTCTATATTCGTTACTAAATCACAAAAATACTCACATACGCCTTGCATGGGGCACTCTCCTACGCCCGGAATCACCAAAACGGACTTACAGGCTGGGTCCCCTGCAGAGCAATAAAGTCTGGAAATTCAAATCTCAAAGATCAGTTCAAGGGGCACCTGGGTGGCTTGGTCAGTTGAGCGATTTTGACTCAGGTCATAATCCCAGGGTCGTGGGATCCCCTTGGGATGGAGCCCCAAGCTCAGCGTGGAGCCTGCTTGAGAGTCTCTGTCTGTCTCTCTCCTCTCTCTCTGCCTCCTTCCCCTGGTCACGTTCTCTCGACACACAAAATGAAAAATAAATAAAGACAAACATGAGTTTATTGCCACAAGCGACGTTGTTACGACGTTGGCTTTGCTGGACAGATACATCGACCCGACGTTCTGGACGGAATCCACTTCTGTATTCCGACCCCGGTGCTCTCCACCCAGAAAATGCCTTTTTGAATAAGCACGTAAAATCAGTAACAGAATGTGAGTATTTGGTTTCCTACCGCACGGTGGTCAGACATCACCTTCCAGCAAAATGCCGTGTGCTCCACAAGCCCTCAACCACCACCCTCAAGGCCAAGGACAAGCACACGGAACTATAATGAGGAAACGTGGCTCATTTCCCCCAAACTTTGAGGAAATAAATGGGGCGTACAAAGGACCGGTTCGCCACAAATGGGATACTTTCTTCTCAAGCGTACTTTTGTGAAATTTGATAAGCATTAGGCGAATACGTCCACGTGAGTTTCTACGAATGTAGGGAGTGTTGTAGGAATATGAAGGGAATCTGCCCCCAGCTGGGCTGTGGGAGTTTATTTGACAGAAGCCTGTCTGGGGTGATGGAAGACATAACCCCAATTATGAGGTTAAAGTCATAGGAACTATCCTCTCCCAGCTGTGGAGAACAGGAGCCTGAGGTCCAGGGAGAGGCAGGGCTGCTGAGATACAGACAGGGTAGGACCACAGAGATCCAGGCAGGGCAGGGCCCCTGAGATCCAGGCAGGACAGGGTCGCTGAGACCCAGGCAGGGTAGGACTGCTGGGATCCAGGAGGGTCTGGACCACTGAGATCCAGGCAGGGCAGGGCCACTGAGATCCAGGGGGGACAGGACTACTGAGACCCAGGCAGGGCAGGGCCACCAAGATCCAGGAGGGGCAGGACCACCGAGATCCAGGCAGGGCAGGACCACTGAGACCCAGGCAGGGCAGGGCGGCTGAGATCCACGAGGGACAGGACCGGTAGATCCGGGCAGGGCAGGACCAGGGAGATCCAGGCAGGTCAGGACCGTACTCCCTCCAGAGGCTCCAGGGGAGGGTCTTTCCTGCCTCTCCCAGTGTCTGGGGCTCCAGGCGTCCCTGGGCTTGCGGCTGCGTTCCCCCCAGCCCCCCGTCTCTGTCTCCGCCTTCACGTGGCTTCTCCTCCTTGTGTCTGATTTCTCTCCCTCTGGACGTCAGCCAACACTGGATCTTTGAGTCTGGCGTCCAAAACTGGGAAAGAATAAATGTCTTTGTGTGAGGACATTTGCGTGGAAGGCCACCCACACCAACTGTAGACAGTCCTTCAGTGGCTGATGGTGACACTTGCATTTTCCTGAGCCATAGGCTCCCCTGCCAGGGAAGGCAGTGTTTAGTTCCTGGCCCCGTCTCCAGCCACTTTGATGCCCCTGCCCGCCTTTGGCTCACCTGTCTGTAGCTTGGACCCCCTTTTCCCCATGCATTTTGCCCCTCACTGGGGACCCAACACAACTAGACCCCACCCCACCCGTCCCTTCCCTGACGACAGCCCCCAGTTTCCAGACTGCGGGGGCAGTCCCCCCCCCCCGCAGCCCGATTTCTAGCCCTGGATGGGCCCCAGCAGACCAGACCACTGCAGGGGGGACCCTCCCCTCCCCCAGGGAACGGGCCTCCTCAGACCAGACTGGGTGTTGTCCCGCCTTCTGCAGGATGGGGAGCCTGGCCGTCCAGCAACCAGCCCCAGGCCAACGCCGCGGTGGGGTGGGGGGTGTTTCTCCCATCAAGGACGCCCACGGAAAACTGCTTCCTCATCATGCATTCGACACACAAATGTTCCTTCCCGATCACAGTTGGACGGAGAGCTTTTCTCCCTAATTCAGCCCTAATTTATTTATCTTAAGGCAGGCAATGCACAGTAATTTCATAATAAAGGGCTCCCAATCAAAGCTTACCTTATCCAGAGGTAATTAATACAAAGCGTGTTGAATTAAAGATGTGAGTCTTGACTCTTTGGCAGGGGGTAAGGGACATGGTCTCGGGGGCCCACATTATGCCTGAGACAGACCAATTAACACCCTGCATCGTCTTTTATGTTAACTTCAATTAAGGGTTCTTAAAATTTTTAAAGTTATTTTCTTCCTTCCCGTCTCCGAGTGTCAGACCCCACATCAAAGGGCCGCTCACGGAACAGTCCACAGGTAACGCTCATTTGCACACAGGTCTGGAGGGGCCCAGCTCACAGGCGCCCGGGCAACGAGCTCTGTGGGGTCGGGGTCTCAAGGAAGAGGTTCAGCGAGAGAGCCGTCCCCACGAGGAGCACGGGGAGGGTGTCCACGGACATCTCCACACTGCAGGCAGGAAGGGTGCTCGGTGGGCGAGGCCCAGGCCAGGCCCGGTCCTGCAGCCATGGTGTGCTCACACACACAGGGTGGGCACAAACGTGACCCTTCCCGCCCTGCCTGCTTGCTTCCTACAGGAAGAGCCACGGTTGTCCGTGCAGGGAACAATGCACGGTCACAAAGGACTAGAGCTGGTGGAAAGCAAGGTATCCCAGGGCCTCATTTCCTCCTGAGGCTCCAGGGGAGGGTCCTTCCAGAGACTAGAGTCTGAGATCCAGGCAGGGCAGGGCCGCTGAGGTCCAGGCAGGGGAGGGCCACTGAGATCCAGGAGGGGCAGGGCTGCTGAGATCCAGGCAGGGGAGGGCCACTGAGATCCAGGAGGGGCAGGGCCACTGAGATCCAGGAGGGGCAGGGCCACTGAGATCCAGGCAGGGCAGGGCCTCTGAGATACAAGAGGGGCAGGACCATTGGATCCAGGCAGGGCAGGATCACTGAGATCCAGGGGGGGTAGGACCACGGAGGTCCAGGCAGGGCAGGGCTGCTGAGATCCAAGAGGGGCAGGACCCCTGAGATCCAGGCAGGGCAGAACCACTGAGATTCAGGCGGGGCAGGGTTGCTGAGACCCAGGCAGGGAAAGGCCACTGAGATCCAGGCAGGGCAGGACCAGTGAGATCCAGGCAGGGCAGGGCTGCTGAGATCCAGGAGGGGCAGGACCCCTGAGATCCAGGAGGGGCAGGACCCCTGAGATCCAGGAGGGGCAGGGCCTCTGAGATCCAGGCAGGGCAGGGCCACTGAGATCCAGGCAGGGCAGGACCACGGAGATCCAGGCGGGGCAGGGCCACTGTGATCCAGGCAGAACAGGACCCCTGAGATGGAGGCAGGGCAGGGCCACTGAGATCCAGGAGGGGCAGGGCCACTGAGATCCAGGCAGGGAAGGATCACTGAGATGCAGGAGGGGCAGGGCTGTGCTCCCTCCTGAGGCTCCAGTGGAGGGTCCTTCCTGCCTCTTGCATTTTCTGGGGCTCCAGGCGTCCCTGGGCTTGTGGCCACGTGCCTCCTGTCTCTGCCTCTGTCTTTATGTAGCTTCTCCTCTGTGTCTGTGTCTTGTCTCTTGTCTCTCTTATGAGGACACCCGTCGTCAGATTTAGGGCCACCCTGATCCAGGATGAGTTCATCTCACATCCTTCACTTAATCTCATCTGCAGAGACCTTTCCAAATAAAGCCGCACTCACAGGTTCCCAGTGGACGTGAGTACAGGGGGGACATTAGTCACCCCACTACATGCGCCTCAGCCCCCAGGGCCACCTCCTACCCCACAAGGCAGACCAACGGATATCCACTAACAAAGCACAGACGTTCACTGATGGGAGTTCAGAGTCCACACCACTGCCCACCTTTAAGTAACTTCCGCTTGTCAAGTTGAGGGTCAGCATGAGAGAATAACGTGTAATGTTGTGTGAAAAAGCCATCGAGATACGTGTCCCTACTTTACCTCCGTGCCTTCGCAAGCCTGGATCGTCTTCAGAGCTTACACCACAACAGGTCACAGGAGGTGGCATTTAGAAGCAGAGAGGACCATGCGGCTTTCTGGTGTGAAGAAAACGACGTTTGCGGAAAGGCCCAGACAATGCGTGTTTTTCACTAACTTGTTTTTACTACAGTTCACTGTAATGGGTTTATTATTCTCGTGGTTAAAGAAACTGACAAATTTTTTTTTATTTTTTTCACATTTATTATTTTTGAGAGAGCGCGAGCAGGGGAGGGGCAGAGAGAGAGGGAGACACAGAATCCGAAGGAGGCTCCAGGCTCTGAGCTGTCAGCACAGAGCCTGATGCAGGGGTTGAAGTCACGAACCGTGAGATCATGACCTGAGCCAAAGTCGGACACTCAACTGACTGAACTACCCAGGCGCCCCAAACCGACAAGTATCTTTAAATACTTTCTGTTTTTTTGTTTTCCCGGGAATATGGCAAGTTGGAAATCTGGTCCAACGTGGTCAACGTACATAGGGCTGAGCCCCACGAACCAGGAGGTCCGGGGGTTCTCAGTAACAGTTAAGGGTGTAAGGGACGCTGCTGGTCGGACGAGGGACTGGGTCTCGGCCAGTATGGTCCACAAAAAAGCTCAGGGAGAGCCGTGAGGCAGACAGAGAGACGTGGGCTGTCCGGCCATGTCCCCATGTTCCAGCTCCTACCCTACACCCCACCCCCTGGAAACAACGCACCGTGAACCTGTGTGCTGAGATGGGAGGACTCCGCCCTGCAAGGAAGCACTGTCTTTCACCCCAATTTCACGGGAGGATGGCCAGAAATGTACAGCTCCTACCCCATTTCACACAGGCGAACTGAGCCCAGCGTGCAAGTTACATCATAATCGCGTGACGGGCGGCATTTTGCGGGTCTGATGAGTTCCCAAACCGATCGGCCTGCCGTCTAGGGAAACTTCCAGACGCCTGTGATACCTGGACATCCGTACTCAAAACCGCGAGCATCAGACAGTGAAATACAGAATGGCGTAAAGTCCGACGAACTGGAAAGGGTTCCAATTCATGCACACAGCTGTCCACGCAGCTGTATATACATGCTCCAAAGGCAGAAAGAACCCAAAGGCCCAGGGATGGACAGATAAATGCAATGTGGTCCATCCACCGATGGAGTATTACTCTGCCATGAAAAGGAACACAGCTGTGGCACCCGCTATCCCGTGAACGGACCTTGAGGAGGTGAGGCTCGTAAGCAAACCCAGACGCACGGGAGCACATCCTGTGTGATCCCGTTAATAGAAAATATTCAGAGCAAACAGACAGGAAACGGATGAGTGGTCCCCGGGGTCTGGGGGAGGCGATGCAGGTGACAGCCAACGGGGACGGGGTCTCCTTTGGGCAGCATGAGAGTGTTCCGGAACCAGGCACAGGTGATGGGCCCGCAACCCCGTGAATGTGCCAAATGCCCCTGGGTGGTTTGCTTTAAATGGTGGATTTCATGTAACGCACATTATGCCCCAAAACACGAGACGTCGTGAGCAGTTAACTGAACGAACGAGAGGCACCTTTTTTGGAAGCTGTGTCACCCCTAAGAGATTCCAGCGGCTTCTGAAAGCTCTTTCTCCGCTGTGAAGTGCCCTCCAGATGGTGGCTGTTCTGATCACCCCGATGATAAGGACCCTGCTCGTGCTGGTCACCGAAGTCCAGCCCCCGAGGATCTGCCTGAGACACGCCCACAAGGGGGGCTTACCTCTCCCCGTGGGGGTCTAGCCGGACTTCCTGGTAAGTGCCTCACTCCGCCCCCTAAGACCTCAGAAGAAGGATGCTTCCCTGGAAACGGTCCTCTCCCATCCGGGTATCTGTCTACACACAAGGCCGTGAGAAAACAGCACCCCAGTCTGATGCCCCCACAGCGCGGACGCCGACCCCCCAGCCCGTGCAGGGACACCAGCCCTCTGGCCCCGAGAACGTGCCTCATTCACTCCTGCAGATGCACAGAACCTTCCTCCGAGGTTTCCGGAATCGTCTGCTGTCAGTGGCTCACCTGTGCTCACACAGAGTGCGAAAGCCCCTGTT
The DNA here is from genome assembly GCF_018350195.1 of Panthera tigris. Lineage (NCBI taxonomy): Eukaryota > Metazoa > Chordata > Mammalia > Carnivora > Felidae > Panthera > Panthera tigris. Next base: position 217,779 of record NC_056677.1, on the reverse strand, counting down.
CTTTCCAGACCAAAAGCAGGCCGACCGGGGCAATCAGAAGACAGGAGAGGCAGCACGTCGACAGGCCGGTGAAGCCCCAGCTCCGGATCCCGGCCGCGAGGCTTGACGGCCTGCTGGCCGGCGTCCTGAAGACGATGAGATCAAACCTGACCTTTGTGAGCAACGCAGAGCATTCTGGCCACGGGCAGGGAGAGCTTCAGCGCCGGTGAGCCTGGCGGTAGGAGGGTCGGGCTCTGCCCCTCCGTTCTCGGGGTCAGACCACCTTCCTGCGGCCGAGCGTGAGGCCGTGCGCACACAGCAGCATGAAGCCGGGTCCCAGAGGGCGTCCCTCGCGCCCAGGACCAGGCAGGAAAGCGCCAGACGGGCGTCAGCATCGGCCTTGCATCCTGGCCTCTGTGGAAATCGGCGCTGCGCCCTTGGCTCGACGGAGCACCAGGGCGAGCGGAGGTCCCGGGGGCACGCATCTGCCCCCGGGACGCAGGCCGCTCTGGGCCCATGACCGCAGCCCCGTGACTGAAATGCGTCCACGCCCGTCCAGTTGGCTTCTGCAGCTGAAGAAAGAGAGGCATCCTTGCGGGCCCTCTTCTGTTCCAAGGCTGAGCGGTCTCCTCCTGCGCCCAGACGAGGCACCCGTGTGGGCGCGCTGACCCCCTGGCACGAGCACGGCCGGTTGCCGTCGGAACAGACCAGCCTGAAAGCGGACAAGCGGAAGTAAGTGCTGGCACGCGGGGGGAGTATCAGTGAGCCGTGGAGAGGAACGCAGCTCCCACGCCTGCCGCCCCGTGGACCAACCCTGAACACACACTGAGCGAGATAAGCCAGGCACGAAAGCACAAATACTGGACGATTCCGTCCATGAAGAGTCCGGCACAGGCCATGTGCAGACAGAAATCAGGGCTCGCGGTTGCCAGGCGGCTGCCGGACACGGGGGCTGAGCCAGTCCCTCAGTGTGCACGGGGCTGTGGGGGCGGCCAGGACGGAGATGACCGTGCCCGGGACGGGGCTGCTGGGGGAGAGGGACAGGAAGAGCTTCTTTAATAATGGCACTAATTCCACGGATGGGGCGGGCTGTCACCTGGGCAGGGACGGACCACCGAGGGTTCTGGTTCCCCGAGGCCGGGACCTGGGTGTGCACAGCTGCCGGAGCCCAGCGCATGGGCCACGTGAGGGTGGGAGGTGCACACGTCGCGGAGGGAGCTGGGGGCGGTGCAGGAAGGTTGGTTTCCGGTTCCCAAGGTACTTGACGTCACAGAACATGGCGGCGACGTGGGCACCAGCAAATGTGGTGTTTTCAAAACAAGCCTGAGTGGAGGGCGGGGCCGTCCTCCTGACGGAAAGGCACACGCGGAGCCTGAGTCCTTCCGCCTTTGGTGGCCCCCAGTGCCGCGCTCCCAGCAGGCAGCCAGCGAGTGAACCGACCTCTCAAGCCGTGTGTCTGCCCCTGAAAAGGACAGTGTCACTGCAGTGCAGGGGACACTGGGGACGGGTAGGCACAGGAGCATGACCGTGGTGGCGGTGACACTGGGAGGGGCAGTGGCACTGATGGTGGCCAAGGTGGGGGTGATGCTGGTGGAGGGGACACTACGGGGGGACCCCGGCAGTGATGGTGGCCGAGGTGGAGGTGACAGGGCCGGAGGTGACACCAGACGGGACAATGGAAGTGATGGTGGCTGAGGTGCAGGTTGTGGTGGCTGGGTGGAGGTGACCCTGGGTGAAGCAGGGGTGACAATGATGGGGACAGGAGTTGAGGCACAGGTGGAGGTGACCATGATGAGGGTGGTGGCTGGGATGCAGGTGATGGCTCAGTGGAGGTGATGCTAGGAGCACTTTGGGGTTGAACCCCCCTCCCACCCTGCCGAGCAGCAGCTCCCGTGCAATTCGATTTCAGAACTGGTTTGCAAACGAAGAGGCCAGGAGGGAATCGTCTTCTCCTTCCCTGTCTTAGTTTGACTTTTCAAGTGGCTGAAATATAACATATACAATTATGGCAAAGGGGGATGTCTCATGAGAGCCGGGGGCTGCAGGGACCAGTTGTTCCCCAGGAACCAGACCATGTGGCTCCGTGACAGGCCCCACAGGTGCCTGGGTTGGATTGAAACACAGAAGAACGCCTTATGGCCCAGCAACTGCTCTCCAGGTGCAGACCCAGAGGAAGCAGACACATGGTTATGTAGAAACATGTACGGAGATTTTCACAGCAACAAATTTTCACAGTAGCCAAGAGGGGGAAGCAACCCAAGCCTCTGTGGATGGACTGATGGAAGGGTGGGTGGATGGATGGATGGGTGGATGGATGGATGGATGGATGGGTGTATGGGTGGGTGGATGGATGGATGGATGGATGAAAGGATGGATGGATGGTTGAATGGGTGGGTGGATGGATGGATGGATGGATGGATGGATAAGTGGACAGGTGGATGCATGGATGGATGGATGAAAGGATGGATTGATGGATGGATGGTTGAATGGGTGGGTGGGTAGATGGATGGATGGATGGACAGGTGGACAGGTGGATGGATGGATGGAAGGACAGATGGGTGGGTGGATGGATGGATGGATGGATGGGTGGACAGGTGGATGGATGGATGGAAGGACAGATGGGTGGGTGGATGGATGGATGGATGGATGGATGGGTGTATGGGTGGGTAGATGGATGGATGGGTGGGTGGGTGGATGGATGGATGGATGGACAGGTGGACAGGTGGATGCATGGATGGAAGGACAGATGGGTGGGTGGATGGATGGATGGATGGATGGATGGGTGTATGGGTGGGTAGATGGATGGATGGGTGGGTGGGTGGATGGATGGATGGATGGACAGGTGGACAGGTGGATGGATGGATGGAAGGACAGATGGGTGGATGGATGGATGGATGGATGGATGGATGGATGGGTGTATGGGTGGGTAGATGGATGGATGGGTGGGTGGGTGGATGGATGGATGGATGGACAGGTGGACAGGTGGATGGATGGATGGAAGGACAGATGGGTGGATGGATGGATGGATGGATGGGTGTATGGGTGGGTAGATGGATGGATGGGTGGGTGGGTGGATGGATGGATGGATGGACAGGTGGACAGGTGGATGCATGGATGGATAGATGGGAGGAGAGTTAGATGGATGGATGGATGGACAGGTGGATGGATGGATGGATGGAAGGACAGTTAGATGGATGGATGAATGGATGGATGGATGGATGGATGGAAAGGTGGGTGGATGGATGGATGGGTGGAAAGATGGATGGGTAGACAGGTGGATGGATGGGCAGATGGGTGGATGGATAGGTGGACGAATGAATGGACAGATGAACAGGTGGACCAATGGACAGGTGGATGGATGGATGGATGGACAGATGGATGGATGGATGGATGGATGGAGGATAGATGGATGAATGGATGGATGGGTGGACGGACGATGGATGGATAAACCACGTGGTCCATACACACAGTGGGATGTAGCTCAGTCTTGAAAAAGACGGAGGTCCTACACCTGGCATGACACGGATGGACCCTGTGTGAGACAAGCCAGGCACAAAAGGACAAATATTGGATGATTCATGTACGTGAAATGTCCAGAGCAGGCTGATTCGTAGACAGAAAACAAGTGGAAGGTTGACAGGTAGACACTGGGCAGCAGGGGTGGAGCTGCTTAGAGAGCATCCACCATCATCTCCAGAACTTTCCATCTCCCCACACTAAGACTCTGTCCCCGTGAAACACTGACTCCCTGTTCCCGTCCCCAGCTGCTGGCCCCACCATCTACTCTCTGTCTCTATGGATCAGGCTCCTCTAGGGACACCATATACATGGAATCACACGGGATCTGTGCTTCTGTGACTGGCTTATGTCACTGAGCATCACGTCCCCCAAGTCCACCCGCGTTGTAGCAGGTGCAGAACGTCCTTCCTTTTCAAGCCTGCGTAACAGTCCACTGTGTGCATGGACCACATGCTCCTTATCCTTCCATCTCTGGACCTTGGTTTGTGGAACATGTCGTGTTTCAAAGCTGCCCTCTGACACTGAGGTGGTTCCTGCCTGTATTCCTTCCTCTGGGCTCTGGCCATGTGTTCCCGGGAGAAGCCCGGATGCTGTGAGGAGACCTGACCAAGCAGCGTTGATGAGAGTGTGACGTTTCTGGTGCGGTAAAGAACAACACGCCCAGGCCGTCGGGGTCACAATTTGGAGGGTGTGTGGAAACACCAGAGGGAGGTCCCCCTTCCTTGCTGTTTCCACGCACCTCGCTGCCCCCAGGGCCCACGTCCTTCCCCGGCCCGAGGCTGGCACCTCATCATGCCCCCGTCTATGTCAAAGGTGCTCCCAGCAGCAGACAGGCCGGGAGGCCTTCGGGCCAGGAGTAGGCGGAACCAGGGGCCGCTTCTCCGAAGAGAAGCTTCTCTGAAGAGCCAGACGCACTGGGCACCAAGTCACCATCCGTGGCAGGAGGACATGCCTCTCCCACCTGGAGCCACGGACAGTTTGCAGGGCTGACATACGTGCAGGGGACTGTGTTCCGGAACCATCCAGCGGGCTCCTGCCAACGCCTGGCGTGCACTGGGGTCTGGAAGGCACACGTGCACGCTTTCCTTGGACTCTTGTGACCAGTTAAACTCTCTGTGCAAAAAAAAAAAAGAAAAAAAGACAAAAAAAAAACACAACTTGTGAGAGTTTCTGGAAGAAGCAGCAGAAAGTAGAGATTGCAGATGTCTGGGGAGCTCGCTCAGAAGGGGGTTCACGGGGCGACCCTGAGCCAGAAAGTCCCAGGAAAGGATGTCAGTGAATCCCTGCCAGGCGGCCGTGCGTGTGGACCTCACCTGGCTGGGATCCGCCCCGGGGGGGGGGGGGGGGGGTGGGGATCCGTCAGACGGCCCCATACGTGTCCGGAAGGAAGAACTTCGCCTGGCCCGTTCCTGACAATCGGGAGGGGGGATTTTGAGGTTTCCTTCACTGGAATCGCCGGCCGGGGCCGAGAGAGTGGCACACAGGGAACCCTGGACAGCAACTCCCCGTCCGTGTGCATCTGACCCTCGAGATGAGCATTAACCTGCGTGGCCTCCGCCCGGCGGGGAAACGTCAGAAATGCAGCCGAAGCCGTGGCTTTGTCGGGGAAACCCGTGGGCTTCGTCACGTCAGCTCTGAGTGTGCTGATTAACCTTCTAAACGGGACGTCCCGCACAAGCGCCTTGGGGGACACACGTGGGGGCCGATTCGCAATGAGAGCGGGAAGGAGAAACCCAAGGGCACAAGAAACGTGTTTCTGAAACATTTCCGTGGGTCACACTGCCATCGTGTGGCTGCGTGGGAAACCGACCTCCAGGGGCCGCCGGCGTCCCGTGCCCCCTGCTGACCCAGCCCCGAGCTCAGTCCCTGCAGGGGACACGCGGCCGCACCCGGTCCCCACGTGAACCGTGAGAGGAGGAAACACGTCTGCACCATTCGTTCGTGGACGGCTGTGGCAACGGCAAAGTGTGGCCTGCGTGTTGTGTGTTCAGGAAGGCTGTGTTTTAGAATGCACGCATCCTAGGAGATGCATTCCGGAACATCCCGAGCCGTCGAAATAATTTCCAGACGGCTCAGGAGAAGACGCACGTGTCCTGAGATGCATGGGCGCCCACGTCTCACGCGTGTGCATGGACCCGTCTGTGTGCGGAAGGAAGGAGCATGGCTTAGACGCAGACACGGAGAACAGACGCACGCACTTTACATTAATTGATTGATTGATAATGGATGGATACAGGAGAGAGACAGAGGCACGGAGGGAGGGGAGAGGGAGGAAGGAGGGAGGAGAGGGGGGAGGAGGAGAGGGGGAGGGAGGGGAGGGAGGGGGAGGGAGGGGAGTGAGGGGGAAGGAGCAGAGGGGGAGGGAGGGGGAGGGGGAGGGAGGGAGGGTGACCTTCTACCTCTGTCTGAACCCTCAGGACCCTGGACCCCTCTTCCCCCCTGCAGGGTCTCCCTGTCCCGTCTCCGTGTCTGTCTCCCTCCCTGTCCCGTCTCCCTGCTCCAAGGACAAGGCTCCAGCACAAGCAATGTGTCCAAGGATGAGGGTTCAGGACCCCACTCGTGCACACGGACACTCAGAACTCCCCCGCTGTCCTCGGGAGCCCGCCCTCCCCACCTTCCCCGTGATCCCCAGAGCCTCAGCAATGACCTGATGCTCAGCGACAGAAGCCAGACACACAAGGTCCCGTCGCCCGTGACCACATCCGTGTGAAACGTACAAAACAGGCACATCCATGGGGACAGGAAGGCTCGGGGGGGGGGGGCTGGAGCAGGTGCGTGGGGTCGGCTGAGAGTTACCCCCGAGGAGGGGGGTTCGTGCCTCAGTTTTCCCGCCACCAGGTCCCCTCACCTCTCAGCGCAAAGGCTCAACGGGCGCCACACTCCAGGATCTAGGTGCACGTCTTCTGAGCCGCTCAGAGGGAGGGGACGCCGCTGGGCCCCTCACATCTGCTTCCGTCCACCCTTTCCATGAAATCTGAGCTCCTCTCCGGGCCTGCAGGGTCCCCGCCATCTGGTCTCTGATGCCCTTCGGTTCTCAGAAGGCACCTTCTCTTTCCCAGCACATACTCTTTGCACATGCTGATCCCTGTGCCTCATTTGCTTTTCCCTGCACTTGGCTGGTTCCTCCTGGCGCATTAGGTGTTGACCTATATGTCGTTTCCCCTTCGTGGGCACCTCCGTGACCAGCCCATGACCGCATCTCTATTCTTACCCCTGCCACACCCTGTGAGGCTGTTTTTGCTGGGAACTCCCCACAGTTCCCAGAAGTTATATATTATTTTGTTTCTCTAGCACTTTCTGCCTCGTCCATAATGACACTTGACAAGCATTTGCAAAGCTGAACTCAGCACGGCTGTGAGACCACAGTGGGAGGGAGGAAAGCTTTTCCTGGGCTGATTCCCCAGGCCGCGTCCCAATGCCAGAACCGCTCACAGCCTCTGTTTTCGTCCCTTGCGTCAGAGGCCACGCACGTGATAAATCCTTCGCCGGCTCCGTAGCCTGGAGGGCCGGCCCCTCACGCGTCACGGTCGGCAGCCATGGTGTGGCTCCGGGGACCAGGAACACCGCCCCCCGCCCGCCACATCCAGAAATACCGCTCCCCCCGAGCAGCCCACAGGTGCCTGAAAACCTGTGCTTTCTTCTTTGGGGAAGAAATTAGAGGCAGGTGTCAAAACACACGTCTTGCCCGGATGACAAAACACATCAGACGTGGGCCGGCCACTAACGCCTTTGCCTGCAGTGAGTTTATCAGGATTCCCAGCAGGGCCTGGGGGTCTGAACAGGAAGGTCCCCGGGGGCCCCAAGAAGCAGGAGAGGAGGGACACCCCACAGGACACAGGCTCGGGTTTGCAGAGCCCAGGTGCCCCCTCGGGCCTCTGGCTCGGGACCCCCCAGCCTGACCCAGAGTCCGGTGCAGCCAGAAGGGCCCGTGTCTGCCCCACTGCGACGTGCCTTACAAGAGACCCCCAAGCCTGGCCTGGTGCTCCCAACATTTGAAGCAAACACCTACAGGGGGCACACAGCCCGCAAAGAAACGAGTCGCCATCGGGGCCGACAGTACGGAAGCAACAGGTGAGGGGAAGGAACCTTAGCGCACATCCTGGGGACCTCGCTGCTTGGGGCAAAACCATCGTGTCGGAGACCCGCGTCTCAGAAGACACCACTGCGAGGTCTGCACGGATCGAGGGCCTTGGGGGCCAAGCCAAAGAGCAAAGGCCACCGAGGGGCCAACGAGGGTGTTTGCACGTTTCCAGGGTCGGGGAAGGCCTTCCAACCTCCAAGGGCAGGAACTTACACTTCGCTAAATCTGACCCACGGACGTCAGGACATCACAAGGTGAATGATAAACTGGGAACCTTTCGCTCCAAAACTCTCGGTAATCAACCCGTAAAGTGGCAACACGGGCCAGGAGAAGACACACGCGGATGTTTCGCTATAAAGGGACATTGTAACCTCACTGGGGATCACAAAAAATGCAAAATAAAGCAAAAACCGAACCGTAATGTGGGCTCAAGCGTGTCCCCCAGTAACATACCTTGAAGTCCTGTGAATGGAACCTGATTTGCCAACGGGGTCTTTGTAGATGTAGTCAAGTTCAGATGCGATCATCCTCACCAAGGGTGGCCCTGAGTCCAATGACAGGTGTCCTTGTGAGACAGAACAGGAGACACGGACACAGAGGAGAAGCCACGTGAAGAAGGAGGCAGAGACGGGAGGGACACGGCCATGAGCCCAGGGATGCCTGGAGCCCCAGAAGCTGGAAGAAGCAGGAAGGACCCTCCCCTGGAGCCTCTGGAGGGAGCGGGGCCCTGTCCCGCCTGGAACTGAGCAGCCCAACCTGCCTGGATCTCAGTGGCCCTGCCCGTCTCCATCTCAGTGGTCCTGTCCCCCCTCCCCACCCCCCAGATCTCACTGATCCTGCCCCATGGGATCTCAGTAATCCTCCCTGCCTGGATCTCAGCAGCCCTGCCTGGATCTCAGCGGTCCTGCCCTGCCTGGATCTCAGGGGTCCTGCCCTGCCTGGATCTCAGCGGTCCTGCCCTGCCTGGATCTCAGCGGTCCTGCCTTGCCTGGATCTCAGTGGCCCTCCCCTGCCTGGATCTCAGTGGCCCTGCCCTGCTTGGATCTCAATGGTCCTGCCCCTCCTGGATCTCAGCGGCCCTGCCCCGCCTGGATCTCAGTGGCCCTGCCCTGCCTGGATCTCAGTGGTCCTGCCCTGCCTGGATCTCAGAGACCCTGCCCTGCCTGGGTCTCAGGGGTCCTGCTCCTCGTGGATCTCAGCGGCCCTACCCCACCTGGATCTCAGGGGTCCTGCCCTGCCTGGATCTCAGAGGCCCTGCCCTGCCTGGATCTCAGGGGTCCTGCCCCTGGATCTCAGCAGCCCTGCCTCTCTCCTGGATCTCACACTGTGGTCTGCAGCTAGAGAGGGTGAATCTGCACGTTAAGCCTCCCCGTCTATGGTCCTTTGTTGCAGCCGCCCCAGAATCTCATACAGTCCCCATTTCCACGTTGGCTGGCATTCGGGGAACTGATAAGGCCCCTGGGGGGACGGCTGTGCAGAGAATCAGGCAGTGCAGCCTTCTGGGAAACCAATTTGGTGCTGGTGACCAAAGGCTTGCAAACTTCGTCCAGGCCCATGCTTCCAGGAATCGCTCCCAAAGTCGTAAATCAGAGCTGTGCCCAGGGACCCATGCGTGTGCACCCTCCTTCTGAGTAATTTACCGTGTTTAATCTGGAAACCAGAGAAATGCCGCTCGTCCAGGAAGCCGTTGGATCAACCCGCAAGGAGCAACACGGTGAAAACTTTACTTTGCAAGCCATCTGCAGAGATTTTCAGCAGCAAGGAGAGTGTGCACCATACGGGTTGAGTGGGGAAAACTCCGGATGTAAAACTATTTGCTCACCTGTGTATATGTGGGGGGTGGGGGGGGGATCGACTTTGTGGGAGGAAACAGCAGATTCCGTATCCGAGACCCCCTCTTGGTGCTGGGGTGAGTTTCGCCCTTCCGTGTTTCAAGATTGCCTCGTTTTTTGTTTTTCGTTTTCCCCCTTGATTGATTTCCAGAATTTTCTACAAGGACCCTGCCCAGATTGTTTCTGCGATCAGAGAGGAGCGCCTCATAATTTTTGAAACCCAAGAGCCTCTTTCCGTCTTTGTGGGGACAGCAGCGAGACCTCCCACACCACGCGGGACCCCATTTTGGGGGCGCCCGTGAGCAGACGTGGACCCCTTCAGAGCCCCTGCGGGAAGAAAGCCCGGCCCCCTCTGCTGGGACCTGGCGTCTCGTCCTGGGTCACCCAGATGGACCGGCGTGAGGCAGCCCCCCACACACAATGACCCACTTGTTATGCCTCACACACAGCAGGTGCCGAGGCCCCCTGTGGGACCCCAGGCCAGCCGCCTCTCTGGCCGCCCGATGTCCACACCGCTGACTCACGGGTAAGGGGCCCTGCCTTGCGCTTTGTCGGCACCCACAGGGCCCCCACCTGGCAGCTGCAGACACACGTTTCGGGAAGCCTGAAGCGTCCTGGGTGTGGCGGTGGCCTGTGCGGATGTGGGCGGATGCCGGCCGAGGTTGCCCTGACCCACGGGAAGCAGACTGTTTTCCTTAGCACGGCCCTGTGATCTGGGAGGCCGGCTGCGCCCTGGGGCCTCGGCGATATGTGCCCAAAACCGAGATCTCCCCGTCGGCCTGAACCTCCCAGGCCGCGGACTCTGGCTGTCCGGAACGCGGCCATTAGCAGGATTTATCATGTTTGCCGGGCTGCCTCTAGGGCGGGCCAGCTGTGTGTCCGGGCCGCGTGGTGTTCCTGGAGGGCCCCGGAGCTGTGGTGGCCACGGGGAGCCCTCAGCCGTCTGCTGGTTGGGCGTTCGAGGCCCTTCCTGTGTCTCCTCCTCTGCCGGCCTCCCTGACTGGCCGTGAGACGCTCAGATGTGAAAGGAAGTGCATTTGAACTCAGCGGTGGTGGTATTGATCCGTTTCTTCCCCAAAGCAGCCACCGGGTCCACTCTGGGATGGACGAAGGCACCCGGAAAGGAGGGTTTATTCCAGCTTCCCCGAACTCACTCCGTGGGGTGGGGGTGGGGGCGTCTTGTCTGTGCCAAGAGCTCAGTATTCAGCGGACAGCCCAATCCCGGATCGATGATGCGGGGCTCTGCCGGGATGTAGGCACCCGGGCTCTTGGGACATTCATGGGCTCGTACTCATTTCCACCTGCCGGGAAGCAGGATTCGTGTGCCTCCCACCGTTTGCAATGACTTCCGGCCACCCCTCCCCCGCCAGTTTCTCCCCAAAACCTGGATTATGAGGAAGAACATACACGCACGTTCACAGGACCGTGTGTTCAAGACCTAGACCTGGGAGCACACGACGTGCAGCCGTGTCTGAGGACAGAGTTAACGGCGAGCTCGTTACACAAGCAAGCGTGGACGTCAGGAGGCAATGAGATAGCATTCCTGTCCCACGAAGACGGCGAGCTCAGAAACCAGAGAGGAAGCGTGGCCGAGGATGTGCAGACGTGGTCGGTGGCACGTGATGTGGGTCGCCTGCGTGGAAAACACACCAGGAGGAAAAAATCACACATTGGCTTAAGCCATAATCCACCCTTTCTTGTCCGGAATCGCCCCCCAAATCGTCGAAAGCGGGGACTGGAAGAGACACTTGCACACCCGTGTTCGTAGACAGGACGTTCAGTCTCTACTAAGAGGCAAAAACAGCCCCAGTGTTGACAGAGGGACGGAGGCATAAAGAATTTGTGGTCCGTGCACACCGCAGAATATTACGCAGCCTTGAAAAGGAAGGACTTCTGCACCTGCTATAACGTGGGTAGACCTTGGGGACGTGATGTTCGGTGACATAACGAGAGACAGAAGGACAGATCCTGTGTGATCCCACGTATACGGGGTCCATAGAGCAGGCGGTGGACACAGAGAACAAACAGTGGAGCCAGGGGCTGGGACGGGAGCCAGCGTCTCATGGGGACACAGCTTCAGCCTGGGGAGGGGGACAGTTCTGGACACGAAGGCGGGAAGCTTGCAAAGCAGTGTCACTGTCCTTCATGCGCCTGAGCTGTGCCCGTAAAAGCCATTAACTCAGAAAATGTTACGCGATGTGTGTTTTCCCACAATGCATGAGCAGGGCATGCACGGCGAACGCTGCCTAAGCGGCCACAAGTAAAGGCGGGGTACGGTGCTCCCTTCAACGCATCCCGATAATTAGTTGCAGCCAGATGCTTGGATAACTCAGAACCGAGGTATCTGTTCTCAGATCTCCGTGAATCAGAGCTACCTAGGGTGTTCGGATGCCGAGTCACAACATAATTAGAGAAAATTGGTGGCTCCTTTCATCCGTACGTGGTCTCCAAAGACCTACATCCCCCGAGGTCAAGGTTAACGTCCACAGGCTTCGGGCTCTGTTCTAATGGGGTTCCGGAAAGGGGGCCGAGGCTCGATGAACAAAGTAGGCAGGATGTTTTTGTAACACTTGGATTTTTTTTTTTAATGCGATGAGGGAGATTTAATTCCTCTTAATTAAATGCTTTGTGAAAGCCCGTCCCTAAACTTGCTGAACCATTCAGAGCGAGACAAGAAGCACCGGGTAGACTTTTATTCTTGCTTGTAATTAACTCAAGATAAAATAAAGTAAGCCAGACCAGAAATGTCGCACAATGTCAGAAAGCCTTCCACACAGGTCAGCACACACATGACCACAGAGAAGCATGCACGTGACCCACAATGGTTCTGATGCGTCTAGACACGCGAGGGGGCGGGAACGATGGGTAGGTTCATTTCAGAAACGGGGAAACCCCCCAACCAATTACGACCGACCGCTGAGAAAGTGAACTCTCCAGGGAAAGCAATTTTTTTATTATAACTATCTACTTGCAGTTCAAAAAGAAAAGTACAATAGAAATCCCCTGTCGGGGCATCTGGGTGGCTCAGTCGGTTAAGCGCCTGACTTCCGCTCAGGTCATGATGTCACAGTTCGTGGGTTGGAGCCCCGTGTCGGGCTCTGTGGTGACAGCTCGGAGCCTGGAGCCTGCTTCGGGTTGTGTGTCTCCCTCTCTCTCTACCCCTCCCCTGCTTGCACTCTGTCTCTCCATCCCAAAAATAAAAAAAAAAACATTTAAAAAAATCTTAAGAAAGGAGTTACGTCATCAGTGATGTGCTCAGGGCTAACCTGGGGGGGACAGTGCTTCCCCCCCTCCCCCCGCCATAACTGATTAAAGAGATACACTCAGTACTGGAGACCTGAAGTTAAGGACTTCACGCTCCGCACCTCCAACCCCGGGGCAGAGAGAGAGGAAGGCACAGGGGTCGCTGGTCTCGAGGAGCACGGATTCGGGACGCTGTGCCTCCGGTCCCGTGCCCGTGGACGGGTCGGCTGGACCTGCACAGAGCCTGGCTCGACTCCGCCCTGTTTGCCGAAAACTCTACTTTCGCACCTGTTATCGGTCCCCTTCCGGAAGTGGACCGTCGAATTTCAGGGGAGAATTCACTTTACCGCTAAACCCATACATCCGTGCTCATGACGGTGACGGACAAAAGCTAAATCTGGACTTGGAAGGACCCACTTTGCCTGAACCCTCAAGGTCGTGAAGCAGAGAGAGCCCCGCGGGCCTCCCCTGGCCCCCGGCCGACTCGGGACCGAGAACACCCATCCTGAGTGGCCTCTGTGCACCTGCTACGTCTCCCGCAAGGTGACGATGGTTCTCCTCCCCCCGCGTGGCGTTCCTGCCTCTGTCCAATGGACCGCCTGCTAAGGGGCTTCAGGACCCAAGCCGATGAGTCCGTGAGCCTGCTCACAGCACGAGACCTCCGGCCACCGCCTCCCGTCGTCAGCACGGAGACCCCCCAGCAACCTGCGCCCACAGCCCGCGTCTCTGTGCAACCAGCTCGCGGTCCGGGAGCTGGGGGGGGGGGGCGTCCACAGCCCCACACGCCGCTCCCTTAAACACACTTTACAGCGTGTTTCCAATACCTCATGGACGCGGGAAGCTGCACACATTTATTGGTGCGGGGGAGGCTCATAACACAAGTTTTACGGGCACCAGAGGACAAATCAGGATGTGTAGCTGGGGTGGACCCGTACGGACTTTCGTGCACACAGCAGATCGGGGGGCACGGTTCTATCCGATTGTGCGGCCGTGACGCCGTCTGACGTTAAGAGCAGGGCCGTTTGTGATGTCTCCGCTGCAATGTCTCCCCCGAGACGGGGTGGGAAGTGTTTCTGCGGGAGAAACACCCTGGGGCTGGTCTGGGGTCCTCAGCCCGGCAGAGGGAGTGCTTGTGATCCCGGTTTATGGGGAAGGATCACGAAGGACGAGGCGTTATGCACTGAGGGGGTGGGGGGGGCCTTGGGGGGGGTCACCGGGTCATGACGGTGGACCCCCGTGGGGGATTCGTGACCTTATGGACTAGGGCTGCAGAGACCCCCGGCCCCTCCCACCCCGAGACGACAGCCGGATGGGAGGCGGGAAGCAGGGGTGTCCGGACCCCGAATCTGCAGGTGCCTTGACTCGGATGGATTTCACCTCCGGAACCGTGGGGAGTAACTGTGCGCTGTTTGTAACCTCCCCCCCCCCCCCAGCCTGTGCTGTTCCCTCACATCAGCCCCGACGGACAAGGACCCCTTCTCGGGAGCAGCTTCCTCACCTCAGGGCTTACGGCTGACGGATCGGAGTTTTCCCGGGAAACCTCAGAGACACAGCTGAGACGCCAGGACCACAAGCGGGTGGGGCAGGCCGAATAAGGCCCCAGATGCCCACATCCTGATCCTTGTGACCTGCACACGAGACTTTATGTGCCAAACTCTCTGCAGATGCGATCAAGGGTCTTGACGTGACGTCCTCCGGGATCACAAGACACAGCACAGGAGACAGACAGAGGAGAAGCCACAAGAAGACAGAGGCAGAGACGGGACGGAGGCGGCCACAAGCCCAGGGACACCTGGAGACCCAGAAGCTGGAGGAGGCAGGAAGGACCCTGCCCTGGAACCTCTGGAGGGAGCACAGCCCTGCCTCCCCTGGGTCTCAGCGGCCCTGCCCCTCCTGGATCTCGGTGGCCCTGCCCTGCCTGGATCTCATGGCCCTGCCCCTCCTGGATCTCGGTGGCCCTGCCCTGCCTGGATCTCATGGCCCTGCCCCTCCTGGATCTCGGTGGCCCTGCCCTGCCTGGATCTCATGGCCCTGCCCCTCCTGGATCTCAGGGGCCCTGCCCTGCCTGGATCTCAGGGGCCCTGCCCGTCCTGGATCTCAGTGGTCCTGCCCCTCCTGGATCTCAGTCGCCCTGCCCTGTTTGGATGTCAGTGGCCCTGCCCTGCCCAGATCTCAGTGGCCCTGCCCCTCCTGGATGTCAGCGGCCCTGCCCTGTCTGGATCTCATCAGCCCTACCCTTCCTGGATATCAGCGGTCCTGCCCTGCCTGGATGTCAGCGGTCCTGCCCCTCCTGGATCTCGGTGGCCCTGCCCCTCCTGGATCTCGGTGGCCCTGCCCCTCCTGGATCTTGGGGCTCCTGCTCCAGCAGCCCGGCCTGGACCTCAGACTTCTGGTGTCCAGAGCTGGGTGACAATAGGTTTCTGTGACTTAAGCCCCCATTCTGTGGTCATTTGTTGTAAAAACGTCAGGCATGTCACCCATGCTGTGTGACCCTGACTGAGCCCAGACAGCCTGTGCTCCTGAGACAGTGCCCTCTGCCTTTGTAGGAAACACGGTGCAGTCCGGCCTGCTTGAGAGCTTTCAGGGAGGTGGCTGACCCCCGAGGCCCGTGGGCCCCATTCCTCCACACCCCTCGCCCTCGTCTGGGAAACACTAACAGTCAGCTCAGGCCTGTGTCACGGCACGGCTGGCCCAAGAGACACCAGGGGCAGCTGCAGTTTCGTGGCCTGTGGGCTCCCGATGGTCTGGGGCCGAGCGGTCCACACCCCAGTCTCTGCCCCACGGTGCAGCCCAGGCCCCACACACGGTTGTTGGGTCAGCGTGGGCGTCTGTGCAGCGTCCCCGTGCACGGCCCAGCCTCGGCTGGAAGCGGCCAGGCTCTCATCTCCTGAGAGACGGGCGTCCACGCTGGATGCCGTCACAGCCCTGTGCCCTGGGGGTCGTTTCTCTGCGTCCGCCCATAAATGACGGGGCACCATTTCCCCCCCTGGGTCCTGCTGGAAGAGAGAGGGTGGGGACGACAGCCAGGGGAGTCACAGGGAAGGATCCGATGGCAGACTGCTGTTGGGAAGGACAGCTTCCTGTGGACCAGAAGAGAACGAAACCCGCGGGGCCGTGGCCCGCCTCGAGGGCTTCCCCCGACCGTCCCCCTCCAAGGGATGGTTCTCTGGGGACACAGGGCCTGTGTTCTGTTTCCTGGGGTCTGAGTTACATTCTGGGACCAACCCCCGTCTTGCAGGGTGTGGGGCTGTGGTCGTTCCCAACACACAGCTGCCTGGCCCCGCGTCTGTCGGGGTTTCTCACACGCGGATCCCCAGCGTGCTGGGTCTGGACGGTGGCTCGGGCCCCTTTGCAGGGAAGACACCCCCAGGTGGGTTTTTCCGGGGTGCTTTGTCCCTTTCCGCGCCCACCTCCACGGTCTGTCTGCCCAAACGTGTTGACGGCCGCACTCGACACACGCCTTTGGCCCTTTCCACGCTCTGAGTGGTCCCCTTCCCGACCTGCATGTCCTGGAATCTGCACTTTGGGCAGCTCTGTCCCAGCCACTTTGCCACGGACACTGGGGCTGTCCCACTGGGCCACACAACACGGCCGGAAGACGCACGTGTGTTGTGTGTGGAGCCACAGCGAGATCCCACGGTCGTGGCCACCGGTGGGCCGGCCCCGCGAACACAGCCCAGGAGCGGAGGCTGGCGGCCGACCCTGGGTCACCTGCTGGCTTGTCGCTCTGTCACCAGGAGGTGGCTCGGTGTGTTACGGGCCGTTTCCCCGTAACCAGCAGCACCCGGAGACGTCATCGCTCACAACAGCCGGTCCTCGGCCGGGCCACCCCGCCGGCTGGCCCCAGCTGACCCCGCCCTATTTATAGCTGGCATCTCCCGGCAACCGCACAAACACGGGGCCAGAACAGCTGAGAGGCAGAGGCGAGGCCCCAAGGTCTTAGATGCACAGATCCGCTTTCCGCACATGGGCCCAGAACAGACCCCCGCCCGGGGCGTGCGGGGTGCCCCGCTCTGGACCCACCGGCCAGCTCGGGGCAGCTGGGTTCTGTGACTCTCTGGGAGGGTGGGTCCAGTTCCTTTGGAAGGTGCCACATTCCCCGAGGCTGAGGTCAAGGCCAGCGGGGTGCAGGCAGGTCAGGAGGGCATGGTGTGGGTGGGGCCCCGGCCTCCCCCGCTGCCTTAGGCTCTGAGTGCCTTTAAAGGCACTGACCTGTCCCCTCTGCAAGGAGGCCATCAAGGCCCCAAGACTGGCATTCCTGCTGGCAGCTGACCAGGCCTGTCCCCACATTGTCCCCCTGGGGGGCGTGTGTGAGTGACATGTTTCCCCAGGTGGGTCACCTCAGCTCCCCTCCTCCGATGGCACTTGGGTCACCTCAGCTCCCCTCCTCTGATGGCACTTACAGCCGCCCACGGGCTTTCACATTCAGAAAGCGTCCCAGCCTGAGACGCCCTGCCAGCCCGAAAGCCTCATGAAAGCAAGACCTTTGGAATTTCGGGCGGGGGCCGCCCGGGACACAACACATGTCACAGCTGTCCCCGGCCGCTGCGTCTGCTGTTTTTATTTCGGCTCCCGGATGCCTGGACACCCAAACCCACGGGGTCGCAGGAACCCACCCGGAATTCCTTCCACCCAGGCTATTTCGCACCTCATGGTAAAAGGCATTTCACACTCAGGGGAATGAGCAAATTCCTGGCTCCTTCTCAAATGGCAAAAGGGAAGTGATGTGGCCCATTGGCCAGGCCGTCCTGGGGTCTCTCCTCTCTTCGTGCCGACACCCAGCCCGCCAGCGAAGTCTGGGCGCTGTGTCTGAGGAACGCGCCCCGAGTGCAGCCGTGTCCTGCCCCGGGTCCCCACCCGGGTGCGCACGGCCCTGCCTGTGGCCCCGGGCTCTCGGGTCACGCTCCCCTCAGCTGTCCATCCTCACCGGGGGCCCGAGGCACGAGGAGCCAGCCTGCTCTCGAGAGTCCTCCCTGGTCCCGAGAGCCGAGCAGGGGAAGTGACCCAAGTGTCCACGGACGGACTGATGGACACACGAAACGTGATGCACGCACCCGGGGCGATATGACTCAGCCATGGAAAGGCACAGAGCTCTGACACCTGCTACTCCGTGAACGGACCCTGACAATACGACGCCCGGTGACAGAAGCAGACACACGAGGCCCCGTCGTGAGCGATCCCGCTGTTCAGTCTAAAAGGACCGGTGTCATGTTGTGTGAATTTCTTCTCACTAAGAAGAAGTAAGTTAAAAATGCCAAACAGAAATGCCCCGGGGCCCCCATGTCACACAGAGAAGCAGCCCAGGCCCGTAGCTGCCCTGCGAGGCCGCCCGCTCTGCCTCCAGCCCCGGACTCACCCCACAGGGCCTGTGCTGCTACTGGGCTCTGCACCCGCGGCTGCACACCTCCTCCTGGGGGCACACGGCTCCCACCCTCGGACCCTGCGGGGCCCTGCTCCGACCCACACGTGCACACACCACCGTGGAACCCCGGTATCTGCTCTGTTTTCTTTCTGCCGGTGCATGACAGATGACTGACAGATCAATAGACAGGTAGATAGTGGATGGATCGATGGATGGATGGGTAGAAGGTTGGTAAATAAATAGGTGATAGGCACATGATAGATAGACAATAGATAGATAGACGATAGATAGATACATACATACACACATACATACATATGATGGATGGATGGATAGATAGATACACAGATAGATACATAGATACATAGATATGATGGATGGATGGATGGATGGATAGATACACACATGATAGATACATTCATACATACATATGATGGATGGATGGATAGATAGATAGATACATACATACATATGATGGATGGATGGATAGATAGATACACAGATAGATACATAGATACATAGATACATAGATATGATGGATGGATGGATGGATAGATACACACATGATAGATACATTCATACATACATATGATGGATGGATGGATAGATAGATAGATACATACATACATATGATGGATGGATGGATAGATAGATACACAGATAGATACATAGATACATAGATATGATGGATGGATGGATAGATGGATGGATGGATAGATAGATACATACATAGATAGATAGATACATACATACATACATAGATACATAGAAACATAGATAGATATGATGGGTGGATAGATAAGACATAGATAGATAGATAGATAGATAGACAGATATGATGGATGGATAGATACATAGATACATAGATGATAGATAGAAGATTGATGGATATATAGATACATAGATACATAGATATGATGGATGGATGGATAGATACATAGATACATAGATGATAGATGATTGATAGATAGATATGTAGATACATAGATATGATGGATGGATGGATAGATAGATACACAGATGATAGATACATAGATAGATAGATACATAGCTACATAGATATGATGGATGGATAGATAGATAGATAGATAGATAGACAGGAGCTAAATCGATGACAGAGGGATGGTGATGACTGACAGATCAGTAGATAGCTTATACATGGATGGATAAGTAGTTGATAGATAAATGGATAGATCCACGATAGAAGGATGGGGAATAGATATAGACACACATTACTGACAGGTGGACAGATGAGTGGGTGGATGGATGGACACACTGATGGTAACTTAATAGCTGATGGACAGACGGATAGAGACGTCGACCTCACTGATGCCTGGAGGGATAGATAGTAGATGGATAGATGGGTGCCTGTCTGACCCCGACAGCCCACAGCTTGGACAACTGGCTCGGAACCACTGCCCAGCTTTCAGAGCTTTGACCCAGAGCCCCCTAGCTGAGAGCCCCTCCCTCTGGAATCTCCTTGGACAAGCAGGTCCAAAGTAGGAGAGAGACAGAGAGAGAGAGAGAGAGAGAGATAGAGAGAGACATCCTTGCAGGACAGAACTGTCAGCCCCGGGCGAAGGTGGGGAGGTGGGGAGGTGGGGACGAGGCAGGAAATGTCACCCTGGGCACCCACAGAGACACACACGGACATGGGTAAACAGACCCTCAGCCCTGCTGACAGGGAGGAGGCAGAGAGGCCACCCACCAGCCCAGAAGGTCACGTCCCAGCTGTTCCCCCGACCACAGCTGCTGGCTCCCGATCCCTGGCCATCGCCCCCCAGGGCCGCAGCCCAGCATAAAGAATGTCTGTGGGGGCACACTCCAGACGCACCTGGCTGGGGCCGGGTCCCAGCTCACGCGTCTGGACTGGACGGTTGCAGGGGCGGGGCCTGCAGGGTCTAGGGGCTCGTGTCTGCGCGGGTCCGGCCGAGGGCTTGGCTTGGAGCCGTGTGGCGAGGCTGGGCCTCCGTGCAGGTCGGTGCACAGGACGCGAACCCTAAAAACAGGTCACTGATGCCCGGCGGGGGGCCAGGACACGTTGCAAGGTCCCAGCCACGACTGCCATATCCCTCGGGCCCACGAGGTGGTGCTGACCCGCCCTCCCCCTCCCCCACCCCCCAGCCGCCAAACGCTTACAATGCTGTTTCCTTATGCGTGTTTTTGCACAGTTGTGGCAAGTGAGTCTTACTGTGTGCTCCCGTGTAGTCAACGCTCAGTGTGACTGTCAACAGACGTTCCAGTGTCAACCACCCACCCAACTCAGAAACCGGGGCGGGGGTGGAGGGGTCATCTGGAAACATAGCCTGTCCTGGAATTTCTCCCTCTCTCCGGGAAAACCGAAGTGTAGCAAGAGTCCGAGAAAGGTTGTCCAGGCTCAGAAAGGCAACATACCCCTCAGGGTCTGCCTCCCTCCGGGCAGGACATTTGCACGGAGTAGAGCCAGGTGCCTGAACCCCGGCGTGAGCCCGGGGGGAATGAATGACAAGGACCACGATCTAGGGCGTCTCCCAGAATCCGTGGACGTCCTTCCAAGCGCCATGATTTTGCCCACGGCGGCTCTGAGCTCACTCGTCCAGCATTTTAACCAGCAGGCGAACGAACGCTGCTCTGTAGACAGACGACCATGTGATGAGGTGTACCCGGGGGTCACGAGGATGCAGGGTCTGATTCTGGGCCGGTTGGGGCCGCAGTGACAGGAAGACAGGACACGGCGTTCACAGCCAGGGTTGAGGGGCAACCACACAGGTGGGTATCCCCCCAGTGGCGTTGCCCGTGGACTGGAGACTCCCCACCGCCCGCGCACACCTGCTGCTAAGGCCTTCCCGACAAACCCCTGTAGTGGATGCCAGGAGCCTCCCTGGGGGCCATCAGGGTGACGGCTTTTCCTGGACACACACCCTTTCTACAACCCTTCAACCGCTTGCTAACAAGCGAATCCCCCCACCCCCCCACCCCCGCCAAAAAAAGGAGTAAATAAAACCACACTGATTTCCCCTCTAGCCTTCTTTGTCTGGTTTTTTGATCCTCACATCCTAGAGAAAAGATCCTCCTGGAATCTTCTGGAACTGACTGAAAGGCACGCTCGTCTTCATCTAGTGAGCTAACTGGCCCTGTGGCCATTCTGCGTGGGGTGCCCTGCTTCGTCAGGTCTCAGGACAATCTCTACGACCCCCGCGCGGACACACACAGAGCCCCTTTATCCACCAGAGCCGAGAAAGACAGTGTCGAGGAAGCTGCCGTTCCAGTACGGGATCTTGGGAGAACAAAGTGACGGGTCCGTAATGTCACGCGGTCGTCCGTGGGTCCTTAACACTAAGACCACCTGCGTCTCATATCGTGACGAAAACGCGTCCAGAACAAACACCCATATGAGAGTTTTATGCATCTTTCGCATTCGATTTATACGTCTTTGATTGAACGCACTGTGGCCAGGGGTACTCAGCACATTTCTGGGTATGAACTCTGGGTCTGTGGCACTTTTCCACAGCCAACAAGGGGGTCCGTCCGGATGCCTGAGATGCACCTGGCAGTCAGGTACATGCACCTTCCTCACGGCTGTGGGACCATCTCAGGTACGTGCACCTGGCTCCCCAGGGCTGTGGAACCCTCTCAGGTACATGCACCTGACTCCCCAGGGCTGTGGGACCCTCTCAAGTACGTGAACCTGGCTCCCAGAGCTGTGGGACCCTCTCAGGTACGTGCACCTGGCTCCACAGGGCTGTGGGACCCTCTCAGGTACATGCACCTGGCTCCCCAGGGCTGTGGGACGCTCTCAGGTACGTGAAACTGGTTCCCAGGGCTATGGGACCCTCTCAGGTATGCACCTGACTCCCCAGGGCTGTGGGACCCTCTCAGGTACGTGCACCTGGCTCCCCAGGACTGTGGGACCCTCTCAGGTACATGCACCTGGTTCCTAGAGCTGTGGGACCCCCTCAGGTACATGCACCTGGCTCCCCAGGGCTGTGGGACCCTCTCAGATATATGCACCTGACTCCCCAGAGCTGTGGGACCCCCTCAGGTACATGCACCTGACTCCCCAGGGCTGTGGGACCCTCTCAGGTACGTGAACCTGGCTCCCAGAGCTGTGGGACCCTCTCAGGTGCATGCACCTGACTCCCCACGGCTGTGGGACCCTCTCAGGTACATGAACCTGGCTTCCAGGGCTGTGGGACCCTCTCAGGTACGTGAACCTGACTCCCCAGGGCTGTGGGACCCTCTCAGGTACGTGCACCTGGCTCCCAGAGCTGTGGGACCCTCTCAGGTACGTGAACCTGACTCCCCAGTGCTGTGGGACCCTCTCAGGTACGTGCACCTGGCTCCCCAGGGCTGTGGGACCCTCTCAGATACATGCACCTGGCTCCCCAGGGGTGTGGGACCCCCTCAGGTACATGCACCTGGCTCCCCAGGGCTGTGGGACCCTCTCAGGTATGTGAACCTGGCTCCCCAGGACTGTGGGACCCTCTCAGGTACGTGCACCTGACTCCTCAGGGCTGTGGGACCCTCTCAGGTACATGAACCTGGCTCCCAGAGCTGTGGGACCCTCTCAGGTACGTGCACCTGACTCCTCAGGGCTGTGGGACCCTCTCAGGTACATGAACCTGGCTCCCAGGGCTGTGGGACCCTCTCAGGTACGTGCACATGGCTCCCCAGGGCTGTGGGACCTCTCAGGTATGTGCACATGGCTCCCCAGGGCTGTGGGACCCTCTCAGATACATGCACCTGGCTCCCCAGGGCTGTGGGACCCCCTCAGGTACATGCACCTGGCTCCCCAGGGCTGTGGGACCCTCTCAGGTACGTGCACCTGGCTCCCCAGGGCTGTGGGACCCCCTCAGGTACATGCACCTGGCTCCCCAGGGCTGTGGGACCCTCTCAGATACATGCACCTGACTCCCCAGGGCTGTGGGACCCCCTCAGGTACATGCACCTGACTCCCCAGGGCTGTGGGACCCCCTCAGGTACATGCACCTGGCTCCCCAGGGCTGTGGGACCATCTCAGGTACATGCACCTGGCTCCCCAGGGCTGTGGGACCCTCTCAGGTACATGAACCTGGCTCCCAGAGCTGTGGGAACCTCTCAGGTATGTGAACCTGGCTCCCCAGGACTGTGGGACCCTCTCAGGTACATGAACCTGGCTCCCAGAGCTGTGGGACCCTCTCAGGTACGTGCACCTGACTCCTCAGGGCTGTGGGATCCTCTCAGGTACATGAACCTGGCTCCCAGGGCTGTGGGACCCTCTCAGGTACATGCACCTGGCTCCACAGGGCTGTGGGACCCTCTCAGGTACATGAACCTGGCTCCCAGAGCTGTGGGACCCTCTCAGGTACGTGCACCTGACTCCTCAGGGCTGTGGGATCCTCTCAGGTACATGAACCTGGCTCCCAGGGCTGTGGGACCCTCTCAGGTACGTGCACATGGCTCCCCAGAGCTGTGGGACCCTCTCAGGTACGTGCCCCTGCTCCCCAGGGCTGTGGGACCCTCTCAGTTACATGCACCTGGCTCCCCAGGGCTGTGGGACCCTCTCAGGTACATGAACCTGGCTCCCAGAGCTGTGGGACCCTCTCAGGTACGTGCACCTGACTCCTCAGGGCTGTGAGACCCTCTCAGGTACGTGTACCTGGCTCCCCAGGGCTGTGGGACCCTCTCAGGTATGGGCACCTGGCTCCCCAGGGCTGTGGGACCCTCTCAGGTACGTGCACCTGGCTCCCCAGGGCTGTGGGACCCTCTCAGGTATGGGCACCTGGCTCCCCAGGGCTGTGGGACCCTCTCAGGTACGTGCACCTGGCTCCCCAGGGCTGTGGGACCCTCTCAGGTATGTGCACCTGACTCCAATCCACACAGCTGTGGCATCCTCTGGGTCGGCAAATCTCACTGGTGCCAGAACGTTCCTCCCAGCAGACTTTGTGCAGACCGCAGCACCAGCCTGCACATGGAGTCAGGGGTGCAGAGAACGGGACGTGTCCCGGGGCCGGCACGGTGTCAAACAGAGCCAACTCTCGGGTGAAGGACACACAGGCACCGTCACCTCAACTGGCCTGGAGAGCCTCGCTCGGACGTGAGCCGGTAACCAAAACAACTGAAAGCAGGTGTTGAAACAAATTCTTGTACACACACGTGTACATATATTCATGAGTATCTCAACATAGATTTTTTTTACAAAATCGATTCATGTTATTTGCCGTATGATGAGAGCAAGAGACCAAAACCACACAAACATCACCGTCAGCACAGAACAAACATTTGGAAAAAACCTAAGACGGTTTCATGATAAACACTCGATAAACTAGGGAGGGAAAGATACGTCCTCAGCCCAAGAAAGTCTCCACAAAATACTCAGTGTTCGGGTCCTACTTACGGTCAAAGACAGAAAGTTTATGTGGATTTCACCTCGATTCACAGGAACGAAAGGAAAGCTGGCAAGTCGACCCCACGTCTCATGGCTAACGGAGCTGGGAACCCGCGACCTAACAGGGTTTGTATGTGTCCTGAGGACCCCGGGATCCCTGGAGCCCAGACGAGGGAACGTCCTCCTGCCCCTGGGGTAGCAGAGAAGAAGGGACAGACGGTAACGTTCAAGACAGTCACCCTGATCCTGGACACCTTCCTCGTCAGAATGGGGTCCGCAGGCGAGGGGCTCTCAGCCGGTCCCAAATCGCTCTGAGTGGAAGGACCCCCGTGGTGTGTCTCATCCCAGGAGCGGAGCGCCCCAGGATGGGCGAGGAGGGGTGAAGCAGTCCCTCGGCCGAGCCCAAGTCCACCGGGACCCTGCCTGAGCCCCGCCCCGTTTCTCCATTTCCCACCGTTAACGTAGAGTAACCTTGACAACGAGCCTGCTGTTCTCCCAACAGAGGAGAGAAGGAAGGAGGCCGTGTGGACGGAAGCGGTGGACGTGAGGTGACACGGAAACCTCGATACGCACAGGGGACGCATAAGCGATGAACCGGAGACCTGAGGAATTGGACTAGGCCACCACCACCGCGCGTGGCCCGGCCACAGATTACGTCTAGATGCCCCTTGATTGACTGTGGCTCACCTGCTGCATCATGGAAAAGCCGAACTTTGTGACAATGAAATTAAAGCGCTGCCTAATGCAATTAGCTACGTTCTCCGTAAAGTGTGTAACAAACCAGGAACCACAACGCGGGGGCTGCTTCTAATCGGACAGATTGCCACAATGGTTTAGATCAAAAGGGGGACATAACTGCCCAGGAAGGGGTCTTTTTCTACGTCTTATTTTTTTGGTACGACTTTTCCCCATTAAAATGGTTAAGTTTCTTCTAAAATTATTACCTCCTGGAACAAAAAGCACATTTTTGTCCCAGGAAGAAAAAAAAAAAAAAAAACAATTATGCTATTCAATTCGCCGCTACAAAGATGTAGTGTAAAACGAGGTAATAAAACAGAAAGAACAATATAAAGTAAGCGTTGCCCAGATTAAACTGCCTAATGGAAACCTGACAGAGCGGAGCAAGTCTGCTTTATTGAGAAGGCTTTCACAAACGTGTAATCAATAATAAAGTTTATACATCCTGTCTCCTGACTTGATTAAAAAATTCTTCTATTTATTAAATGCGTCCGCGTGGCGCTGAGCCCTATGGAAACAGCTGTGCTGAATCTGGGGTCATTTTTCTTCCGAGAACACTCAGCATTCCGCACCAACCTGCTGCGTTTTCACCTTCCTCGAACGCAGACGCGCGGGGCTGGGACGATTCACTTTCGTCTCGGAGAGGACTTGACCCCACCATGTTGGACTCTCTGTCTGTGAGGGAGGCGGGAGAAAGGACGCGGAGATACGGGTGCCGGAAGTCGGCATCCTGCATCACCCGAAACGTGTCGTTTCTGCGGTAAAATCCCACCTCTGTGATTTAGGACGATTCCTGCTTCCAACGCACGGCACGATAACAAAGAGTTTTAATAACCGGTCTCAATGTCTGAGCTGCAGCCTTGAGGGCAGCCCTAATGCCCCAACTGGGGACGCTCGTCTCCTATTTGTTCCTGGCCAAAGGCGCCTGTCCGCACAAGAATGGTGGCAACATTAGGAGCACACAGGTACGCACAGAGCACCAGACGTTACGGCAGAAGTGACTCCCGTGTGCCCGCACCCTGCTTTCACAGCCGATTCTCTGCCCGCCACGCTGTGGCAGGACGAGGCGAGTGGGAGCTTGGGAGGGAGAAGAGGGAGAGCATCTATCTGCCCGCTTGCAGGTCACAGCACCCAGCCTCAGCCCTCGGCTCTACCCCATGCACCCCCACTTGGAGGAGCTCCGCCTACAGGAACGCATCGTCCGTTCAAATGATGTCCCCGCCGGCTATAGAAAACCACATGGCCTGTCCCTGCCTGGCCTCAGAGGGCCCTCTCCTGAGCATGAGGGAAGGGAAGTCGGGAAGGCAGTGAATTTGCTCCCTGGGGTCACCTGGTCAGCAGCACCCCTCCCCGCTAGCTGCAGACACACACACGCACACACACACCACAGTAAGACACATAAACACACACTCACACACTCACACAAATATCCATAATCACACATACACGTAAGCACACACACACGTGCGCGGTCACAAAGTCACACACATGGTCGCACACAAACATCCATGATCACACACACACACAGTCACGCGCCGACACAAATGTATATAACCACAGACACCATCACACACATATACACACACGGTCACACGCTCGCACACATGTCTCTCCACAGATATTTTATTCCTAAAACGGGGTGCAGGTAGATAGCACTGCTGAGCAGCAAGACTCAGGGGGTGTTATTTTCCCAACCAGGAAGACACGGGCTCTGGAACTGCGGGCACATGGCTCACCCCTCACTCACCCCCAAGAGGGCAGGGCCCTCTGTTCTAGCAGCCAGCTTCAGAATGTTCCAGAATTCTGATGACTACAGCAGGTAATCGGGGCACCTGCACGTACGGCTTCACAGCGTGCTGGTCTCTGCGGGAGTTCCGAGATGGGGGGGGGGGGGCTCTGCTACATCGAGGAGAAACCCCATGTCAGCTCATCTGTTAGCACTGTCTCCAGAACAGACCACCTCATCGATGCATTTATTGATGTGTTGAGTAAAAACCTACCGTGTCCCAGGCACTCTCTAGGGGCTGGCATCCCAGCAGTGACGAAAACCAGGTCCCCTCCGTCAGTACAGGCTAGGGTGGTTCTCCAAAGGGCACATTAAATCTAGAGTCAGAACCTAGAAACATACACATAGAACATAAAAAGTAACCAAATCAAACTTCTACAGATGTAATAACAACGTGTGAGATGAAACACACCGCATGGGATTAACAGCAGATAAAAAATCAGAGATTAGTGAACGTGAAGATGTAGCAATATGAAGATATAGGAATAAAAACTATCTCAAATGAAATGCAGAAAGCATGAAAATTGCGTAAATGAAGAGAGCAGGCTTGGAGAGAGACAGAGTCATGGAAGACGGAGACAGAAAAAAAAGTTTGAAAAAATAGTGGCTGAAAACTTCCCAGATTTGGTGAAAACTGTAAATCCCAAAACTAGGAATTCTAACAAACTCTAAGCACACAAGTTCTGAGGAAAAGGACATCAGGGTATGTTGTAATCAAACTGCTCCAAACCAGAATGAAGAGAAAATCTTGAAAGGAGCCAGAAGTGGGGAAAGACATGGCACATACCTAAGACCAAGACAGCCCTGAAGGCAGATTTCCTGTCAGAAACAGTGCAGAAAAGAAGGCAGTGGTGCAAAGAAAACTGTCAGCCTTGAATTCCATACCCAGCAAAAGTAGCTCTCAGGAACACCACAAATGTTTCCAGGCATATGACGAGACGTGTGACAGCTGAAAGAATGTGTCGCTAACCCAGCCTCAAATTCCATACCCAGCAAAAGTAGCCCTCAGGAAAACCACAAATGTTTCCAGGCGTACGATGAGGTGCGTGACAGCTGAAAGAATGCATGGAAGCGGGTCTTAAAGCAGCAGGAATCCATCACCTCCCTTCTGGAGACCAGACACCTCAGATCCAGGCAGACCAGGGTTGGCTCCTCTTGGGGGCTCTGAGGGTGAAGCTGTTCCTCTCCCGATGTCTGGAGCAGCCGGTGATTCTTGGCGTCCCTTGGTGCATGGATGCATCCCCCGCCCCATCTCTGCCTCTGTCTTCACATGTCTTCCCCCCGCGTGCACGTGCATGGCCAAATGTCCCCTTCTTACAAGGACACCAGACCTATCAGGCCCCACCTGCATCCCCTCGTTTGGACTTGATTACCTCTAAAAGGACTGCATGTCCAAATTCGGTCACATGCTGAGGTCCTGGGCATTAGGACTCCAACACGTGGGTTTTTTGAAAACAGCTCAGCCCGTAACGGATGTGAACGGCACACATCTCTCAGTCCCTGTGTCCATCCCTTTGCATGGGCTGTCTCGTTTGTGTAGAATGGGCTCCTACCCCCTCACCCCACCTCCTCCTCCCTTGCTGGAACCCCCACCTCCCCCACATCGCTGACAGTCCCCAAGCATATCATCCTGCTGTTCACCAGTTTCCCCCGAACTGGGAGCTCCTCGAAGGTACATCTCCCTGGCTTTCCTTGGGGTCTACGTGAGAACGTGAGTCCCCGTGAGTCTCTTGAGTTCCTAGAGGACCACAGGCAGGGCAGGGGTGAGGTGCCAAAGCCAAGGAGGGAGGATCTTTTGGGGATGGTTGGTGATCAGAAGCAGCCCTGTGTTAGTAACTCTGAGGAAAGCATCTGGGGAGGGGTGCCTGGGTGCCTCAGCAGGTTAAGACTCTGACTCTTGATTTCAGTTCAGTCACGGGGCTCGTGGGTTCGAGCCCCATGTCGGGCTCTGCGCTGACAGTGCGGAACCTGCCTGGGATTATCTCTCTCCTTCTCTCTCTGCCCCTCCCCTGCGCACATTCTGTCTTTGCCTAAAAATAAATAAACTTAAAAATAAAAAAAAAGAATGTGGGGACATGACCGTGCCCAAGGGGAAGTAAGAGGGCCTTAACTCTAAATGATGCGTCAGGGTCTAGAGGATTTATTGACCGCCAAGGGGGCCCCCGCTCGCAAGTGAGTTGGCGTGCCAGGAAAAGTGTGGGAAGGAGGCACCTTCAGACACAGCAGGAAGACGGCCAGGATGGGAGGGGGACACCTACTGTTCCCCTTGAGGACAAGAGCGGCCTCTGCAGAACGCCAGCCCGGGTCATGCTGGGGCTGTGGCCTCAGACCCCGACATCACAGGTTTCACGCGCTCTCTCACGAGCTGGGTGCACGGTGCCCAAACCGCAGAGATGTTAGCCCGTGTGGGAATCCCTCTGTGTCGCCGCCCACACCAGCACGGCCTCGGGGCCTCATCCTTCCTCTTCCTCCACCTGTTCGCCAGAAATAGAGCCGCTCGGGTCGCCTGCTGTCAAGTGCCGCGCGGAGGTATGCGCCCCCGACGCCGGCCGCCCGCTCTGCATGGGATCTTTTTAGAGTGTCGACATCCAGCCCACTTGTGCTGTGGCCAGAAATAACCTGTCCCGCTGGGATGTGCAAGGCATCCGGGAGACGCGGGCTTGGGAGCATCTAGTCCAGCCTCTGTGGGCACGGCTGCTGGGACGGACACACGAGGAGAGACACCGTCCTACAGCCTCCACCCGACCAGACGCGGGAGCCCATCTGCCATCCACGCCTTTGCGTTGACCTGTTTGTCCCGAGGACTCACAGCGATGTTTTCATCTTAAAACAAACAAGGGGTTGGGGCGCCTGGGTGGCTCAGTCGGTTAAGCATCCGACTTCGGCTCAGGTCATGATCTCACGGTTCGTGAGTTTGAGCCCCGCGTCGGGCTCTGTGCTGACAGCTCAGAGCCTGGAGCCTATTTCAGATTCTGTGTCTCCCTCTCTCTCTCTGACCCTCTCCCGTTCATGCTCTGTCTCTCTCTGTCTCAAAAGTAAATAAACGTTAAAAAAAAAAATAAAAAATAAAAAAAAACAAACAAGGGGCACCGGGGGGAGCTCAGCCATTTCAGCATCTGACTTCAGCTCAGGTCATGATCTCACGGTTCACGGGTTCAAGCCCCATGTTGGGCTCTGTGCTGACAGCTCGGAACCTGGAGCCTGCTTCGGATTCCGTGTCTCCCTCTCTCTCTGCCCCTCCCCTGCTTGTGCTCTGTGTCTCTGTCACAAAAATGAATAAACATTAAAAAATTAAAACAAACAACAAAACAAAAAGTCTTCTGTCTGCTGTCTGTCACTATGATTATGTGCATCTTGACCACAATCTCTGCTTCGAGAGCTAGAAATGCAGCTCGATGATGCTCCCGGCACTCAGCACCCACCGAGGGATCTCTCCTGGGAGCCCCAACGATGGTGACCTGGGCCCTGTGCACCTAGCTGTGTTGCAATCTTGCATTTACACACCTGCGGTCCCCGCAGACGCGGAGCCCCGAGTCCCACTGCCATCCACTCTATGCCCCGATTGTCACATGGGTCACACGGCACCATAATTATCCTAAGATGTGCCTGTTCCTGAGGTCGGACGCGCAGGCAGGTTCCCCGGTGCCCTCGCAGCCTGTGGGAGTGGGGTTATCACGCGCCATGGGCACAACCTGTGGAATGCGTGAACAGGGGGACCTCTCTGCTTCTGACAGAAGTGATCCAGCATTCGGTGAAAATGTATCACTCCTCAGAAGGCAGTTGGGTGCACAGTCCCACGGACAGGGGACCCTTGTGCCGCCCAGTGGTCTGGAGTCATTTCTGGGGGACACCCCCCCACACATGTGGCCTCTGCAGAGAGTCCTTGTGTCCCGAGGGTGCCCGGCCACCATCACAGGATCCCCCTACGGAGTGAGCTCCTCCGGCCACAGCAAGAGAAGCCGCACAGCCAGCACCTAAAATCCACGGGTTGGAGGGCAAAGCCATAGAGGCAGGCTCTGTCCCCAAACCCCTCCCCCACCAGGCTCGCGAAGTCTCCATCAGGCCAGCCGCCTCTGCACCCCCAGAGGGAAGGACAGCACCTGTCCACAGACCCTACCCGACAGCCACCTGGAGAGGCTCAGCAGAAAGCTGGGAGGAATTCGAGGCATGGGGCAGGTGTGGGGATGAAATCCATGTGCAAAAGTTCAAAGCCATCTTGATAGTTCATGGGATTATGAAAGTAATGCAAAGAGAGATACCAAATTATATATAATAGAGTGTACTATGTTATATCGTTATGGGATATGCATACGCATATTATCTGTAACTGTTCTGTTATACAACGTATATACACGTATGATATATTTCTGTAACATATTACATCCTCATGTATTACATAAGTATATGATATGATTATATTTTCCATTCTATATGCATATGATATAATGTTGTGGAATATTAGATATATAATTCTAATGCACATAATTTTTGTGGATACGTGTATGTCTACCGGAAACTCTTTGCTCATCTGGACGCCAGTGAAAACTTTCACTCACAGCCTCAGATGTTCCGCTGGGTCTTTCTGTGTGCACATATGTCATTTACGAACCAGTGGTATGTTTATATGTATTGTAAAGGAAATACTTGTACTTTCAATCTTTCCATTTATGATCTATCCGTTTTATCTATCACCTATCTAATCTATTCATTCATCCATCCATCCCTCCATCCATTTTCTATCCGTCTATCGTCTGTCCATCCATCCGTCCATCTATGCATCCATCTGTCCATCTATCTATTCATCTGTGTATCATGTATCTATCATCCATCCCTCATATCTATCTATCATCTGTATCCATCCATCCATCCATCTATCCATCCATCTATCCATCATATGTGTCCATCTACCTAATCGATCTATCCATCATTATCTATGTATCTATCTATCATGTATCTATCCATCCATCATATCTATCATCTATCTGTCCATCCATCCATCCATCCATCCGTTCATCATATCTATCTATCGATCTATCCACCCCTTATGTCTATCGTCTATCTACCCATCCATCCATCTATATACTATTTATCTTCTTTCTCTCTCTCTCTCTCTCTCTCTTTCTTTCTTTCTTTCTTTTCTTTCTTTCTTTCTTTCTCTTTCCTTCCATCTATCATCTACCTACATCTCGTTTTCACTCCACGTCCGGAAGGAAAATCAGACCCATCGTGTGTGCTACTTTTCAAAGACTCAAGGGCCAATTGCCTTTGTGCATTTCCAGGGAAAGATCTTGCACCGTCTTGGACAATGTGATCAGGTTTGGGTTTCAAGTCGGTCAGAAAGGAAACTGAAGTTAACAATACACTTCTTTCGTGGAACCCAGTTCTGACTCTGCCACAGTCCTGGCCGTTAGCAAAAGGCAATTCGACAGAAAGTTCACGAGCTGTGCAGGCAAGATGGGTCTTGAACCACCCGCATCACTGACGGTCGTGGGAACGTTCTGTGGCTCCCAGGGAAGCCGTTTGCTGTACGTGAACCTCAGAAACGTCACCAACTCTGAGAGGTCGCCCATCAGGTCACCGGGAGAGCATGTCAGGGGGTGAAGCAGGCCCCCTGTTCCCCACACCATCTTGTCCCATCTGTGATGTGAGCACAGGGTAGACGGGATACAGCCAGTACTGTGTCTGCTTGGACCCAGAGGAGCTCTGTGCCCCCACGACTCCCAGAAAGGCTCACAGAGCAGTGTGTTTCTGCCATGGAAGTGCCTGGTGGCGTTCGACACTGAGGATTAGGAGTTAATTACATACTTCAGATTCTGGAGCCAGACAGTAATGCGGCTTTAATGCCATGCGTGGCTGTGATTTCCTGAAATCTGCTGGTACATAACCTCTGGGGCATGACCAAGAGCCCTTAAAATAACCTGACTTACGTGCTGCCAGAACACGACTTAATTCAGCCGTCCTCTGCAAGGGCATTCTTTCCACACGGGCTGCTTAGGAGGACACAGCAGATGGCTGGGGCCGGCAAAGTTGGGGCGTCCTCCCGAGCCATGGGATGGCACTGTGATGCTGGGGGAACAGCCCAGGCTGGTCAGTTTGTCCCAAGTCGCCCCCACAATGCTGTTTAAGAGCATCATCCTGGACTTCTGCTTGTACACAGAGTCAGGCCTCCGTGCTGTGTTCTCTTCCCAGGGATCCCCAGTGTGTGAATGCCCCCTGGCCACATGACAAATGACCACACACTGGGGTCCTAGAACAGCATGAACTCATCCTCCCCCAGCTCTGGACACCAGAAGTCTGAGATCCAGGAGGGGCAGGACCACTGAGATCCAGGCAGGGCAGGACCACTGAGATCCAGACAGGGCAGGGCCACTGAGATCCAGGCAGGGCAGGGCCACTGAGATCCAGGCAGGGCAGGACCACTGAGATCCAGGCAGGGCAGGACCACTGAGATCCAGACAGGGCAGGGCCACTGAGATCCAGGCAGGGCAGGGCCCCTGAGATCCAGGCAGGGCAAGGCCGCTGAGATCCAGGCAGGGCAGGGCCACTGAGATCCAGGAGGGGCAGGGCCACTGAGATCCAGGCAGGGCAGGGCCGCTGAGATCCAAGAGGGGCAGGACCATTGGATCCAGGAAGGGCAGGACCCCTGAGATCCAGGCAGGGCAGGGCCACTGAGATCCAGGCAGGGCAGGGCTGCTGAGATCCAGGCGGGGCAGGACCCATGACACGAGATGGGACAAGGCTGTGCTTCCTCCAGAAGCTCCACGGAGGGTCCTTCCTGCCTCTTCCAGCTTCTGGGGCTCCAAGGATCCCTGGGCTCCTAGCTGTCTCCCTCCCATTCCATGTTCTGGAAGTTAGGATGTGGACATTTCTCTTGGGTAGCCCCCATTTCACCCATTACACGTGTTTACCTCGCCATAATTCCTTCCTGAGTAGGTAGGACATTTAGAGATTCTCACATGGACACATGCACGCACGCGCGCACACACACACACACACACACACACACAGCCATGTGACCCCACCGCAGACAAGCATTTATATCACATTTCAGTCCCGTTGTACCTAAGCAGCAGAATTTCTGGGTCAAAGGCCAAGTCTATGTTTAACCCTTGAGAAACCAGAAGACGAAGTACAAACTGCACGGCGTCCCCTGTGTGTGACGACTCCCAGGGGCTCTGTATCCCCATTACGACAAGGCCCTGCCAGCCGGCACAGCTCACACACCGGCATGTTATCTCGGCCCGTGGGCTCCAGCCAAGAGCCTTGGTTCTGCCCAGACACAGGGAGCTCATTCCTGCCTCAGGACCTGCCCCCTGGGTGCATTCCGTGCCTGGGACCCTTCCCCACATTTTCGGGGCTAATTCCCAGTGTTTTGTGTCTCCAGACTGCGCAGCTGAGAGGAGCCAGCGAGACCCTCTGGAACAGTCCTTCACAGCATCAGAGACACCCCCTTTGCATCGCCACCCCTCCCCAAGAACAGCAAACCCGTTTCTGCCCTCACGCTGTGTGCAGTAACCAGTCCGTAATCAAGATTATTCACGTGTGGAAACAGAAAGACCTAGATCTTTTCCGGGGGGGGGGGGGTGGGAGGTAGAAGAGGAGATCATGACTGGAGATTTTTGTTCTCTTTATCCTGGGCCCATATTTTTCAAGTTCTCTCCAATCAGTCCCTATGTCTTTTATAATCCTCAAAGAAAGAAAGAAAGAAAGAAAGAAAGAAAGAGGAAAAAGTAAAAGAAATGATCCAAATCACTCACTTTGGCTATCTGAAATACAGCCCCATGTCGTTAAGAAAAATGCTCGGGGTCAAATGTAGGTCTTCAGCAGGAAAAAAAAAAAAACAGTGTTTACCACAGCAAGTGCCGACCGGCTGCCTTTATGCTGACGGAAACCGAAGACAGTATCACATCCCAGATCCTAAGACTTTCTGCCTCATTTTTCAGGGGCAGATGTATGCCCTAGCAAGAGTCCTGCCTCTGAGGCTTTCATTAGACTAAAGAATTATCCAGAAAACAATCTTTTCTTCCTTAAAGACAAATTTGTGAGCTGTCTTCCAATGCCGTATATTGTTGAGGACAGTGAGATTGCCTTCTGCCCTTTTCTTTCCCAAAGTTATTTACAGCCTACGCTTTTCCAAAACAATTTTCACGCAGATTAATTTTTAGCCCGTGCGGGTATCACTATGGGAAATTTGGGAGACGGAGAGAACATTTTTTAAATCACTTCCTACCTCTCTCGACCACGCTAACGGAAATGATTCTCACTTTGAGGATTACCTCCTGGTTTCTCAGAGGCTATTTTGACGGAGCGCACATCCTGCTTTGCTACGTAACCATCCCCTTTGCCTCTGTAACAAGCACATATCCTGCGGTCTCTGTGCTTGCTTGTAGCCATTGTCATCATGTGCAACCCTGCAGACTGTCCAGAGTAAAGCTATCAAAACTCACTGAACACATTCCATTCTTGATCGTCTCGACTGCTTTCAATTTTTTCACCATTACGGGTCTTACAGTGCTGGAGAGCAGCGCTTGCTGTGGGGGGCTGTTTTCGCAAGAGTTTTACGGAGGTAGGATTTGGAACTGCATCTTGTGAAGGTCCCTGAGCTATCTGAGTGCAGCAACAATTCGCTTCTGAAGACATCTAAGGCAGCGTGCAAAAGCCATGCAATCTGTTCATTACATTAAAATAAAGACCGGCAGCCTGAAGGATGGAGGGGACCTAGCCACCCCCTGTTAGGTGCCTTCCCTGTATCTCTTCCACCAACACAGGTGACCCCACCAACCTCAAGGAGGGCAATTCTGCTCAAGCTCCGCAATGATGTTTTTCTGGCTCCATGCAATGGAATCAAATAAAAGATTCCCCCTCCCCCATTACTTAAAGGCTGTACCTCATGACCCCCAGGAGTTCCAGAGATGAGACAGCTCATCTTCTAAGGGGGCTGGACGGGGTGTTGATGGTGAGTGACTGAGGGCTTGTTGTAGCCATGTAGGCTCTGTGGCCACAGTGAACACAGGTGCTGTGTGAGCCTCTGGGGGTGGTCACAACAAATGACTCCACACTGGGAATTTACAACCACAGGAAGCCATCTTCTTCCAGCTCTGGAGGGCAGAGTCTGAGACCCAGGTGGGACAGGGCTGCTGAGACCCAGGCAGGGCAGGACCCTTGAGATCCAGGAGGGGCAGGGCCGCTGAGATCCAGGCAGGGAAGGGCTGCTGAGACCCAGGTGGGATAGGGCTGCTGAGATCCAGGTGGGGCAGGGCTTCTGAAATCCAGGCAGGGAAGGGCTGCTGAGATCCAGGCAGGGCAGGACCACTGAGACCCAGGCAGGGCAGGACCCCTGAGATCCATGAGAGACACAACCACTGAGATCCAGGGAGGGCAGAACCTCTGAGATTTAGGAGGGACAGGGCCACTGAGATCCAGGCAGGGCAGGGCCACTGAGATTCAGGACGGGCAGGACCACTGAGACCCAGGAGGGGCAGGACCACTGATCCAAGGTGGGCAGGGCTGCTGAGATCCAGGTGGGACAGGTCCGCTAAGATCCAGGAAGGGCAGGGCTGCTGAGATCCAGGAAGGGAAGGACCACTGACATCCAGGAGGGGCGGGACCACTGAGATTCAGGCAGGACCACTGAGATCCAGGAGGGGCAGGGCCACTGAGATCCAGGCAGGCAAGGGCTGCTGACATCCAGGAGGGGCAGGGCCACTGAGATTCAGGCAGGACCACTGAGATCCAGGAGGGGCAGGGCCGCTGAGATCCAGGCAGGCAAGGGCTGCTGACATCCAGGAGGGGCAGGGCCACTGAGATTCAGGCAGGACCACTGAGATCCAGAAGGGGCAGGGCCGCTGAGATCCAGGCAGGCAAGGGCTGCTGACATCCAGGAGGGGCAGGGCCACTGAGATTCAGGCAGGACCACTGAGATCCAGAAGGGGCAGGGCCGCTGAGATCCAGGCAGGCAAGGGCTGCTGACATCCAGGAGGGGCAGGGCCACTGAGATTCAGGCAGGACCACTGAGATCCAGGAGGGGCAGGGCTGCTGAGATCCAGGAGGGGCAGGGCTGCTGAGATTCAGGCAGGACCACTGAGATCCAGGTGGGGCAGGACCCCTGAGATCCAAGAGGGGCAGGACCACTGAGATCCAGGAGGGACAGGACCCCTGAGATCCAGGTGGGGAAGGACCAGTGAGATCCAAGCAGAGCAGGGCCGCTGAGATCCAAGCAGGGCAGGGCCGCTGAGATCCAGGCAGGGCAGGGCCGCTGAGATTCAGGCAGGACCACTGAGATCCAGGAGGGGCAGGGCTGCTGAGATCCAGGAGGGGCAGGGCTGCTGAGATTCAGGCAGGACCACTGAGATCCAGGTGGGGCAGGACCCCTGAGATCCAAGAGGGGCAGGACCACTGAGATCCAGGAGGGACAGGACCCCTGAGATCCAGGTGGGGAAGGACCAGTGAGATCCAAGCAGAGCAGGGCCGCTGAGATCCAAGCAGGGCAGGGCCGCTGAGATCCAGGCAGGGCAGGGCCGCTGAGATTCAGGCAGGACCACTGAGATCCAGGAGGGGCAGGGCTGCTGAGATCCAGGAGGGGCAGGGCTGCTGAGATTCAGGCAGGACCACTGAGATCCAGGTGGGGCAGGACCCCTGAGATCCAAGAGGGGCAGGACCACTGAGATCCAGGAGGGACAGGACCCCTGAGATCCAGGTGGGGAAGGACCAGTGAGATCCAAGCAGAGCAGGGCCGCTGAGATCCAAGCAGGGCAGGGCCGCTGAGATCCAGGCAGGGCAGGGCCGCTGAGATCCAGGCAGGGCAGGGCCGCTGAGATCCAAGCAGGGCAGGGCCGCTGAGATCCAGGCAGGGCAGGGCCGCTGAGATCCAGGCAGGGCAGGGCCGCTGAGATCCAGGCAGGGCAGGGCCGCTGAGATCCAAGCAGGGCAGGGCCACTGAGATTCAGGCAGGACCACTGAGATCCAGAAGGGGCAGGGCCGCTGAGATCCAGGCAGGCAAGGGCTGCTGACATCCAGGAGGGGCAGGGCCACTGAGATTCAGGCAGGACCACTGAGATCCAGAAGGGGCAGGGCCGCTGAGATCCAGGCAGGCAAGGGCTGCTGACATCCAGGAGGGGCAGGGCCACTGAGATTCAGGCAGGACCACTGAGATCCAGAAGGGGCAGGGCCGCTGAGATCCAGGCAGGCAAGGGCTGCTGACATCCAGGAGGGGCAGGGCCACTGAGATTCAGGCAGGACCACTGAGATCCAGAAGGGGCAGGGCCGCTGAGATCCAGGCAGGCAAGGGCTGCTGACATCCAGGAGGGGCAGGGCCACTGAGATTCAGGCAGGACCACTGAGATCCAGAAGGGGCAGGGCCACTGAGATCCAGGCAGGCAAGGGCTGCTGACATCCAGGAGGGGCAGGGCCACTGAGATTCAGGCAGGACCACTGAGATCCAGGAGGGGCAGGGCTGCTGAGATCCAGGAGGGGCAGGGCTGCTGAGATTCAGGCAGGACCACTGAGATCCAGGTGGGGCAGGACCCCTGAGATCCAAGAGGGGCAGGACCACTGAGATCCAGGAGGGACAGGACCCCTGAGATCCAGGTGGGGAAGGACCAGTGAGATCCAAGCAGAGCAGGGCCGCTGAGATCCAAGCAGGGCAGGGCCGCTGAGATCCAGGCAGGGCAGGGCCGCTGAGATCCAGGCAGGGCAGGGCTGCTGAGATCCAGGCAGGGCAGGGCCGCTGAGATCCAAGCAGGGCAGGGCCGCTGAGATCCAGGCAGGGCAGGGCTGTGCTCCGTCCAGAGGCTCCAGGGAAGGGTCCTTCCTGCCTCTTCCAGCTTTGGGGGCTCCAGGCATCCCTGGGCTTTTGGCCACGTCCCTCTCGTCTCTGCCTCCATCTGTGTGTGGCTTCTCCTCTGTGTCTGTGTCTCCCCTCTTTTGTCTCTTGTAAAGACACCTGTCTTTGGATTTAGGGTCACCGTCATCCAGGTGAGCTCACCTAGAGTTCCTTCACTCACGTCTGCAAAGACCCGATTTCCAAATAGGATGCTATTCTGAGATTGCAGAATGGTTCTGCGGGCTTTTCTCTTGTCAGGTCTCCGAATGCTCATCGGAATCTGCAAGGTGAGGGCTTTGAGGGTGTCACCAAGAAGGACACTGAGGCCCAGAGAGGGTGAGGCAGAGCCCTTGTCACCAGGAGGAAGACAGGGACACAGAGGGGTGACGCGTCTCACAGCCGCATGAGTGAGAGCAGGCACGAAGCAGAAACAGCCCGAGCGTGTGTAGACAGAGGAACAGATCAAGTGTGGTCCATCCTCGTGCGGGACTATTACTTGGCCACGAAGAGGGGGAAAGTTCTGACAATGCAGCCACGTGGACAGATCTGGAAACCACAACGCTCAGGGAGAGAAGCAGACACAGAGCATGGGATTCTGTTCCTACGAAATGCCCACAAGCAGGCCAGGGCACGGACAGGAAGCAGATTCCTGGTCACCAGGGGCTGGGGCAGGGGAAGGACAGTGACTGGCAAGGGGACGGGGTCTCCCTTTTGGGAGACCCTTTTGGTCTCCCTCTGGTTTTGGCACCAGAGAGGGGTGACATCCGCACCGTAGGTGAATGTGATAAATGCCACTGGATTGGTCACTTGAAAATAGTTAATTTGGGGGTGCCTGGGTGGCTCAGTCGGTTAAGCGTCCGCCTCTTGCTCTGGGCTCAGGTTACGATGGCATGGTTCACGGGTTCGAGCCCCACCCTGGGCTCTGCACCGACCGTGTGGAGCCTGCCAGGGATTCTCTCCCTGTCTTTGTGCCCCTCCCCTGCTCGTGTGCGTGCACAGTGTCTTGCTCTCTCAACACATATACACGAATAATGAAATCAAATAGCTAGTTTTATGTTATGTGACTTTTACCGAAACAAAATATTTTGGATAAAAGTTCGAAATTGGAAGAGTTGTAGGCGGTCACGCGGTGTTCTGAGAGGCCCGGGAAGCCATGTGCCAAAGGCACGTGAGTAGCTCAGGGAGCCACGGTAGGGACAGACCCAGCCCGTGTCGGCTGGCCCTTCGGAGGGGACCCGGAGCCCCAGGACCGAGGCTGGCGGGAGCCGGGGTCGCAACCAAGCCCCCACAGCCCTGATCCCTGCGTCACTGCACCTCTGTCGAGCCCAGGAGACAAGTGTGGCCAGCCGGGCGGGGCTGCTCCAACACCTGGGTTCCCACCTGTGTCCAGGTGAGGAGGGGCCGGCAAGGTGGTGTCTCGAAGAACAAGCGCACGCAGCCCCGGGTCACAAGGGTCCCTGGAGAGCGGGGTCCGCGTCCAGGCCACTGTGAAGTCACGTCTGTGAGCAGACCAGGGGCGGTGAGGTCACGGAGGTCACTCTGGCACCTAGGTCAGCTCTGCCCTCCCGCCCGGGTCTGGGGGTCCAATGGTCCGCCCTGCCGTCCAGCGCGTACGAGGCTGGAGTCAGCCCCTGCTCGTACGTGGGACCCTGGATGTCCAGATCCGCGTGTCCGGATGGGACTTTGATAGGCAAAGTCTTCCTTCTGGAAACGCCCCCCAGGAAGCCAGGCTTCCCCGCCGCGGAGCTGGTCTGCACGCGTGTTTTCCCTCTGACGTGTCAGCTGTCTGCGGACCGCGAGCAAAGAAGCTTAGCACCCCACGTTCCGGCGTAAGCCAAAGCCCCCACTCGGAGATCGCAGTGGGGGGCATGTCTCACCAGGAGTCGGGTGCTGGTGATTATTATCGCTAACAACGCCCGAGTCGGCGGAGTCACAGGAGCAGCACGGCGGAAAACGCCGCGGTCTGCGTCTGTCCCCAGCATCTCCCTGAGGACGGACACGATCCCGGCCGCACGCGCCCGGCTCTGCCCGCAGCCGGGCCCCCAGTCTCGTCATTTTCAGCTGCTGATTCTTGACCCGGACGCCATGCTCTGCTCAAGCACCCCAACCCTGCCCACACCCCCGATCTCTGGGCCACGGGCGTGGCATCATCTTCCAACCTGCCGCGGGATGTATGCGGAATGGGGTGCCCGTAATTCTCCGTCACCCCCAAAGGGCTAATCTCCCCCCCCCCCTTCCCCAGGTGCTTATCAGGGTCTCCATGGCGTAATGTGCACTTTAATTCTCCACTGGTGGCCACCCTTTATTTGTTTATTTATTTATGTATTTTGGCGACGGAGCTGGTGCTGGCAAGGTAATAACGGGACGCAGGGTCTCCACGGCGTCATGTGCATTTCTGCACTTTATAGAATATTGAATAGACTTCATTATTTCTTTGAATACCGGAGTGCATTCTGCCATTTGATTACCTGAACCAGAAGCATTTCCATACGCCATCCATCACCCTGACCAGTGCAAAGCACTGAATATTCAGATTAAATTGGAACTTTTTCCCTACGAAAAAGGAATTGGATTCTATTCTGTAATATACACTGTCTCCGGGGACAGGAAATTGAGTTGAAGGTTGCGGAAGGCGAGTAAGGAAATTTTATTATCCAAATACAAAATTCTTTTCCGTATCATCAAACCCTGAAAGGGAGCCATGGGGAACCAGGGGGTCAGCAGAGAATTCCATCAGAGATGAAAACGGAAAAGGGGGCATTTTTCGATGTAACTTTTATTTCTCCAAACGCGTGCTGAGCACGGGACAAAGAGGTATTTGTCAAGGTCTGTGGCCTTCCTCTGACGGATCAGGAAGCAGTCTCGATGAATTAAAAACGAGGCAAAGCACCTCCAGGAAGTTTCGCGCTTGGAGGCCAGAAGGCGGAGCCCTGAGGGGGCTCACACGTCCCTGGTGGACCCCGGGCACAGAGATGGTGCCCACGTGTCCGTCCTGTGCTCTTCGTGCTGCAGTGAGCATCGTAGCCATTCGACCTCAAGGAGAGGACACAGCCGGCCTTTTCCTCCACTCCTGCCCCAACCCAGAGATTCACTCTGTGGAGCACGGAAATAGGTTTCCACGACACGTACAGAGCAAAGACCGACCGATACCTCTTAAAACAAAAACAAAAACAAAACAAACAAAAACAAACAAAACCTCATGCTCTCTCATGAGACCCAGTACCAGGCATCCCCGGGCATTCTTTGGGAGAAGGACTGATCTCCTTGGACTTTCCCCCGATGTTTAAAATACACAAAATGGGCAAAGCGTACTCATTAGACAGAGTAGCTCGAGCCTCCTCGAGGGCCACTTGTACCAGCTGGATCAAAGCACAGATGCCTGGTTTTATTTCACTAGAGTCTTTCCATTTTAACAAGGACCCAGGGTGTTAGTTCCTGGGGCATCCATAACAAATTCCCATAACCTGGGTGCATAAAACCACAGGAATTCATGCTCTCCCAGCTCTGGAGACTAGAAGTCTGACATCCAGGCAGGGCAGGGATCCTGATCCTGGTGGGGCAGGACCACTGAGATCCAGGGGGGCAGGACCACTGAGATCCACGGGGGAAGGACCATTGAGATCCAGGAGGGGCAGGGCTGCTGAGATCCAAGAGGGGCAGGACCGCTGAGATCCAGGAGGGGCAGGGCTGCTGAGATCCAAGAGGGGCAGGACCGCTGAGATCCAGGCAGGGCTGTGCTCCCTCCTGAGGCTCCAGAGGAGGGTCCTTCCTGCCTCTTCCAGCTTTTGGGACTCCAGGCGTCCCTGGGCTCGTGGCCGCGTCCCTCCCGTCTCTGCCTCTGCCTTCACGTGGCTTCTCCTCTGTGTCTTTCTTCTTCTGTCTCTCCTAAGGACATTGTCATTGGATACAGGACCACTGTGATAGAGGACGGTCTTAGGTCCTTCACTTTATCACATCTGTAAAGACCTATTTCGAATGAGGGTCCCCTTCCCAGGTTTGAAAGTTGAGACGTGGACATAACTTTTGGGGTTGCCACTGAACACGCACACCCAGGGTGGGGGGGAACAGTCACTTACATAAGAACAAAAGTTTCGCTTTTCAGGCCCACACTCGGCTTGTGAGCACGTTCACCTGATTTTCAGGTGACGGCCCCACCGGCCAACATCCGCAAATGCCTGGTCGCTTCAGCCTTTGAATAAGGCTGGTTCAAGCCCTGCATTATGCTCTGTGCTGACGGCTCGGAGCCTGGAGCCTGCTTCGGATTCTGTGTCTCGCTCTCTGATTCTCCCCCACATGCACTCTCTGTCTCTAAAAATAAAAACACATTTAAAAAAATTTAAAAATTGAGGGGACACTCACATAATGTAAAGAGAACTACTTCAAACTGTCCATCTCGGGAGCATTTAACACTCTCCCAAAGTTGTGCAACCCCCAGCTCCGTCTGGTTCCAGAACATTCTCAGCCCCTCCAGAAGGACACCCTGTCCCCTTAGGCATTAATGCCCAGCGCCCTCCCCAGCAGCTGAGGGCCATTAATCTTTCTGTTTGCATGGATTTGTGTATTCTGGACATTTCACCTAAAATGAATCATGCAGTCCGTGCCCAGACTCACCTGCCAGACTTTAAGTGTTTGTTTCTTTTGAGAGCGTGCACGCATCTGGGTGAGAGCAGAGAGCGAGGAAGACAGAAGCCCAAGCAGGCTCTGTGCTGACAGCACAGAGCCCAGTGCAGGCCCTGAACTCACAGACCACGAGATCACGACCTGAGCCAAAGTCGGACGTTTAAGCGACTGAGGCACCCAGGCGCCCCTCAACCCTGCAGTTTTTTTTTTAATATATGAAATGTATTGTCAAATTGGTTTCCATACAACACCCAGTGCTCATCCCAAAAGGTGCCCTCCTCAATCCCCATCACCCACCCTCCCCTCCCTCCCACCCCCCATCAACCCTCAGTTTGTT
Organism: Panthera tigris; assembly: GCF_018350195.1. Lineage (NCBI taxonomy): Eukaryota > Metazoa > Chordata > Mammalia > Carnivora > Felidae > Panthera > Panthera tigris. Next base: position 174,115 of record NC_056677.1, on the reverse strand, counting down.
CTCAGTTTTTAACAGTCTCTTATGCTTCGGCTCTCTCCCACTCTAACCCCCCCCCCCTTTTTTTTTCTTCCCCTCCCCCACGGGTTTCTGCTAAGTTTCTCAGGATCCACATAAGAGTGAACCCTGCAGTTTTAAATTTTTTTTTTTAACGTTTTATTTTTGAGACAGAGAGAGACAGAGCATGAACGGGGGAGGGGCAGAGAGAGAGGGAGACACAGAATCGGAAGCAGGCTCCAGGCTCTGAGCCATCAGGCCAGAGCCCGATGCGGGGCTCGAACTCACGGACCGCGAGATCATGACCTGAGCTGAAGTCGGCCGCTTAACCGACTGAGCCACCCAGGCGCCCCAACCCTGCAGTTTTAAAGTTCTCCGTGTCGTCTCTACAATCCTGATTGCAAAGCAGCCCATTCTTGTCTGAACTGGTTGGTGTCTTTCGGGTTGTAATTTATCAAATGCAGACATTCTGATCCTTTCCCCATATTTGTCTCTTTCTCTCCTCACACTTGCACATTCTACCGTGTAATTGTGCACTGAGTTGCCTAATTATATAAATTGCCGCTCCCACCCCATTAGACTAGGAAACCTTTGAGATCATGAACTTTTATTTATCTGTGTCCTCAGGCTTGTACCATACACTCAGAAACCCAGTAGGAGGCAGTTTAATCATGCTGCGTTCCAGCAAAATAAATACACTGTAAGTAAATTAAAACGGAAAGAACTGGGGCGCCTGGGTGGCTCAGTCGGTTGAGCATCTGACTGGCTCAGGTCACGATCTTACATACGTGAGTTCGAGCCCCACATCGGACTCTGTGCTGACAGCTCGGAGCCTGGAGCCTGCGTCGGAGTCTGTGTCTCCCTCTCTCTCTCTGCCCCTCCCCTGCTTGCACTCTCTCCCTCTCTCTCTCTCAAAAATAAACATTAAAAAAATTAAACATAAATAAAAAATAAAACTGGGCTCTTGAATCAGGAAAATAGACGGAGGTCTGAAAAGAAAAAAAAAAAACGCACACATGCATAACCTCTGTAACTCTTTCCCGTGGATGAAAGGGCAAATCTGAACAACCTCCAGTCTTTTTTTAAGCATTTATGATTTTTCCATTCTCTTTAGTTTGTTTAGAGCTGGCATAAATTCATTTCATTTTTGTTGTTTTGCTCAACATTTTTATTTGTCTCTGAAATCTTTTTAAAGATTTTATCTTTAAGCAATCTCTCCACGCACGTGGGGCTGGAACTCACAACCCCGAGATCAAAAGTTGCTTGTTCCTCTGGCTGAGCCAGGCCGGCGGCCCCTTCTTTGGAAGCTTATTAAAATAGGAGCGAACAAACTAAAATTACTTTTCAATTACCAGGTCCATAGGGCATTTTACCTAAAATCCCATTGCTTAGGTTGGAAAGTGTTAAGGGATGTTCTCTCTGCTTTTTGTCCTGGGGGCAGTGACACCGTAGAACAAAACGCAATGACCAATGACCGTAAATAGTCTTTGCTGCAAAAACTTCCCAAGGCCACTTCATCCGTGGTTCTGCCTCTGGAAACCTATCATGGGAGAACCACCCTGCTTTGAATCAAGGGAGAGGCAGTGATGCTGGGTCCTGGGCTGTCTGAGTCCCACAAGGAAGCGGGTGCAGGGGAGACGGGCTGGCTCCCAAGAAGGAAACGATCCAGCGACGACAATGCGACGTCATGGAAGGTGCCCGTCAGCTCTCCCACCGTTGCTGAGTGTTCAAGGCTCGACACAGGAAAAGACCAGACCCCTACCCTTCCAAACTGTACGAAAGGACGTCTCATTGAGCAAGAGACAAAACCAAATGTTGGAAAGGGAATCCGTGAGGAGCAAAGTGCAGCCAAAAAAACTGAGGAAGAGAGAAGCAGAATTCATAAATAGTATGCAGACGGGCCAATCCGAAGACGCTCGGACACAAGTTCAAAGGGCTCCTCGTTAGCTTTTGACAGGAAGTCACTCGAAATCAAACACATGCACATTGACGGCTACCCTGGGGTTCGTTTTAAGGATAGACACAAAGCTTGTTCAAGAGAAGAAAAAGCAACTCGTTTTGGACGAACACACCTGGCAGAACTAGACTCGATCGCCCTGTGCAGCTGCACAAAGCGGGCGTCTTTGCAGCTTAGGGTCAGCCGGGGACCTGGGAGATGCAACCTCGCGGGCGCTGCCTTTGGGGCGTCTTTCCTTCCCAAGTCCAAGTGCGCCATCGGCCTCCTCGGCTCTGCAGGCACGCACGTTGTTATTTTGTTAGTCATGTTACTCAGTGATGGGAGGCAGGAGAGTCTGCCTGTCCGAGGCTGAGGACGTGCACACCAGCTGCTTCGAGGGGCCAGGTGGGTTGTCCACAGGGGGAACTGCACTCGGGTGGATGAACGAAGGTGCCCGCGAACCATGCCAGCACCCTCCTCTCCAACCTCCCCCTGGATAATACCCCAGGGAAGTTGACTCAGCTGCTTCTTGCCCCCCACCCCTGGAACGCAGAATCTTCTGGAATCTACCTCTCCACTGGCACACTCCCCACCCCCACCCGTCTCTCCTGGGAGCCTCCTGACACCCCCTGGAAGTCAGGCAGGACCAGGGGGGCATCCTTCCTGTAATCAGCAGACTTTGCTCCTGTTTAGGGGCGACTGTGCACAACCCTGGCCCCGGGGGGGGGGCCTCAGGGCCCCACAGCACGTTTGTCCTCCCAGGCCAGGATCTTTGCGGGGGCCAGCACATACTGAGGGTGCATTCTGTTTCTGTCCCGGACCTTATTTCTGTCCGGCTGGCAACCGCACAGGCACTGCCTTGGGCCCCACCACTGCGCCCCGGGCCCCGGGCGTATAAAGACACCTTGTGCAGGCGCTCAAAAAAGCCCTTTCCCCGCCAAAACCACAGCGATGCACACGGCAGTGAGTGGCAGCTCCTTCGCAGACCCGGGGTGAAAGGCGCATTTGTTCCTGGACAAGATGTCTGTATGTGATAAACCCAAAGGGCCATCTGTATTAATATTTACTTCTCTCCAGAAATGACAGTATGGCACACAAGCATTTTGCTTCCCAATTAACAGAAACAACTTCACAGAATTCCTGCGTTATGGCGCCCTCCCGAAGAGAGCATACGCCGATTTTTATCTGCAGGTAGGAAACACAGACTGGGTTTGAAATCATCACACACACAAAATAAAACCAGAGGGTTAGTGAGTCTAGCTATATATACTTATACTGCTGAGAAGCGGAATCCAGCTCCTAAAACCTTCAAAGGACCCCTAAAAGAGGGAGCAGACCCCAGTGAAAACTTTTTTTTTTTTTTTTTTTTTTTTTTTTTGCAAAATCACGTTAGGAAGAAAACAACTTTGAGACACAAAAGGAAGGAGGTGCATGTAGTGCAACGTGCGTGACTGAACGAGTCTGTTAAAAGCACAAACGGAAATAGGCTACTGGCGGGGGGGGGCGGTGCAAAAGGCCATTTCAGTAACTAATTTCACCTCCGGCAAAAGAGATTTATTATTTTTGCAATTACAAAAGCAGTACGTTCTCACGCTAAGCAGCCAATTTTTAAGAGATCTACGTCTGCAAACCTTCCTTACCGTGCGAGAAACAAAATTAACGTAAACGGGGTTGCCTACTTATGAAATCTGCAGCCCCCGCCTCGAGCTCGCTCTCGACAGCCGCAGCGCGCAGTCGCGTTCTTGTGCTCGGCGGGCACGCACTGCGCATGCCCGCGCGCGCTCCCGGTGGGCACTCTCTGCGCACGGCCGCCCGTGGTCTGCCCGGCAGACGCCATGCCGGCTCGCTCTCGGCTGGCACGTACTGCGCATGGCCGAACCGGCAGGCTACATCGCCCCCCCCCCCCCCCCCCACCACGGCCAGCACGCACGCGCGGCGCATGCTCCCACTTCCGCGGCCCTCCGGTCTCGCGGGCGTGTGCCGCACCCCGAAAAAAGCCTAAAAGCGGAACGTGGTCATGTCCGGTGGCCGCCGCTCTTGCGTCCCCATCCTCGCAAAGCCCCTACATCCCCGCAGAGCCCCCCGGCGGGGCCCCAGCCGGTCCCGTGCACGCCGGCCTGCGGCGCCCGGGGCCGCCGTGATGACGCCACGCGTCGCGGTGACGCACGACGTAGGCGACCTTCTTTGGGAGCGCGGCCGGCGCGCCCGTTTTGAAGCTGCCCTGAGCTGCGCGGGCCTGTCCGCGGTCCTGCCGGTCCGCCTCCGCTGGGCCTCGGGGTCCGCGCAGCCCCCGAGGCGCCGGCGGCGCCCTCAGGCCGGAACCCCGCCGGCGGCGCCCTCAGGCCGGAACCCCGGCACTGCCCTCACCCGCGTCCCCGGACCCCGGACTCCGGGCCTGCGAACCCCGCCTCCCCGGGAACCCGGCCTCAGTTGCGAACCCCGCCTCCCCGGGAACCGGGCTCGGGGCCTGCGAACCCCGCCTCCCCGGGAACCCGGGCTCAGTTGCGAACCCCGCCTCCCCTTGAACCCGGGCTCCGGGCCTGCGAACCCCGCCTCCCCGGACCCCGGGCTCCGCTGCGAACCCTGCCTCCCTGGGCTTCAGGCCTGCAACCCCCCACCTGCCCCGACCCGGACCCTAGGCCCGCAACCCCCCACCGGCGGCCTTCATCTGCCCCGCCCAGGTGCATTCAGGCCAGACCTCGGTTCCTGGCGTCAGGCGGGGGTGCACACGGTGGAGGGGGCTCCCGGGGAAGGAGCGTCCGAGTCTCGGAGATGCCGCCCGGCAAAGTCCTGCAGCCCGTCCTGAAAATGAAGGTGGACGAGCTGTTCCTGTGCTGGCTCAGCGAGTCCAGCACGCAGACGATGCTGCAGGACTGCTTGCAAAGGATCAAGACGCCCGGGAGGACCGAGATGGGCGCCGGGGACGCGGGGCAGCCCGGGCCCCTGTTGGCAGCGGCAGCCCCCGCCTGCAAGCCCGGTGTGTTCGATAGCCTGGGGGCGCCCAGCCCAGCCCCCGCGTCCGCCGCGCTCCCGCTGGGAGCCGCCACTAGCCCCAGGAATGGGCCACACGTTCGAGGGCCTCCTCGTAGATCCGCAGGGACCAGAGTAGTAAGTGACTCTCTTGCTTCTGCTAACAGCTACCAAGGTAACTTGGGTCGCATGTCCACGTGTGGCTCGGTGGTGGTGGAGGAGGCCGGTGGGAGAACGTGGGCCGTGAAAACTTTCATCTTTAGGCTGGTTCCCCGCCCCCCCCCCCCCCCCCGCCCGAAGGAAGCCCCACAGCTGAAAAATTTTATCATTGCCTGAGTCCCAGGTTGGTCGGAATTTTGAAGTTTGTGTCCAATTTCTTCGACTTTTGCTTTTAGGCATCCGCTTCTCGGCAGTTTATCCCCCGCTTCAGTAAGAATCTTAGAGGTTTCATCCCTCACTTGTCTACTTCTGCCCTTAAATCGTCTGCAATAGTTAGAGGCGGTCAGAGGTGTACAAGACTGTTGATTCCTAGCATTTAATACTGCGTCCGCGTAGAGAGTAAAACGTCCCCAGGTGTTACACAAAAAGGTATGGTTGGGTGCGCACAATGTACCTACGGTAGTCCTAAAGCCTGCAGTGTTCAGAACGTTCCAGGGGGACTTGTTGGTGACGTTCTAAACGTTTCCGTTGGACCTAGCGTCCGGTCCACCACGCAGGCTATCAGAGTACCGCTGAGTCACTGGTTTCCCAAGCACGAACAGACACGGCAAGCTGTACGGCCCTGCAGAGACCTGCTTGGCCCTAAATTACGGCTGGTTTTCTGAGCCGCTCTAAGGGATCTAGGACGCTTCCCAGAAAGTCCGTCTCCAAGGACACGGGAAGCAGTCTCCAAGGCAGAGCTAGAGACCGCGTGGCTTATCTCTACACCTGCAGGCCCCCCCCCCCACCATCCCTTGAGCTCTGGCCCAGTTCCCTGCCCCCCTGAACTGCACGGCCTCAGGGCTCTAGAGCATTTTGCCCGAATCGCTCGTTTTCTGACGCAGTGGGATGTGTGACAAGGGCCAGAGCTCAGAAAGCTTACTCTAGCGGGGACAGTCTTATCCGTCCCCAGCATGGCATTCGTAGTCCCCGGGATTGCTGAGGTCCCCAGCATGGCATTCGTAGTCCCCGGGATTGCTGAGGTCCCCAGCATGGCATTCGTAGTCCCCGGGATTGCTGAGGTCCCCGGCGTGGCATTCGTAGTCCCCAGGTTTGCTGAAGTCCCCGACGTGGCATTCGTAGTCCCCGGGATTGCTGAGGTCCCTGGCGTGGCATTCATAGTCTCTGGGATTGCTGAGGTCCCCAACATGGCATTCGTAGTCACCGAGGTACCTGAGGTCCCCAGCATGGCATTCGTAGTCCCCGGGATTGCTGAGGTCCCCAACATGGCATTCGTAGTCCCCGGGATTGCTGAGTTCCCCGGCGTGGCATTCGTAGTCCCCGGGATTGCTGAGGTCCCCGACGTGGCATTCGTAGTCCCCGGGATTGCTGAGGTCCCCGACGTGGCATTCGTAGTCCCCGGGATTGCTGAGGTCCCCGACGTGGCATTCGTAGTCCCCGGGATTGCTGAGGTCCCCGACGTGGCATTCGTAGTCCCCGGGATTGCTGAGGTCCCCGACGTGGCATTCGTAGTCCCCGGGATTGCTGAGGTCCCCGACGTGGCATTCGTAGTCCCCGGGATTGCTGAGGTCCCCGACTTGGCATTCGTAGTCCCCGGGATTGCTGAGGTCCCCGACATGGCATTCGTAGTCCCCGGGATTGCTGAGGTCCCCGACATGGCATTCGTAGTCCCCGGGATTGCTGAGGTCCCTGACGTGGCATTCGTAGTCCCCGGGATTGCTGAGGTCCCCAACTTGGCATTCGTAGTCCCCGGGATTGCTGAGGTCCCCGACATGGCATTCGTAGTCCCCGGGATTGCTGAGGTCCCCAACTTGGCATTCGTAGTCCCCGGGATTGCTGAGGTCCCCAACATGGCATTCGTAGTCCCCGGGATTGCTGAGGTCCCCAACTTGGCATTCGTAGTCCCCGGGATTGCTGAGGTCCCCGACATGGCATTCGTAGTCCCCGGGATTGCTGAGGTCCCCAACTTGGCATTCGTAGTCCCCGGGATTGCTGAGGTCCCCAACATGGCATTCGTAGTCCCCGGGATTGCTGAGGTCCCCGGCGTGGCATTCGTAGTCTCTGGGATTGCTGAGGTCCCCGACATGGCATTCGTAGTCCCCGGGATTGCTGAGGTCCCCAACTTGGCATTCGTAGTCCCCGGGATTGCTGAGGTCCCCGGCGTGGCATTCGTAGTCTCTGGGATTGCTGAGGTCCCCGACATGGCATTCGTAGTCCCCGGGATTGCTGAGGTCCCCAACATGGCATTCGTAGTCCCCGGGATTGCTGAGGTCCCCGACGTGGCATTCATAGTCTCTGGGATTGCTGAGGTCCCCAACATGGCATTCGTAGTCCCCGGGATTGCTGAGGTCCCTGGCGTGGCATTTATAGTCTCTGGGATTGCTGAGGTCCCCAGCATGGCATTCGTAGTCCCTGGGATTGCTGAGGTCCCTGATGTGGCATTCATAGTCCCCGGGGTTGCTGAGGTCCCTGACGTGGCATTCGTAGTCCCCGGGTTTGCTGAGGTCCCTGGCGTGGCATTCGTAGTCCCCGGGATTGCTGAGGTCCCCAGCATGGCATTCATAGTCCCCGACGTGGCATTCGTAGTCCCCGGGATTGCTGAGGTCCTCAACGTGGCATTTGTAGTCCCCAGGATTGCTGAGGTCCCCAACATGGCATTCGTAGTCTCTGGGATTGCTGAGGTCCCCAGCATGGCATTCGTAGTCTCTGGGATTGCTGAGGTCCCCAGCATGGCATTCGTAGTCCCCGGGATTGCTGAGGTCCCCGGCGTGGCATTCGTAGTCCCCGGGTTTGCTGAAGTCCCCGACGTGGCATTCGTAGTCCCCGGGATTGCTGAGGTCCCTGGCGTGGCATTCATAGTCTCTGGGATTGCTGAGGTCCCCAACATGGCATTCGTAGTCACCGAGGTACCTGAGGTCCCCAGCATGGCATTCGTAGTCCCCGGGATTGCTGAGGTCCCCAACATGGCATTCGTAGTCCCCGGGATTGCTGAGTTCCCCGGCGTGGCATTCGTAGTCCCCGGGATTGCTGAGGTCCCCGACGTGGCATTCGTAGTCCCCGGGATTGCTGAGGTCCCCGACGTGGCATTCGTAGTCCCCGGGATTGCTGAGGTCCCCGACGTGGCATTCGTAGTCCCCGGGATTGCTGAGGTCCCCGACGTGGCATTCGTAGTCCCCGGGATTGCTGAGGTCCCCGACGTGGCATTCGTAGTCCCCGGGATTGCTGAGGTCCCCGACTTGGCATTCGTAGTCCCCGGGATTGCTGAGGTCCCCGACTTGGCATTTGTAGTCCCCGGGATTGCTGAGGTCCCCGACATGGCATTCGTAGTCCCCGGGATTGCTGAGGTCCCCGACATGGCATTCGTAGTCCCCGGGATTGCTGAGGTCCCTGACGTGGCATTCGTAGTCCCCGGGATTGCTGAGGTCCCCAACTTGGCATTCGTAGTCCCCGGGATTGCTGAGGTCCCCGACATGGCATTCGTAGTCCCCGGGATTGCTGAGGTCCCCAACTTGGCATTCGTAGTCCCCGGGATTGCTGAGGTCCCCAACATGGCATTCGTAGTCCCCGGGATTGCTGAGGTCCCCAACTTGGCATTCGTAGTCCCCGGGATTGCTGAGGTCCCCGACATGGCATTCGTAGTCCCCGGGATTGCTGAGGTCCCCAACTTGGCATTCGTAGTCCCCGGGATTGCTGAGGTCCCCAACATGGCATTCGTAGTCCCCGGGATTGCTGAGGTCCCCGGCGTGGCATTCGTAGTCTCTGGGATTGCTGAGGTCCCCGACATGGCATTCGTAGTCCCCGGGATTGCTGAGGTCCCCAACTTGGCATTCGTAGTCCCCGGGATTGCTGAGGTCCCCGGCGTGGCATTCGTAGTCTCTGGGATTGCTGAGGTCCCCGACATGGCATTCGTAGTCCCCGGGATTGCTGAGGTCCCCAACATGGCATTCGTAGTCCCCGGGATTGCTGAGGTCCCCGACGTGGCATTCATAGTCTCTGGGATTGCTGAGGTCCCCAACATGGCATTCGTAGTCCCCGGGATTGCTGAGGTCCCTGGCGTGGCATTTATAGTCTCTGGGATTGCTGAGGTCCCCAGCATGGCATTCGTAGTCCCTGGGATTGCTGAGGTCCCTGATGTGGCATTCATAGTCCCCGGGGTTGCTGAGGTCCCTGACGTGGCATTCGTAGTCCCCGGGTTTGCTGAGGTCCCTGGCGTGGCATTCGTAGTCCCCGGGATTGCTGAGGTCCCCAGCATGGCATTCATAGTCCCCGACGTGGCATTCGTAGTCCCCGGGATTGCTGAGGTCCTCAACGTGGCATTTGTAGTCCCCAGGATTGCTGAGGTCCCCAACATGGCATTCGTAGTCTCTGGGATTGCTGAGGTCCCCAGCATGGCATTCGTAGTCTCTGGGATTGCTGAGGTCCCCAGCATGGCATTCGTAGTCCCCGGGATTGCTGAGGTCCCCGGCGTGGCATTCGTAGTCCCCGGGTTTGCTGAAGTCCCCGACGTGGCATTCGTAGTCCCCGGGATTGCTGAGGTCCCTGGCGTGGCATTCATAGTCTCTGGGATTGCTGAGGTCCCCAACATGGCATTCGTAGTCACCGAGGTACCTGAGGTCCCCAGCATGGCATTCGTAGTCCCCGGGGTTGCTGAGGTCCCCAACATGGCATTCGTAGTCCCCGGGATTGCTGAGTTCCCCGGCGTGGCATTCGTAGTCCCCGGGTTTGCTGAGGTCCCCGACGTGGCATTCGTAGTCCCCGGGATTGCTGAGGTCCCCGACGTGGCATTCGTAGTCCCCGGGATTGCTGAGGTCCCCGACGTGGCATTCGTAGTCCCCGGGATTGCTGAGGTCCCTGACGTGGCATTCATAGTCCCCGGGATTGCTGAGGTCCCCGACTTGGCATTCGTAGTCCCCGGGATTGCTGAGGTCCCCGACATGGCATTCGTAGTCCCCGGGATTGCTGAGGTCCCTGACGTGGCATTCGTAGTCCCCGGGATTGCTGAGGTCCCCGACTTGGCATTTGTAGTCCCCGGGATTTCTGAGGTCCCTGACATGGCATTCGTAGTCCCCGGGATTGCTGAGGTCCCCGACATGGCATTCGTAGTCCCCGGGATTGCTGAGGTCCCCAACTTGGCATTCGTAGTCCCCGGGATTGCTGAGGTCCCCAACATGGCATTCGTAGTCCCCGGGATTGCTGAGGTCCCCGGCGTGGCATTCGTAGTCTCTGGGATTGCTGAGGTCCCCAACATGGCATTCGTAGTCCCCGGGATTGCTGAGGTCCCCGACGTGGCATTCATAGTCTCTGGGATTGCTGAGGTCCCCGACATGGCATTCGTAGTCCCCGGGATTGCTGAGGTCCCCGGCGTGGCATTTATAGTCTCTGGGATTGCTGAGGTCCCTGATGTGGCATTCATAGTCCCCGGGGTTGCTGAGGTCCCTGACGTGGCATTCGTAGTCCCCGGGATTGCTGAGGTCCCTGGCGTGGCATTCGTAGTCCCCGGGATTGCTGAGGTCCCCAGCATGGCATTCATAGTCCCCGACGTGGCATTCGTAGTCCCCGGGATTGCTGAGGTCCTCAACGTGGCATTTGTAGTCCCCAGGATTGCTGAGGTCCCCAACATGGCATTCATAGTCACTGAGATACCTGAGGTCCCCAGTACAGCATTCATAGTCCCCGGCGTGGCATTCGTAGTCCCCGGGTTTGCTGAGGTCCCCGACGTGGCATTCATAGTCACCGAGATACCTGAGGTCCCCAGTATGGCATTCGTAGTCCCCGGCATGGCATTTGTAGTCCCCGGGATTGCTTAGGTCCCCGACGTGGCATTTGTAGTCCCTGGGATTGCTGAGGTCCCCAACGTGGTATTCGTAGTCCCCGGGATTGCTGAGGTCCCTGACGTGGCATTCGTAGTCACCTGGATACCTAAGGTCCCCGGCGTGGCATTCGTAGTCACCGGGATACCTAAGGTCCCCAACATGGCATTCGTATTCCCCGGGATCGCTGAGGTCCTCAGAGTGGCATTTGCAGCGTCCGGGAATGTGAGCTCGTACTACGTGAACTGCCCGCTTTGTGTTTCGGTACGTTGCGGTCATAAAGCCCAACACCACTCAGAAGTGAGTTCTTGTATTTTGTGACCGTGTGACCTTGTGTGAACGCTCTTGGGGCTGGGGGTATCGGCAGGTCAGCCCTGCCCGAGGAGGGCCACTTGGGTGAACGGGACGTATTTCTGTAGGGCAACCAACGAGGCACAGACAAGTGGGGATTAAGTTCCTCGGGTGCTCGAAGCAGGGAGAGCTTGGTTGTCTCCACCGGGAGAAATTGCAGGAACCGAGGGGACTCGGGGAAATCACTGGATTTAGTGGGAAGGGGCGAAGGGCGGGCGTTGCAGGAAGGAAGTTCAGACGGGCGACCCGATGAGCGTCCTGCCCGGCGGCCTGAGCGGGCTGACAGCGGAGGGCCTGCGGATGAGAGCCGGGACCCCGTGGCTGTGCGCCTGAGGGGTCGGCCGGGACGCAGCGCTCTGGGCTGGGACGCGCGCTTGCTTCCACCGCTGGCTGCACGGGCGTCTGAAACGTGTGCGTGCCGTGGGGGCGGGGTGTGCCCAGGACCCTAGGGGCGGGATGCTGGGAGCGGCTGGCAGGTGTGTGGACCTGCAGGGAGTCTGGGCGCAGGAGGGGTCACGGAGGGTCTGGCAGGTCCGCACGCCGGAGTCACAGAGGTCGGCGGGAACCGCTCGCGGAGGCCCGGTGGAGATAGTTTCCTCCTCTGGTTCGCGGTTTCCGTGACCGGCGCAGGGAGTGGTTTTGAGGGAGAGCGGAATGCTTTTCTCCCCAAGAATTTTCAGAAAGTAGTGACGATCTCGTGTGGGATTTGAAGTTGGCTTTAAACGCGTCTTCGCGTATTTGGAATTTTATGGACCGTATCCGTTGAATTTCGAGAACGAGTTACCCGAGAGGGCCCATCTTTTTACTGGGTCCCGATGGTAAGGCCCCTTCCCATAGTCCCCATCAGCGCATCGCGTCAGGCCGCGGTTACAGAGAGAGACCCGATGTCCGGCCGCGGGCGGGCAGGGCACGGAGGGCTGGTGCTCGGGGCTCTGAGGCACAGGTTCTCACCGCGGAGAAACCCTTCCCACGGGCACAGACACACGACGGCTGACCGCGAGCCCTTTGCAGCCCAGCGGCTTGGGTTCCGCAGCTGGGAGGGAGGGGCGGGAGGAGCGCGGACCGTGGAAACGACACACGGCAGCCCCGACGCGCACGGAGTGCTGGGTGGCCCTGTGCGTGACCCGCCCAGGGACGCTCGCTAGACACAGATGGCGCCGTGTGTTCGGCCGACGTGGCACGTGAGAGGGGCACTGGGCACGTCTTGCCGGCTCTACGTGGGCAAAGCGGGGTCCTGAGCAGGAAGGGCTCCGTGCGTCCGTCACCCGCGATCCCAGCCAGCACGTCTGTGCCGCTCAGAACACTGACTGCGTCTGAGGAAGCTCTTTTGAAGGGAAGCCAGAGCCTAACGTGAACGGGCTGTTTGTTTACCTACGTCCTCTCCCAGCGACAAAGCCCAGGAGACGCAGGTCGAGGTGCCGCCCGTCCTGTGGGGCTGGTGGGCGCGGCTGCCACGTGCAAAGGACACGGCACAGTGACGACAGCAGCTGAGGGCCCAGCTTGCCCAGTGACTGGCTGAGAGCTCCTCCGGCCCCTCCGGGGGGGCGTGCGTCCCAGTAACCTCCTGCCGCCCTATTTTATTTAAAGTATTTTTTTTTTTAATCTCGGAAAGAGGAGAGCGTCAGTGGGCAGAGGGGCCGAGGGAGAGAGAGCTGAGCTCTGAGGCCGACACAGGCCTCGATCCCATGACCCTGAGACCGTGACCTGAGCCGGAAGCAAGAGTCGGTTGCTGCACCCGCTGCTGAGCCCCCCCGGAGGCCCCCCAGTAACCTTGTGCCACTTTAATTCGCGATTCGTAGAGGAAACGATGTGTCCTGAGATGAGCACCTGAATCGCACGGATGACGGCCTAGTTCTCCGTCTCGTCCCGGAGCGTTTTCAGCGCACGCGGCTGAGAAAGGAGCCACTCCTCACCCCTGGAGGACTTCAGTCGCAGCCGTGCCAACGTGCTCGCTGATGGCACGCTTCTGCCTGCCGCAGACGCCGCTGAGTAAATTGATGGCTGTAAAACCTACAGCCACATGTCAGATGTTTGATGCTTTAAAAACGTTCTTAAGGGGCGCCTGGGTGGCGCAGTCGGTTAAGCGTCCGACTTCAGCCAGGTCACGATCTCGCGGTCCGTGAGTTCGAGCCCCACGTCGGGCTCTGGGCTGATGGCTCGGAGCCTGGAGCCTGTTTCCGATTCTGTGTCTCCCTCTCTCTCTGCCCCTCCCCCGTTCATGCTCTGTCTCTCTCTGTCCCAAAAATAAATAAAAAACGTTGAAAAAAAAAATTTAAAAAAAAAAAGAAAAAAAAAAAAAAAAAAACGTTCTTAAAACATCAAGAGCGCTTCCTGCGAAACACAGTTTGTGCCACACTCTTCCTTCCTTCCTCAAAAGTCTTTTCCCCCAGAAATGGTAATTAACTTCAGAAAAACGTTCATGCATAAAATGCCCTAAGAAGAGTCCTAATCTGTTTCTTAAAAAGCTAATAGGGAGCGGATAAGAGTCCTGTGAGGTTTGGGGCGCCCGGGTGGCTCAGCGGGTTAAACATCGGACTCTTGGTTTCGGCTCAGGTCATGATCCCACGGTTCACGAGTTGGAGCCCCACATGGGGCTTGACGCGGACAGGGCGGAGCCTGCCTGGGATTCTCTCTCCTCCTCTCTCTGTTCCTCTGCCACTCGCTGTCTGTGTCTCTCTCAAAATAAATAAACTTTAGGGGCGCCTGGGTGGCTCAGTCGGTTCAGCGTCCGACTTCAGCTCAGGTCACGATCTCGCGGTCCGCGAGTTCGAGCCCCGCGTCGGGCTCTGTGCGGACAGCTCAGAGCCTGGAGCCTGTTTCAGACTCTGTGTCTCCCTCTCCCTGACCCTCCCCCGTTCATGCTTTGTCTCTCTGTCTCAAAAATAAATAAACGTTAAAAAAAATTTTTTTTTAAATAAATAAACTTTAAAAAAAACGAGCCCTGTGAGGCTCAGGTGGCAGACAGGCGGGCAGGTCTTGGACCGTGCACGCGGATCCCAGGACCCTTCCCTCCACAGCCCCAGGGGCAGGTCCAGCCTGGGACCTGGTTGTACCTGGGAGCGGGTCCTCCGGGGAGCAGGCCCGGCAGGCGTCACTCCCCTCCACGGTGCCGCCCGAGGACCACGGGACTCAGAGAGGTGTGGACACGCCGGGTGTCCCGTCCCCACACGGACCTTCACTTCCTTGTCTGCAGCCCCGAAGGATGTGCTCGCCCCTCAAGGAGAAGGTGGTGATGCAGACTTGGAAGCAGTGGCCCCCAGCGCTGGTGCCCTTCACGGTCACGTCTGCGTTGTGTTGCCGACGCCGTCCCCTCCGTGAAGCCCCTCCTGATCCGAGACCTGGGGGAGCGGTTCAGCAGCGCCTGGGCTCGTGGCCGGGCCCTCAGTCTTTATGAACGAAGGGTCCTGTGTGTCCAGCCGGCTCTCGTGGTGCCTGCTGCACCCCACCCATCGCTCCCTCCCTCCCCACGCTGCCCCTTTGCTTTCCCCACACCCCTGCACTGCAGGGCTCGCCCTGGCTGACCCGCGCTCCCTGGTCACCCTGCGGGCCTCTCCTGGGCTGTCACTGAGGCCCTCCTTCCCACAGGCTGGTGGCCCCTGGAGCTGCCCTAACGGAGACCAGTGAGCAGCTCAAAACCGCAGGAGTGAACCCCCCAGCTCTGGAGACCAGAAGGCTGAGACCCAGGCGGGGCGGGACCACGCTCCCTCCGGAGGCTCCTTCCTGCCTCTTCCAGCTTCTGGGGCTCCAGGCGCCCCTGGGCTCGTGGCCGCGTCCCTCCCGTCTCTGCCTCGGCGTCACGGGGCTTCTCCTCTGCGTGTGTGTCCCTCTTCTGTCTCTTACAAGGACACCTGCCGTTGGATTCAGGGTCCCCCTCATCCAGGATGAGCCCACCCCAGATGCTTCACTTAATCTCCTCTGCAAAGACCCTATTCCCTAGTAAGGCGCCCTTCTGAGGTTCTGGGTGCGGGGTCCTTGCCCCCTCCCACTCCCGTCTCTCACCCCACCCGTGGACATCTGACGGGACGTGCTTGGCAGGTTTATTTTCTTAGCCTGTCTTCCCCAGCTGACTGTAAGCTCCACCAAGGCACTGGTTTTATCCTTCTGCTCCCTGCTCCTTCCCCCGGGGCCTGGACACAGAGCCCGGTGCCCACAAATGGCTGTGGCGTGCAGGCACGTGCAGAGGGTCACGCCAGATTGCCCGGCTGGAGCCCGTGGCACCCGTGCGAATATAGGAGTAGAGACGGCAGACAGAGAAAGGGAGATTAATTCACAAGTGAGCCTTGTTGCAGCGGCTTCCGGGGCACGACGGTCAAGGTACAGAACCCTCTGTCCTCCAGGTTCCCACGAGTCGGGGCCACGAGCACCCACCCACCCGTGGCTGCTTTGGAGAAACTCGCGTCCTGCGCCTGCTTTGGTGGAGCACGGGCCGTGGACGTGCTGGTCCTTGGCGTGTGTGTCGGCGCTCGGTCTCTTCATTGCGCAGCTGGCCTCCCGTGCGTGCGTCCGCCACGGGCTGTTCGTCATTCCGTATCGACGGGTCCCGCGGTCGCGTCCGCTCTTTGCTGTGAGTGACGCTGCGGGGAATGTTCGCGTCTGGGTCTTTGTGGACACGCGTTTTCACTTCTCATGGACGGGGCCTGCGGACTCGTCCGTGTCCCCTCCACGACAGAGCCAAAAGCGCTTCTGCAAGCCGTCCGGTCCCGTGCGCGTGCGGGTTCTCGCCACGGGTCCGGTGCGCGTGCACGTCCTCGTGTCCGCCAGCGTGTGTGCGTGCAGGTTCTCGCACTTCTGCGTCCCCACCGGCACCGCGAGTCCTGAGACGTTTTGTTTCAGGCGCTGGGGCCAATGTGTTGTGCCTCGCGGTTTCATTTGCGCGCTTACCTCTGCTTTCCGGTGAAGGTGAGCGAGTTTTCAGCGGCCCTTTCGCCGACGTGAAGCCTCTGTTCCAGTCTTTTCCCTGCTTTCAAAGTCGGGGTACCTTTTAATGATTGAGTTGTAAGAGCTCTTTCTATATAACCTGGATGCGAGTCCTTTGTAAGATCCACGTTTTCCAGGAAATAAGGTGCAGGGGTCCATGAGGAGGGGAGGTGCAGGGGTTCCATGAGGAGGGGTGCAGGATGTCCATGAAGAGGTGGGTGCAGGGTGTCCATGAGGAGGGGGGTGCGGGTGCAGGGGCTCCGCGAGGAGGGGTCCAGGGGTCCGTGGCGGGGGGAGGGGGGGGGCTGCTGTCCTGAGGCTCCCGGAAGGCACCTGCATGGCTGTGTCGCTTCCCAGGCTGACGCCTTGGCCGGGGATGCGTGTGTGACCGTGTACCTGGGCTCTCCCCCGCCACCAGGGACGCTGCCTGCATGTGCATCAGGACAGCTTAGTGTCCCCTGCGGCTCGCAGCCGACCTCGTGTGCCTGTCACCTTTTGAGGGCCCGCCCCCTCCCGGCACCTGCAGAGACGCTGCAGAGGGAGCAGGGCCACTGTGCCCGACGGGGGCCGGTCTTGAATGGGCGGTGCTCCTCCATGTAGGACCCTCAAAACTCCCTTCTGCTGCGGAGACCCCCCCCCCCCCAGCCTGCTCCCCAGCGCAGCCAGTGTTTCAGTGTTTCGGCAACACCTGCGTCCTCCCGCAGCTGTGTTCTGAACGGCTGCCCTGGGACACAGATCATGGGCGGTCGAGCTCCCCGGTGTCCCTTGCACGGTTGTTGTGTCCTTGCTGCGTTGTGTGGAGGTACCACGGCCTGTCCCCGGGTGGCTCCCCCTGTGCTCAGCGTCATGATGAGCTCTGCCGAGGACATCTGCAAACGAGTTTTGTGCGGACCCGTGTCTTCCTTCGTCTCTCTCAGGTTCGTACCGAACGTGGAAATACCGGGTTTCGTGGGAGATGCACACGTCAGGTTTGAAAAAACTGCCAGACTGTTTTCCAAAGTGGTTGTAGCGTTTTACATCCCGCAAGGGAGGACCCAGGGCTCTGGTTCCTGCATTTCCTCAGCAGCCCTGGGTATCGCCAGGGATTCTTAACACACTTTCTGGAACGTGGGCGTGTTGGGTCTCACTGCTTCCTTGTCCTGTCCTGTTTCCAGTAGGCTCTGCGCCCAGCTGGGAGCCCAGTGTGGGGCTTAAAGTCACAATCCTGAGATCAAGACCTGAGCCAGAGTCCAGAGTCGGACACTTACCTGACTGACCCCCCCTCCCCCCAGGAGCCCCACCGTGGTTTTCACACATGCTTCCTAAAACCTAACGGTGTTGAGCATCTCTCCATAGGCGGTTTGTTGGTTTCTTTCTTTTGGTTTTGGGTTGTGTGTCTTTGCTGACCTGTTGATTCAAATCTTTTACCTGTTTTCTCTTCATTAGGCTCTGAGTTGTATTGTTAGTGTTCTCTGTGTGTGTGTATACTACTCCCGTAAGAGGCTGAGGATTTGCGAAGTCTGCAGCCCTGTGACTTTCTCTTTTTACTCTTGTCTTTGAAGCAGAAAAGTTTGTAATGTTCGCGAAGTACAATTTATCGATTATTTTCTTTTTGTCCCAAAAAGGGCATACTGTCATCTAAGCACTCTTTGTGAGACTCGGCTCAAAAAGATTTTGTCCTGTTTCTGTTAGAAGTTTCATAGGTTTTTCTTTTATTTTTTAAAGTTTGTTTATTTATTTTGAGAGACAGTGCATGTAAGCAGGGGAGGGGCGGAGAGAGAGCACCCCAAGCCGGCTCCGTGCTTCGGGCGGCCCAGTCCCCGCCTCGGGCCCCGTCTCACCTGAGCCAAGATCGAGTCGGACACTTAACCCATCGAGCCGCTCAGGCCCCATATTTTGCCTTTAACTTAGATTTATGGTCCCTTTCGGGTTAATTTTATGTGTTGCTCTACGTAAGTTTCTGGGTTTGTTTTTTTTTTGAGTGCCTGGTTGTTGCAACAACATTTTTGAAAAGACGATTGTTTTTCCTTGAATTGTCCTGGACTTTGCCCACAGGCAGTTGGCACAAATGGCTGCATGTTTCTGGAGCGTCTTGTGATGCGTGGATGCAAACGTGTGTTTATTCATACGTGGCCCGCCCGGGTGCCGGCCGCTGGCCAGCGAGCGGGAGGTCTGGCCTCCAGCTTTGATCCAGGTTGTGGTGGAAACCCCTTGTCAGTGCTCGCGTGAAGAAGCTGATGAGATGTTCGTGGGGCCTGGCTGCTGTTTGGTCACCTGGTGAGAGTTGGGGGCTGTCTGCTTTTGGGTCACCCAGTGAGAGTCGGGGGCTGTGTGCTGTTGGGGTCACCCGGTGAGAGTCGGGGGCTGTCTGCTGTTGGGGTCACCCGGTGATAGTTGGGGACTGGCTGCTCATTGGGTCACTTGGTGAGAGTGGGGGGCTGTGTGCTGTTGGGGTCACCTGGTGAGACTTGGGGCCTGTCTGCTGTTTGGTCACCTGGTGAGAGTTGGGGCCTGTCTGCTGTTTGGTCACCTGGGGAGAGTTGGGGCCTGTCTCCTGTTTGGGTCACTTGGTAAGAGTTGGGGACCGTCTGCTGTTGGGGTCATTTGGTGAGAGTTGGGGACCATCTGCTGTTGGGGTCACCTGGTGAGAGTTGGGGACCATCTGCTCTTTGGGTCACTTGGTGAGAGTTGGGGCCTGTCTGCTCTTTGGGTCACTTGGTGAGAGTCGGGGGCTGTGTGCTGTTTGGTCACCTGGTGAGAGTTGGGGCCTGTCTGCTTTTGGGTCACTTGGTGACAGTGGGGGGCTGTGTGCTGTTGGGGTCACCCGGTGAGACTAGGGGACTGGCGGTGTTTGGGTCACCTGGGGAGAGTCGGGGACTGTCTGCTATTGGGGTCGCCCAGTGAGAGTGGGGGACTGTGTGCTGTTGGGGTCACCCGGTGAGAGTCAGGGGCTGTCTGCTGTTGGGTCACCTGGTGAGAGTCGGGGACTGTCTGCTATTGGGGTCACCTGGTGAGAGTGGGGGACTGTGTGCTGTTGCGGTCACCCAGTGAGAGTTGGGGGCTGTCTGCCATTGGGGTCACCTGTTGAGAGTTGGGGGCTGTCTGCTGTTTGGTCACCTGGTGAGAGTTGGGGGCTATCTGCTGTTTGGGTCACTTGGTAAGAGTTGGGGGCTGTGTGCTGTTGGGGTCACCAGGTGAGAGTCGGGGGCTGTCTGCTGTTGGGGTCACCCAGTGAGAGTTGGGGCCTGTCTGCTTTTGGGTCACTTGGTGAGAGTTGGGGCCAGTCTGCTTTTGGGGTCACCCGGTGAGAGTTGGGGACCGTCTGCTGTTGGGGTCACTTGGTGAGAGTTGGGGGCCGTCTGCTGTTGGGGTCACCTGGGGAGAGTCGGGGTGCTGCAGTCTTGACTCTGCTGGTCCTTGGGGGCCCGTGGGCATGAGCACCTGTCATTTCTTGAGGGCTCTGTGACCCCGTCAGCAGGGGTTCTCGGGAGGGGAGGGGCGTAGGCCTTCCGGTTTGTATCAACTGCTGCAAGGATGCCTCTCCCTGCCTTTGTGATGCGATTGTCTCAGTGACACTCTGAGTTGTCACAGGTGCTGGGTGCAGAGACTACTGTTTTGCCCAGTGATCTCCATGAGGTTAGATGAGGATCCTCTCTACCTGGGGGGGGGGGGGGGAGGGCAGGGGTCATACTGTGTGTGAATAGATAGTCGTCCAACTGGGCCTGATTGCTCTGGCTGGGGTGTGCGGGAGGAGGGGGGGTCTTGTCGGGGAGCAGCGG
This sequence comes from Panthera tigris, assembly GCF_018350195.1. Lineage (NCBI taxonomy): Eukaryota > Metazoa > Chordata > Mammalia > Carnivora > Felidae > Panthera > Panthera tigris. The sequence continues at coordinate 154,220 of NC_056677.1, read as the reverse complement.
GGGTGCAGCGGGGTGGATGTCCGCTGGGGTCAAGGGTGAAGTTAGTCCGGTGTCTTCATAGAGGCCGTGTCCCGGTGGGAGAGGTTCCCTTATGTTCCTGGTAAGGGGGGATGTTTAAAGTGAGCCGGCTTTGGTTCCGGTCCTTTTCTTAAGATGCCGTGAGTAGTAATGGGGGGTTACTCTTCCTCTCTGCCTGCCTCTCCCTCCTTCTCCCTGCCTCCCTCTCCCTCCCCGTCTCCCCTTCCTCTCTTTCTGTCCCCTCTCACTCCATCAGGCCCTCTGGCCCCCAGGCCTTCCCTCCCTCCCTCTCCCTCCCTCCCTCCCTCCCTCTTTCTGTCTCTCCCCCCTCCCTCCCTCCCTCCCTCCTGGTCTCCCTCAGTCTCTCCCTCCCTCCATCCCTCTTCCTTTCTCTCCTCTCTTTGCCCCTCCTTCTCTCACTCCTCCTTCCCTCCCTCTCTCTGTCTTCTGTCTCTTTGCCCCTGCCTCTCTCCCTCCCTTCCCCTCTGTCCCTTCCTTCCACGTGTCTGTCTCTGTCATAAGTACTTTTGAAACTTTGAAGAACTGTTGAACTTTCCCTGATGTTTATTTACAAGTCAACAAGTGAGTAAAAGCTTCCTTTTTTTTTTTTTTTTTTTTTTTTTTTAATTTAGTTGGAATAAAACTTGTGGTTTATGTAGCAAGATTTTCCTGGACCTGCTCAGGTCTGTTTCACGTTTTATGCACTGGCTCACGCTAATGCTGCTGGTACACTTGTAGTTGTGTCCCCGCAGGATTTTTATTTATGGACTCCTTTGTATAATTTTTTCAGAGAGAGTCCAGTGGGGGAGGGGCAGAGAGAGCGTGGGAATCGTAAGCAGGCTGCACCCTGAGCTCTCGTGGGGTCCAGCCAGAACCCTGGGACCAAGTCCTGAGCTGAAACCAAGAGTCGGACCCTCAACCAGCTGGGCCGCCCCGGTCCCTGCGTCACTGCTCACGCGTGATGGAGAAAGCCTGGAGAGCTTCACCTCCGTGGTGGAGGTTCACAGACCTTGCTGACTCCGCCCGCGGTCCCTGAGCAGTTTCCGGGTTCCCCGGCTTGGCCGCCGGCCGCCGTGACGTCACCGTTGCTGCCGTTGGCTCGGCTGCGTGGACGCAGCTCCCCAGACTTGGAGACTAAGCGGGTGGCGCCCGGGGGGCTCAGTCGGTGGAGCGTCCCACCTCGGCCCACGTGGCGATGTGACAGTCGGTGGGTTCGAGGCCCGCGTCGCGCTGTGCGCTGACGGCCCGGAGCCTGGAGCCTGCTTGCGATTCTGTGTGTGTAGGTCTCTGCCCCCCCGCTCGCGTGCTCTCTTTCTCAGAAATCAACGTTAAAAAACTTAAAAAAAAAACAAAAAAAAAACCAGGGGCGCCTGGGTGGCTCAGTCGGTTAAGCGGCCGACTTCGGCTCAGGTCAGGATCTCGCGTGATCTCGCGTGAGTTCGAGCCCCGCGTCGGGCTCTGGGCTGACGGCTCAGAGCCCGGAGCCTGTTTCCGATTCTGTGTCTCCCTCTCTCTCTGCCCCTTCCCTGTTCATGCTCTGTCTCTCTCTGTCTCAAAAATAAATAAACGTTAAAAAAAATAAAAAAACAAAAAACAAAACAAAGAAAGGAAGAAAGGAACGCTTTGGCTGCGCTCACCGCCCTCTGCTGGTGCCCTTGGGAGCAGCTCCCTTGGGCCGTTCTGCGTCTGTGGCCAGTGGCCCGCGCGTGTTCGCTGCGTGGGCTCCAGCCCGCCACCCCGCGTGTGCACGGCCGGGCTGTTCCAGGCAGGGAGAGGGCTCCCGCGTGCCGTGGCGAACGCCCTCCGGTCCGCAGCAGTGAAGTGTGGCCACCGCCCCAGCCCAGGGCCCAGGGCCGGGGAGGAACATCCACCTTGCGTCCTTCCTCGAGCGCAAGTGACCTGGGGGTTGGGGGCAGCAGGGCAGGGCCCGCTCGTGCTCGTGCTCGCTACACAAGTCGCAGCTCTTCCCAAAGGTGTGCAGGGACCCAGGGCAGCGGAGTAAGATCAGCAGGTGGGGCCCCACTGCACTCTGACCTGTGACTGGTTCCTGGGTCTGGTCGTTCCAGGGTCGCGGGGCTCGCGGGGCCTACCTGCGAGTGGCACCTGGGTCTGGGTGTGCACGGAGCGGTGCAAGCCCTGTCCTGCGGCCTCACGCACCTGCCCCAGGTCGTGCAGCGCCCGCTTTCCTCTGCTGGTTGGCACACACGGCCCTGGTCGGCCTGTCCGGGGGACCTCAGAGCGCTTGGCGGGGATCCGTGACATTCAGGAAGCGGGGCAGGTGGATGCACCAGGGCGGACGCAGAAGAGGAGGACCCCAGAGGCGGACATGCCTCCCCAACAGCAGTTGGAACCGGGAGGGGGGCAGGGGTGCTTCGAGACGCGCTCTGTAAGGCTACGCCCCCCCCCCCCCCACGGCCTCCATGATGTGACCTGTTGCGAAAGGCGTGTAGGGACTCTGTGTGCATGTAGGGGCACGGCAGGGGTGAGGGTGTCCGGGGGACCCTGTTGTGGGCCCGTCTTCTGTGCTTTCCGCCCACAGCAGAACCTCACTCTCAGTTGCATCCGGCTCAGGTCACGATCTCTCGGTTCATGAGTTCGAGCCCCGCGTGGGGCTCTGGTTGACAGCTCAGAATCTGGATCCTGCTTCGGATTGTGTGTCTCGTCTCTGTCTGCCCCTCCCCTGCTCTTAAGCTTGCTGGCCCTCCCCCCTCTCCACGTCTGTGTGTGTGTGTGTCTCCCTCTCTCTCTCTCAAAAATAAGTAAACTGCGAAAAATTCTGAAAAAGAAGTTACACTGTGTGTTCTACGTAACCTACATCATATTCTACGTGATTTTCCTCGTGGAGGGTGGCAGGAAAGCTATAAAATCCTGCCTCTTTCCCGCGCCCGTTGGTGAACAGGCAGAGTCACAGGACCCTCTCCCCTTTGTCTTCTGGGCTCTCAAGGGCAGAGTCGAGCTGTGGCAGGGCCGACCCGTGTTTTCGGCTGGATTTCAGGGAGGGCGCAGCCGCTCTGGGCTCCCGGGCACCAGGCAGGGCCGCGGAGCAAGCTTGGAACAGGCTGTCTGGTGTCGGGGACAGGGAGCGCCCGTGCCAGCCCTCCCCGCCTGTGCTCAGGAGCTGGCGGCTCCCCAGGTCACTTCACGTGTCTGCCCGGAGGCTCTGTGCACCCCCACTCCCGGAACCAGCAGGGCTGTCCCCCAGATCTCGCCTTCCCGACCTGTTTGCTCGCCACGGGACGGGGCCGCGCGGGGAGCTGGCTCCCGCCAGGCGCTCCCTGCCGTGCGGCCGGCCACCAGCCACCAGCCACCGGCCCGCGGGGAGGAGCAGCAGGGCGCCCCCTCCCCCTCCCGCGGCCATGTGCCCTCCTCAGCCTGTGGAATGCGGGCGGCCCCGGGCCGGCCCCCAGAGCGCCTGGCCGGCCACGCATGGAGCGTCCTGAGCCCGGCCGCCCAGACCGTCCCGCCGGGCGCAGCCGCTACCCCGAGCCCGCCGGCCCCGGCCCGGCCCAGCCCCGAGAGCGAGAGCGAGAGCGCGGCGTGTGGCCCGGCCCCCGGCGGCCCGTGCGAGCCGACATGCGGCTCAGGGAGCTGTCCCTGCGCCAGGACCCCGACCTGAGGCAGGAGCTGGCCTCGCTGGCCCGCGGCTGTGACTTCGTGCTGCCCTCCCGCTTCAAGAAGAGGCTGAAGGCCTTCCGGCAGGTGCAGGTGGGGTGCGCCTGGGCCCTCGCTGGGCCCTGCGGACCGGGGCTGGGGGACCGCTCCGGGGCAGGGGCAGGCGGGCCGAGGGCTGGGGGGCCGCTCCGGGGCAGGGGCAGGCGGGCCGAGGGCTGGGGGGCCGCTCCGGGGCAGGGGCAGGCGGGCCGAGGGCTGGGGGGCCGCTCCGGGGCAGGGGCAGGCGGGCCGAGGGCTGGGGGGCCGCTCCGGGGCAGGGGCAGGCGGGCCGAGGGCTGGGGGGCCGCTCCGGGGCAGGGGGGGGCAGGGGCAGGCGGGCCGAGGGCTGGGGGCCGCTCCGGGGCAGGGGTAGGCGGGCCGAGGGCTGGGGGGCCGCTCCCGGGCAGGGGCAGGCGGGCCGAGGGCTGGGGGGCTGCTCCGGGGCAGGGGCAGGCGGGCCGAGGGCTGGGGGGCCGCTCCGGGGCAGGGGCAGGCGGGCCGAGGCCTGGGGGGCTGCTCCGGGGCAGGGGCAGGCGGGCCGAGGGCTGGGGGGCCGCTCCGGGGCAGGGGCAGGCGGGCCGAAGGCTGGGGGCTGCTCCGGGGCAGGGGTAGGCGGGCCGAGGGCTGGGGGGCTGCTCCGGGGCAGGAGCAGGCAGACCGGGGCTGGTGGGCCGCTCCGGGGCAGGCGGGGTGTGTCTGCGCCCTCACCGGGCCGCGCGGACCAGGGGCCGTGCCACAGGCGGGGTCTCACCTGCCGTCCCTCGCTCGTGCCTCCCAGCGCCGCCAGAGGTCCCGATTGCCGGCGGAGCCTTCTTCCCGCGGAGCCCCGCCTCGGCTTGCCTGAGGTTCTGGCGGGTTGGGTGTGTGCAGCCAGGACGCGCCCCGGAGCCGGGCTGCGGAGCCGTCCGTCGACCCTCTTTCACTCCAGCTGCTGGCTGGCACCCTTCCTGGTGCACACAGGAGACGGCTGGTGAGAGGGGAGCTTTGCCTGCCTTGTCCCCAGGTCCTGCCCCTCTGTGCTCCGGCCCCAGCTCCCTCCCGCGCTCTGGGGAGATAGTCGCGCCCCGCACCGGCCAGAGCGGGCGCCGGGCGGGCGTGAGGAACCAGGCGGCTTGGGAACTGCACGACTGTCGCACAGACTCACGACGCTCACGGGCGCTCTCGGACGGAAAGGCCTGTCCTTCTGTCTGCGTGTGCGTGAATCCTGTGAGGCCAGCGCGTCCTTTCCACGTCGGGCTTTCCGGGACCCCCATGCTCTAACTTGAGGGTGTTTCTGCAGCCTCTCGCCCTGTAGTGCCGGGGGGGGGGGGGCCTGTAGATACCCGCGGGGCTCTGCTCCCCCTCTCTCCCCCCACAGGCCTTGCACCTGGCTTCCTGGCACCCCATGAAACACTCGCGTTTTCCCTGCAGCCGACAAGTTAGCTCCGGGAACGTAGGGTGCAGGGATAAAAATTGACCCCGAATCGCACAGTGCGTTTCAGGAGACAAGGGCCGGCCTTGTGTGGATGTTGTGACTGGAGTATTCTTTAGGGTCCCGTCTCCGCGGGTACACGACTCCTGGGTTGTCTCTGACCTCCGTGTTCAGGTTCCCAGATTTTGTCCAGACCCGATCACGGTTGCACGCCTGTTCCTTGTGTTTAAGGACGGGGTTGGAATCTTTATGACCGCGAAAGTGATTTCCTTTCATGCACCGGGAGACGGACGTTCGGTGGTTAACGTGTCTCACGCGTGGTTCACGAGGGTGTCGGTGGTTTTCGAAGGCGTCACGGCGGTGGGGCGGCGACTGGCTGTGAAGGGCTCAGAGGACACAGTTGCATTAGCGGAGCTGCTGATCTCACGCGCATCAGCGCTGGGGAGACCGGGTCTCCTCTAACGGCTAAGTGTTTCACGGTACAGATGATCTATTTCGACGGTGTTTTGCAGGGATGACCGGGTAAAGCGGGTGTTCCCCAAGGTGTGTGGGGGTGAATCGGGGTGTCTCTCGTGGGGGAGAGGCGGGGGGTTCTCCAGGCTTCCTTCAGCCCACAGTGTCTCAGTGTGGATGTGGATGTGGCCCTGGGCGGGTCAGCACGTGTCCCTGGTGGACTGGGGCCCTGGGCCTGGTGGGGGCTGTGATGAGGGAGGGAGGTGCTCTGAGCAGTGGCGCATGGGAGGAAGGGAGAAAGGGGGAGGGTGGACTGCATGGGGGGCGCATGGGATGGGGCGATGGCAGAGCCTGTGGGGTAGGGACTAGGGCGGACAGGACAGCCTGGGGGGATGCTGGGAGGCTGGGGGAGGGGGGGGAATGAGACTAGGGGAGACCTGGGGTGTGGGAGGAGAGGAAAGCTGGGGAGAGGAGGTGAGATGAGGGGACAGGTGGGGGAGGGGAGATGAGGGGACAGGTGGGGGAGGGGAGATGAGGGGAGCGGTGGGGGAGGGAGGATGAGATTAGGACAGAGATGGGGGAGGGGAGGGGAGAGGTGGGGAAGGGGAGATTAGGACAGCAGTGGGGAGGGGAGGTTAGGGGAAGGGTGGGGGCGGGGAGGGGAGATTAGGGGGGAGGTGGGAAGGGGGAGATTAGGACAGCACTGGGGAGGGGAGGTGAGATTAGGGGAAAGGTGGGGAGAGGAGGGAGATTAGGGGAGAGATGTTAGGGGAGAGGTGGGGAGGGTTGATGAGATTAGGAGAGAGATGGGGAGGGGAGGGGAGATTAGGGGAGAGGTGGGGAAGGGGGAGATTAGGACAGCAGTGGGGAGGGGAGGTGAGATTAGGGGACAGACGGGGAGGGGAGGGGAGAGATGGGGAGGGGAGGGGAGATTAGAGGAGGGGAGGCGAGATTAGGGGAGAGGTGTGGAGGGGGAAGGGAGGGGAGATTAGGGGAGAGGTTGGGGTAGGGGTGGTGAGATTAGGGGAGAGATGGGGGAGGGGAGATTTGGGGACAGGTGGGGAAGAGGAGGATGAGATTAGGGGAGAGAGGGGAGATTAGCGGATAGATGGGGAGGGGAGGGGAGGTTGGGGGAGAAGTGGGGAGGGGAGAGGAGATTAGGGGAGAGGTGGTGGAGGGAGAATGAGATTAGGAGATAGATGGGGGAGGGGAGGGGAGGGGAGGGGAGGTTAGGGGAGAGGTGGGGAGGGGAGAGGTAGGGAGAGGAGAGGAGTTAGGGGATGGGTGGGAGAGGGAGAATGAGATTAGGGAGATGTGGGGGAGAGGGAGGGGAGATTAGGGAGGGAGGGGAGTATAGAGGAGAGGTGGGGATGGGAGATTAGAGGAGAGTAGTGGAGATTAGGGAGAGGTGGGGAGGGGAGGGGAGATTTGAGGAGGCGAGGAGAGATTAGGGAGAGGTGAGGAGGGAACGTGAGATTAGGGCAGAGGTGGAGAGGGGAGATTAGGGGAGACGTCGGGGAGGGGAGATTAGGGGTGAGGTGGGGAGGGGAGGATGAAATTTTGGGAGACATGGGGAGGGGAGATTAGGGGTGAGGTGGGGAGGGGAGGATGAGATTAGGGGAAATGTGGGGGAGGGTGGTGAGATTAGGGTTGAGGGAAGGGGAAATTATTGGAGAGGTGGGGAGGGGAGGTTAGAGGAGAGGTGAGGGGGAGAGATTAGTGGAGGGGAGGGGAGATTAGGGGAGAGGTGGGGAAGGGAGATTAGGGGAGCGGAGGGGAGGGAGGTTAGGGGAAAAGTGGGGAGGGTGGTGAGATAAGGGTTGAGGGGAGGGGAGATTATTGGAGAGGTAGGGAGGGGAGGGGAGGTTAAGGGAGAGGTGGGGACAGAGAGAAGGCGGAGGGTGTGGTGGAGAGAGGTGACGGCCGTGCCGCTCGCTCCATGTGCCCCCGGACGGGGGCCAGAGGGCTGTGTGGACCGTGGCCGCGTGTCCTTGCCCTGAGCTCGCTGTGGCCCTCAGCTGAGTGGCACACACGTGCCTGCCCCCTGCCTGCCCGTCCTCCTGGGGTTCCTCCTGTGTAGCCTTCTGCACACCCAGACTGCAGATGCTCCCCTCTGTGTCCCTGGGACGCTCTCACCGCCCCCCCCCCCCTCCGCCCAGGGCAGGTGCCCCTGCCCAATCCAGGACCCGAGCTGTCATCCCCCCCGCGGAGAATCCCCCCCCGCCAGCCTGGCCCCCGGCTCCTGGGCCCCCGCTGTTCTACGGTGTGGCACCACCCGTCCCGGCCGGCCTCCCCGCGGGGCCCTCGTGCGGGCACACAGGCCCCGCACGGTGCCGCGCGCGACCTCCGGGGTCGCCGTCCCCAGGGATGCCCTGTGAGGTGAGCTCATCTCTCCTCCAGCTGCTGGCGGCTGGCCTCTGTGCTCCTGCCGTCCCAGACGCGAGCCGGGCCACAAGCTGAGCAGGGCCACGGTGCCACGTGGCGCTCGCCCCCTTGATGCCTGTTCACAGGGCCGGGAGTGGACGTGAGCCTCCCCGTGCGCCCTCCCCTGCCACGCCCTGGCATCCACACATGGCGGTGTTGTGGCCTCGTCCCCACCGCGCTCTGGGCCCCATGGGCGTCATGGATCCAGGTCCCTTGGCAGTCTGGTGTCCAGCCCGCCCCCACCAGCGCCCCGACGCGGACAGCAGAACCCCCTGACGTGGGGAGAGCGTGGCACACCCCATCCTGTGTTGGGGTCACTAACGCTCCTGTTTTAAACACTGAGCCCGAGTCCCGTTTGTGCGTCCGCCACGTGACCTGCAGTCCTATTGGTGAGCCCCCGCCAGCTGGCGGGCGGGGGCTGGCTCGTGGCCCGCGGGGCCCTCTTGGCCCGGCCACGGCGTCCGAGGGGGTGCCGGCTCGCGTGCGTCCCGGGCGAGGGTCCGCCCTGCGGTGCCACGGGGCTGAGCCCCCCGTGCCTGGTGTGGCTCAGCCTGCCCTTCTCTCGTGTCCCGTCACGTCGGACGTCCCAGCCCTCGACCCCTGAGCACCTGAGGCCGGTGGTCGGAGCAGACGTGGCCGCGGAGACACGGCGCCCACGCCTTCCGCGGGAGACGCCGTTGTCCTCCAGAGGGGCCGCACGGGCGTCGACAGGGCCCGCGGTGCGCCCGCGTGGACAGCCATCCGCGGGCAGCCATCCGCTCTGTGGCTCTGGGGCTGCGCGGGGGTCAGTGCCCCGGACCGACGTAGCTGCGTGGGGAGGCGTTCTCTCTCTCTCTCTCTCTCTCTCTCTCTCTCTCTCTCTCTCTCTCTCGACCTCTGACCCTACCTCCTTCTTCTCCCTCTCTCTCCCTCCCTCTCTCTCCCTCCCTCTCTCTCCCTCCCTCTCTCTCCCTCCCTCTCTCCCACTCCCTCTCTCCCACTTCTCTGTCTCTCCCACTTCTCGCTCTCTCTCTCTCTCTCTGTCTCTCTCTCGCTCTCGCTCTCTGTCCCTCCCTCTCTGCCTCTTCCTCCCTCCCTCTTCCTCCCTCTCTCCCACTTCTCTCTCTGTCTCTCTCTCGCTCTCGGTCTCTGTCCCTCCCTCCCTCTTCCTCCCTCCCTCTTCCCCCCTCTCTCCCTCTCTCTGTCTCTCTCTCTCTCCCTCTCCTCTGTCTTCCTCCTTTTCTTCCTCAGAGAGCATATCCAGCACGACCGCGGGTGCGCCTCCTTCGGGTCCAGGACAGGTCTGTCCCATGTGCTGGAGGTCAGGGAAGGCCCCGCGCGGTCCCCGCGGAACCCGCGGAGGCCTGCCTCGCGGCCCCGGGAGGTGGCCGGCTCCCAAGGACGCCCCGTGTGCGGACGGGAATGTGTGTGCGCCAGCTGTGCTGGGCCGAGCTCTATTTATGTCCCGGAGATTAAACTTGTGAATCTCGCGTGGCCGCACACGGCTGTTTTCTCTCTCCCTGTCCGTCCGTCCGTCCGTCCGTCCGGGCTGCTTCTCAGCGGCCCCCGGGGGCATGGAGCTCAGCCTGCGTCCCTGCCGGGCGGCCACGTGGGCACCAGAGCGCTGACGCTGCGGGTCGAGTCGCGGGGGCCTCCGTGACGGCCCCTGGGCGCTGTGGTGTGGTGCCGACGCGGGACGTCCCCACGGTGCCGTGCGGACGGCAGAATCGCAGCCACCGCTGCCTTCTGGGGGCCACCGTGGCCTGCGTTCCCACACTTCAAGACGCGTGCAGCCTGGGCCCTTACGTCGTACGTGCACCTCTGTTGTATTTTAACGTTTACTTGTCTTTGAGAGAGCGCGACAGATCGCCAGCAGGGGAGGGGCAGAGGGACAGGGAGGCACAGAATCCCAAGCAGGCTCCAGCCTCTGAAGGCCCAGCATGGAGCCCGACGCGGGGCTCGAACTCACGGACCGCGAGGTCCCGACCCGAGCCGAAGTCGCAGGCCTAACCGACCGAGCCACCCCGGCCCCCTCACGCGCGTCTCTTCTAAACACATGCTGTTTTTTAGGTGTGCCTGGGGGGCTCCCCACTCACGGTTTAGGTCAGGTCGTGACCACACAGGTCGTGAGTTTGTGCCCCTGCGTTGGGCTCACTGCTGACCGTGCACAGCCTGCTTGGGATTTCCTCCCTCCCTCCCTCCCTCTGCCCCTCCCCTGCTTGCGTGCTCTCTCAAAATACATAAGGGGACTCTGGTACTCCTGGGTGGCTCAGTCGGTTGAGCGTCTGACTTCGACTCAGGTCCCGATCTCACGGTTCATGGGTTCAAGCCCCGCGTCGGGCTCTGTGCTGACACTTTGGAGTCTGGAACCTGCTTCGGATTCTCTGTCTCCCTCCCTTTCTGACCCTCCCCTGCTCACACTCTGTCTCTCTCGCTCTCTCCCTCCCTCTCTCTCTCTCTCTCTCTCTCTAACATACACCCTGCCCCCCCGCTTGTGCTACAACTGTCACCTGCCTCAGTTTCCCAGGTGCAGAAGTGGCTGAAGGCCTCCCTCTGTGTTTCTGCACCGTGACCGCAGACGGCTCGTTCTCCTCGGTGCTTTGGGGAGGTGTGGAGTCCTGACCTGATGATGCGTTTCCCCCAGAAGGACGCTGCTGCTTTCAGGCTCTGCCCGTCTGGCACGACTTTACGCTTTGCGCTTGGGGGCTGGGGGCGGCAGGCCGAGCGCAAGGTCCCGGGGGGGGGTCCCCCAGGGCCAGCCCCCGGGGGCCCTTGGTGTCTCGTAGGGAAGAAATGCAACGTGAGCCACAGGACGGGAAGACGGTTTGCTGAGTAGCGTGGCTGGTGGAGAAGAGAGGACAGGGCGTCTGGGAAAGTCAGAGACGAGAGGAGGCGTGTGCTCGTGGCTTGGGACGAGGGGTCCGTATTGGAACAGGGTCTCGGGGGGGGGGGGTGCGGCACCAGGAAGCGGACGAGGGTCCCATCTGGGGCGAGTGTGCAGTGAACGCCGGTGTCCCTCCATAAGTCACAGCCGGGGGTCCCGCCGTCCACGTCGGCCGAGCTTTGCTCAGAGCTGACGTCCCAGCCGGGGTCTGGGGCCCGGGTGTTGGGTGTGCGTCAGGCGTCGGGGCCGAGGCCATCACGGCTCAAGCAATGCCCTTCCCTGCTTCCCCCTGGGACAGGGCGCAGCTCGTCTGCTCGTTCGCGGGCCAGGTGCAGGACATGCGTGGACGGGGCCGGGCGGGAGGACAGAACGGCAGACAGCAGCACGTGGGAGACCCCGAGGCCTCCCTGCTTGCAGAGGACGTCAGTCAGCGCGGTTCGCGGACGCGAACCTCCCTCCCTCCTTTTCCCCCTCCTTCCCTCCCTCCTCCCCCTCCCTCCCCCTCTCCTTATCCCCTCCCTCCTCCCCCTCCCTCCCCCTCTCCTTATCCCCTCCCTCCTCCCCCTCCCTCCTCCCCCTCCCTCCTTCTCTCATCCCCTCCCCCTCCCTCCTCCCCCTCCCTCCTCCCCCTCCCTCCTCCCCCTCCCTCCTTCCCCCTCCCTCCTTCCCCCTCCCTCCTTCCCCCTCCCTCCTCCTCTCCTTATCCCCTCCCTCCTCCCCGTCCCTCCTCCCCATCCCTCCTCCCCCTCCCTCCTCCCCCTCCCTCCTCCCCCTCCCTCCTCCCCCTCCCTCCTTCCCCCTCCCTCCCCCTCTCCTTATCCCCTCCCTCCTTCCCCCTCCCTCCCTCCTTCCCCCTCCCTCCCTCCTTCCCTCTCCTTCCTCCATCCTCCCTCCCTCCTTGCCCCTCCCTCCTTCCCTTCCTCGCCCTCCCTCTTTCTTTCCCTCTCCCGCCCTCCCTCCCTCCTTCAATTCCCTCCCGCACCCTGCCTCCCCCCCTTCCCCCTCCCTCCCTGCACCACACTCTCCCATGTTATTCCCTCCCCACCACACCCTGCTTGCATGCACTGTGTCTGCAGCTCTGTGTAGAGGTTCAGGCCCCTGGAGCACTGAGCTGGCCTGTCCCGCCGTGCCAGCCCCCACGGTCCCCGGGGCCCCCCCAGTGACTGAACAGAGGACAAGTCTCGGGAACACGTGCATGTCTGGGACGTGAGGCTTCTGAGTGCTGAGGACTGGACAGAAGGGCCTGATGACAGGGACGGTCCTGATGTGTGACTGAGGGCACCGGACTGTCGCTGACGTGTGACTGAAGGCATGGGGACCGTCCTGACACGTGACTGAGGGGACACAGGGCTGTCCCTCACGTGTGACTGTCCCTGATGGGGTGACGGGGCCCATCCTGACGTGTGACCAAAGAGGACACAGACCGTCCCTGATGTGTGACAGACAAGGACACAGACTGTCCTGGCACGGGACCAGGGAGGACACAGAGCCATCCCTGACGAGTCACTGAGGAGGACACAGGACCGTCTGTGAGCTGTGACTGAGGAGGACAGAAACCGTCCCACAGGGGTTACTGGGGACAGCAGAGGACGGGGGCCGGACCGAGGGCGTGTCCAGGGAGTGCGGAGCATGTTGAGCCACGACCAGGGAGGACAGGGACCATAAGGAGGGGTGACCCGGGCAACGGAGACCGTATTGGACCCTGACCCAGGAGGGCGGGGACCGAGTTGAGCGGTGACCGGGGAGGAGGGGGACACCGGGGAGGTGGTCGTTGAGCCGGGAGGAGGTCCCGCCAGCGGAGGGAACGACCCCTGGGACGCGGCCCGGGACGTGCCCTGTGCTGTGCCTGCTGGCGCATCGCGTGGTTCACGCCCCGGCTCGTGTGGCCGTGGGCAGGGGTGCGTGTGCAGTGCTCGGAGCGTGTGTGTGTCCGCCGCTGACCGACGGGCTTGTGCTTCTGGCGGGTCCCGCCGTGGGGCCTGTGCTTGTAGCTCCCTGCGTGGTGGGCCTGCCTGTCCTCCCAGCTGGACTCCCCCCCTCCTCCCTGTGCCCCGAGCCTCCTGTCCTCCCAGCCGGCCTCCCCCACCCCTCCTCCCTGTGCCCCGAGCCTCCTGTCCTCGCAGCCGGCCTCCCCCACCCCTCCTCCCTGTGCCCCAAGCCTCCTGTCCTCCCAGCCGGACTCTCCCGCCTCCTACCTGCCCCGAGCCTCCTGTCCTCCCTGCCCCGAGCCTCCTGTCCTTGCAGCCGGCCTCCCCCACCCCTCCTCCCTGTGCCCCAAGCCTCCTGTCCTCCCAGCCGGACTCTCCCGCCTCCTACCTGCCCCGAGCCTCCTGTCCTCCCTGCCCCGAGCCTCCTGTCCTCGAAGCCGGCCTCCCCCACCCCTCCTCCCTGTGCCCCAAGCCTCCTGTCCTCCCAGCCGGACTCTCCCGCCTCCTACCTGCCCCGAGCCTCCTGTCCACCCTGCCCCGAGCCTCCTGTCCTCGCAGCTGGCCTCCCCCACCCCTCCTCCCTGTGCCCCAAGCCTCCTGTCCTCCCAGCCGGACTCTCCCGCCTCCTACCTGCCCCGAGCCTCCTGTCCTCCCTGCCCCGAGCCTCCTGTCCTCGCAGCCGGCCTCCCCCACCCCTCCTCCCTGTGCCCCAAGCCTCCTGTCCTCCCAGCCGGACTCTCCCGCCTCCTACCTGCCCCGAGCCTCCTGTCCTCCCTGCCCCGAGCCTCCTGTCCTCGCAGCCGGCCTCCCCCACCCCTCCTCCCTGTGCCCCAAGCCTCCTGTCCTCCCAGCCGGACTCTCCCGCCTCCTACCTGCCCCGAGCCTCCTGTCCTCCCTGCCCCGAGCCTCCTGTCCTCGCAGCCGGCCTCCCCCACCCCTCCTCCCTGTGCCCCAAGCCTCCTGTCCTCCCAGCCGGACTCTCCCGCCTCCTACCTGCCCCGAGCCTCCTGTCCTCCCTGCCCCGAGCCTCCTGTCCTTGCAGCCGGCCTCCCCCACCCCTCCTCCCTGTGCCCCAAGCCTCCTGTCCTCCCAGCCGGACTCTCCCGCCTCCTACCTGCCCCGAGCCTCCTGTCCTCCCTGCCCCGAGCCTCCTGTCCTCGAAGCCGGCCTCCCCCACCCCTCCTCCCTGTGCCCCAAGCCTCCTGTCCTCCCAGCCGGACTCTCCCGCCTCCTACCTGCCCCGAGCCTCCTGTCCACCCTGCCCCGAGCCTCCTGTCCTCGCAGCTGGCCTCCCCCACCCCTCCTCCCTGTGCCCCAAGCCTCCTGTCCTCCCAGCCGGACTCTCCCGCCTCCTACCTGCCCCGAGCCTCCTGTCCTCCCTGCCCCGAGCCTCCTGTCCTCGCAGCCGGCCTCCCCCACCCCTCCTCCCTGTGCCCCAAGCCTCCTGTCCTCCCAGCCGGACTCTCCCGCCTCCTACCTGCCCCGAGCCTCCTGTCCTCCCTGCCCCGAGCCTCCTGTCCTCGCAGCCGGCCTCCCCCACCCCTCCTCCCTGTGCCCCAAGCCTCCTGTCCTCCCAGCCGGACTCTCCCGCCTCCTACCTGCCCCGAGCCTCCTGTCCACCCTGCCCCGAGCCTCCTGTCCTCGCAGCCGGCCTCCCCCACCCCTCCTCCCTGTGCCCCAAGCCTCCTGTCCTCCCAGCCGGACTCTCCCGCCTCCTACCTGCCCCGAGCCTCCTGTCCTCGCAGCCAGCCTCCCCCGCCTCCTCCCTGCCCTGAGCCTCTTGTCCTCGCAGCCTCCTGTCCTTGAAGCCAGCCTCTCCCACCCCTCCTCCCTGTGCCCCGAGCCTTCTGTCCTCCCAGCCGGCCAACCCCCGCCTCCTTTCTGCCCCGAGCCTCCTGTCCTCACAGCCGGCCTCCCCCCCCCCTCCTCCCTGTGCCCAAGCCTCCTGTCCTCCCAGCCGGACTCTCCCGCCTCCTCCCTGCCCCGAGCCTCCTGTTCTCGCAGCCAGCCTCCCCCGCCTCCCTGCCCTGAGCCTCCTGTCCTCGCAGCCTCCTGTCCTCGCAGCCAGCCTCCCCCCCCCCCATCCCTGTGCCCTGAGCCTCCTGTTCTCGCAGCAGGCCTCCCCCCACCTCCCCGTGCCCTGAGCCTCTTGTCCTCGCAGCCTCCTGTCCTCGCAGCCGGCCTCCCCCCTGCTCCTTCCTCCTCCTCCAGTTGGTGCCCTGCTTCCTGCAGTGCCTTCCCTCCTCACTCCCTTCCTCCCTCATTGCCTCCCCCCTTCTTGCCCACCTCCCTCACTGCCCCCCATGCCCTCCCCCTCACTGCCTCCCCCTGCCTGCCCTCCCCCCCACTGCCCTCCCTCTCACTGCCTCCCCCTGCCTGCCCTCCCCCCCACTGCCCTCCCCCTCACTGCCTCCCCCTGCCTGCCCTCCCCCCCACTGCCCTCCCTCTCACTGCCTCCCCCTGCCTGCCCTCCCCCCCACTGCCCTCCCTCTCACTGCCTCCCCCTGCCTGCCCTCCCCCTCACTGCCTCCTCCTGCCTGCCCTCTTCCCTCACTGCCCCCCCACTGCCCTCCCCCCTCACTGCCTCCCCCTGCCTGCCCTCCCCCCCACTGCCCTCCCTCTCACTACCTCCCCCTGCCTGCCCTCCCCCTCACTGCCTCCCCCTGCCTGCCCTCCCTCTCACTGCCTCCCCCTGCCTGCCCTCCCCCTCACTGCCTCCCCCTGCCTGCCCTCCCCCCCCGCCCTCCCTCTCACTACCTCCCCCTGCCTGCCCTCCCCCCCACTGCCCTCCCCCTCACTGCCTCCCCCTGCCTGCCCTCCCCCCCACTGCCCTCCCTCTCACTGCCTCCCCCTGCCTGCCCTCCCCCCCACTGCCCTCCCTCTCACTGCCTCCCCCTGCCTGCCCTCCCCCCCACTGCCCTCCCTCTCACTGCCTCCCCCTGCCTGCCCTCCCCCCCACTGCCCTCCCTCTCACTGCCTCCCCCTGCCTGCCCTCCCCCTCACTGCCCTCCCCCCTCACTCCCCCCCCACTGCCCTCCCTCTCACTGCTTCCCCCTGCCTGCCCTCCCCCTCACTGCCCTCCCCCCTCACTGCCTCCTCCTGCCTGCCCTCCCCTTCACTGCCCTCCCCCTCAATGCCTCCCGCTGCCTGCCCTCTTCCCTCACTGCCCCCCCCACTGCCCTCCCTCTCACTGCCTCCCCCTGCCTGCCCTCCCCCTCACTGCCCTCCCCCCTCACTGCCTCCCCCTGCCTGCCCTCCCCCCCACTGCCCTCCCTCTCACTACCTCC
Organism: Panthera tigris; assembly: GCF_018350195.1. Lineage (NCBI taxonomy): Eukaryota > Metazoa > Chordata > Mammalia > Carnivora > Felidae > Panthera > Panthera tigris. The sequence continues at coordinate 138,185 of NC_056677.1, read as the reverse complement.
CCCTGCCTGCCCTCCCCCTCACTGCCCTCCCCCCTCACTGCCTCCCCCTGCCTGCCCTCCCCCCCCTGCCCTCCCTCTCACTACCTCCCCCTGCCTGCCCTCCCCCCCACTGCCCTCCCTCTCACTACCTCCCCCTGCCTGCCCTCCCCCCCACTGCCCTCCCTCTCACTACCTCCCCCTGCCTGCCCTCCCCCCCCACTGCCCTCCCCACCAGGACACCGGTCTGCTCCTGCAGTAGCATCAGGTGGCCGTCTCGTGTCCCAGCTCCGCAGAATGCGGAGTCTGGGCGAGACGTGCGCCTGCAGGTTGGACTGTGCTGCCTGGTCTCGGCCAGCCGGGGCAGCTGGAGGCAGGGTCGTCGGGGGTCGTGTGCGTCTGTCCGTCCGCAGCCTCGGGCGGGCGTGTGTGGTGGCAGAAGGTGCCACGCGCACTCCTCGTGACAGATGCTGTCGAGCGCTGCCGGGGGCCAGTGGCCCGCGGGGACAGGCAGCCGGCTTCGTGAGGGCGGCCGCGAGGGCGCCGTGACGCTCCCCTGCCTCGGCGTCCCCGGACCCGGCTGGCGTGTGGCCCTAGGCCGACCCCGAGCACACGTGTCCTCAGCCGTCAACCCGAGCGATCGTGTCTGCTCGCGGGACTCGAAAACGCAGCCCCGTCTTGCGTGCAAAGTGGCCACCGCAGCCGCCCCACCGGCCACCGGGCCCACACCTGGGATGCGCGGATGTCACCGCGCTGAGACGCTACGTCACACGTGGCGCCACCTCAGGTCTGCCCAGGGCGGCGGCTTTGGCTCTGCGATGACTCCTGTGCCTGTGACTTTCTGGCGACCAGGACCGTGCGGTTGAGGTTCTGTGTGTGAGGGACCTGCGTGTCGGGGTGGAGGGCATGTCCTTGTAAGACTGTGTGTGTGTGTGTGTGTGTGTGTGTGTGTGTGTGGGACCCGCGTGTGAGGGTGGAGGGCACGTCCTTGTAAGAATGTGTGTGTGTGTGTGTGTGTGTGTGTGTGTGTGTGTGTGTCTGAGGGACCCGCGTGTCGGGGTGGAGGGCGCATCCTTGTAAGAATGTGTGTGTATGTGTGTGTGTGTGTGTGTCTGAGGGACCCGCGTGTCAGGGTGGAGGGCGCATCCTTGTAAGAATGTGTGTGTGTGTGTGTGTGTGTGTGTGTGTGTGTCTGAGGGACCCGCGTGTCGGGGTGGAGGGCACGTCCTGGTAAGAGTGTGTGTGTGTGTGTGTGTGTGTGTGTGTGTGTGTGTGTGTGTGTCTGAGGGACCCGCGTGTCGGGGTGGAGGGCGCATCCTTGTAAGAATGTGTGTGTGTGTGTGTGTGTGTGTGTGTGTGTGTGTGTGTGTCTGAGGGACCCGCGTGTCAGGGTGGAGGGCGCATCCTTGTAAGAATGTGTGTGTGTGTGTGTGTGTGTGTGTGTGTGTGTGTCTGAGGGACCCGCGTGTCGGGGTGGAGGGCGCGTCCTTGTAAGACTGTGTGTGTGTGTGTGTGTGTGTGTGTGTGTGTGGGACCCGCGTGTGAGGGTGGAGGGCACGTCCTTGTAAGAATGTGTGTGTGTGTGTGTGTGTGTGTGTGTGTGTGTGTGTGTCTGAGGGACCCGCGTGTCGGGGTGGAGGGCACGTCCTGGTAAGAGTGTGTGTGTGTGTGTGTGTGTGTGTGTGTCTGAGGGACCCGCGTGTCGGGGTGGAGGGCGCATCCTTGTAAGAATGTGTGTGTGTGTGTGTGTGTGTGTGTGTGTGTGTGTCTGAGGGACCCGCGTGTCGGGGTGGAGGGCACGTCCTGGTAAGAGTGTGTGTGTGTGTGTGTGTGTGTGTGTGTGTGTGTGTGTGTGTGTCTGAGGGACCCGCGTGTCGGGGTGGAGGGCATGTCCTTGTAAGACTGTGTGTGTGTGTGTGTGTGTGTGTGTGTGTGTGGGACCCGCGTGTGAGGGTGGAGGGCACGTCCTTGTAAGAATGTGTGTGTGCGCGTGCGTGTGTGTGTGTGTGTGCGTGCGCGCGAGGAACCCGCGTGTCGGGGTGGAGGGCACGTCCCTGTGCAGGAAGCATGTGTGTGGGAACAAGCGGTTACACGCATAAGCCGCACACGAAGTTCACCCTTTCCTGGATGCAGCCGTCTGGTCATCTGTGTCCACCTGGCTCATCCCTGGGGACGCGGGGACCACGGGGCTGGCTCTGAACCCCTGGGGACTGTGGGGGGACCACAAAGTTGGTGCTGCCCCCACCATGGGCCTGCAGGCAGGGTCTTCACGAGCATCCATGCCGGTCAGCCCGGGCCTCACCGGTTCCCGTCCTGGGGTCCTGAGGGGCCACCTGGAACGCAGGGGTGAAGGCGGCTATGTGGGGAGGACCTGTGGAGGACTGGCGCTCACTCTCGCGTCGTGTGACCCGTAGGGATTGTGTGCGGTCCTGTGTGCACGGTGGGTCCGAGGTGTGACTCACAGGGAGCGTGTGCGGTCCTGTGTGCACATTGAGTCCAGGTCTGTGTGACCCCCCCAGGAGTGTGTGCCGTCCTGGGTGCACGTCGGGTTCGGGGCTGTGTGACCCCCCACCGGGAGTGTATCCTGTGTGCACGTCCTGTGTGCACGTCGGGTCCGGGGTGTTGTGTGACCCACAGGAAGCGGTGTGCGGTCGTCTGTGCACGTCGGGTCTGTGGTGCTCGGTGCACTTCGTTAGAGCCGCTGGCTCTGCTTGTCACGTTAGCTGAGGCCACGCACGTTTCCCGGTCCTCACGGCCTGCCGTCTGCTTTGTCTCAGGTTCAGACAAAGAAGGAGGAGCCCCTGCCGCCCGCCGGCAGCGAAAGCATCCCCGCGTTCTACTTCCCTCGCGGCCGTCCCCAGGACACCGTGAACGTAGACGCGGTCATCGCCAAGATCGAGCGGACTTTCGCCCAGTTCCCGCACGAGAGGGCCACCGTGGAGGACATGGGCCGCGTGGCCAAGGTGGGTGCCCCTGCGTGAGAGCGGCACACGTTCCTCAGCCCCTCCGCGGGCTCGCGGCTCGGGGTCCTGCTTACGCACGTCGTCGGAACGGTAGTCCCGGACGCGGGAGAACCCAGGTGTGTGTGGATGCCTTCCCGGGATCAGCGGGTGTGAACGTGTGCGCGTCTTAGGGACCCGGCGCCTAGAGGCCCTGCGCACGCCTTCCCCGGCCCCTCCGGCCCCGTGTCTCTCCCTGTCCAGGGTGCCGTTCCTGTGAGCGGGTGGCACTGGCCCACGGTCCACGCTTGCACCCCGTGGAGTGAGGTGGTGGCTCGGCTGAGCTGCCGCCGCCTTGTGTGTGCCTCCGCGCCCCCGTGTGTCCGCACACGGTGCGTTCCAGGAGCGTTGATGCGTGCAGACGTGACCCGGCCGGGTCCAGGGTCGCCGCACACCCGAGACCTCTCTCCCGGACTTGCGTGGCTGGGGTCACGTGGGAACGCCGCCCGATGCTTGTGGACCCACGAAACCTCTCCCGGACCACCTGCACGGTTTCGTGGCACCCAGCAGTGCGTGTGGTTCCCCTGCCTCTGCTCCCGTGCCAGCATGAGCCACATCTCTCTGATCGCAGATGTGTGTGCGCCGGGGCCTCGTTGTGGGTCTGGCTTGCCCTTTTCCCCGAGGACGGACGACCGCGACCGTGTTTCACGCGTGTGTTGGCCGTATGCCCACCTCTGGACCCACGCGTGTCTACGGCCTTTGCCCCGTGTCTCAAGTGGTTGTCGTTTCAGCGTGAATATTAAGAGTCTCTGTGTCCAGACACGCGTCCCTCATCACTTACGTGGTGTAAACGTGTTTCCTCCTGTTCCCTTGGTGCGTATTCCCCTCCTAGGTCATGTCCTATGCCACACAGAAAGCCTTTCGTGTTGATGAATTTCATTTTATGTACTTTTTCCTTCATTGCTCGTGCTTTTTGGGTCCTAGCAAGAATTTATTGCCAAATCTCAGTTGTGAAGGTTTTTTGTTTATATTCGTATGAGTGTTACAGTTTTACTTATGCATGTATCTTGAGTTTTGTATACAGTGATATCGGGGCACAACTTCATGTTTTTTTTTCTTTTTAATTTCATTTCTTTTTTTTTTTTTTAATTTTTTTTCAACGTTTTTTATTTATTTTTGGGACAGAGAGAGACAGAGCATGAACGGGGGAGGGGCAGAGAGAGAGGGAGACACAGAATCGGAAACAGGCTCCAGGCTCCGAGCCATCAGCCCAGAGCCTGACGCGGGGCTCGAACTCACAGACCGCGAGATCGTGACCTGGCTGAAGTCGGACGCTTAACCGACTGCGCCACCCAGGCGCCCCTTTTAATTTCATTTCTAAGTAACATCTACCCCCGGTGTGGGGCTCGAATGCACGACCCCGAGATCAAGAGTTCCACAGTGCGCCGACTGAGCCAGCCGGGCGCCCACAAACGTCATCTCTGTGTGTGTCCAAATCCAGGGGTCCCTTCGCCACTGCTGGAGGAGACCCTTCCTTCCCCGTTGACTGGTCTCGTGTCCCTCATTGGAAATCAGTGCATCGTCACGTGCGGGTTGATTAGCGGGTGCTGATCCTGTCCCGTGGCCCTGTGTTTCTGTTGTCGTGCCAGAACCACACTGTGTAGATTAGTTGCTTTGTAGTAGGTTTCTGAACAGGGCCGCATAGCACATCCGAGTCTTCTCGTTCACGATGTTTCAGGCGGCGCGAGGCTCTGTGTGAATTTCAGCACCGACCTCTCGGTTTCTACAAAGATGCCAGCAGGCATCTGAGGAGGGTCACTGGGAATCTGCGTCGTCTCGGGAAGTGTGGGCGCTCCGGTCTACGAACAGAGGTTGTCTGTCTGTTCATTTACATCTTTACCGTTTCTTAGAAGCGTTTGGTGGTTTTCAAGTGTCCCTGGCACATCTTTTACTACGTTTCTTCTGGAGCACGTTACTGTTTTCGATACTTGTGTGACTGGAATTGTTTTCTACGTGTTCACGTTGTTCATTGCAAGTGTGTAGAAATGGAGTTGATTACTGTGCATCGATCTTGTGTCCCGCAGCCTTCGAGGCTCACGGATTAGTTCCAGTGCTGCTCTGGCATAGTCACCAGGGTTTCACATACGCACGATCGCGTCCTTCACACGTGCAAGTAGCTTGACTTCTTCCTTCCCGGTGTGGATGTGGCCCGTTTCTTCACGGTGTCCGACTGCTGTGCGAGCGCGTCCCGCGTGGCACGAGAGACCAGCGGAATCGTGGGCGGTCCTCTTGGTTTAGAGGGGCAAATATCCACTCTTCCGGCAGCATCAGGCCCGACTTTGGTCGTGGGGTTCTCACGGGTACCGCTGTCAGGCTGAGGATGTTTGTGGCCACCACTGGTGTGTGGTGTTTATTTGGAAAGGATGTTGAATTCCTCACATGCATGTTCTGAATCTGCTAAGACGGTTTTTGTGCTGAGACCGTGCATTCCGTGAGCTGATTTTTCCGTGGTTAAACCAACCTTGCATTCCTGGGGTGCTTCCCGCTTGGTCTGGGTGCATAGTCCTCTTTATACATTGCTGGATTCTGTTTGCTCATATTTTGTTGTTGATTTTGGTTTATTTATATTCTTAGGTGGTCCTATTTGTACTTTTTTCATGATTCCTTTGTGTGGTTTCAGTGTTCGGGTTACACTTGTGTTAGAGGATCAGTTGGGGATTGGCTTTTTATATTTTTTAAACTAAAAAAATTTTTTTTAAGTTTGTTTACTTTGAGAGAGACAGAACGTGAGTCGGGGAGGGGTAGAGAGAGAGAGAATCCCGAGCAGGCTCCACACTGTCAGCACGGGACCCGACATGGGACTTGAACTCTCGAAAGTGCGAGGTCATGACCTGAGGCGGTTGGCTCCTTAAAACATTGGTAAAAGCATGTGCTTCTGAGGTCCAGACCAAAGAGCCAGACGTATTCAGGGAGGTACAGGTTCTGTCCAAGCGTCTTCACCTCTGTGGTCTTCCTGCACCCAGAACGAGCAGCGTTCACGGCGTTGGTTTACCTGCGCTTGTTTCGTGTTCCGATGTTCAGCACTTCTCTATGCCTAGACGCGCGTGCCGTGAAAGATGTACGTACGTGAGAAAGTTCACACGTGTCTAATTTCATACCTTTCTCAGGTACACAGCACGGTGTTGTGCACAAGGGTGTTTCCTCGCCGAACGCTGTGTTGGCGCTCGCGGCTCGTCCGTCCAGGCGGTTCCCACTCTGCCCATAGCGTGGGACCACAGACATCCCCGACCGTGTGGGCCGAAGCCAGGCAGTGCCGTCCGGCGGAAGTGACACACATGCTGGGACCGTTCAGACCTGTCTGTCAAGGCGTGGAAACCTCGCTTATGGGGCGCCGTAAGCGTGTTGGGAAACGGAGACAATCGCGAGACCAATACTCCACGTCCCGGGACTGAAAACGTTAGAAACACGGTGAACGCCGAAGTGTTTAATTACCTGGCAAAACCCTAACGAGCGCCCTCGAGCACGGCGCGTCCCCGTGTCACATGGCGTGTGGTGCAGAGTGAGCGCCTCGTCTCTGCCTCGGCCCGTGGTCCCGCCTGACTCCACTCTGCTTCCAACATCGAACCCTTTGTGCTTCCCGCGTCGTGAAACCTCTGAGACTTCCCTTCACGTGGAGTTGGTCTCTGGGACGCATCTGAGTTTTCCGGTGCAGGCTCGCCTGTGTCGATCACCGGCCCTTGCCGAGCTCCCCGGCTGCACGCCAGGGCTCCTCGCCCCGCGGCAGTGGCCGGGCGCCTGCGGTCAGCGTCTCTGCCGGGGTCCGTCCCGTCCCGCCCGAGCCCCCGCACGCCCCGTCCCCTTCCTTCCGGAACTCGGCGAACAAGCCGCCCGATCCGTGGCTGCGGCAGGAGCCTGTGTGAATGTGCGTGTGAGTCGCTGGGCTTGACACGAGCTGAGCTCTCTCGGCCCGCTGGCTGGTGAAGAAGTCGGTTTCGGCGGTAAGAAGCAGATCTTCACGTCGTCCCCGGAGCCCCCGCGGGAAGCAGGGGGGCCTGGCGCGATGCCCTGGACTTGGTGCCCCGCGAGGACTGCGCCCCTTCTTCCTGCACACTCATAGCACTCAGCCGTGGGCACAAGCCGCAGTCTGCGTTCACCGGCCCCCTCGTCGCAGGGACACACACAGGGGCCGCTGGCCGTCGCGGTGACCCTGCGATGGGCACCACGTGTGCGCGTCATTTCACGTCATCCGTGTGCTTGGGACGAGCAGGGGTGAGCAGGCCATGCTGCAGACGCGTGTTGTCACCAGGCTCCGGTGGCGGATGTCTGACGCCTGACGTCAGATACGCAGGAAGTGGCGTTGCGGGGCCCGGCTGGTGTGCGTGTCTCCTGACTCGCGGACATTTTGTCTGGGGCGCTTCAGCGATGGCGGTTCAGCGAGACGGGCGCGTGGTCCCCCCTGGTGTGGTGGGTCTTGCCCCGTTTGGGGTTCGCGGGTCTCCGCCTTGTCGAGTGTCCTCCTTCCGTCGTCACGTCCCTCGCTGCCTCCTCTGGGACCATGTGGGAACCCGGGGCGTGTGTCCCCTCGCGTGGCCCAGAGCCCGTCCTCGAGGGCACAGGCTTTACGCGAGAGCGTCATTCTCTCCTCGTGTCTCGTAGGCGGCATCAGTCTGTGCATGGTTTTGATTTCTGGACTCGGTTCTCCTCATGCGTGCTGTGTCTGCGGTGGTCCCTTGTGTAGCGCGTGCATCTGTTGCTTCAAAGCTTTTCTCATCTCGCATCGTTTTTTAGAGTCTTTATCGAGTCGGCACGTATGAGCCTTTGCTCTGGGCTGTTCATTTCTGCTTCCTTTCGTGACTGGGAGACGAACTTACGGTTTCCCGTGAACGTCCACCAGCCTCCTGGATGACTGCTTTATGTTTTCATGTCCTCTTTACTCCCTTCTTCCAGAATAAACCTGGGCTTGTGCGTGTGCACACGTCTGCACGTGTCAGGAAGCAGACACTCAGACCTGAGCTGCGGGTGACCGGTTGGACCAGAAACGGCGTCAGCGCTGTGCAGAGTGGCGGTTCACGGCGCGTCTCCGGCCACGGTGCTCGAGCGCCAGCTCTCCCGTGACCCCCGCCAGCGCTTGCTTTCCGCACTTCCTGTCTTCAGCCGTTCTGGCGCGTGTGCGCGTGAACTTGCCGGAGCTCTATTTTCATTTCCTCACGATTACGTTGAAAACCTTCTCTTGCGTTTATTTGCGTCAGCGCACCGTCGTGTCCCTGCTCGGCGGTTTCCTGGAGGTGTAACTGAGCGCCCGACGCGGCTCACGCGCCCTGCACGCGGTCTGAGGAGCTTTGACACGCGTGCCCTGGGGCTCACGCATCCGCGTAGGAATTCTGGGGACACGCACGTTCCCAGCTCAGCACCGTTGTCATGGGTGTGTAGGCAGGGCTCAGGGTTGGCCGCTTAACGGTTTCCTCTTGACTAACGGCAGCCGTCATCTTACCTCGCGTTCCTTTCTAACTGTGCATCCCTGACGACATCCCTGCTCGTGTTACTCATGCATCTTAACTGGGCCGTCCTCTTCCCACGGAGTCGCACGGTGTCATGGACGGCGTGGACGTGGGCACTCGGGACTGGGCCATCCTCTTCCCGTGGAGTCACGCGGTGTCATGGACAGTGTGGACGCGGGCACTCAGGACCGGGCCGTCCTCTTCCCGTGGAGTCGTGCGGTGTCATAGACGGCGTGGACGTGGGCACTCGGGACCGGGCCGTCCTCTTCCCGTGGAGTCGCACGGAGTCATGGACAGTGTGGACGCGGGCACTCGGGACCGGGCCGTCCTCTTCCCGTGGAGTCTCACGGTGTCATAGACGGCGTGGACGCGGGCACTCGGGACTGGGCCGTCCTCTTCCCGTGGAGTCGTGCGGTGTCATGGACGGGGTAGTTCTAGGCTCCCGGTCGGGTGGGTGTGTGGAAGCAGTGAGCCCGCCCATCCCGTGCCGGTGTGGGCTGTGGTCTCTGTGATGCAGCGTGCTGGGGGTAGGTCCCTACAGACTTCCCCCACCTGCCGTCACTCAGGGGGCCCCCGTCGGTCCGTACGTGCCCCCGGCCTTTACCGTGCACGGTCATGACGTGGCGCTGACGTCTGGGCAGTGCTGTCCTGCAAGTGTTGATGTGCTGGTGTGGCTCTTTCTTCATCTGTAGCCGTGGACTCAGACTGGTGGCCATCCCACGGTGGCAGCAGCCGTGATAAACCCCGTTTCATCAAAAACACCATCGTCTCCGCTTTACGTGCCCTCGGGTTCCGGCTTCTAGTGGCTCGCGGGGGCTTAAATCTCATCTCGGTTCACGACTGGGGTCTCCCGCCGTCCGTCCCTGGAATTTCTGGTCTGCTTTGCTGTCGGGCCGGCCTCATCCACTTTCTCGGGAAGCGCTCCTTACCAGTCTGTGTTCCGGAACTGTGTGTTTGGGATCAGTTTCGCTCCCTGAATATTCTGCACGGGACCCACTTGGGGTCACCCTTGTTTCTTTCTGGGAAGGTTACGTCAAATTCCTCACCACAGTTTCCTTCCCCTGTGCGCTTAGTAGACCGAGGACCTTGACGTGTCCTCACGTGAGACTTGAGGGCGTGCGTCCCACGTGTCCGTGCAGGCGCGTCAGGTGCTAAGCTGCTGCGATAAGACCCAGCGTGTCAGAAGCCGTAGTGAGGCCGCCCTGGCACGTGCAGTCCAGCGCGTGTGTCTCCCGTGTGCGTGCTGAACCACGTCGGCCACACGGCCTGGTTTTCCTGGTCTTTTCCCAGGACCGCCGTTCCGCTTCCGGGGTTGTTTTTGTGGCCGCGTTCGGCCACACTGGCTTCCGGCCTTCTCGGGATGGCTCCCTGCCTTCGGCTCCCTCCGGGATCGCCGCGTTCTCGCCGCTTCGTGCACGAGGCTGCTCCGGCCTGCTGTGGCCTTACTGACGTTCGTGTGCGGTGCCGTGACCTTCCTCGTAGACACGGCTTTACGGGCGTCTCGCGCATCAGTGTGCCGTGCGTCTCTCTCTTTCTCATCCGGCATTAACTAGCTTGCGCTGTGTTTTCCACTCTGTTCTGGGGCCGCCTCGCGGGGATAACAGAGACCCCAGGGTGAGGGGCCGAGTCTCCTTACGTGACGCGTCTTCTTGTTTGGACTTGTTCATAAGCTGGTTTTCTGTCGGTGGCGTCGTAGAGGTGACGGCTGCCGTTCGTTTCAGAAAGTTAACAGAGCGTCCTGAGGGGCGGTGTCGGCCGCGGCCAGCGCCTGAGGGCCAACCTTCTGGCTGTGGGGCTGGTTGGCAGCAGGACGGGCCGGCACGACCTGGGAACGTGTGCGCGGAGGGCCCCCCTCACAGGAGAGCGCAGAGCTTCGTGGGCGCAGACCGCCTCGGGGACGGACTCACGGAGCCGGGAGACGCCTCGGGCCGTCAGCCCCGGTCCCGACTGCCGCGAATGTCCCCACATCCGCGTGGCCACCACCCAGAGCGAGCCTCCAGATGTTCCTGGCACCACGGACAGTTCCCTCCGGCCGCTCCCTGTCAGCCCTCCAGCCCTCTTCTGGACGGTCTCCTCCATCACCTGTCGTGACTCGGGCGGCCCTGCGTCCCCTCCGTGCGCCGCCGCCTCCGTGCGCCGCCGCCTCCGTGCGATGCCTCGACACCTGCGCCAGGCAGCGTTGGCTCGGGTGTACCCAAAACACGCGGGTGCTTCTGTGTGGTCCCCACGCTCTCCTCCGCGATCCGGCTCCAAGGCAGCACCCCCAAGGGGGTGGGTGTGCAGACTGTTCGTGCAGGGCCCTGCTCGCGGACACCTGGCCGCTTCCGTGCGGGCCGCCCTGATCCCTCCTCGCACGGTTCCTGGCGTCTGCGTCACGAGCCCTGAGGCGGAGCGCGTGTTCGCAGGCGCACGGGCGTGTGCGCGTCCCGTTCTCAGAGTGACTGCTTGTTCGGGCTGACGCGCGGCCGCGGCGGCCTTTGGCCCCTTGACTGGCCCTTCCGGAACATGCCGCCCGTGGCTGTGGTCAGACGCTCACGTTGCCGCCAGTGGGTTCCGTTCCCTCGTGTGACGGCATCTCCCGGCAGACGGTGCTGACGTGAAGCTGACGCGGGCCTCCTTCCGGGGCCGAGGGTGCTCCGCGTCCTGTGTGGGGAGTCTGTCTTCGCAGCTCCAGGACCAGGCTGACCCGCTCGCCACGTGTTCCCGCGGAGGGTTTCCGGCCGTGGCGGTCCCGTTCCGGACGGGGACCCGTCGCACGCTGCTCGTGGCGCAGCGTGAGGGCGGCTTTCCCGGTGGCGCGGCACTCCCGTTGGAGCCCACTCGTTGCCCCCGAACCGCGGGATCCGTTGCCGGGTTCCGATCTGTTCCCCACTCTGTTCCCTGCGGCCGGCGGGTCCCTCTTGGCCCAGATGCGCCTGGGTCATGCACGTCACTCAGCAGTAAGCCTGCAAAGCCCTCCGTGTCCCCACAGCAGCTTCAAAGGAGCTTCCCTGTCCCACAGACACCCGCTGCGTGCTTGCTGGCCTCGCGTCGAGCCCGTGGGTCGCTCGTTCCGGGAACCGGCGTCGGCTCGTCCACCGCGGGGGCCCGGCACGGGGTCCTCGGTGTCCCGGCAAAGATCTGTGCCCGGCTCTGTGCACACGTGACACCGTGTGGGGTGCGCGCTTGACGGGTTTCTGGATGCGTTTCGCACACGGCGCTGCGGACGAGTTCGTTTTCCGGTTGTTGCCAGCGTGTGGGCCCAGAACGGCCTCGCGGACACGGTGCTTGCACCTGGCGACGTGGCTGCGCTTCGGCCCGGGCGCGTCCTCACTGCCCTCCGAGTCCCTCCGCGTTCCCGCACGCCCTGCCACACGTTTGTGACTTCCACACTCTCGGGGCCTCCTGTGAGGCCTGTCTTCTCCGGCCGCGGCGCCTGGCTGGGCCGGCCTGCAGCACCGGTGCCCTGGCTCGGGTCCCGGCTCAGGCACGGGGCCTGCACGCGTCACCCTGGCACGTGACGTGAGCCGCGGGCCTTCTGTGGATTCCCTTCATCGCGGTAAGTGTTCCTGTGGCAGCTGGCTGGCCCAGGCTGTGGCGTGCGTGACTCTCGGTCTCAGGGCTGTGCGTTCGCGCCCCACACTGGGGGTAGACGTTACAAAAAAACATTAAAAGAAGAAGGTACGTCTCTGTTCTTAGTTTCTCCGTGTGCTGTTTCTTCATCGCTGTTTAATGGCCGAGTTCAATCTGTTCACGATGCGTTTTCTGTAGGATTTCTGCATTACTGATCGCGATGGACAACCGGCTCCTAATGCTCCTTGCGTTCCTGACCCACGTCAGTGTATGTGCAGCCCTCGTAACGAGAATTAGCACATGCCCCTTACGTTCAGTCTCTGGAACAGTTTGTGTGCGGTGCATGTGGTTTCTTCCACAAATATTTCAACAAGCTCATTGGCGGACTTTTGGGGCCCGGACTTTTCTTTGTGGGAAAGTTTGGAGTTAAGGCTTGTTTTTTTGCAGCTGCATAGAACTGTTCAGACCTTTTCTTGTGTCCGTTTGGTTAGACCCCTGGATCCGGGAGTCTGTGCGTATCCCCAAAGCTGTGGCACGTGTTGGCGTGAAGTCATTGGTATCCCGCGCTTCCTGCCTTTCTGTCGCCTGTGGGAACTGCCGTGACAGCGGACATTCGTGACTTGTGTTTTCTTTAGTTCTTGACGAGTTTTTCTGAGGGGCGTTACGGTCTTTTTTAGATCTTCAAAGAACCGACTTTCGGTTTTGCTGATTTTCCGTATTAAGATATTTGCTCTCTTTCGTCTTCATTTCTGCCTGTTCTGTGTTTCTTCTTTTGTTTGCTTTTTTGCAGTAGGAGCTTGGATTGCCGGCGTTTAGCCTTCTGTGCTGCTGCGCGGGCCGAACGCCCCTGTCAGTGCTCCTTTGGTGAATCCGATGGACGGCGTTTTCACTGTTGCATTTCGGAGCCCTTCCTAATTTACGCTGTCTGTCCTATCATCCGTGTTTATCATGAGCTGTTTCTAGACGTGCAGAGTTTGGGCACCTGCTGGTTGCCTGCCGGTAGGCTGTGTGCTGGTCAGGGGGTGGTCCGTTCCCCGTCCTCGAGCTGCCTTCCCGTCACCCGATGGACAGATGCTGTCCCTGGTGCACGGGGAACCGTGTGTTTCGCGGCTCACTGGAGCTTGTGTGTGCAGGGCTCATGGGCTTCCAGAGGGGTCTTGGCGCAGCAGAAGTTGTCTGCGTTGTCCCCGTGGGAGCGCGGGGTGTGGTGGCTGCGGTGGGGGCCCGGGAGGCACTGACCGCCCGCTTGTGCCCCCGTCCCATAGGCCTGCGGCTGCCCGCTGTACTGGAAGGGACCGCTCTTCTGCAGTGCCGGGGGAGAGCGCACGGGCTCCGTGTCCGTGCACAAGTTCGTCGCCATGTGGAGAAAGTGAGTCCCAGGCGGGAGCACCGGGGGCGGGTGTCGGGAGGGGGGACGTCACGGGCCCGGGCTCCTGCGGCCGAGATGGCGAGAGCAGGGGGCTGACTCCAGGGTGGGGGGCCCGGCGTCCGTCCGCCGCCCACGTCTGGGGGGGGCCTCGTGGACGTGGCGTGGGGGGACCGCCGGCATGTCCTCTGTCGCTGCAGGATCCTCCAGAACTGTCACGACGACGCGGCCAAGTTCGTCCACCTGCTCATGAATCCCGGCTGTCACTACCTGGTGCAGGAGGACTTCGTCCCCTTCCTACAGGTGCGCCCCACGTCTGCGCCGCAGGCACCTTCTCCCCTCCTCACGGCTCTGCCCCTGCCTCCGCGCCGCGTGCCAGCTGCGAGACGGGGCTCCCTTTCCTCAGCGTAGCGCGTTCCACACACACGGCTCGGGGACCCGCCCCTTCGAGCACGCGTCGCTGGCGGGACCGCGCGTGCCCCGCGCGGTGCGAGCGTGTGTGAGTGGCGGGGCCGTGGAGGGGGGAGTCCAGCCCCTGGCGGGCTCTCCTGCGGCGTAGGCACTGGCTGTGGTGTTCCAGAACGTCCTCCGCGCGCGGCGCTCCGCTCCCCTCCCCTCCACGCCCGTGCAGGGCGTCGGGCAGCCTGAGCGCGGTCCTCAAGCATGGGCGGTTCTCGCGTCGCAGCATTTTCCACGCGGCCCTTCCCGGTAGCGCCCTCATCCCCGCAGACGTGACCTGAAGGCTCCCGTGGGTGCCGCTCGGAAGTGAGGGTGTCGCACGCGTGCCGCTGCGTGGGGGCCGTTCCGTGTTTGTCCCGTCGGGTCTCAGCTGCTGGGGACAGGTGCCGTGCGGGCTCCCGGGAACCGGCCGTGGTCTCCGAGCCCGTGGGCTGAGGCAGCGACACGCTCACGCCGCCGCCACGCCTGGCGGGCGTCCGTGCGGAAGCCGTGGGGGCACGCGGCAGACGGGCTCCGGGGCTCGGCGGGCACGGTGCGCGTCCCCCACCTCCGTCTTGTCTCGCGTGCGCAGGACGTGGTGAACACGCACCCGGGCCTGGCCTTCCTGAAGGAGGCGTCTGAGTTCCACTCCCGCTACATCACCACCGTGAGTACACGGACACAGTCCGCTGCCCCCGGGTGCCCGGGCCGTGGCCCTTCCGACCCCGGCTCTCTCACCTGTGAATAAGGCGTCGGCACCGTCTCCCCGGTGGGTCCCGGGCGAGGGGCACTGAGAGGCGGAGGTCCCGTCTGTGGGCACGGAGCACCGCGAGCGTGGGAAGCGCCTCCCGGGTCTTGCCACACGTCCAGCAGTGAGACTCTAGCACGCGGGAGGGGGCGTCCCCGAGACCTGTCTGCTCTCCCTCCCTGGGCGGGAGAGGGCTGGGCTGGGGCCGCTGAGCCTGGGAGGACGTCTCAGCTCTGGGACGGCACTTACCTGCTCTTGGAAGCGTCGTGGCCAGGGGCCGGCCTGCCCGGGAGGCAGGGGACTCACTGCCCGGCCCTGTCCCCAGCCCCTGGGCACATGAGAGGGCGGCCTGGGACGAAGGGCCTGGCCCTCGCCCGCCCGCCAGCCAGCACTCTCCTCCCGAGCGGGCTCCCCTCTCCCCAGTGCCTGAGCCTGGCTTGCGGGTGGGCTTTCTGGCCGGGTACACACGCACGTTCTGTGACACAGGATGTGCACGAGAGGAGCTCTGTGTTTGCCTGGGGAGGCCACACGCCATCCTGTCCTGGTTCCCCTGTCACTGGCATCAGGGGTCATCGTGAAGGGAAGGTGACCGCAGTTGTGAGTGGTAACCAAGGACGCTGGGTGCCGAACACGCACAAGGCTTTGTATGTGCACCCTTCACGCACAGTCTGTTCTCAGGTCAGGGACAGGTGAGGGATGTCTTGGGACAAAGGCAAGTGGTAGGTGTCCTGGGACGAGGACAGGTGAGGGCAGGTGAGGGATATCCTGGGACGAGGACGAGTGAGACAGGTGAGGGATGTCCTGGGACGAGGACAGGTGAGGACAGGTGAGGGATGTCCTGGGACCAGGACAGGTGAGGGGTGTCCTGGGACGAGGACAGGTGACGACAGGTGAGAGATGTCCTGGGACGAGGACAGGTGACAGGTGACGGATGTCCTGGGATGAGGACAGGTGAGGACAGGTGAGGGGATGTCCTGGGACGAGGACAGGTGACGACAGGTGACGGATGTCCTGGGTGAGGACAGGTGAGGACCGGCCGTCCCCATCTGGGATTCGGAGCCGAGCCTGGTGTGCAGCCCTCTCCGGCCTTCCGCTGACGCTCCCGACCCGGTGGCGAGTTGCGTTTGTGGACGTGGTCGGAGCGGGTCGTTCCCTGAGCGCGCCGTGAGGACTCCTGGCCTTCCGGGAAGTCCTGACCACGGCCCCATCCCAGCTCAGGTGCGTCCGTCGCCCGCACGGGCCCACCTGAGCGGGCCGGGCCGCTGCTAGTGGGCGGACAGACCCCGTGGCCCCCCTGGCGCCTCCCCGTGGCCCAGAAGCGCGCCCCTCCCTGACGCGGCTGTCGGGCACGTGCAGGGCGGGGCCTCGGCCGGAGACACGGGGTCCTGCGTCGCCGGGGGTCCGGGCGCTCCGCTGACGGCCTTTCCCCCGCAGGTCATACAGAGGATCTTCTACACCGTCAACAGGTCCTGGTCGGGGAGGATCACGTGTGCGGAGCTCCGGAGAAGCACGTTCCTGCAGGTAGGCGGCCGGCCAGCAGGGACGCAGGGCCTCCGTGCGCCCATTCTTCAGACCCATCTGCCTTTCCGTCTGCCATCTTGCGTTCTGGTCCTCCTCCGTCCTCCTCCGTCCTCCTCCACCCAACCTAGACCCTCCTCCCTCCATCCTCCACCCTCCTCCCTCCATCCTCCACCCTTCTCCGTGCACCCTGCATCCATCCTCCACCCTCCTCCACCCATCCTCCGACCCTCCTCCCTCCATCCTCCACCCTCCTCCCTCCATCCTCCACCCTCCTCCCTCCATCCTCCGACCCTCCTCCCTCCATCCTCCACCCTCCTCCCTCCATCCTCCGACCCTCCTCCCTCCATCCTCCACCCTCCTCCCTCCATCCTCAACCCTTCTCCGTGCACCCTGCATCCATTCTCCACCCTCCTCCACCCATCCTCTGACCCTCCTCCCTCCATCCTCCACCCTCCTCCCTCCATCCTCAACCCTTCTCCGTGCACCCTGCATCCATCCTCCACCCTCCTCCACCCATCCTCCACCCTCCTCCCTCCATCCTCAACCCTTCTCCGTGCACCCTGCATCCATCCTCCACCCTCCTCCACCCATCCTCCGACCCTCCTCCCTCCATTCTCCACTCTCCTCCCTCCATCCTCAACCCTTCTCCGTGCACCCTGCATCCATCCTCCACCCTCCTCCACCCATCCTCCACCCTCCTCCCTCCATCCTCAACCCTTCTCCGTGCACCCTGCATCCATCCTCCACCCTCCTCCACCCATCCTCCGACCCTCCTCCCTCCATCCTCCACCCTCCTCCCTCCATCCTCAACCCTTCTCCGTGCACCCTGCATCCATCCTCCACCCTCCTCCACCCATCCTCCGACCCTCCTCCCTCCATCCTCCACCCTCCTCCCTCCATCCTCAACCCTTCTCCGTGCACCCTGCATCCATCCTCCACCCTCCTCCACCCATCCTCCGACCCTCCTCCCTCCATCCTCCACCCTCCTCCACCCATCCTCAACCCTTCTCCGTGCACCCTGCATCCATTCTCCACCCTCCTCCACCCATTCTCTGACCCTCCTCTCTCCATCCTCCACCCTCCTCCACCCATCCTCCGACCCTCCTCCCTCCACCCTCCTCCCTCCTCCCTCCATCCTCAACCCTTCTCCGTGCACCCTGCATCCATTCTCCACCCTCCTCCACCCATTCTCTGACCCTCCTCTCTCCATCCTCCACCCTCCTCCACCCATCCTCCGACCCTCCTCCCTCCACCCTCCTCCCTCCTCCCTCCATCCTCAACCCTTCTCCGTGCACCCTGCATCCATTCTCCACCCTCCTCCACCCATCCTCCGACCCTTCTCCCTCCTCCCTCCACCCTCCTCCCTCCATCCTCAACCCTTCTCCGTGCACCCTGCATCCATCCTCCACCCTCCTCCACCCATCCTCCGACCCTCCTCCCTCCATCCTCCACCCTCCTCCCTCCATCCTCAACCCTTCTCCGTGCACCCTGCATCCATTCTCCACCCTCCTCCACCCATCCTCCGACCCTCCTCCCTCCTCCCTCCACCCTCCACCCTCCTCCCTCCTCCCTCCATCCATCCTCCACCTTTCCGTTCTCCCTCCACCGTTCTTCCGTCATTCTGTTGTTCCGTTCTTCATCCTCCACCCTCTACCCAACCGTCTACCCAGCGACCTCCCAGCATCCATTGCAGGACCGTGGGAACTGGGGTGCGGGGTGCTCTCCTCACTCGGGTTCTACGGACGTGTGGACGTTAGTGAGGACGGGGCTGACCCGTCCTCATCGGGAGGCCGCAGCGGTGAGAGCGTGGACGCCCGCAGGGACTGCCTCTCGCAGCCAGCGGCAGCCGCGCCGAGTCTCGGGCCAGACCCTCGCCTGGGTGGGCTCCCGACCCGGGTGCCGTGCTCCCACCCCTCGGGCCCGTTGTGACGTGAGCCGCCCGGCGGTCCCACCCACGAGGGGCCCCCTCCCGTGGGGATCGCGCCGAGAGGAGGGTAGCAGGTTCGTTGGGTTTGCGTCGGCAGAACGTGGCGCTCTTGGAGGAGGAAGCAGACATCAACCAGCTGACGGAGTATTTCTCGTACGAGCACTTCTATGTGATTTACTGCAAGTTCTGGGAGCTGGACACGGACCACGACCTTCTCATCGATTCCCAGGACCTGGCCCGGCACAATGACCACGGTGAGCTCGCGGCCCGCGTGGGACAAGGGTGCCCACGAGCGCCGGCCCCTCGGGTACTCGGCTCTGGCCGCTGCCGCTGGCCATGGCCGCCTCCCCCGGGCCTGTGGCCCAAGGCCTAAAACCGCCTTCCTCTCCCGTTCACCTCTCCTGTCTCTGGGAGTGGTCTGTGGTTGCGGGACACACACGGGAGACGCGGGACGTGCACGCGTGAGACAGGAACACACTTGGCACTTGCAGGGCGTTTGTGAGACACGGACATACGTGCGACCCGCAGCGCACATGGGATATGGAGACACACGGGACGCTCGGGGCACAATACGTGAGACGGGCAGACACGGGGGACGTGAAGGGCACCCACGGGGTAGACACGGGACGTGCGGGGCACAGCACTAGAGACGGGGACACACGTGGGACACATGCACACGGAAGACGGCAGCACGTGGACACGCGGGGGGCCGACCTGCCCACGTAAGCCGGCCCCACCTGTGAGAGCGTTGGGGCCCACAGGGTTGTCTGACGTGGGCAGTGGCAGCCAGGCAGAGGGGGTTGGAGGTGACTCCGTCCTCTGCAGCCACAAGGTACGTTTCCTTCGAGGCTCCATGTTTTCAGTCTCTGGATCTCCACATCCAAGTGAGAGGGCATATTTCCTGGGGCTGCCATAGCACAGGGTCTAAGGCAATAGAACGGGATCCTGTTTTTGTCTGAAGACCCAAACTCCAGAGTCAAGGAATTTACGAAGCAGCGATGCCCAGGACGGCTGTGCAGAAGTTTCCACACAAACCGGGGCCATCCCGCGGCAGGAAGTTCTCCTCCCCCACTTCTGCAGACCACAGTCTGAGATCCAGGCAGGGCTGCTGAGATCCAGGCAGGGCCGGGCCGCTGAGATCCAGGCAGGGCAGGACCCCTGGGATTCAGGCAAGGGAGGACCACTGAGATCCAGGCAGGGAAGGGCCGCTGAGATCCAGGAAGGGCAAGACCATTGAATCCAGGAGGGGCAGGGCCACTGGGATCCAGGAAGGGCAGCGCTGCTGAGATCCAGGCAGGGCAGGGCCGCTGAGACCCAGGCAGGGCAGGGCCGCTGAGATCCAGGCAGGGCAGGGCCGCTGAGATCCAGGCAGGGCAGGGCCGCTGAGATCCAGGAGGAGCAGGACCACTGAGGTCTAGGCAGGGCTGGGCCAATGAGATCCAGGCAGGGCAGGGCCCCTGAGATCCAGGCAGGGAAGGACCCCTGAGATCCAGGAGGGACAGGGCCGCTGAGATCCAGGCAGGGCAGGGCCGCTGAGATCCAGGCAGGGCAGGGGTGTTGGGATCCAGGAGGGGCAGGGCCACCGAGATCCAGGTTGGCAGGGCTGTGCTCCCTCCAGAGGCTCCAGGGGGAGGGTCCTTCCTGCCTGTTGCAACTTTTGAGGCTCCAGGCGTCCCTGGACTCGTGGCCGCGTCCCTCCCGTCTCTGCCTCCGCCTTCACATGGCTTCTCCTCTGTGTCTGCGTCTCTCTTCTGTCTCTTACGAGGACGCTCATTGTCTTTAGGGCCGTCTTGATCATTTAGGGTGAGCTCGTTTCAGGTCTTTCACTTAATCACGTCTGCAAACACCTGTTGCCAATTAAGGACCCGCGTCCGGATGCCAGGAACCAGCATGCAGGCGTGTGTTTTGGGGAGACACAGTTGAGCCTCTTGTAGCATCCGGTCATTTCGTATCAGGGCGACGTTCATCAGCGTAGCATGAATTGGGAGACGTGGCAGACGCTGTCTTCGTTTCCCTGTCTTGTGGGCACGGTGCTTGGAACGGGCTGCTCTGGGCCCCACCCCCGTTCGTTTTCGGAGCCACGCCTCCCAGGACCCCAGAATGACCCTGTCAGCGGAGGTGGGGTTTTTGAAAAGAGGGGATTAAGGTAAAATGGGGTCGGTCGAGTGGGCCCTGATCCCATGGGGCTGGCGTCCTTACGAGAAGAGGGGTCGAGGACACAGGCACGCACAGAGGGGTGACCGCGTGAGGACACGGGGCGAAGACGGCGTCTGCACGCCCAGGAGACAGGCCTCAGGAGGAAGCAGCCCTGGGAGAGGATGAATGTGTGTCATTGGAGCTCCCGGCTCAGTGCCGGGTCGGGCCCGGCACCTCTGCTGACCGATGCGGTCACCTCCCCTCTGTCAGGGGTCAGCCGGTCACCTCCCCTCTGTCAGGGGTCAGCTGGACGCGTTTGGTTTTGATCACGAAGGGAGAGAGTTGGGAGCCGGGGCACCTGGAAGCGGGAATAGACACGTGTTGGCTCCTCCCGGCACGTTTCTTCTCGGAGCCCCCGGGTCGGCTTTCCACTCGCGCGGCTTGGATTTGGGCTCCGTCCTGGGGACGGCACGCCGGGGAGGACACGTGCGGGACTCGGGCCCTCTGTGGCACCCCCGCCCGGCCCGGGTCTCGGCGTTCGTGGCCCGAGCCCGCCCGGCCGGCCCCGCTCGCGTGAGGTCGGGCCATGACCGCGGGCGTGCGCACGCGGCTCACGGCCCGATTCCGTTCCCACAGCTCTGTCCACCAAGATGATCGAGAGGATATTCTCAGGGGCGGTGACCAGGTACGTGTCACAGCCACCGCTTCTTGGGCTTTCTGGTGCTTGCGGCCCGTGTTCTGAGCCCTGTGTCCCGTTCTGTCTCGTTCGCTGCCTCATGTGATCTTGTCCTGTGTCGAGCCTGAGTGCTCTTGTCACGTGAGGTCATGAGGAGGACACACGTGCTGTTGTCACACAAGGTCACGTAAGGGAGGATACTTGCCATTGTCACATGAGCTCAAGGGAAAGGGAGACGTAGGTCCGTCACGTGATATCAGAGGGGACACACACGCGTCTGTTACGTGAGATCATAAACGAGGGGGACGCACGTCTGTGTCACGTGAGGTCAGAAGGGGGCGAACGCTGTTGTCACAAGAGGTCATCAGTGAGGGGTGGTCGAGGACGGCCCCGTGTGGGTGGGTCACGTCAGGCCCGGGGCATCTGAGGGAGCCCTGGAGTAGGGCCGTCGGAGGCCACGCGGTGGCCGTGACCGAGGCCGCGCGGCCACCCCTGCCCCATCCGCGGTCGCAGGGTAACGCCCCCCCGTGGGGGCGCGCGTCCTCTTGGGCCTCCCCCCGTGGGAGCCAAGTGCAGGACGGGCCGCACGCCAGGCCCCACTCACGGCGGGGAGCGGGTGGGGACGTCCCGCCTCAGGCCGCTTCCCCCTGACCCCGTTCCGTCTGCTGCTCTCGGCCCGGAACCCAGGGGCAGAAAAGTACAGAAGGAAGGAAAGCTCAGCTACGCCGACTTTGTCTGGTTTCTGATCTCTGAGGAAGACAAAAAGACTCCAACCAGGTACGCGTTTGGGCGGCTGTCGCGTGGTCCTTCGGGGACGGCGCTCGGAAGCCCTGGGGTGGCGGTCGTCCCCGAGCGTGGGCGCCAGCAGGGCCGCGTCCCGGCGAGGCCGGCCCCGGGCCGGTGGGGGGGGGGGGGGTGGGGGGCCGGGCCGGGGTCCTCGCGTCCCGGACGGCCGGGCTGACCGAGGCTCGCCCCGACCTGCCGTGACCGCAGCATCGAGTACTGGTTCCGCTGCATGGACCTGGACGGGGACGGGGCCCTGTCCATGTTCGAGCTGGAGTACTTCTACGAGGAGCAGTGCCGCAGGCTGGACAGCATGGCCATCGAGGCCCTGCCCTTCGAGGACTGCCTGTGCCAGATGCTGGACCTGGTGAAGCCCCAGAGCGAAGGTAACGTCCCTGGGAGGAGACGCTGCTGCCCCTACACGGAAGGGATGCCCCCGTGTGAGATCCCCCCACGTGAGTGAGGACATGCCCCCCCCCCCCCCCCGTGAGTGAGGAGATGCCCCCCCCCCCACGTGAGTGAGGAGATGTCCCCTGCCCCCGCCCCCGTGTGTGAGGCGATCCCCCGTGTGTCGTGAGATGTCCCTCCCCTGAGACGGGGTGCCCGTGCTGTGTGCGGGAAGGACCCCTGTGACATGTGGGGGGACACCCGTGTGACGTGTGGTCGCGTCTGGGGGTGCCCCTCCTTGTGGGAGGCATGTCCCTCCCCATGAGTGAGGGAGCAAACGTGCCCCTCTCCCAGCGATGCCTCCTGTGGGCGGGACCCCGTGGGAGGGGCCGCTCCTCCCGTGGGAGGGGCCGCCGCCAGGTGCGGGCCAGTGCGCGTGCGCGAGGGTCCGCCACGAACCGGGACACCCCGTGGGACGCGGGGTGCCCCCTGAGGGAGAGACACGGTCGTGGCGGAGGACAGGCCCCCCTGATGTGGGGGACGCCCCCTCTGGGAACGGCCCGCGCCGCTCGCGTCGGGGACCTTGGGGAGGGCTCGCCCCCGCCACGTGACGAGACCCCCCCCCCCCAGGGCGGGGTGAGCTGCGGTGGCCCCTGTTCCGTGGCTTCCGGCGCCCTCCCAGGCCCCAGTGTCCCCTCGGCCCGGCCCCCCCTGTGAAAGGCCGTGTGCTGTCAGCTGAGGACCCCGTCCCGCCGGCGTCACGAAGCTAGGCGTCCCCGACCCTGGGTCTCGCCTCTGGGCTCCCGCGTTCGCCACCTTGGCGACACGGAGCCCGGACTCCCGGGGTGGGACAGCCCCGCGCACGCCGGCCCCCCCCTTCCCCGACCGGCCCCGGTCCCTGCCCCGGGCGCCTGCACCGCGGGGTCGGCCAGGGAGTCGGGGGGGACGGGGGGGGCGGGGCCCTGACACCCCGCAGCCGAGAAGCCCGTGACCCACGGGGAGGCCCGCGGTGGCACCAGGAAGGGCCCCAGGGCACCGTGGCAGGGACAGAGGCATACTGTTCCCGGGCCGTGAGGCCGCCGTTCCTGTCGCGTTTCCGTGTCTGGGGGAAACACGGTCTTGGGGTGTTGGCTGTGTCCGCCCCTCGTCCCGGGGTCCTGGCCGCAGCTTGCGGGCCCTGCTGCTGTCCCCGGTCGGTGGCGCCGTGATGCGGGTGGCGGGCGCCCCCTGGTGGCCGACTTCCGCTCTGTTCCTGCGCTGCTCCTCGACGTGCGTCCTCGCTCCCATTCCGGGCCACACAGGACCCCAGGTCTCTGGACCCCCTTGCTCCCCCCAAGCCGTCCGCCCACACCGGGGACCGTCTCGCGCGACTGTTCAGGACCCTAGGCCTCTGGCCCCCCTTGCTCCCCCCCAGCCGTCCGCCCACACCGGGGACCGTCTCGCGCGACTGTTCAGGACCCCAGGCCTCTGGTCCCGGCTGCCCCCCCCCCCAGCCGTCCGCCCACACCGGAGACCCTCTCGCGCGACTGTTCAGGACCCCAGGCCTCTGGTCCCGGCTGCCCCCCCCCCCCCCCCCAGCCGTCCGCCCACACCGGGGACCCTCTCGCGCGACTGTTCAGGACCCCAGGCCTCTGGTCCCGGCTGCCCCCCCCCCCCCCCAGCCGTCCGCCCACACCGGGGACCCTCTCGCGCGACTGTTCGGGACCCCAGGCCTCTGGTCCCGGCTGCCCCCCCCCCCCCCCAGCCGTCCGCCCACACCGGGGACCCTCTCGCGCGACTGTTCAGGACCCCAGGCCTCTGGTCCCGGCTGCCCCCCCCCCCCCCAGCCGTCCGCCCACACCGGGGACCCTCTCGCGCGAGTGCGTTTTGCCCAGTGGTGTCACAAGGTGCAGTGCTGGGCGCCCCCTGGTGGCCGACTTCCGCTCTGTTCCCGCGCTGCCTCTCCCATTCCGGCCCACACGTGTGCGAGTGCGTTTGGCCCAGTGGTGTCAGTGCTGGGCGTGGGTTTCTCGGCGAGTTAGGACGCGGACCCCCCCCCCCCCCGACAGACCCTCGTGAACGCGCCCCCGGGAGTAGCCGTCCTGAAAACGCCTCACGTCCCGCAGGGAAGATCACGCTCCACGACCTGAAAAACTGCAAACTGGCCCACGTGTTCTTTGACACCTTCTTCAACATCGAGAAATACCTGGACCACGAGCAGAAGGAGCAGGTGTCGCTGCTCAGGGTGAGCGGGGCAGGCGGGGCAGGGAGCGCGGGGGGCGGGGGGCGGCCGGCCGCGTGCGCGCCGCGTGACGCCCGTGTCGCATCCAGGAGAGCGAGAGCGAGGGCCCCGAGCTCTCCGACTGGGAGAAGTACGCGGCTGAGGAGTACGACATCCTGGTGGCCGAGGAGGCTGCGGCAGAGCCGTGGGACGACGGGTGAGTCGTGTGCGTGTGCGCGCGGGGACGCGGGGCGGCGGGGCGGCCGGCGGGCGCCTCCTCTCCAACCACACGGGCCCGGGCCCGGCCCCGGACGCGCGCCGTCCGCAGCCGGCGACTCACGGGGGCCGCGCCCCGGCTCCGGGCGGGGGCCTCTGACACCCGTGTGACGAGCGTCTGCCCCCACGACAAGGGACCCCGTGGGCAGGGAAAGGCAGCTGCGGGTGTCCCGAACCCCAAATGGAAGTCGCGCCGGCCGCGCGGCCCGGACACAAACCCCGCCCCCGGCAGAGCTCCACCGCGAGGCGAGGCCCCTGCCCCAGGCTCTGGGGCCTCGCGGGGACCCGGGAGCGAGTGCCCCCTGCCCGGAAACAGCCCCTCAGTGCTGCCGCCTGTCCCCTGGGGCCGGGACCCACGAGCAGCAGCCAGGTCGGCCCAGAGCGGGCCCTGCAGCGGGGCCGCGTGAGGCCTGCCGCCCGGGGCACCATCTGTTCCCTTCTGTCCCCCACGCCCACCCCGATGTGCTGTGTGCTCCCCAGGACGTGACCTGCCGAGCCGTCCCCCTCCCCCTCCCCCCTCCCCCCCCCGCCACGCCGAACGGGGGGCCCAGGCAGTGATCCGGGTGGGGGGCTCCCCGAGGGGCCTGGCAGGGCGGACGCCCTGCGGGGCTGGGGTCTGAGAGGCCAGCTCAGAAATCGGGACCCAACACGCCCGCACGGGGCCACCGCAGTGGGGAATCTCGTCTTCGGTGTCTGCACCCGAGGCCCGTGGGGGGACGGGGGCCTCGGGGCCCAGGTGCGGATGGATGCCCTCTCACCCGGGGCTGACCGCGTGTGGCATCAGCGCGGCATCTGCTCCCACGAGCGTGGCTGGGCGCGCAGGGTGCACACGGTGGGGGGCTCAGGCACCCCAGCCTCCACACAGGCACCCGACAGGCTCAGGCGGCACATGGGTTCTCTGCTCCCGTCAGGGCTCTTCACCCAGCCGCCCCCTGCCCCCTCAGGGCCGCCTGGCCCCAGGTCAGGGTCACACGGGGTCAGGAGCAGGGCCCGCCTACGAGAGGCACCCCCCGCCCCCCGTTCGGCGGCCACGGGGCCGCCAGGGTCCTGAGCCCCACTCCCCGGAGTTTGAGATCTAGCAGGGCCTGCGTCCGTCACCCCCAAACCCCTCCCCACTTGGGCCCCTGGCAGGGGCTGGCCGTCGTCCGGCCGTCGTGCGTCTCCGGCCCGTCACAGAAGCGCACCCCCACGTCCCTCCACACCGCCTCTGCGTGCCGAGGTGCGGCAGAGCCGTGCCGTTCACCGGGCTCGTGGGGGGGCCCCTTCTGTGCCGCGGGCGACCCCCCCCCCCCCCCCAGGTGACCCACGTTGGGTGGCTTCCCCTCGGTTCCGGGCCGACGTGAACCGTTGCCACACCGGCCTCGTGCAGGTGTGCTGTCACAAAACAGACGGAAGCTTCGATGACTCGTGTTTGAGAACCGCACCCGGCGTGGAGGTGCTGGGCCTCTCCGCGACACCGCGCTGCCTGCCAAGTTGGGTCTCTGACTCGTCTGCCGGCAAATGTTTTGTGGTTTTCGGCAAGTGGATCTTCTCGCCTTCTGTCACAGAAGGGCTTCCTGATGTTGGGGTGTCGGGAAGGTGGGGTTTTAAGATTTACTCTTGAGAGAGAGCGGGAGCATGAGCAAGGCAGGGGCAGAGAGAGAGCATCCCAAGCAGGCTCCCGGCTGTCAGTGCAGAGCGCGACGCACGGCTCGAACCCACGAACTGTGAGATCGTGAGCTGAGCCCAAGTCGAGAGTCACACACTTAGCGGACTGAGGCACCCAGGCGCCCTAAGGAGGTTCGAAACTTGCAGCATACCGCTGCGCGTTGCTGGCGACCCCCGTGGGGCTTACCGACCTTGCACTTGCCTCTTGTGGTGACCGTACCCGGTGGCCACATAAGCGTGTCGTGGGGTCGGCGGGGGCCTCTGCGCCGACAGGCACGTGGCCTGGAGCAGCACGCTTCAATCTCCTGTCCGCCGGCCTGCGGCACGGCCTAGAACGTCGGCTACGACGCCGACCGCGAGTCGGCACGCGTCCCTGCCCTGTCCCCACTCCCGCGTGCAGATGGGTCATCCCGACCAGGGGTCGCGGCATCCGTCCAGACCCAACGCCGAGTTCCGCCAGGTGGCCTTGGCGCCCACGGCCCGTGGCCACGGGCACTTCACGGAGGGCCTTCCACAGCTCGGCCCGCGTGGGGGCTCGTGGGGGCCACCTGCCTCGGCCGCGCCCCAGCACACTCACGAGCCCCTGCTTGCAGGTACGAAGCCGAGCTCAGCCCCGTGGACCAGAAACTGAGCGTCCTGAGGTCTCCGCTGGCCCAGAGGCCCTTCTTCGAGGCGCCCTCGGCCCTGGGCACCGTCGACCTGTACGAGTACGCGTGCGACGACGCCGACCTACAGCCCTCGTGACGTGCGCCCGCGGCCGGGGGTCCGGGCCAGCCGGCTGGACGCGAGGCAGCTTGTGTGTAAAAGCCAAAGCTGTTTGATTGTTGAGCTGTCTTTTATAGAAAATGAAGTGATTTGTAGGAGATGACGAATTTTTATTCGACACGAAGCGGGTCACGTGGTCATGGAGCTCCTGTCCCCGCCTGGCCAGGAGGGGCCGACCCCCGTGCAAGAACCCCTGGCTGGCAGGCCCCGCTAGCCGTCGAGTTCAGGCGTGTGGACACTTACCCGGCCTGGCCGACGGCTCCCCTCCAAAGGAGCTGCCTCGGGGTCGCCGGCCGTGCGCGGACTTCTGGGTGCTGGGTGGCCCCGTGTTGTTCTCACGGAGTCGGTCGGGAACATTCCAGAAGCCCCGGGACCTTCCGTCTCGTCTGCACGAGCGTCTCCGGGCACGGCCCGGGCCACGACCCTCCGTGCAGGGTGTGGGAGGGTGCGCCCCCTCGAGCGTACTTACGTTTTCATGTACGTGTACAAAACGTGTAAAGTTAACTTTTATTTGGTGTGTATAGCGATTTAAAAACGTTTTACGAGATCACGTTTGTATTTTCAAATAAAGAAGTTAAAGACTCTCCGTGCCGGGCCTTGCTCGCCCAGCCCACAACACAGACACAGCACACAAAGGTCACAGAGAACACAGACACCAGGCAGCGACGCTACTGGGGGCACAGGGCAGTGTCACGAGGGAGACTCCGTCTGGCACGGACGGCTCTGGGGATGGGAGGCCCGGCCGAGGGTCACAGGCCCTGGGCCTGGAGCGTCCAGCAGATGGCCGTCCCCGCAAGGCCTGCAGGCGAGGCGCCCGTGCTCCTGACCCCACGGCCGGGGGGGGGGGGGGGGGGGGGGGGGGGGTTTGGGTAGTAGCACTTTCCTACAGCAGCTTCCCAAGTCCTGGGGACAGAACTGGGACGGAGGGGAGGGGACGGGACCAGAGGGGTGGGGGGACGAGACGTCCCACCCAGGCAGCCAACCCCCAGGCCAGGGTCCAACGCACACACGCCGGCGGGGGGGGGGGGGGGGGGGGGGGGGGGCGCTGGTTCTCCGTGCAGGATGCGCGGGGGGCCGTGCCCCTCTACACAGTGGCCGAGAAGGGTCTGTGGTTTGGCACCAACACGAGATTTGAAGGGCAGAAGGCCCCACCCTGCATGTCCGGGGGAGGGTGGCCCAAAAGCATCCAGCCCAGGCCCCTGCCCCAAGTCCGCACAGCCGATCTGTCTGGAGCGCCCCGTGCTGACCAGACCGCAGCCTCCCCGGGGCCCTCCCTGCCCCGCAGCTGGCCCACAGCTCCGGACGTCACAAAATGCCCGACAGCGAGGCCCTGGGCTGTGACAGGAACAGCCGGCGGCCCACCCAGAGCCGCCGCACGTAGGACCGCAAGGACGAGGGACCCAGCACCATGCTCCACGGCGGAGAACACAGCTGGTTCTGGAACCGTCCAGCCAAGCACAGCAGTCGCCCGGAGAGAAAGCTGCCAGCTGGTAGGCACCTGGGTGGGCATCCCAAGGTCCCGGTCAGCGGTCACACAGCCCTCTCCCCACAGAAGGGGTTCGGATCCACGGGTGCAGATGGCAGGGGTCGCTGTCATTGCCTAGAGACCTGGAGGGCCCGGGTCGGCCGTACTCGGAGGCGACCGGCCCCCCCGGCCCCAGGAGTGGGTAGCCACGGGGGACAGAACACAGCAACAGAGGGGGAGCTCATCACGGGGTGGGGGGGTTTCCTCTTCAGTCGGATCCTCCCTGGGGACGGACAGACAACCCTCAGGACCCACACACAGACACTCGGATGGACAGACGGAAAGCTGTGCACACCACCGCCCGGACCCATCCGGACCCGTTGAGCCGTCAGACCGGGAGTTGGATCTCCGGGGAGCACACAGGAGGACACGCGCGCTCCCGCACGGGCACAGCGGCCACGGCGTCACCCGGAGGCCCCGTGGCAGACGAGCCGTCCCGCCTCCAGGGGCACCCTGGCAGGCAGCCCCCTGCCCCCGCCCCCCGGGCACCCTCCAGAACCGAAGTCGGCGCCCCGCGAGGCCACCTCCCAGAGGCCTGGCCGGCACAGACCTGCACGGAGATGCCCTCCACGTCCACGTCTTCGTTGGAAGAGTTGTCCGAATCCTCTGACGACAGGAAGTCCACGTCAAAGATGTCCCTGCCAGAGAAAGAAGGGGTTCGCTCGCCAGGGAGACCGACACACGGCCTCCAGGGACTCTGCCTCCGGTCGGGTCCCTGTCCCTGTTGACAGACCCTGGGGCAGGAGGCCCCTCAGGGAGCAGGGGGACTGGCGGCCCATTTGCTGCAGGAAACAGGGCCAGAGAACAGGGGCCCCGCTGGGGCAAGAGGCGCCGGCGGGAGCGGCAGGGTGCGCTAGTGTGGCAAGAGGTGGGGAGACAAGGGGGCGAGACGCAAGATGGAGATGGGGGGGGGGGGGTGTGGACCCAGAGACACATGGAGGCGACACAGCCCCCATATGAGGGCTCAGCTGCACCCCTAACACCCTTGTGCGCCCTATTCCACGCTTTGGGCGGAAGGGGAAGAGCCCCTCCCTGGCTGCCCTCCCCAGACACAGCCCGCCCACCCCTGCCTCGGCCCCCCGCGGGACCCCACCCCCACCCCCGTCGCACCCTCCCCGCCCCGCCCGCCGGCGACAGGAGCACAGCAGCGCCCGCGGTGCGCTCACCGCTTGGACTTGCGGCCCCTGGACGGGGTCCTCGGCTCTCGGTCCCCCGCGGAGGAGCTGGCCAAGGTGTCCGGGGTCCAGGAGGAGCCGGTGGCTGCGGGCAGCTCTGCACGGCAGGGAGGGTCAGCCACGGCCCGGACGCCCCGGCCCGCGCCCACCACTCCCGACCCCTCGCCCCTCCCCTCTCCGCTCCCGACCCCTCCTCCTCCCCCACCCGACCCCCTCCCGACCCCCTCCCCGCCCCTATCCTCTCTCCGCTCCCGAACCCTGGCCCCCGCCCCTCCCCGCCCCCGCCCCCTCCTCCCCCTCCTCCCCCCTCCCGACCGCTCGCCCCTCCCCCTTCTTCCTCCTCCCTCCTCCTCCTCCTCCCCCCACTCCTCCTCCTCCCCCCCCCCCCCCCGCCCTTCTCCGTTCACGACCCCTCGCCCCTCCCCTCTCCCCTCTCCCGACCGCTCGCCCCTCCCCCTTCTTCCTCCTCCCTCCTCCTCCTCCTCCTCCCCCCCCTCCTCCTCCTCCCCCCCCCCCCCCGCCCTTCTCCGTTCACGACCCCTCGCCCCTCCCCCTCCCGACCCTCGCCCCTCCCCGCCCCCTCCGCACCTTGCGGCCGCTTGCTCTCTTTGCAGATGGCATCGAACGGGTTGGCGGCCGGCTCGTCCTCCTCCTCGGTCTGGGGCACGTAGTCCGTCTTCATCAGGGACTTGCGGTACACGAGCAGGGGGTTCATATCCCCTTCCCCAAAGCTAGGTACGCCCTCGGGTATGGAGTCCTGGAAGTGAGCGAGTCTGCGGGCAAAAGAGAGGACGTGGGCTGTGGGGGAGGGGGAGGGGGCGAGGGAGGGGACCCCGCCGAGGTCCTCAGGAGCCACCACCACCCCCCCCCCCCCCGCTCCCCCTGGGGCCGCCACGGCCTGCCGGAGGGGCGCCACCCGGTGGGCGCAGGTGAGTCCTGCAGCGCGGAGCCCGGCGGCCCCGACCCGGACCAGCCCCGAGCCCTCGGCCTCCAGCGCGCGCACGGGCCGGAGCCGGGGCCGGAGCCGGGACACGCGGCGTGAGCAGGACGGTCCCCCCCCCCCACCCCCCCCCCGAGAACCCTCCCTCCCGCGTCCGCGCCCCGCTCGCCACGGCTCCCTGGTCTGGGCGCCCGCCCTCCCCGCCCCACGCCCCCGAGCCCCGCCGCCCGGGGCTCCCCGCGCACTCACGCGGTCCCGCGCTCGGCCGGGGGGATCTTGCAGGAGAACTCGGCCAGCAGGAGCAGGAAGCAGAGGTTTGGGTAGCGCTGGCGGCCCCCCTCCGCTTCTGCCACCGGGGCCTCGGAGAAGGCGTAGGCCAGCCCGCGCCTGGGGGCGAGGACGCAGGCAGGTGGGCGGGGCGTCGGGCAAGTGCCGAGGACCCGGGGGAGGGGGGGGAACTCGCGCCTGGGGGCGGGGACGCCGGCAGGTGGGCGGGGCGTCGGGCAGGTGCCGAGGACACGGAGGGGGGGACTCGCGGGGGGGCGGGGTATCGGACCCTGGACCACAGCCCCAGGTGGGACCCAGACCACGAGCAGGGTGTCAGGTGGGGCGGTGTAGTCGGGAAGAGGGCAGTGTGGACGGGGCAGCCCCCGGCACGGACCTCTGGATCAGGTGGGCGGCTTCCCGGGCGCGGTCAAAGCCGAGCGTGAGCGCAAAGCGGCGAGCCAGCAGCCGGATGGAGTAGAAGGGGCCGCAGATTAACTCGATGGGGTCGTAGTTAAGACCGTACGTGTCCATGTGCTTCTGAAAGAGCTGGGGGATTGCAGGGACCCAGTGGGGTCAGGGACGTGCTGGGCATGGGCCAACGACCCCGGGCTCTCAGGGTCTGGGGGCCTGTGTGCCTGAGTAGGGGGGGCGGAGAGGGGGCCACCGAGTATCCCACGGTCTGGGAGCCCGTGTGCCTGAGTAAGGGGCAAGCACCCTGTGTCCCAGGTCTGGGGGCCCATGTGCCTGAGTAGGGGGTGGGCACCCTGTGTCCCAGGTCTGGGGGCCCGTGTGCCTGAGTAGGGGGGTCGAGGGGGCAGGCTGTGTCTGACATCTGGGGACCAGTGTGCCTGAGTGGGGGGGGCAGCCTGTATCCCAGGGTCTGGGGGGGGGCCGTGTGCCTGAGTGGGGGGGGGAGCAGCCTGTGTCCCAGGGTCTGGGGGGGCCGTGTGCCTGAGCAGGGGGCAAACACTGCATCCACAGTGTTGGGGGAGCCCCGTGTCCAGAGTCTGGATCCTGTCGTCTGCGGGGTCTGAGTTTTATGAAGGTCAGGTGGCCACGCCCTTGCCAGCACCTTCCGGGTGCAGCAGGCGGCGGGCCAGGGCGGCCCGCCCTGCACAGAGCCTGTCGAGGCTGGAGAACCGAGGGGTGCAGGACAGGTCTGTGAACCAGGCATCTCTGCCGGAGGGTCAGCCCTGCCAGCAGAGGGGCCGGGACCCTTGAGACCTGACTGGGCCCTCCCCACGCCCCCCCCCCCAGTGCCTCAGGGAGGCCCCCTGCCTGGCACAGGCAGCCAACACAAGACACGTGGCCAGCGCCCCCGCCCCCCGGGGTCGGAGGCTCAAGAGATCCAGAGAGGCATCTCTTGGACCTGCAGCCCCCGGCCAGAGCTGAGCGAGTGCCCGTGACGAACGGGTCCCGGACGACAGTGCCGCTCGCCGATGACCTCTTCCGCAGAGGACAGGGGCGGGGGCTCCTGCGGGGAGCCACGCCGAGGCCAGGGTGCCGGGGGAGCACCCGCGACCGCCCACACGGGGATCCGGGGTTCCCCACACCTTCCGGTGGTCACCCCAGTCCACAACGTCACATCTGCTCAGCAGCAGCTCCCCGGGCCTGCCCCGGAGGCAGACTCAACAGAAAACCAGGAGCCAGAAAGATGCTCCCAGTCCGAGAAAGCACACGCAGAGCGGGCCCTGACGTGGCAGGGACGTGCCCGCCGACGTTCCACGCATGCCCTGGGGCATCTGTGGGTCATCCAAACAGGTCACGTGCAGACCCGTCCCACAACGGGAGGAACAAGGCCGCTTCCCGAGGAAGAACCAACGGCAGGAAAGCATCAGAGGTAAAGGGAGGCCTCGGGGCGAGCGTCCAGAAGGTGCTCGCGCTCCAGAACCCAGAAACAGAGGCCACGTGCCGGAAAACCACCGCGCAGGCTGTCCGCCAGAGACCCTGCCGGCCTGTAAGTCAACACTGGCTCTGCCACACCCTCCCGTCCTTGCCCGTCGTGACACGAGAGGCAGACCCACCCGTGTGAAAAGCAGAACAGAGCACGGAACAAGCCACGCTTCACGGCCACAGGTGCCACGTATGTGGGTAAGCCGACCACCACGGGATGGAAGAATAGATGCGGACGCCCTCTCACGCCGTGTCATGACAGAGGGACGCCCATCCTGAGGTTCAGTGGACCGAGCTGGGGGTGACGCCCACCCGGAGGGTCAGGGACACCCCGCCCCCAGTTCACGGTGCGAGGACACACGTGGAACCCGCCGGGGACAATCCAGCCCAACACTGGGGCACGGCGGCCCCCTGACCCCCACGACGCGGTGACGCCCCTCTGTCTAGGAAGCCGTGGGCACACGCGTCCACCTGCCACGTGTCCCCGCAACACCCCGTGACCGCATCCTCCTTTGTCCTCCCGTCCTTGAACAGAGAGGAACGCGACACAAAGGTCCCACGACCCTGAGGCGGGGCCGACCGCGGAAGCCAACTGCGGGGGACTGAATCAGTCCCCCGAATCCACCTGCGCAAGCCTGACCGCCGAGGGGGCCGCGGCAGCTGGCGGGGAGCAGATCAGGTCAGGAGGGCGGGGCCCACGCTGTGCGTTAGTGCTCTCGAAGGTGTCCCTAGAGCCTCCTGCCCTCCGCCCACAGCCACGTGGGGACACGGCAGAGGGGACCGTGTGTGGCCCTCCAGAGGCCTCCCCAGAACCTGACCCCGGCGCCCCCTCCCGCTGGCACCCTGGTCTCAGGCCGCAGCCTCCGGAACCAGGAGGGAGAAGGGTCTGACGTTTCAGCCGCCCTGTCTGTCCGTGGGGCGTGGGACGACCCAGCCGCCAGCACCACAGGCCACTGACGCGGGGGCGGGACTCCCGAGGAGAGGGCAGCGGTGCCCACGGCCGGTGCGTCCCCGAGGGCGCCCGCCCCTCCAGGCCCCGGCGACGGTGCCTGGTGTCGTGGGGAGCAGCCACAGAGCGCCGCCCGACCTTCCGGAACAGACCGCTCACCTGCTGCAGGCACAGGAGCAGGGACAGCGCGTTGCGAAGCCTGTCGTTCTGTCTCGTCCTGGTCATGGTCTCCTTGATGATGTCACCAAAGTGATGGTAATGCTGAGAGCGAACACAGGCGTGCGTCAGCACAGGGACGCGGCAAGCACAGACGCGTTACCACACCGTGTCCCCACGTTGCGAACTCTAAGGACAGCCACGGAGCTCGAACCCCAGGACCTAGATGGACGTGGATCCCGCCGGCCACCAGGCCCCGCGTCAGGGCCAGCGGGTGGGAGCACGTCCACAGGACCCGGGAAGCCGAAGCCATCAGGCAGCAAGGTCCTGGGGCCGGCTGCACTCCCAGGACTGGCTGGGCCCCTCCCACGGGGACGCTTCCTCCGTGGGGAGGGCAGGGCCACCGGGCATGGAGGGCCGGGAGCAAGGGAGCGAGGCCTCTCAGAGCCACCGTGACGTGCGCCTGCCACGACTGCACCAGCCCGCAGACGCACGGCCCCGGGAGCCTGCCGTCACAAGATCGGCCGCACGCAGTCTCGGTAGTGACGAAAGCACGAAACCGAGGGAACGGCTTTAAAAGACAGCACGTGATGTCCTGAGTGAAGAAACCCGCTAGACGCCAGGTGCGGGGAGAGACGACAGTGCCACAAAAACGCACACGTGACGCTGACGGGGACGCGGTCCCCACGCGCGCTGCGCCGGGCCCGTCCGCGGGAAGTGGTGGGGGCCACGAGCACCCAGGAAGACCGGGCCGCGGCCACCCGCGCTCTCCGTCCGTCCGACTCTGTGTGTCGCGCAGGACAGCAGTGGGCGGGGCAGGGGAGCCGGGCGGGGGCTGGGGGGGGGGGGCAGGAGGGCCGTGCGGGCACCTTCAGGTAGAACTGGTAGATTTCGGCGGCCGCGCTCAAATCCAGCACGTTGTAGACCACAAGCTTGCAGAACACGGCCAGCATGTTCCTCCGGTGGAACAGCTCGTGGAGCTCGTCCGCGTCGTCCTCCTTGTAAATTCTGCTGGGGCCTGGGGAGACAGCACGCGCCGGCCACGTCGTCCCGCGGCCCCCTCGTGGCTCAGCCGTGGGACGGCCGCGTGGCAGGCGAGCAGGGCGCGGCCGGGCACGGCGGGAAGTCCGATCCAGAGGTGCTCGCGGTCCGGGCATCGTTCCGGGGGCCGGTCGCGGGTCAGACCCGCCGCCGGACGCCGTGGCCCCAATGGCACAGAGCCCGCGAGCGCCACGGGGTGCCTGTGTCTCCCGGTCCTGACCGCCTGCTCAGCGCTCCCCCGACCCCTCCGCGACCGCGTGAGCACGGGAGACAGACACGTGCGGAGTGCAGCTCATCATCCCGGGTGCGGAGCACCCCACGGTGCCCTGCTGCGCCCCACCCCCACCTACCCTTATACCCCGGGGTTACCCCCCATCCCCCCCGACCCCCCACCTACCCTTCCGCCCCGGGGTTACCCCCCCATCCCCCCCGACCCCCCACCTACCCTTCCGCCCCGGGGTTACACCCCCATCCCCCCCGACCCCCCACCTACCCTTCCGCCCCAGGGTTACCCCTCCGTCTCCCCACCACAGCCCCAGCTACCCTTCCACCCCGGGGTTATCCCCCCCGTCCCCCCACCGTGGCCCCCACCTACCCTTCCACCCCGGGGTTACCCCCCCATCCCCCCCGACACCCTACCTACCCTTCCGCCCCGGGGTTACCCCCCCCACCTACCCTTGCGCCCCGAAGTTACTCCCCTGTCCCCCCACCACAGTCCCCACCTACCCTTCCACCCCGGGGTTATCCCCCACTCTGTCCCCCCACCGCGGCCCCCACCTACCCTTCCGCCCCGGGGTTACCCCCCCATCCCCCCACCTACCCTTCCACCCCAAGGTTACTCCCCTGTCCCCCCACCACAGCCCCCACCTATCCTTCCACCCCGGGGTTACCCCCCCGTCCCCCCACCGCGGCCCCCACCTACCCTTCCTCCCCAGGGTTACCCTCCGATCCCCCCACTGCAGCCCCCACCTACCCTTCCACCCCGGGGTTACCCCCCCGTCCCCCCACTGCAGCCCCCAACTACCCTTCCGCCCCGAAGTTACTCCCCTGTCCCCCCACCGCGGCCCCCACCTACCCTTCCGCCCCAGGGTTACCCCCCCACTCTGTCCCCCCACCGCGGCCCCCACCTAGCCTTCTTCCCTGGGGTTACCCCCCCACGGCCCCTGGGGGGGGCATACCTTCAGCCCCCGACTCCTCCAGAAACACGTGCTCCCTGACGAAGCTCAGCAGTCTGCCCTGCAGGATGTGGTCGGGCACAAAGAAGAGCAGCCCCAGGCCGGTGTCCTCGGGCCCCTGGTGGCTCAGGATGAGCAGCAGGTCGCACAGCAGGATGAAGGCCTGAGGGGGTGAGGGGGGACGGAGCAGCCACAGGGACGTCATGCCCTCCCTGCCCCCGGCTGCCCCCCAACAGGCTCCCAGGGGTGGGCGACCCAGGGCTGGGCGGGAGCCAGAGTGCGGGGAGGGGTACGGCGGCCGGCCCCTCGAAGACACCCCCCGCCTCGACCCCACCCTGCCCGTGACACAGGGTCCAACGAAACCAGCACACGGGACGCTTGGTGACGTCGAAAAGCTGCCGTCAGCCACCAGCGCCCAAGGCTGACAGAGTGACGCGTCACACGCAGGCGGGAAAGACAGCCTACGGGTAACAGACAGCCACAGACACCGCAGACCGGAAACGCAAATACACAACCGTGTGTGACCATCCCAGACACGACACGCACACGAGAAAGAAACCTAGGACACCCGTGTGACAAACACAACATACGCACCGGACACGACACGCACGTGACACAATCCAAAGCACACAACACACACACACGAGAAACGCACCACGTGCAGGGGACAGACGCGCCCGAACGCACAACACGCAGGCAACGACTCACACGGTGAGCGGAAACGTCTGCCACATGCAGGCTCGCGACCAAAACCCGCAGTGACCAGGGGGCGCGGACACACAGTGTGACGGGGAGGGGGTCACGAAGGACGGAGCTCGGAGCCCGGAAAGGACACTCGGGCCCTGCTCCTCGGCCAGCGGTCGGCCGCGACACGTGGTATCTGAGACCGCAACGGGGTCGCTCTCACATGCGCACGTTCGCACGCGCCCCAAAGGAAGCAGCAGGTCACGAGCACACACGACACGCCAAGCGCAGTGGCTTGTCCCGCGTCACGAAGCCGTTAGAACCGCCTCCCCGCAGACGTGACATCGCCCTAAAGACTCTCCGCGTGCGGAAGCTGCCGACGCTCGGCGTCCAGGGCCCCACGCCAAACGTGTGTAGTGCACGTAACCGGGGGCGCGCGCGCACGGGCTGATGCGAACGGGACGTTCACGCGCGTTCGTGCGCGTAAGCGGACGCGTCACCTTGCGAGACGCGCGGTACGACGTGGAAACACCGTCACCGAAAACACGAACGGGCCCCGATCCGCACGGGCCTCTCTACCGCCCCTCCCCTTGTTCGGCCGCCCCGGGACCCCCGCCCCGTGAGCGTCCCGGGGACGCACCCACCTTCTCACTCAGCACCTTGCTCTGGTGGCTCAGGTACACGCGGCAGGCCACGCAGAACTTCATCAGCCGCCTGCGCAAGTCCAGGAGCGCGTCCTGCCAGACAGCGACAGGGCAGGGGCCGCCCGTCAGGGCAGCCGGCCCTCCAGCCACAGCCTGACGCAGACGAACTGCCTTCGTCACCCCCACGTCCCCCCAGCCCGCTCCCCCGTCTTTACCCCCGTGTCCCCCCCCCCCCCCCCCCCCCCCCGCAACCCTCTCCCCCTCCCCCACCTGACACAGCCAGGCACCTGCCCCGCCCACGGGAGCCGGCCCTCCAGCCACAGCCTGACGCAGACGACCTGCCTTCGTCAACCCCACGTCCCCCAGCCCCCTCCCCCGTCTTTACCCCCGTGTCCCCCCCCCCGGCAACCCCCTCCCCCTTTCCCACTTCGCACTGTCCCCTTCCCGCACTATCTCCCTCCCCCACCCCCCTTCTCGTCCCACTGTCTACCTCCGCCAGCCCCCGTGTCCCCCTCCCCTACCTCCCTCTGTCCCCCACACCCCTCCCCACCTGCCATCCTCCCACATGCTCCTCCTCCCCCCCCCCGCCCCCACCCCGTCTGTCCTTCGTCATGAGGAATTAGGGCTGAACGTTTCCAGGCAGCCATAAATACGGCCCCAAAGCACGGCTGACTTCAAGCTACCCTTGGTTTGGCCAGCAACCAAGGTCAAGGGTCCCACCCAGCAAACACGGGGCACGTGCTCAGACAGGATCTAAACCCAGCTCCCTGTGGCAGGCGGACAGGTTGGAGGGCCGTGTCGGCGGGGCCCAAGGTCGGCTCTTGGCTCAGATCCCAGGAGCCCAGGCCTGACCCCAGGGTGACACACGCGAGGCAGTGGTGGGGGCGGATGCCTGTCCAAGTGGTGACCCTGTCCCCTGTCCCCAGCCTGCCGCATCCGTCACAGACAACTGGAATCCACATACTTGCACCTGCCCCCCCCCCACCGCCCTGCACCTGCGCCGCCACCACCCCTCACCTGCCTACACCTGCGCCTACTCCCCCACCGCCCCTCACCTGCCCACACCTGCACCTCTTGGCCCCTCACCCACACCCGACCCCTCCCAGCCCCTCGCCTGCCCACACCTGCCCCTCCCATCCCCTCACCTACCCGTACCTGCACCTGCTGCCCACCGCCCCTCACCTGCCCACACCTGCACCTCTTGGCCCCTCACCCACACCCGACCCCTCCCAGCCCCTCGCCTGCCCACACCTGCCCCTCCCATCCCCTCACCTACCCGTACCTGCACCTGCTGCCCACCGCCCCTCACCTGCCCACACCTGCACCTCTTGGCCCCTCACCCACACCCGACCCCTCCCAGCCCCTCGCCTGCCCACACCTGCCCCTC
Organism: Panthera tigris; assembly: GCF_018350195.1. Lineage (NCBI taxonomy): Eukaryota > Metazoa > Chordata > Mammalia > Carnivora > Felidae > Panthera > Panthera tigris. Next base: position 99,514 of record NC_056677.1, on the reverse strand, counting down.
CCATCCCCTCACCTACCCGTACCTGCACCTGCTGCCCACCGCCCCTCACCTGCCCACACCTGACCCTTCCCACACCCGCACCGGACCCCTCCCAACCCCTCACCCACCTGAGGCGGCAGCCGGTCCGTGGCTGCAACAATCTGCCACAGGAGCGCATAGTAGGTGCACTGCAGTGCACAGTGGATGACCTACGGGACACAAGGCCTGTCATGGAGTTGGGGACACGGACGGGACACCCACCTGCGGATGCTCCCCTGCACAAGACCCCGAGCCCTCACCGGGACCTGCTTCCCACCAGACCTCTCCCCCCCCACCCAGGACCCTACCGGGACCCTCCTCCCCAGGATCCTTCCTTCTCCCCCAGGACCTCCCGCCTCCCTGCACCTCAGGACCCACTCTCGCCCCGGCACCCTCCTCCCACCGGCGCCCTCCCCTGACCCCGTGGCCCTCACCTCGGTGGGCATGCTGCCCTGGTGCCTGCGCAGGGTCAGCAGACTGTCCATCTTCTCGTACAGGTTCCAGCTGCTCAGGTCGTGCGTGCTGACCAGAAACGGGGGTCTCAGGGCCCACCTTGGCCCGGGACCCCAGCGTCCCCGAGGTGAGCCGCCCACACCCGGTCAGCAGCCCCCGGAGCCACAGGACCACCTCCCGGCAGACGGAGGGGCACCCGCCCCAGATGGCCGAGGCGGCCCCTCCGGGACCCTGCGGCGCGGGCGTGGCCCAGGCGGTCCCAGCTCCTGCACACGCGGCTCAGGGCCCCAGACGGGCAGGACGGGCTCCCGGGGAACCCGCAGCCACCCGGCCCACCCCGGGGACGCCCCTCAGGCTCTGAACGCCCCTCGCCTCACCCGGGACACAGGAACACGGCTCAGAGTGAGACAGTGGGCACGTTGCTGGGGGGTCACGTGTGCCCCCGCCGAGGGAGCCGGCCGTGTCACCCCACTCACCTGTAGAAGGCCACCAGTCTCCGCAGCGTCGAGCAGATGCGACCCATCTCGTGGTGTCCCAGGAACTGGCCTTGTTTCTACACAGCAGGGAGAGGGCAAGGGGGTGGCCGCCTGACACGCGTGTCCCGGGCGGGGCTCCCGGGGCCCGGGGCCCTGGGCCCTGGCTTCGAGCCGGCCCTCCATCCTAGGAGCCTCCTCTCTTGCTACTTCCCGGAAGGCGGCTCTTTCAACTCTCCGGTCGGGACGTGGTACCCCAGTCACGTGATACGTGCGTGCTCTCGGACTACCCCCGGGAACAGGATGACCCCCCCAAAAGTGCTGGTGACGTGGCGCTTTACAGAAACCCTCTGCCCGAGCGTACGCGAGCCACGGCCTCGGTCAGACTGGGTCCTCTGTGGGCTCACGGGGCTCCCCTGGGGGAAAGTGAGGCCCATGTGTGACCCCCCCCATCTCCCCACTCCCAGGGGACAGAAGCCCCCACCGGAGGTGCGGGGTGAACGGCAGGGGCGCAGAGAACCCACCCTGCGTCCCCAGAGACCAAGAGCCGGTCCCCGGGTTGGCTGAGCCGACCCCCAACAGGCGCCCGACGACCAAACGCCGAGGGCTGCGGCTGAGCGACCTCGGCTGGCGCGGGGCCCGCCTCGGTGGAGGTCTCCCCACCCCGCACGACAGGCCGCACACCCACGCCCGCCCGCGACACCTCCGCGTCTCCACCCCCGCCCCCGCGTCCCACGCCCCGCCCCCACGGCCGGCACCTCGTGCTGGAGGAACACGTCGAGCAGCGGCGTCAGCGCGTCCACCAGCATGTCCACCAGCCGGCTGCAGGCGGGGGCGGCCTGGCAGTGGGCGGTGCCCCCCTCGCAGCAGTAGGCGCCGTAGGCGCGGGCACAGGCCTCCAGCACCGCCACGTCCGAGTGCCGCTGCACGAGGCAGTCCAGCTCCAGCAGGGCCGAGTCCAGGTACTGCGGGAGGCGGGGTGGGGGGCAGACGACCGCTCAGGGACCGTGGCACGGGGCCGACGGGAGAGGTGGGGGGGGGGGGGGCGTTGGGGGTCGTGGCACCGAGGGAAGGGTCGGGAGGTCGTGGGGTCATGGCAGTGAGGGGAAAGGCCGGGGAGGTCATGGGGTTGAGGGGGGAAAGATCCGGGGTAAGGGGGTCATGGCACCGAGGGGAAGGGTCGGGAGGTCGTGGGGTCATGGCAGTGAGGGGAAAGGCCGGGGAGGTCATGGGGTTGAGGGGGGAAAGATCCGGGGTAAGGGGGTCATGGCACCGAGGGGAAGGGTCGGGAGGTCGTGGGGTCATAGCAGTGAGGGGAAAGATCGGGGGTCATGGCACCGAGGGAGGGAGGTTGGGGAGGTCATGAGGTTGAGGGGGAAAGATCCAGGGTCAAGGGGTCATGGCACTGAGAGGAAAGGCCAGGGGTCAGGGGTCATGGCACTGAGGGGAAAGGTCGGGGAGGTCATGGGGCTGAAGGGGGAAAGATCCGGGGTCAGAGGGTCATGGCCCCGAGGGGAAGGGTCGGGAGGTCGTGGGGTCATGGCAGTGAGGGGAAAGGTCGGGGGTCATGGCACCAAGGGAGGGAGGTCGTGGTGTCATGGCAGTGAGGGGAAAGGTCGGGGGTCATGCAACCAAGGGAGAGAGGTCGGGAGGTCGTGGGGTCATGGCACCAAGGGGGAGAGGTCGGGGAGGTCATGAGATGGAGGGGGGAAGATCCAGGGTCATGGGGTCATGGCGTTGATGGGAAAGGTTGGGGGTCACAGGTCATGGCATTGATGGGAAAAGTCAGGGGTCAGGGGTCATGACAGAGGGGGGGAAGGTCGAGAGGTCATGGGGTTGAGGGGGAAAGGTCAAGACATCATAGGGTTGAGGGGGAAAGATCCAGGGTCAGGGGGTCATGGCACCGAGGGGAAGGGTCAGGAGGTCGTGGGGTCATGGCAGTGAGGGGAAAGGTCGGGGGTCATGGCACGGAGGGGGAGAGATCAGGGAGGTCATGAGACAGAGGGGGAAAGATCCGGGGTCAGGGGGTCATGGCACTGAGAGGAAAGGCCAGGGGTCAGGGGTCATGGCACTGAGGGGAAAGGTCGGGGAGGTCATGAGATGGAGGGGAAAGATCCAGGGTCGTGGAGTCATGGTGTCAATGGGAAAGGTTGGGGGTCACAGGCCATGGCATTGACGGGAAAGGTCGGGGGTCCGGGGTCATGACAGTGAGGGGGGGGGAAGGTCGAGAGGTCATGGGGTTGAGGGGGAAAGGTCAAGACATCATAGGGTTGAGGGGGAAAGATCCAGGGTCAGGGAGTGATGGCACTGACCAGGAAAGGCCAGGGGTCAGGGCACTGAGGGGAAAGGTCGGGGAGATCATGGGGGTGAAGGGGGAAAGATCCGGGGTCATGGGGTCATGGCACCAAGGGGAAAGGTCGGGGAGGTCATAGAGTCAAGCAGGAAACTGCCGGGGAAAGGTCAGGCTATTGAGGGGGAAAGCCTGGGGATGCCTGGGTCAAGGGGAAAGGTCATAGTTCAGAGAGTTGAGGGATAAAGGACCAGGGAGAAGGTCAGAGGTTAGGGGAGGAGGTCAGGAGCCAGAAGAAAGGGCCAGGTGGGGTCATGAGGGGGACATGGGGCCAAGAGGAAGAGGTCACGGGAACTGTGAGTCGGTCTGGACCCTCCCACCACTATGGGTGATGGCCGCACCTGCGGTGGGGACAGCGTGGGCAGAATGTTCCAGTAGCCGCCTGGGCCCCCAGCGTCCCCCTCAGATCCCACCTCTCCTGCCCCCCGCCCCGACCGTACCCACACGCAGGGCACAGCCCACAAGCTCCCGGGGCTTTACCAGTTTCTGTGCCCACGGGCACCCTGAGGACGAGACCCCAGGGCGCCACCCAGAACCAGGCATCTGACCTTCTCGCCATGAAAACTCGAGACAGCGGTCGGTGCCTCTGTCTTCACAGCCCTGCCGGTCCTGCCCTGTCATCGGGCCCCACCACCCACCTCGAGCTGCAGGGAGGCATTGACCAGGTGACCCAGACACCCCCAGCGGGGCCCGGGCCACCGCCCTGGACAGGGGGACGCTCCTCCAGCACAGACCAGCACGAAAAAGCAGCCTCGGAGGCGTGGCGCCCCAGGCCTCGGGAGGGTGGCAGGACACAGGGGCAGACGATGATGTGGCGGCCGCCGTGCCCCACGCCTGCAGCCCGGGGAGGGGGACCGCGGCCCCCACGGGCAGAACGCAGCGGGGAGGGGCGGAGTCCCGTGACTCACCGAGCCCAGGCCGTCCTTGTCATACACGTCCAGGTTGCAGTACTGCGGGATCTGCAGGAGGGGCGTCACCTTCTCCTTGTCCGCGGCGAACTGCGCACAGAGCAGGCGTGAACGGGCCTTCCCGGCCTCCCCGCGCCCCCGCCGCCTCCCCGCCTCCCCGCCCCCTGACCTTCCCCGCCCCGCACCTTGGACAGCAGCTGGGGCAGCACCTTCACAAAGTGTCGGCTCATGCTGGCACGCTCACGCCAGCGGCGGGTCCCGTCCACCTCCCTGGCGGCCTGTGGGCAGAGCGAGCGTGGCCTGAGCCCACGGCCGACCCGTGTGAGTCTCGCGGTGGCCCTGGGACCGGCCGACACGGGCCCAGATCACACCCAGGCAGCGCTGCCCCCACATCACAGGTGTAGCTCCAGAGTGCTACTCCGGGGGTTTGTTCCAGAAACGCTAGTTCACGTGCGTGGAAACCGTCAAGAAACACTGAGTCGTCTCCCCCAAGTTCTGGCCTTACGGCTCACCCTCGTCCGGTAGGACTGGGGTGTCGTTAAAAAGAGACATCAGAGGACAGAGCCAGACACGTGCACAGGGGAGGACGTGACAGCCACATGAAAATAGAAGGACAGCAGGGACGTGGCCAAAAGCCCAGGGATGCCTGCAGCCCCACAAGCTGGAAGAGGCAGGAAGGACCCTCCCCTGGAGCCTCTGGAGGGAGCACAGCCCTGCCTGGATCTCCGTGGCCCTTCCCTGGCTGGGTGTCAGGGGTCCTGTCCTACCTGGAACTCAGTGGCCCTGCCCCTCCTGGATCTCAGTGGTCCTGCCCTGCCTAGATCTCACTGGTGCTGACTGGATCTCAGTGGCCCTGCCCCTCCTGGATCTCGGTGGACCTGCCCTGCCTGGATCTCAGGGGTCCTGCCCCTCCTGGATCTCAGTGGTCCTGCCATGCCTGGATCTCCGTGGCCCTGCGCCTCCTGGATCTCCGTGGCCCTGCCCTGCCTGGATCTCAGCAGCCCTTCCCTGCCTGGATCTCAGTGGTCCTGCCCCACCTGGGTCTCCGTGGCCCTTCCCTGCCTGGATCTCAGTGGTCCTACCTAGAACTCAGTGGCCCTGCCCCTCCTGGATCTCAGTGGCCCTGACCCTCCTGGGTCTCATTGGTCCTGCCCTGCCTGGATCTCAGTGGTCCTGCCCTACATGGACCTCAGTGGTCCTGCATTGCCTGGATGTCAGCAGCCCTGCCCCTCCTGGATCTCAGCAGCCCTGCCTCTCCTGCATCTCAGTGGTCCTGCCTCTCCTGCATCTCAGGGATCCTGCCCTGCTTGGATCTCAGTAGTCCTGCCCCTCATGGATGTCAATGGCCCTGCCCTACCTGGATCTCAGCAGCCCTGCCCACCCTGGATCTCAGGGGTCCTGCCCCTCCTGGATCCCAGTGACCCTGCCCTGCCTGGATCTCAGCAGCCCTGCCCCTCCTGGATCTCAGGGGTCCTGCCTCTCCTGCATCTCAGGGATCCTGCCCCACTTGGATCTCAGTAGTCCTGCCCCTCATGGATGTCAATGGCCTTGCCCCACCTGGATCTCAGCAGCCCTGCCCACCCTGGATCTCAGTGGTCCTGCCCCTCGTGGATCTCAATGGTCCTGCCCCTCCTCAATCTCAGCGGCCCTGTCCTCATGGATCCCAGTGGCCCTGCCCTGCCTGAATCTCAGTGGCCCTGCCCTGCCTGGATCTCAGGGATCTTGCCCCAGCTGGATCTCAGAGGCCTTGCCCTGCCTGGATCTCAGGGGTCCTGCCCTGCCTGGATCTGGCCAGCCCTGCCCTGCCTGGATGTCAGACTCTTCTCCTCCAGAGCTGGGGCAGGACGCCCAACCCCCGTGGTCCTAGGTCCACTCGGGTGTGATCTTCTGTCCCAGCAGCACCAGAGACCCACACAGAGACGATTCGGGGGCTGGCTGACACACTGCCGTGTCCGGTGTGAACCAGGCGGGGGGGACTGTGGGGTGCCCCCCCGGGGAGGCGGACGGCTCACATGGGAACAGCTGGCAGAGGGCTGGTAGCGGCAGGAGGGGCGGGCAGGAGCTGGGAGGCACAGGCAGCGAGACCTACCTGGGTGGCCGGGAGCCCCGCCCGCAGAGCCAGCGGCCCAGTGAGCAGCTAGCGCACCAAGCACAAGGCAGCAAGCGATCGCGCGGCCGCGCGGGTGGGGGTGGGGGAGCCCCGCGAGCCCGAGGCCGCAGCGGGCACCCCCAGAGCCCCGGCACTGATAGCAAGGGCGCAGCAGCCACAGCCAGCGGTCAGCACAGGGGACGAAGCGCATCCGGGCGGGGGCGGGGGTGGCACTGACTCTCTTGCCCAGTTCGCGGCCAGCAGGGGGGTGGCCCTCTGCGGCCTGTCGCACGGCGGCCACGAGGATCTCGATGAGGACTCTCTCCTGCTGGCTCGTCAGCGCTGCAAGGAGACGGGGTCCGGTCAGCGCCCTCCGAGCCTCACGGGGACACACGGCGCTCTGGCCGCCGCAGGGCTCTGAGGGGCCTCGGGGAGCCGGGCGCGGGGCGAGCGTGGTGGGGCCCCCGGGCACGGCCACAGGCCGACGGCTCGTGGGCTCAGTGACACACAGACCAGAGCCCCCGGGGCCAGCCCTCCGCTCAAACCGCACGCAAAGGGACCCCCTGTCACCCGTTCAGGTCAACGTGGGACCTGGCGCTGGCCCGGGCTGGGACAGACGCACACGTCCTCAGGGCAGCACCCGACGGGACCGCAGACCGGGGTTCACCTGGCTTTGCCCCAAAATGCTAGGACGCGGGTCTGAAACCATCCAGCTGACCACACGTCTGCTCACGGAGCGTTCTGCACTGGCTTTTGCTCCAAAGTCACACCCACGCGGAACCTCACAAAGGGACCTTGTGGGAAAATCGAATCTTTGCACATGTGATTAAGTGAAAGACCCAAGATGAGGTCAGCCTGGATGAGGGTGGCCCTAACCCCAGGGACAAATGTCCTTATAAGAGACAGAAAACGACACAGACACAGAAGAAGCCCTGTGGAGGGGCGGGGACAGACGGGAGGGATGCGGCCACGAGCCCAGGGACGCCTGGAGCCCCAGAAGCTGGAAGAGGCAGGGAGGACCCTCCCCTGGAGCCTCTGGAGGGGGCACAGCCCTGCCTGGATCTCAGCGGCCCTTCCCTGCCTGGGTCTCAGTGGCCCTGCCCCTCCTGGATCTCAGCGGCCCTTCCCTGCCTGGATCTCAGTGGCCCTGCCCCTCCTGGGTCTCAGTGGCCCTGCCCCTCCTGGGTCTCAGTGGCCCTGCCCCTCCTGGATCTCAGTGGCCCTGCCCCTCCTGGATCTCAGGGGTCCCGCCCCTCCTGGATCTCAGCGGTCCCGCCCCTCCTGGATCTCAATGGCCCTGCTCCTCCTGGATCTCAGTGGCCCTTCCCTGCCTGGATCTCAGTGGCCCTGCCCCTCCTGGGTCTCAGTGGTTCTGCCCCTCCTGGATCTCAGTGGTCCTGCCTCTCCTGGATCTCAGTGGTCCTGCCTCTCCTGGATCTCAGGGGTCCTGCCCTGCCTGCGTCTCAGGGGCCCTGTCCCGCCTGGATCTCAGGGGCCCTGCCCCGCCTGGATCTCAGGGGCCCTGCCCCTCCTGGGTCTCAGCGGTCCTACCCTGCCTGGATCTCAGTGGTCCTGCCCCTCCTGGATCTCAGGGGTCCTGCCCTGCCTGCATCTCAGGGGCCCTGTCCTGCCTGGATCTCCGTGGCCCTGCCCCTCCTGGATCTCCGTGGTCCTGCCCCTCCTGGATCTCAGTGGTCCTGCCTCTCCTGGATCTCAGTGGCCCTGCCCCTCCTGGATCTCAGTGGACCTTCCCTGCCTGGATCTCAGTGGCCCTGCCCCTCCTGGATCTCAGTGGCCCTGCCCCTCCTGGATCTCAGTGGCCCTTCCCTGCCTGGATCTCAGTGGCCCTGCCCTGCCTGGATCTCAGGGGTCCCACCCCTCCTGGATCTCAGCGGCCCTTCCCTGCCTGGATCTCAGTGGCCCTGCCCCTCCTGGATCTCAGTGGCCCTGCCCTACCTGGATCTCAGTGGCCCTGCCCCTCCTGGATCTCAGTGGACCTGCCCTGCCTGGATCTCAGGGGTCCTGCCCCTCCTGGGTCTCAGTGGCCCTTCCCTGCCTGGATCTCAGTGACCCTGCCCTGCCTGGATCTCAACAGCCCTGCCCCTCCTGGATCTCAGTGGCCCTGCCCTACCTGGATCTCAGTGGCCCTGCCCCTCCTGGATCTCAGTGGACCTGCCCTGCCTGGATCTCAGGGGTCCTGCCCCTCCTGGGTCTCAGTGGCCCTTCCCTGCCTGGATCTGTGACCCTGCCCTGCCTGGATCTCAACAGCCCTGCCCCTCCTGGATCTCAGTGGCCCTGCCCCTCCTGGATCTCCGTGGTCCTGCCCCTCCTGGATCTCAGTGGTCCTGCCCCCCCTGGATCTCAGCGACCCTGTCTCTCCTGGGTCTCAGTGTCCCTGCCCTGCCTGGATCTCAGTGGCCCTGCCCCTCCTGGATCTCAGTGGCCCTGCCCTACCTGGATCTCAGTGGTCCTGCCCCTCCTGGATCTCAGTGGACCTGCCCTGCCTGGATCTCAGGGGTCCTGCCCCTCCTGGGTCTCAGTGGCCCTTCCCTGCCTGGATCTGTGACCCTGCCCTGCCTGGATCTCAACAGCCCTGCCCCTCCTGGATCTCAGTGGCCCTGCCCCTCCTGGATCTCAGTGGTCCTGCCTCTCCTGGATCTCAGTGGTCCTGCCTCTCCTGGATCTCAGGGGTCCTGCCCTGCCTGCGTCTCAGGGGCCCTGTCCTGCCTGGATCTCAGGGGCCCTGCCCCGCCTGGATCTCAGGGGCCCTGCCCCTCCTGGGTCTCAGTGGTCCTGCCTCTCCTGGATCTCAGTGGTCCTGCCCCTCCTGGATCTCAGGGGTCCTGCCCTGCCTGCATCTCAGGGGCCCTGTCCTGCCTGGATCTCCGTGGCCCTGCCCCTCCTGGATCTCCGTGGTCCTGCCCCTCCTGGATCTCAGTGGTCCTGCCTCTCCTGGATCTCAGTGGCCCTGCCCCTCCTGGATCTCAGTGGACCTTCCCTGCCTGGATCTCAGGGGTCCTGCCCCTCCTGGATCTCCGTGGTCCTGCCCCTCCTGGATCTCAGTGGTCCTGCCCCCCCTGGATCTCAGCGACCCTGTCTCTCCTGGGTCTCAGTGTCCCTGCCCTGCCTGGATCTCAGTGGCCCTGCCCCTCCTGGATCTCAGTGGCCCTGCCCTACCTGGATCTCAGTGGTCCTGCCCCTCCTGGATCTCAGTGGACCTGCCCTGCCTGGATCTCAGGGGTCCTGCCCCTCCTGGGTCTCAGTGGCCCTTCCCTGCCTGGATCTGTGACCCTGCCCTGCCTGGATCTCAACAGCCCTGCCCCTCCTGGATCTCAGTGGCCCTGCCCCTCCTGGATCTCAGTGGCCCTGCCCTACCTGGATCTCAGTGGCCCTGCCCCTCCTGGATCTCAGTGGACCTGCCCTGCCTGGATCTCAGGGGTCCTGCCCCTCCTGGGTCTCAGTGGCCCTTCCCTGCCTGGATCTCAGTGACCCTGCCCTGCCTGGATCTCAACAGCCCTGCCCCTCCTGGATCTCAGTGGCCCTGCCCTACCTGGATCTCAGTGGCCCTGCCCCTCCTGGATCTCAGTGGACCTGCCCTGCCTGGATCTCAGGGGTCCTGCCCCTCCTGGGTCTCAGTGGCCCTTCCCTGCCTGGATCTGTGACCCTGCCCTGCCTGGATCTCAACAGCCCTGCCCCTCCTGGATCTCAGTGGCCCTGCCCCTCCTGGATCTCCGTGGTCCTGCCCCTCCTGGATCTCAGTGGTCCTGCCCCCCCTGGATCTCAGCGACCCTGTCTCTCCTGGGTCTCAGTGTCCCTGCCCTGCCTGGATCTCAGTGGCCCTGCCCCTCCTGGATCTCAGTGGCCCTGCCCTACCTGGATCTCAGTGGTCCTGCCCCTCCTGGATCTCAGTGGACCTGCCCTGCCTGGATCTCAGGGGTCCTGCCCCTCCTGGGTCTCAGTGGCCCTTCCCTGCCTGGATCTGTGACCCTGCCCTGCCTGGATCTCAACAGCCCTGCCCCTCCTGGATCTCAGTGGCCCTGCCCCTCCTGGATCTCAGTGGCCCTGCCCTACCTGGATCTCAGTGGCCCTGCCCCTCCTGGATCTCAGTGGACCTGCCCTGCCTGGATCTCAGGGGTCCTGCCCCTCCTGGGTCTCAGTGGCCCTTCCCTGCCTGGGTCTCAGTGACCCTGCCCTGCCTGGATCTCAACAGCCCTGCCCCTCCTGGATCTCAGTGGCCCTGCCCTACCTGGATCTCAGTGGCCCTGCCCCTCCTGGATCTCAGTGGACCTGCCCTGCCTGGATCTCAGGGGTCCTGCCCCTCCTGGGTCTCAGTGGCCCTTCCCTGCCTGGATCTGTGACCCTGCCCTGCCTGGATCTCAACAGCCCTGCCCCTCCTGGATCTCAGTGGCCCTGCCCCTCCTGGATCTCAGTGGACCTGCCCTGCCTGGATCTCAGGGGTCCTGCCCTGCCTGGATCTCAGTGACCCTGCCCTGCCTGGATCTCAGGGCTCCAGCCCTGCCTGGATCTCAGTGGTCCTGCCCTGCCTGGATCTCAGGGGCCCTGCCCCTCCTGGATCTCAGTGGCCCTGCCCTGCCTGGATCTCAGCAGTCCTTCCCCTCCTGGATCTCAGCAGCCCTGCCCCTTCTGGATCTCAAGATCCTGCCTGGATCTCAGTGGTCCTGCCCTGCCTGGATCTCAGTGGCCCTGCCCCTCCTGGATCTCAGAGGTCCTGCCACCCCTGGATCTCAGCGGTCCTGTCCTGCCTGTATCTCAGACTTCTGGTTTCCAGACCTAAGACAGGATGGATTCTCATTTAACCACTGGGTTTGAGATCATGTGTCACAGCCAGCCTGAGAATGTCACACATGGGTCTCCTGCCTAGTCTGTCATGTCCTGGAGCTAGCCCTATGAGCCCAGGCATAGCAGGAGCAGGACCACAGTCAGAGCCAAGAAACGCAGACCACACAGCTGGGCCCCAGAGATTTCAGTCAGAGGAAAGGAGGCATCCCCATGACAAAGAAACAGGCCCCTTCAGGGACCCCAAGGAGCACGGTCAGAGCTGCGGGTCCCTCCAGGAACGTGACAGGCCTGGGCTACGTCATAAATGGCACCGGGACTCCTGGCTGTGGCCGACGACACCTGTGTCTGCCGAGGGGAGTTTGGCAGGGAGGACGGGCTGTCTGCTGGGCCTGGAGGGGCAGGCGAGGGCACCCCAGCTGCTTGGGGGCTCATCCGCTGGGCACTCTGCCCACCGTGCACCCTGACTCTGGGGCCCGGTCTTTGGGCTTCAGTGGCCCCCAGGCTGATCCTCTTATGGCAAGTCAGTCTGTGGCCCTCGTCCTGTGGACCCCACACTAGAGCCCTGTGACACCCCAGCCTCGAGGCCTGAGGACCCCTCACCGCAGGAAAGCATGGGTATGCTCCCCAAGCAGCCACTCAGGGAGCGGGTGCAGCACAGGAGGCTCGACAGGGCTGTGTCACTGCCTATATGGACAGACACTTGGCAGGACGGAAGCCTGGGGGCAGTGGGACATGGGGAGGAGGGAACAGTGAGACACCAGGAGGGGACAGCAGGACACGGGGGGGACAGCAGGACACGGGGCAGCACAGCAAGTCACAGAGGAATAGGGATGTCAGGACACGGGACAGCAGGACACGGGGGACAGCGGGACACGGGCAGCAGGATACGGGGGACAGCGGGACACGGGGGACAGCAGGACACGGGGGACAGCAGGACACAGCAGTTGGTGGGTCACAAAGGAACAGGGACGGCAGGACGGGGACAGCGGGGGACAGCAGGACACAGGGATGGAAGGACACGGGACAGCGGGACACAGGACAGCAGGACACAGGGACGGAAGGACACGGGGAGACAGCAGGACACGGGGGACAGCGGGACACAGGGACAGAAGGACACGGGACAGCGGGACACAGGGGGCAGCGGGACACAGCAGCCGGTGGGTCACAGAGGAACAGGGACGGCAGGACGGGGGATGGTGTGCCTGGCAGGGACGGCCGGGAGGCCAGCGGGATCGCTGGCCCCCATCCACGACTCAGAGCCGGCCTCTGGCCACGCTCACCTTGGCGCCCGCCACGTGGCTCCAGCAGCAGGGCCGTCATGCACTCCCAGTTCCGGACCAGGGCGGGCGCCGCGTCCCACAGGCCGTCCACCAGGTATGGGACGTGTCTGTGGAACTGACAGGGACGGGCCACACGTGTAAAGTCGTGACGACGCGGAAGGAAAGACACGATGATGTTACAGGAACACACGATATGTGGGACGGGGGACAGTGAGGACACGGCACGTGTGATGACACAGGCAGGGGGACGTGTGAGGACGCAGGGGGACACATGACAGCACGACGTAGAAGGAATGCGTGACAAGGACGAGAAGGATACGTGACAACACGGGGGGACACGTGACAACGGGGGATGTGTGATGACACAGAAAGGACACGCGACGTGAGGGGCGTGTGATGACAGAGGAGACTCGTAATGACACAGGCAGACGCCTGATGACACAGGGGACGTGTGACAACCAGGGGTGGACACGTGGTGACACCTGGTGGAGGGGACACGTGAGGACATGGGCAGGAACGGCCCCCTCCCCGACCCACCCGTGTGGTGGACACGTGAGGACAAACGGGGACACCCACCCAGAGCCCTGACGCCCGTGTGCCCGCGGCAGGCGTTCACACAGGAAGCAAGCCCCGCGTCAGCCGGACGCAGGACGTGGCACGGGACACGGGGCGTGGGACACGGGACGTGGCATGCAACGTGGGCTGCAGGACACGGGTCCAGGTCCCTCCCGCGACTCGGACAACCCCGGCCCCGGGCCCTGTGCTGCCACACCCTCACCTCGCCCTGCAAGTAAAAGTCGATGAGCGTCTTCATGTTCTGGATGTTTCTGTCAAACTCGTCGGGAGGGTTTTGACCAAAGAACCCTTCTTGGGGCGGAGGGGCCAGGAGCCTAGTGGGATCAGAAGGAGCGACCCCAGCATCAGCCTGGACGGGCGGCTCCCCGCACCTGCTGGTGCCCGAGGTGCTGTGGCTCCCTGCACGCACACGCGCAACGCAGTGAGCTGGGGAGCAGGCACGCCGGGAGGCCACGGGCGCAGGACACGGCCCAGGGAGGAAAGCTCTAGAATGACTTCTGTCTGTCCGACTCAGGCCAGCACTGCAGCGGGAACAGACGACAGGACTGCCCCCCGTTGCCGCACGTCAGACCCCCAAAGGACGCGGACCCCCGCCTGAACGCAGACCCATTAGGGAGGGCGACACAGCCAGGTGGCCCAGGACAGGACCTCAGGCCGGTGGGGGCCCTCGAGGGGGCCTCTACCACCTGGTCAGACCAGTGCGGGAAGGGGCGCGCCTGTAACGCGGATCAAGTCCCCCAGCCACGCGCGTCCTTTGCGCTGCCGTTCCCATCCATCCTGTCCTGTGCCTCGGGGCCCACACCTGCTGTCCTGTGCAAGCCCTGCTCGGGGGCCCTGCTGTTCCCCTGGTCCCTGGGGCCTCCCGCTGCCCCCACCCTCCTCCATCTGCGAGTCCACCTGGCAGGACGCGGGAGCCCCCCCCCCCACCAAACATCACGGTGACATCACAGCCCTGGAGACACCGTCACGTGTTCCGGCCTTACCTCTTACAGATGAGCTCGCCCGCGGCGGTCGCCATGGGCCTGTAGGCCGCGTACACGAACTGGAACAAGAAGACGTACTCCATGGATGAGAACACGCCCACGTAGTGCCTGAGGGGAGGCGCGCGTGAGTCCGGGGCCCGTGCACGCGGGACACGGCCACAGGCGCCTGTCCCCGCGGAGAGCGAAGGGAGGCTCTTCGCTAAATCGAGGGCCCCAACCTCGGCTTCCCCTAGACATGCCCCCCGCCCCTGCAGTTCCTGCCGGACCGAGCTCCCCTGGGGCGGCCCGCGTCCCAGGACAGGAGCTGAGGCCGCGCGAGAAGGACCCACGTGAGCCAAGACGACGTGAGCAGCCTCCTGGGAAGGCCTCCCCCCCGCAGGGCCTCCGTGTCTGGGTTCCTTCCCCTCCAGCCAACTGCTAGCCCCAAAGGAAGGGAAAACCACTCTGTCCTCTCCCATGTGTGCACCTGAGCCACCTGTCACCTGACCCTCCCCAGGAGAGCGCTCTTGACTCCAAGCAGGCGACCGAGAGGGGGCGCACACAAAGGGGCAGAGGGAGACCCCGTGGGGGCCCACACGCAGGGGTGCACATGGAGAGGCGGCGGACGACCCCACGGGCGTGCACACGCAGGGGCGCATACACAGGGGCAGCGGGCGACCCCGCAGGGGCGCATACGGAGAGGGGAGGCAACCTTGCGGGGGCGCACACGCAGGGGCGCATACAGAGAGGCAGGAGGCGACCCCGCGGGGGCGCACACGGAGAGGCAGGAGGCGACCCCGCGGGGGCGCGCACGGAGAGGCAGGAGGCGACCCCGCGGGGGCGCACACGGAGAGGCAGGAGGTGACCCCGTGGGGGCGCACACGCAGGGGCGCATACAGAGGCAACAGGCGACCCCGCGGGGGCGCGCTTGGAGGGGCAGCAGACGACCCCACAGGGGTGCACACGCAGGGGCGCATACGCGGGGGCAGCGGGCGCACACACAGGGGTGCATACGTAGAGGCAGCAGGCAACCGCGTGGGACGCACACGCAGGGGCAACTATGCAGGGCCAATCACTGATGCGCAGCAGGCGGGCACACAGGGGGCGACCACGGACAGGAGGCAGATGTCCACGGGCACCCATACTGGGAGCAGTCAGGGGATGAGTGGGGGACACCCCTGACACCACCTGGGGGGACGTCACCAGTGTGACCGTTTATCCAAACGCATCCAGTGAACCCGCGTGAGCAGAGCACAGCAATGTGCAAACACAGCCGCAGGGACGTTCCCACACCGGCAGAAACACAGGCAGGTGGCCTACCCGCCTCCCGGTCTGGGCTTTGAACGGTGGTGGACGACCTCTGATGCCTGGGGGACAACCCCGGGGAACGCCTGCGTTTGTCCTCGGGGTTCTGGGCACACAAGGAGCACCCTTGGGGGGTCCGAGTCAGCCCTGAGCTTGACTTGTCCAAGTCAAACCCCAAAGCCGCCTGGTTCTGTGCAACGTGGGGCACACGGGCTCTGCCCACGACCGAGCCTAGTTAGCGGGTGCCCAACCAGGGCTCGGAACGTGGCTGCGGCCCCAGGACCTGGGAGGGGGACTGCCCAGGGTATGAAAAGATGGACGCCTCGGCTGGGAGTCAAGCCGGGCCACGTGAACTGCCTCCACGTTTTGTTACGCGGACCTTCGAGTGATTAGATGTGGCCCACCACACTGGGGAGGACAATGTGCTTTACTGATCTGGGGATTCACGTGTTAACCCATCTGGGGACCTCCTCACAGATTTTCTGGAATCACGTGGGAGCTGCCCCCTCCAACCACGTCAGCAGTCAGGCTGACAACACGGCATCACCCATCGACACTTCCTCGTGAGAGTGTGGTTTCTGACCATGGACTCATCGCAGACCGTCACTGAGTGCAGGAAGCCAGACACGTGGTACGCCACGTCAGAGCCTGTTCTGTGTGCCAGTGTCCGCTGGGGGGTGGGGGGAGGGGGCGGCTGGGGAGCAGACGGGGGAGCTCAGGTCCCCGCCCGGAGGGCTTTTGCATACACGTGTCGGAAGCCACACGGGTAAGAGCTTCTCCAAGTCAGTATCAGGGGACACGCGGCCCCACGGCCCGCCTGCACAGCACCCTGGACAGGAGTCCACGCAGACACGCTTTCGCGAACCGGGCCACTGACCCAGATCGTGGCACTTGTGTGGGCTGGCTCTGTCCAGACGGCTCCCTTGTAAAATACGCCACCTTATCACCCAGCCACTGCCCTTGGGCGGTGGCGCAGGACGGGTGCTGGGTGGCCCCGGCCACTGGCGGGACCTCCGCGCAGCACACGGTAAGTCGGCTGCTCGTCCCCGTCTCTGGCTGCGACAGCCTCCATCTGTCTGGGCCGCGTCGGGGTGCACACCCAGGGAGGGTCGGGCGCCCACCAGGGCCCCACTCCGTCCTCCGCACAGGGCAGACAGACGGCACCACGCTGGCCTTCAGGGCACGAGACGTTCCCATGGCACCAGCCGCAGCATTTAGGCGTGGCGGCCCAGCAGGAGGTCGCGTCCCCGTGTCTCCCGTTCCAGAGACGTCTCACATCAACGTCTGACACCTGACTCGACGAGGCGGCTGTCACCTGCAGTGTGTACCCGTGTGTATCCGGCCCAAGTGCACACGGGGACCCGGGAGCTTCCAGAAGGTTCTGCGGACCTGGCCGGGTTGCAGCTGCCTCTTGTACACCAGCACCTTGGCCCCATCAGAGCCCCTGATGCAGGGCGGCGGCAGAAGGGACCCCACAGGGAACCCCCGAACCCCCGAACAGGAAGCCAGGTCCCGACAAGCCCTCGCGTCGCATCGTACGCAAGGGCACCGGCCACAGAGGTCTCCGACTTAGCAGCGGTGCAAACACACCCCAGGATGCGAGCTGACCATCACGCGGCTACGCGGGGGGCGGGGGGGGGGGGGGCTGCACACCGCACACGGTCACCCCGCGGTCCGCCAGCGGCACACGCAGTCACTGCGCGCCCAGCGCACCCGGCACGCCACCCACGTGGCCTGGAAACGCGCTCTGGACGCAGGATTCCGCACGGACGCACGGTTCCGCACGGACGCACGGTTCCGCACGGACGCAGGGCCACGCACGGACGCACGGTTCCGCACGGACGCAGGGTTCCGCGCGGACGCGGTGCTCTGCACAGATGCAGGGCCACGCACGGGCACACACGGCTCCACACGGCCGCAGGGCTACTCACTCGGATATAAGCCGCAGGAGCTGCATGCACTCGGACGTGATCTCCGGCTGCCTGTCCTGGGTCATCGACAGGATTCGTTTCTAGGGGAAGCGAGAGAACACAACAAGCCCGCTTGGTTCCGGCACCGTGGGCGCCTCCACGTGCACAGAGGACGCGGCGGGGTGGGGCCGGGCCGTCCCCTCGGGCGGGCGTCCCGCACACCGTGAGGGTCATGGGGCCGCATCCCTGGTCCCCGCAGACGCAGGGAGCGCGCACACGGTGATGTCACACGGTGGTGACAACCACGTGTCCCCAGAGTTTGAGCGTCCCCAGGCGTCAGCCGCTGATGTGGACCCACGGGGAGACGGAATTCCTCGGCACAGAAATCGGGAGGCAGGAGCCCTGGAGCCTCGAGGCTGCCGGAAAGCGCCCCTGACCACACCGAGTCTCCGGAAGACGCCAGCCACCTGCGCACCCAGCCCTTGGGGACATGAGCTCCGCAGGACGTGTGCGCCTCCCGCCACGAGCCTCCGCAGCCCTTCTCTCCTACGTAGGTGACTTTGCACGACCCTTGCGCTCACGAAGGGGCCGTGGCTCCCGGTCGGTGCACAGGTTGGGCACTGCGCTGTCCTCCATGGGGACTCACCACCACCTCCCGGAGGCCCTCCGTCCGTCCCCGCCCCCCCCCCCCCGCCTCGTGGACACTAGAGTTCCCCCCTGCACACTTCTAACGGCCCCCTCGCGCCTCTCTACGCGTGGCCCGCCCGCGTGGGTTTCCTGCTCAAGCCCAGCGGGGGACCCGGACGGGGTCAAGGAAGGCTGCTTTTTCCCACACGCCCCAGGAGGGGGAGACAAACTGCTGGTGCCCTCCCCCCGCCCCGCCCCGCGTCGCTGGCTGCACGTTCACTGGCACCAACGTGGCCCGACCCCTGCTCCCAACCAGCCACGGGGCCCGGTCCGAGTCCCCGATAGCCCTGCCCCGCGGTGGGGAGTCCTCGCCGAGCCCTGCTGTCCACGTCGGGCAGTGGGGCCTCACGCAGCGTCCCGCGTGGTAGTGCGGTCCCCAAATTCAGGAACAGGTTGAGTACAAGTTCACCGTGGGCTCCAGCCCGCATCGTCCCGGGCACTTGCTTCGGTCGCACCGTCCCTGAGCGGCCCTGCACGCGGGGCACGGAGCCTCGCAACCCAACGGCAAGAGTGTGCCTGCGTCGGAACGGCGGGCGCTGACCCTTCCCGCTCCCACACCCGAAAACTCCCGCCAGCACGCGACTGACCCACCGGGGTGTGCCCACGCTCCGCCCGTGTCACCTGGTGCGCTCTGAAGCGCGGGCGGTTCGGCCCCGACGGGCCCCGGGGGGAGGGGGGGGCCTCCGGTTCGTGGTCGCAGGACGCGGCCCCAGGCAGCGGGCGGAGACGTGGCCGGCGGGTCCGAAGCCCCGCGAGCGGCGAGCGGCTGATGGCCGCGGCCCGAGGTCCGCACGTCCACGGCGACGCTTCGGGTTGGCGCCCCCCGCGGCCAAGACGCGGAATCTCACTCACCTTGAACTTGTGGAAGAAAAGGCCCAGCTTCATAGCCGACTCTCTCTTCTCGTAGAGCGCCTTCAGCGCCAGGATGCACTTCATCCGCACGCTGGCGTCCTTTAGGACAGAGAAACGGGGCCCGGTCACCACGGAAGGGCAGCCCCCCACCAAGACTCCCCAGCAGACACACCCCTCGGGCCCTGGGCCTCGCCTTCTGCGTGGGCTGTGCGTGTCGGCAACCCCCACGCGGCCGGCAAACACACCCGCAGGGGCGGCACGGCGCGACCCATGTCCCAGGTTGAAGCCCGCACCCCCAGGACCTCAGGACGGGACTGTGTGCCCCTGGGGTCGAAAATCAGCGGATCAGGAAAAGGAGGTCGCTAGAGGGAGCACCGGTTCCATACGACACGGTCCTAATGAGAAGGCTGAACCAGCACACGGACCTGCACAGAGCATGACCACCAGAGGGCACAGGGGGGAGCCCACGTCCCACACCCAGGCGCGGGGATCAGGAGCACCCAGCCTCAGCCCTGCATGGACCTCAAACCCCCAGCCTCGGCCGAGGCTCAGGCCCCCAGACTCAGCCCTGCCTGGATCTCAGGCCCCCACCTCCACCCTTCTGGATCTCAGACCCCCCCAGCCTTAACCCTGCCTGGATCTCAGACTCCTAGCCTCAGCCCTTCCTGGATCTCAGACCCCCAGCCACAGCCCTGCCTGATCTCAGACTCCCATCCTTGGCCCAGTCGGGACCTAAAACTCCCAGCCTCCAAACCCACCTGGAGCTCAGCCTCCCAGCTTCGACGCCTCCTGCATCTCAGACTCCCAGCTTCTGCCCTGCCTGGAAGTCGGACCCCCAGCCTCGGCCCTTCCTGGATCTCGGACCCCCAGCCTCGGCCCTTCCTGGATCTCAGACCCCCAGCCTCCACCCCTCCTGGATCTCAGACTCCCAGCCTCTGCCCTGCCTGGACCTCAGACTCCCAGCCTTGGCCCTGACTGGAAGTCAGACCCCCAACCTCGGCCCTGTCTGGATCTGACCCCCAGCCTCAGCCCCACCTAGATCTCAGAGTCCCAGCCTCAGCCCTACCTGGATGTCAGAGGCCCTGACTCAGGCCCTACTGGACCTCACACTTTCAGCCTCCGCCCCTCCTGGATTTCAGACCCCAAGCTTTGGCACCTCCTGGAAATCAACCTCCCAGCCTCAGCCCAGCCTGGACTTCAGACCCCCAGCCTCGGCCCGACCCGGATCTCAGACCCCCAGCCTCGGCCCCATCTAGATCTCAGACTCCCAGCCTCAGCCCTGCCTGGATGTCAGAGTCCCTGACTCAGGCCCTACTGGTCCTCACACTTTCAGCCTCGGCCTTGCCTGGACCTCAACCTCCCAGTCTCTGCCCAGCCAGGATCTCAGACTCCCAGCCTCCAGCACTGGGAGAGATTGATGTCTGCTATTGTTGTCACGTCATGTGGGGTATTTGTCCTGCCTCACACGCGGATTAATTTAGCGTCCACGCTTAACACAGCCTTGTGCATCTTTATTGTGTGTTTCAAAATGAATTTTAAAGCCCCATACCCAACCGGGGGGTGGGACTCAGGACTCCAAAGTCAACAGTCGTAGGCCCCATCAACGGGGCCAGCCAGGTGCCCCCGGAAGATGTGTCTCTTAAGCAGAGAAAATAAACACGCCCCTCCATGGGTGGACTTAGCAACACGGCTTATTTCTGAGCGACCTCTTCCGGCGTTGACATTACTACCCTCCTCAGTGAGTGACAGCACAGTCCCCCCGATGGAGAGAAATGCCTCCCGACCGCCAAATCCCAAGTGCAGGCCATGCGGGCGACCTGTCCGCCCCCCACGTCTCTGTACGAAACCAAGTCCGTCTCTGAGGGATTGTTCCGGGACCTGAGCAGCACTTACAGAGCACACAGCCCGAAGCCGCACACAGGCCCTGGGCCACACGCGCGCTACGCTGTGGGGCGAGGCTTCTCGTGACGACCCGGCCCGGGCTGCGCCACGTGGTCCCTGTAGGCCAGCAGAGCCCACGTCCGTCGGCCGCATTCAGGGACACCGCTGCCGGGGACGTTCTGGCAGCCCTTCCCTGGGGCACAGAAGAGGCTCCCGACGCCCGCCCTCCTGACGGCCACTCACCCCACCTCAAACAGAGCAGAGCACGGAGGGGGGGGGGGGGCAGAGGAGCGAAGCCACGCTGTGCATCCCTGCTCCCCAGGCGCCAGGAAGCACCCCGGAGCCCACCGCCTGCCCCGAGCTGCGGTCACGGCCGCCCACAGCGCCCCCCCCCCCCGGAGGACCTGCGCTGCCCGCAACGCTGCCCTGCCCTGCCCGCCCTCCTCCCTCCGCACACGGGCTCCGTTGGCGGATGCCAAGCGGCCCCCAAGACCCCAGGAAAGTCACTGTGTTGCTGCCTCTGCACTAAGCCAGCTGCACTCAGGAAGCTGCGGAAAGCAGCCAGCCGCCACTCCAGACCGACGTCCCCGTGCCCGCCAAGGGCAAACGCCAAGTCCCAGCCCCCCAGAAGAACGTGCGTGGAGGCGGGGCCTCCGGGAGGCGATGCGGCCTTGAGGGCGGAGCCCCCACGACGGGATCACCGTGCTGGTCAACAAGGCCCCAGACAGCTCCCTGACCCTCGCCTCCCCCACGTGGGGAAAACGGCCCGGGGAAGAGGTCCTCTCCAGACCCCGAGTCGGCCGGCCTTGACCTGGGACATCCATCCAGCCCCAGATGTGAGCCATGAACGCGTGTGGTTTACGAGTCCCGGCCGGTGGCGTTCCGTCGCGGTGACCTGGGCACAAGCACAAGCTGCGGCGGACGAAGAAACGGTCCGGTGTCCCCGTCCTGTTACTACCCTTCACCTCAGAGAACATGCCCCGTCTCCACTCTGGAACCCAGGACCGGCCAGCACACGCGACCAGCCACCACCCTGCGATCCGCGGCGTGCACACGCAAACGTGCCGTCTGTCCTCACAGCGCGATAAACCTCCAAGAGGTAAAAACCCAGAGAACGTGGAACCTTACCTAGCGCCTCGCCTGCAACCAGCGCGCAAGCAGTGAGCGCACCACGTGGAGATTCCCCGTCCCTGCACACCTGCCCCCTTCTGGCAATGCCCATGAGACAAGAGCCCCAGCTCAGGAGTCAGAAGGAGGAGGGAGGGGGGTGGGCAGAGCGGGGGAGGGGGAGGAGACGGAATCAGGAGGAGGAAGGGAGGGAAGAGAGAGGGGAGGAGGAAGGGAGGGAAGAGAGAGGGGAGGAGGAGGGGGAAGGGATATGGGGAGGGGGAGAGGAGGGAGGGAGAGGGGAGGAAGGGAAGGGGGAGGAGTGGGAGGGTTCAGTGGGAGAGGAAGGAGGTGGGGGATAAGGAAGGGAGGAAGGAGGTGGGGGAGGAAGAGGGGAGAGGAGAAGGAGGAAGGAGAGGGGGAGAAGTCAGGAGGGGAGAAGGGGGAGGGGCCAGGAAGAGGAGGGGGGATGAAGGAGGGGGAAGGAGTTAGGAGGAAAGAGGAGGAGGATGAAACAGGAGGAGGGAGAGGGGAAGGGAGGAGGAGGGAGGGGAGGAGGAGAGAGGATGAGGGAGGGGAGGAATGGCGGGAGGAGGAGGGGGGTGAAGGAGAGGGGAGGGAGGGGAGGAAGGAGAGGGGAGGGAGGGGAGGAAGGAGAGGGGGAAGAAGGAAATGAGGGAGGGGAGGAAGGAGAGGAGGGAGGGGAGGAAGGAAAGAAGGAGGGAGGGAAGGAGAGGGGAGGAAGGAGAAGAAAAGGAGGGAGGGGAGAAAGGAGAGGGGGAGAAAGGAGGAAGGAGGGGAAGAGGAGAGGGGGAGGAGTCAGGAAGAGAAGGGGGGTGAGGAGGAAAGGGAAGAATGAGAGGGGAGGAGGGGGGATGAAAGGGGGGGAGGGGGAAGGGGATGAGGGAGGGGAGGAAGGAGAGGAGGGAGAGGGAGGGAGGGGAGGAAGGAAGGGGAGGGAGGGGAGGAAAGAGAGGGGGAGGAGTCAGGAAGAGGAGGGGGACGAGGAGGAGGGGGGGGGGAATCAGGAGAAGGAAGGAGGAATGAGGGAGAGGAGGAGGAGGAGGGGGAAGGGATACGCAAAGGAGGGAGAAGGGAGGGGGAGGGGGAGGAGAGGAAGGGGGAGGAAGGGGAGGGGGGAGGGGTGGGGGAGGAGTCAGGGGGAGGAACGGGAGGAAAAGGAGGTGGGGAGGAGGAAGCGGGGAAGGTAGTGGGGGGAAGGAGGGGGGAAAGGATGTGTGGGAGGAGGGAAGGGGAATGAGAAGGGAGGGGGAGAGGAGGAGGAGGGGGGAAGAAAGAGAGGGAGAGAAGTGAGGAGGGGGGAGGAGTCAGGAAGAGGAGGGGGAGGAAGTGGTGAAGGGAGGGGTCAGGAGGAGGAGAAGGAGGGGGGAGGAGGCGGGGAAAGAGTCAAGAAGAGGAGATGGAGGAGGCGGTGGGGAGGAGGAAGGGTGGAAGGGGGAGGAGGAGGATGCAGGAGAGAAAGGTCATGGGGAGGACTCAGGAAGAGGAGGGGGACGAGGGAGGGGGGAGGAGGAGGGGGGAGGAGGGGGGAGGAGGGGGGAGGAGGGGGGAGGGGGAGGAGGGGGGAGGAGGGGGGGAGGAGGGGGGGAGGGGGAGGAGGGGGGAGGAGGGGGGAGGGGGAGGAGGGGGGAGGAGGAGGAGGAGGGGGAGGAGGAGGATGCAGGAGAGAAAGGTGATGGGGAGGACTCAGGAAGAGGAGGGGGACGAGGGAGGGGGGAGGAGGAGGGGGGAGGAGGAGGGGGAGGAGGAGGGGAGGAGGGAGGAGTCGTCAAGAAGAGGATGGGGAGGAGTGGGGGGGGGGAGACAAGCCATCAGGCCCAGAACCAGGAAACACAACCGACGGGTGGTCACAAACATTTCTTAGGGCTTCGTCTTGTTTACTTTTCACGAAAAAGGCGTCTATTTGGGAGACCAGACTTGTACTCGTTTCTGTCTGTCCCAGGGACCAGAAACCGCCCAATGTCAGTCGCAGCCGGCGACCGCCAGGCGGGCACGTTTGTTCTGGTGAGATCCGGACGCGCAGGGTCCAGAGCGGGTGTTCCCAAGCAGGCTCGTGTCTGAGGCTCCCTGTGCCCGGCAGGCCGAGGACCGTGCCCGTGGCCCCCTCCCAGAGCTGGTGGCAGGGGGTGGGGCTGACCTCGAGCACGGTCCTGTGGGCGCGGGCAGCTGCTGGGCCCGGTCCGCAATGTCAGTGGGGGGCCCAGACACACAACCCTGTGTCGCAGGACAGGGCCACGTCCCCATTTCTCCGGGGGACACGTGAGCCCCTGCGGCCCAGACCCCCTGCTGCAAAATCGCAGCTTGTCGGAAAGACTTCTCTGCACAGCGGGGCTCACGAGACGCCGTGCAGGACACGCGTGCCCGCTCCGGGAACCGCCGGACAGGAACGCGGGCCTGGGGGCCTCCTCGGCGGAGGCGGCAGGCCAGCGGAGCGCGCCTACCTTGTCATACAGCATCCAGCCGATGTACTTCAAGTAGTTGTTGTCCAGGAACAGGTCCGGGTAGAGCTTGATCCAGCATCCGAGCTCCGCCACGCAGATCACTCGGATGTCCGAGCTGATGTCGCTGCAAAAGCGAAGCCAGAGTGTCAGTGGGACGGCCAGGCCGTGTCGCCCACGCGGCAGGGTGCGCGTGTCGACACGGGGCTGAGCCAGGCCTGGTCACGGGGACAGGCGGGGAAGACGCGCGGCCCCGAGGCCAAGCCTTACCGGTAGCGAGGCACAAACGTCCTCTTAAAGAGCGCGCAGATGATGTTGTCGATGGCCACGGGCTTGCTCTGGTGGAGCGGGAGAAGGCACGGGAGCGTCAGGCAGGAGAGGCGGGCTGCGGGCCTCTGCAGAGCTGCGGCCACCAGGCCCAGCGCAGCCCGCTGCGTGGTCGCCCCCCACCAGGCATTAGCATCCTCTACGCTGGTGGTTCTGCCCCCGCCGGGACTGCACACCAGCCCGCCGGCCGTCTGTCGCCTGAGCTGCTGGGCCGCTCCGCGCACGCTGGCCTCACGCAGGCGCACATATGGGGGCAGGGTGGGGGGTGGTGAAGGGGGGGGGTGTGAAGGGGTGACTGGGAGGGGTGGGGGGTGAAGGCTGGGGGGGAGTGAAGGGGTGAGTGGGGGGAGGTGTAGGGCTGCGTGGTACGGGTGAAGGGGCACCCATGAGGACAAACAGACAAAGGGGAGGGGTGAAGGGAAGGGAGTGAAGGGGTGAGGGGCAGTGCTGAGGGCAAGGCTGAGGAGTTGGGAGTGGTAAAGCAGGGGTGAAGGAGGGCAATGGGGTGAGGGGCTGGGGTAAGGGACAGGGGCCAAGCGTAGGGGTGATGGGGGGTGGGGCAGGAGCAAAGGGGTGACGGGCAGGGGCGAAGGGGTGGCAGGGTGAGGGGGATGGGGGCAGGGACCAAGGGGTGACAGGCAGGGGTGACACAATGAAGGTGGGGGTATCGGGGGCAGAGGCAAGGGGGTAAGGGGCACAGGGCAGGGGTGAGGGGACGGGAGGAAGGGCGAGGGGGTGAGGGGCAGGGGGCACAGGTGGGGGGGCAGGGGCCCGGGTGGAAGGACCCAGGGCCCTGGCGGAGGGGACAGTGGCGGAGACCCCACGCATGCCCAGCTATCTTCCTGGAGGGGCTCCTGTGCTCTGTGAGCTGTGGACACTGGGCAGCGAAGTGACCTCCCAGGTGCGCAGACCGAAGACCGCGGGGGCGGAGAGGTCAGAGGGACACACGGGCCTCACACGTGACGCAAGTGAACGCGGTTTGTGCGTAAAAGAATCCATAGGTGTCAAGCCCACAAATGATATCGAGAGACAGACATGTCACCGAGCCGTGACAGGGGATGGGGGTTCACCTGCGTGTCCCCGGGGAGCCAGGGCACCCCCCCCCCCGCCACGGGCGGCCAGCTGGAACCCGGAACCGGGACGTGGAAGGGGCTGGGGTCACCGCTATGGTTTCTGCACCCCCGCTCGCTGCCCTATTGTACCGTGGCCCCGCCCCCACGCCTGGCGTCTGCTGCTGGCCCCGCCCTCCTTCCGTGGCCCCGCCCCCACGCCTGGCGTCTGCTGCTGGCCCCGCCCACACACGGCGGCCCCGCCCCCTGCACCTGCTGTCTGCGCTGGTCCAGTACTTCCATGCAGTGCTTGTGTTTGCCCTTGAGTTTGGCGATGTTCTCCACCTGGCACAGCCGCTGGGACCTGCGCCTGTTCGTGCAGGTGCCCTGGTTCACGCTGGCCAGCGCTGTCAGCAGCTTCATGGCTGCCAAACAGAGCAGGGCTGTGACCCCGGGGCCGTGTCCACGGATCTGTGACCCCAGAGCCCAGCTCACCTCCCACAGGAGTGACCATTCGCAGCAGTCCTAGGACAGGGCCCGGGGAGGCCGGGGCCGGAGAAGATGTCCCGTCCTGCCCCTGCTGGGTCACAAGTGTGCAGAGGGTCACCCCCAAACAACAGCCGTGCACACTGACCCAAAACATGTCTTAGGGTCCCCGGGCACGGACACACCCCACGTCCTACCCAGCTGCAAGATCACATCAGTAGCCCACAGCCAGCACGACTCAACCATGACTCAGCATGCCTCGGAGGGCACACAAGGCCAGCAGACACAGGAACACCACATACCCATGTGGGCCAGCCCTGGGGACGCACGTGCCCAGGTGGGCCAGTCCTGGGGGACTCTCATGAGGACAGAGGGACAGGACGTGCCCGGGTGGGCCAGCCCTGGGGACTCTCGTGGGGACAGAGGGACAGGACGTGCCCGGGTGGGCCAGCCCTGGGGACCCTCGTGGGGACAGAGGGACAGGACGTGCCCGGGTGGGCCAGCCCTGGGGACCCTCGTGGGGACAGAGGGACAGGACGTGACCGGGTGGGCCAGCCCTGGGGACCCTCGTGGGGACAGAGGGACAGGACGTGCCCGGGTGGGCCAGCCCTGGGGACCCTCGTGGGGACAGAGGGACAGGACGTGACCGGGTGGGCCAGCCCTGGGGACCCTCGTGGGGACAGAGGGACAGGACGTGCCCGGGTGGGCCAGCCCTGGGGACCCTCGTGGGGACAGAGGGACAGGACGTGCCCGGGTGGGCCAGCCCTGGGGACTCTCGTGGGGCTGAGGGACAGCACATGCCCAGGTAGGCCAGCACTGGGGACTCTCGTGGGGACTGAGGAACAGCACATGCCCAGATGGGCCAGCGCTGGGGACTCTCATGGGGACAGAGGGACAGCACATGCCCAGATGGGCCAGCGCTGGAGACACTCATGAGGACAGAGGGACAGGACGTGTCTGGGTGAGCCAGTCCTAGAGGACTCTCATGGGGACAGAGGGACAGCACATGCCCAGATGGGCCAGCCCAGGGGACTCTCGTGGGGACAGAGGGACAGCACGTGCCCAGGTAGGCCAGCCCGGGGACTCTTGTGGGGACTGAGGGACAGCACGTGCCCAGGTGGGCCAGTCCTGGGGGACTCTCATGAGGACAGAGGGACAGGACGTGCCCGGGTGGGCCAGCCCTGGGGACTCTCGTGGGGACAGAGGGACAGGACGTGACCAGGTGGGCCAGCCCTGGGGACTCTCGTGGGGCTGAGGGACAGCACGTGCCCAGGTAGGCCAGCACTGGGGACTCTCGTGGGGACTGAGGGACAGCACATGCCCAGGTGGATCAGTCCTGGGGGACTCTCGTGGGGACTGAGGGACAGCACATGCCCAGATGGGCCAGCGCTGGGGACTCTCATGGGGACAGAGGGACAGCACGTGCCCGGATGGGCCAGCGCTGGAGACACTCATGGGGACAGAGGGACAGGACGTGCCCGGGTGGGCCAGCCCTGGGGACCCTCGTGGGGACAGAGGGACAGGACGTGCCCGGGTGGGCCAGCCCTGGGGACCCTCGTGGGGACAGAGGGACAGGACGTGCCCGGGTGGGCCAGCCCTGGGGACCCTCGTGGGGACAGAGGGACAGGACGTGCCCGGGTGGGCCAGCCCTGGGGACCCTCGTGGGGACAGAGGGACAGGACGTGCCCGGGTGGGCCAGCCCTGGGGACCCTCGTGGGGACAGAGGGACAGGACGTGCCCGGGTGGGCCAGCCCTGGGGACTCTCGTGGGGACAGAGGGACAGGACGTGCCGGGTGGGCCAGCCCTGGGGACTCTCGTGGGGACAGAGGGACAGCACGTGCCCGGGTGGACCAGCCCTGGGGACTCTCGTGGGGACTGAGGGACAGCACGTGCCCAGGTGGGCCAGTCCTGGGGGACTCTCATGGGACAGAGGGATAGCACATGCCCAGATGGGCCAGCCCTGGGGACTCTCGTGGAGACAGAGGGGCAGGACATGCCCAGGTGGATCAGTCCTGGGGGACTCTCATGGGGACAGAGGGAGAGGACGTGCCTGGGTGGGCCAGTCCTAGGGGACTCTCGTGGGGACAGAGGGACAGCACGTGCCCAGATGGGCCAGCGCTGGGGACTCCCATGGGGACAGAGGGAGAGGACGTGCCCCGTGGGCCAACCCGGGGGGTGTGCTCCTGTGTGCCCTGGCCTCTGCCTGTCTGTCCCCTGCCCCCGTCTCTCAAGTCCCACAGCCCCTGCCCCCATGTCACACGGCCCTGGCCCCCCGAGTCAGCGGGAGCCCGGGCGCGCGGCCCTGTGCAGTGGCCCACCTGCCAGGGAGCTGGTGTGCCGCAGGCTGTGCACGGCCGAGTTGGTGAGGCCGCTAAGCATGCAGATGACCGTGTCCATGAGGTGTCCGTCACACAGCACCGAAGAGTGTGTCTGTTGCACCAGCAGCTCCGTGAACTCGCAGAAGTTGACCCTGAACCTTTTCCAGAAGGGCCCCGGGCCCACGATGGGGTAGAAGTCATTTTGCTGGTTAAGGACACAACAAGGGACAGGGGTGAGGTGGTGTGCCGGTCCTGGCACTCCCAGAATCACAACACGGACCTCTGCTCGCGGACAAGGGGCTCCAGGTCACATGAGCACACCCCGACTGGGCACTTGGGGGTCACACGCCCACCCTGACACGGGGTGACCCCAAGGCTCCCACACCCTGCCCCTGGGGGTCACACGTCCACCCTGACACGGGGTGACCCCAAGTCTCCCACACCCTGCCCCTGGGGGTCACACGTCCACCCTGACACGGGGTGACCCCAAGTCTCCCACACCCTGCCCCTGGGGGTCACACAACCACCCTGACACAGGGTGACCACACCCTGCCCCTGGGGGTCACACGCCCACCCTGACACGGGGTGACCCCAAGTCTCCCACACCCTGCCCCTGGGGGTCACACGCCCACCCTGACACAGGGTGACCCCAAGTCTCCCACACCCTGCCCCTGGGGGTCACACGCCCACCCTGACACGGGGTGACCCCAAGTCTCCCACACCCTGCCCCTGGGTGTCACACATCCACCCTGACACAGGGTGACCACACTCTGCCCCTGGGGGTCACACGCCCACCCTGACACAGGGTGACCCCAAGTCTCCCACACCCTGCCCCTGGGGGTCACATGGCCACTCTGACACGGGGTGACCCCAAGTCTCCCACACCCTGCCCCTGGGGGTCACACACCTATCCTGACACGGGGTGACTCCAGGTCTCCTACACCCTGCCCCTGACACAGGGTGACACCAAGTCTCCCACATCCTGCTCTGGGGGTCACACATCCACACTGAGGGTGAGCACACTTCCCAGTGCTGCACCATGGACTCATATCCACACTCAGCAGAGTGACCCCCATTTTCCAAGACCCTGCGCCTGGGGGGGGGTTCAGATGTACCCCACCTTCCTGAGACCCAGAACCTGGGTGGTCACATATCCACGGCCACCAGGGTCTCCCCACCTCTCCCACACCTGCACCTGAGTGGACTGTCCCACGTCCCTGTGGTCAAGTCAAGAGGCTGTGCTGGGAGGACCCCCACGCGTGGCACCTCGGGTGACCCTCGAGGGAAGCGTGCAGGCCCCTCTCCCAACGCGTGTCCCAGAGAAGCCCGGCCCTCCGCTCTCCGCTCTGCTTCCGGCCGATTTCAGGTGTTGCAAACAGGCAGTGCCGACCTGAGAGCTACTCCCTTGGCCCTCACGGAGGACTCAGCCCAACCCTGCTCCCGCAGAGGCCACACGCACCCCCCCGCAACGGGGGCTGAAGGAGGCGGCCGGTCCCCGACCCTGCGGGAGACGCGGCCGGACCAGGGAGACGTCTCCTCAGGAAGACACGGCAGGTGCGCTCCCAGACGTGGGCGGCACACTACCGGGGCCAAACAGCCTACGGCCGCCACGGTCCTTCCGCCCGCGGGCAATCAGGGCCTCGGGACCGCCTGCCCCCGGGGCGATCGGGGCCTCGGGACGACCCGCCCCCCACCTCCCTCCACTAGGAAAGGGGGTCCTCAGGACGCCCCGCCCCTAGCCTCGCCTTTCTCGTGTTGTACGAATTTGTCTAAATTACCTGCACAGGCTTCACGAGACCCCAAGGGAAGGTGGACCCTGAAGGGACGTCAAGGCTGTGGCCAGAACCCAGCAGGCCGGTGCAGAGCGGTGCCCGGCCCCAGAGCTCGAGGGGCTGGGGATGGACCAGGGACTGCCCCGACATTGTGCCCCTCGTGCACGCACCCCCCCACGCGGTCCCCCACGGCAGCCTTCACCCTGGGGCAACGCATCCACACCTCTGCTGGGTGTGGGCGGGGACGTGGCCACAGCTTCCCGCCTTGCTCGCATTCACACCTCCGTGCGCAGGGACCGCCCCCTCGGTGCGCAGGGACCGCCCCCTCCTTGCGCAGGGACCGCCCCCTCCGTGCGCAGGGACCGCCCCCTCCGTGTGCAGGGACCGCCCCCTCGGTGCGCAGGGACCGCCCCCTCCGTGCGTAGGGACCGCCCCCTCCTTGCGCAGGGACCGCCCCCTCCTTGCGCAGGGACCGCCCCCTCCGTGCGCAGGGACCGCCCCCTCCGTGCGCAGGGACCGCCCCCTCCGTGCGCAGGGACCTCCCCACGTCGCGTAGGACCCTTTCTCGTCAGCCCGCCCCTCCTATGCGCACAGCGTCCCACGTGCTAGGACCGCCGTGCGCTGCGTCGTCCAGCCTTCCCCAGTGCACTTGGCACTCAACCCTCCTCCTCGTTCTCCATGCTGGGACCCGGCGCCCCGCGCCTCTGCCCAGGGCTCCGTGCAAACCGCCTCTCCTCACAGCACTCCCTCCGCCCTGCCCCCACAGCCTGGCTTCCTCCATCCCCCCCCCACTGGCTGAGCGCCCCCCACCATTCACTCGGCTGTGAGGGGGAGGGGTGCCCTGCCAGGGATCGGGGGTCACATGGGGGTGCACAGCACAGTCGTTGACTCGAGCCAGCCTCGACCGCAGACCCCAGCGTCAGAACACCTGATGCCGGGGGGGCTCCCGTGCCACTCCCCAGTACGGAGGCTGGGGCACATCTCTAACAGGGTAATAAACGTGTCCACACCGAGGCCAGGCCAGGTCACTAACCGGGTCTGTGAGGTGGGTCCTCAGTCCCCAAACTCGGTGCACTTTGAGAGCGCACGTCCCCACGTGCTCACTGCTGAGCACAGTAACACACGTTACCTGTCTGCACACATGGGATGGTGGGGAATTAACCACATGAGGAACCCCAGGCGCGTCTCCGGCAGGGGCACCTGAAGCCGAGGGGCGACAGGCCGGCCACACGGTGCCCTACATCTCCCTGTTCAGCCACCCGGATGCTCGTGTCTACAGGGACACTTACTGGTCGGGTCATTCCAACTGTGACCAACGCAGTGGTGTCCAGACACTAAAGCACAGAGTACACAGAACGCAGTCAGTTCTAAATATGCCAGTGTAGACGGAACACGGTCAGGTCTCGATGATACAGTGTAGACAGAACACAGTCAGGTCTAAATAGGCCAGTGTAGACGGAACACAGTCAGGTCTAAATATGCCAGTGTAGACGGAACACGGTCAGGTCTCGATGATACAGTGTAGACAGAAGGCAGTCAGGTCTAAATAGGCCAGTGTAGACAGAACACAGGTCTCCATGATACAGTGTAGACGGACCACAGGTCTCCACATGCCAGTGTAGATGGAACACAGTAGGTCTCCATGATACAGTGTGCACAGAACACAGTCAGGTCTAAATATGCCAGTGTAGACGAAACACAGTCAGGTCCCAATGTGCCAGTGTAGACAGACAACGGTCAGGCCTAAATGTCCCATGTAGACAGAACGCAGCCATGTCTAAAGGTCCCAGTGTAGATAGCACACAGTCAGTTCTCAATCTCCCAGGGTAGACAGAACACAGTCAGGTGTAAATAAATGTCCCGGTGTGAACAGAACACAGTCAAGTCCAAATGTCCCAGTGTAGACAGAACACTATCAGGTCTAAGTGTCGCAGTGTAGACGGAACACAGTGAGGTTGTAATGTCCCGTGTAGGGGCACCTGGGTGGCTCAACTGGTCAAGCGTCCAACTCAGTTTTGGCTCAGGTCACGATCTCAGGGTCGTTTGTTGTGAGGTTGAACCCCTGCAGGTGCTTGGGATTCTCTCTCCCTCTGCCCCTCCTCCGC
Organism: Panthera tigris; assembly: GCF_018350195.1. Classification (NCBI taxonomy): domain Eukaryota; kingdom Metazoa; phylum Chordata; class Mammalia; order Carnivora; family Felidae; genus Panthera; species Panthera tigris. Next base: position 67,347 of record NC_056677.1, on the reverse strand, counting down.
TCACGCTCTCTCCCTCTCTCAAAGTAAATAAACTTTAAAAAATCCCCTGTAGACAGAACACCAATCTACAGGACAGTGTAGACAGAACACACTCAGGGCTAGATGTCGCGGTGTAGACAGAACTCGCTAAGTGAGGTCACTTCTGCAGAACGTGTCAGGTCTAGTCGTCCCATCACACCAGACACAGCCTGGCTTAAACGATCTCATCTGAAGCAGAACGCGGTCGGGTGTGAGTGTAGACTGAGCACCGTCAGGTAAGGCCCCTCGTGGACAAGACTCAGATGCTCAAGAGGATCCAGTGTGGACAGGACAGGGTCAGGTCAGGAGGAGCCCCTGCTCGCCAGTCAGGACACAGGGTCAGTATCAGCAGGACTCTGTGCGCTAGGCCCACGGTCCCCCGGGACCCATGCACGTGGACCCTCGTGTGCGCCCAGGGAGCCCACCCTGCGTGCAGAAGGAAGTCGGGAGCCACGCGGCCGCCCAACCGACTTGGGGCTCGCCAGGGAGCTGCACACAAACCCCCCATCTTCAAACGCCACCAAACGTGAGACGAAAGCTTTACCAGTTTCTCTGGCCACATGATGGTCAGGATCCACGGGTACGCCAGAAACTTCTTGTAGTACAGCCCGGTCTCCTGAATGGACAGAGGACAGGTGGCCGTGAGGTGAAGCGTCCCCCGCTGCCACAAGCCCCAGACACCCGGGGGAGCCCCGGCAGGGACCAGCCTGCGCAGCACAGGGCACTGGGGGCTGGCGTCCCCCTACCCCCGGGGGCCGGGCCCGTGGGCGTGGGATGTTCGGGCAGCCCAGAGCAGGCACGCCCCGCCTCCGTGAGGGGGCCCCGCGCCTAGCTTCGTGTCACTGTCCTCGGGACAGGTGGTGACAGACTGCTTCTGTGGCGCTCAGCCACTGTGTGTCCACGGGCCTGACACGCAGGGCACGCCTCGTGTCTGCTCTGGAGGCCGGGAGGGGGAGAGGTCACGGCACACAGGCCGTTCTCAACAGAGAACCTGGGAGTGTTCGAGCTTCTCACGCCCACGTCTCCATGAGGCTCCTCCTGTGGCCGTGCGGGTCACCATGCCCACGGGGGGCCCTGCACCCCGCTGCATTGCCCTACGGACACGTCCAGGGGCCTGCTGTGGGAAGTGCTGGGCGTCCCATGAGGGCGCCAGGCTGGGGGGCTGGAAAAGCCCCCACTGCCGCTTCTGACACGGGGGAGGGTGGACAGGGCCCGACCTGGTGACGGGGACCCTCTGAGGAAGCAGACCCAATCCGAGTAGCCATCTTGGGAGTGGTTCCGGCAGACACACGCAGCAACACACAAACACACACATGCATTCGCTCACTCACATGCACAGTGCACACGCGTGTGTACCTGCACGCACACACATGCAGTAACACATGCACATGTGCATTTGCTCACTTGCGTGTACAGTGCACGCACGTGCACACGCACATGCAGTAACACGCTCACATATGCACATCCATGTGTATCCGCTCATGTGCACAGTGCACACACGTGTGTACCCATGCATGCATACGTGCAGTAACGCATTCACACATGCACACGTGCATGTGCATTTGCTCACTTGTGTGTACAGTGCACACGTGTGCACACGCACATGCAGTAACACACTCACATATGCACATACATGTGCATTTGCTCACGTGCACAGTGCACACACGTGTGTACCCATGCACGCATACATGCAGTAACACATTCACATATGCACACATACATGTGCATTTGCTCACTTGAGTATAGTGCACACACGTGTATCTGCACACACATGTGCATTCTCTTGCTCACATGCACAGTGCACATGTGTATCTGCATGCAGACACATGTAGCAACACGCTCACATGTGCACACATACATGTGCATTCGCTCGCTCACGTGCACGGTGCACATGCATGCACATGTAGCAGCACACTCATGGGGCATAAAGTGAACGTGGCAGGGCGTGAATATGAGAATACACGCAGTAACACACATGCACACAGACGTGTGCATGTGCTCGCTCACATGTACACTGCACACACGTGTGTACCTGCACACACATGCATGCAGTAACACACTCACATATGCACACACATGTGCATTTGCTCACTTGCGTGTACAGTGCACACATGTGTATCTGCATGCACACACATGTAGCAACACGCTCACATGTGCACACATACATGTGCATTCGCTCGCTCACGTGCACGGCGCACATGCATGCACATGTAGCAGCACACTCATGGGGCATAAAGTGAACGCGGCAGGGCGTGAATATGAGAATACACGCAGTAACACACATGCACACAGACGTGTGCATGTGCTCGCTCACATGTACACTGCACACACGTGTGTACCTGCACACACATGCATGCAGTAACACACTCACATATGCACACACACGTGCATTTGCTCACTTGCGTGTACAGTGCACACATGTGTATCTGCATGCACGCACATGTAGCGACACGCTCACATATGCACACATGCATGTGCATTTGCTCACTCACGTGCCCAGCACACATGCATGCACATGTAGCAGCACACGCATGGGGCATAAAGTGAACGTGGCAGGGCGTGAATATGAGAATACACGCAGTAACACACATGCACACAGACGTGTGCATGTGCTCGCTCACATGTACACTGCACACACGTGTGTACCTGCACACACATGCATGCAGTAACACACTCACATATGCACACACATGTGCATTTGCTCACTTGCGTGTACAGTGCACACATGTGTATCTGCATGCACACACATGTAGCAACACGCTCACATGTGCACACATACATGTGCATTCGCTCGCTCACGTGCACGGCGCACATGCATGCACATGTAGCAGCACACTCGTGGGGCATAAAGTGAACGTGGCAGGGCGTGAATATGAGAATACACGCAGTAACACACATGCACACAGACGTGTGCATGTGCTCGCTCACATGTACACTGCACACACGTGTGTACCTGCACACACATGCATGCAGGAACACACTCACATATGCACACACACGTGCATTTGCTCACTTGCGTGTACAGTGCACACATGTGTATCTGCATGCACGCACATGTAGCGACACGCTCACATATGCACACATGCATGTGCATTTGCTCACTCACGTGCCCAGCACACATGCATGCACATGTAGCAGCACACGCATGGGGCATAAAGTGAACGTGGCAGGGCGTGAATTGCTAAACGCGGGCGAAATTCATGTATTCTCCCCTTTTTCTTAGGTTTGACATTTTTAAAACAAAACGTTAAAGAAAAAATTTAATGTTCACTGACTTGATGCACAGCACTTCTGAAAACACTTCATGAATATTTTAAGGTGTGAGAAATTAATGTAGATATTACATCTGTCCCTAAATGGATGAGTCAATCAGTGAACTGTAGTCCACGGACAGAGTGGAATGTGCCTCGGCCTTGAAAATAAGGAAGGACGTTCTGCACCTGCCACTACGTGGACGGACCTTGGGGACATGATGCTCAGTGACATAAGCCAGACAGAAGGACAAATCGTGTGTGAGTGCGCATACATGGGGTCCCTAGAGGAGTCACATCCGCAGAGACAGAGAGTAGATGGTGGAGACAGGGGCTGGGGACGGGGACGGGCAGTCAGTGGTCCATGGGGACACAGCTTCAGTTTGAGGAGATGGAAAGTTCTGGAGATGATGTTGCAGATGGTTGCACAGCAACGTGAATGTGCTCAGTGCCATTGAGGTGTGTACCTAAAAGGGATTAAGGTGACGCATTTCATATTGTATGTATTTTACCACAATTAAAAAAAACCTTTTTGGGCACCTGGGTGGCTCGGTTGGTTGAGCGCATGACTTCGGCTCAGGTCATGATCTCACAGTTCGTGAGTCGGAGCCCCGCGTCAGGCTCTGTACTGACAGCTCGGAGCCTGGAGCCTGCTTCACCTTCTGTGTCTCCCTCTCTCTCTGCCCCTCCCCTGTTCACACTCCGTCTCTGTCTCTGTCTCTCTCTCTCTCAAAAATAAATGAACATCAAAAAATGTCTTAAGAAGCCTTTTTAAACGAGAATAGTGCTTGAATGCAAGAAGGTGGTCAGCCTCACTAATAATCCAGGAAACCGAAACCAGAGGTACCACGTGCACACCTACCAGACTAGCAAAACCTAACAACATCGCATCACGCACTGGCAGGGAACAGGACCAAGGCGACGTCTAACACACAGGTAGAGGCTCCTGCTTGGGAACACACGTTGGTGCCACCTCGCACAGGAAAACGTGTGCATGCACAGGCCGTAAGTTACAGAAACACGTGAAGACGCACAGCAGGACACACGGACAGCAGACGTTTGCAGCCACACACAGACAGAGCGCGAAACCAACCCGAACGCCATCAGAAGCAGAATGGAGACAGGAAGGACGCATAGGCGTGCGATGGAACATTCCACAGCTGCGCACCAGACGGCTTCACGCGATAACACTGGTCAGAATCATTCTGTCAAGCGTGTCTCCCGTGCAGAGACCTGGGCGCCAGGTGACATCATCTACAGATGCCCACGTGGGACAGATATGCCATGGCATGTTCTGGGCACCAAGTTCGGGGCGTGGTTACGTCCCGGTGGGGAGGAGGTCAGGACGGGGGCAGGGCACGTCTGGGCACGTACTGGCCACGCTCTCTCTGCATCTGGACGATGGCCACGTGGTTACCGTTTTATAACGGTACTTTCCACGTACACGATGGAATCTCCAATAGTAACTAAAGGTCAAGTTTTCCTTTATAGAGAATCGTGGTCTCCCCAGCGGAAGAAGGGCCGCCTCTCCCAGGGACGTGAGGGCGGACGGTGTCTACCTGTGCCATCGTGACGCCTGGGCTGCTTCAGCCTGCAAGCCTGATGGCGAACCCACAGGCTTGGGGGACACGGGGCAGCAGGGAAGATCCTGTGACCCCAGGCCCCGGGCTCATGGAGGGCACAGAGCCCGCCTCACCTGGTCAAACTTCTCGGTCATCTTGTGAACCACACTGTTGCCTTGGTTGGTCTGGTACAGCTCGGCCGTCACCATCCCTGGGAGAGAAAGAAGCTCACTCAACATGGAAACGCGGTTTGCACCACCCCTCCTCCTTCTCCTGGGAGGGCGTGGGAGGTGGGCGGGGCCACGACACCTCATCCCTCAGAGGCCACGGCAAGGCCACAGGAGTAATCCGGCCTCGCTGCTCCCCGAAAAACCAAGCTCTCCTACCCAAACCAGCCTCTGGAGGAGGCCCCAGCCCGCCCCGTGTCTTAGGACCACAGGCGGCCAGGACAGTGAGGCCCAGCCGGCACGTGAGAGAGAGAGGCCCAGGAGTGCCAGGAGCATGGCTCACCTTCACAGCCACAGCACTGGACGAAGAAGCTGATGAGGTCCAGCAGGGCCAGCTCCCTGTCCTCCTTGTAAGACTGGACCCACTCCTCGACAGCCGTCTGCAGAGGCAGCAGCGCAGGTGAGCACGCGTGTGTGATGATGCACACGTGACAGGCCAGCAGTGAGGACACAGGTGTGATGGTGTGTGTGTTATGGGCCAGCAATGACCGCGTGTGTGTGATCAGGCGTGTGACGGGCGGCAGTGAGCACATGTGTGTGTGATCAGGCGTGTGACAGGTGGCAGTGAGCACGTGTGTGTGATCAGGCGTGCGACAGGCGGCGGTGAGCATGTGTGTGTGATCAGGCGTGTGATGGGCAGTGGTGAGCACATGAGTGTGTGATCAGGCATGTGACAGGTGGCAGTGAGCACACGTGTGTGATGACGCACATGTGACAGGCCAGCAGTGAGGACACAGGTGTGATGGTGTGTGTGTTATGGGCCAGCAATGACCGCGTGTGTGTGATCAGGCGTGTGACGGGCGGCAGTGAGCACATGAGTGTGTGATCAGGCGTGTGACAGGTGGCAGTGAGCACGTGTGTGTGATCAGGCGTGCGACAGGCGGCGGTGAGCATGTGTGTGTGATCAGGCGTGTGATGGGCAGTGGTTAGCACATGAGTGTGTGATCAGGCATGTGACAGGTGGCAGTGAGCACACGTGTGTGATGACGCACATGTGACAGGCCAGCAGTAAGGACACAGGTGTGATGGTGTGTGTGTTATGGGCCAGCAATGACCGCGTGTGTGTGATCAGGCGTGTGACGGGCGGCAGTGAGCACATGAGTGTGTGATCAGGCGTGTGACAGGTGGCAGTGAGCACGTGTGTGTGATCAGGCGTGCGACAGGCGGCGGTGAGCATGTGTGTGTGATCAGGCGTGTGATGGGCAGTGGTGAGCACATGAGTGTGTGATCAGGCATGTGACAGGTGGCAGTGAGCACACGTGTGTGATGACGCACATGTGACAGGCCAGCAGTGAGGACACAGGTGTGATGGTGTGTGTGTTATGGGCCAGCAATGACCGCGTGTGTGTGATTAGGCGTGTGACGGGCGGCAGTGAGCACATGTGTGTGTGATCAGGCATGTGATGGGCAGTGGTGAGCACATGAGTGTGTGATCAGGCATGTGACAGGTGGCGGTGAGCACGTGTGTGTGATCAGGCGTGTGACAGGCGGCGGTGAGCATGTGTGTGTGATCAGGCATGTGACAGGTGGCAGTGAGCACGTGTGTGTGATGACGCACATGTGACAGGCCAGCAGTGAGGACACAGGTGTGATGGTGTGTGTGTTATGGGCCAGCAATGACCGCGTGTGTGTGATCAGGCGTGTGATGGGCGGCAGTGAGCACATGTGTGTGTGATCAGGCATGTGACAGGTGGCAGTGAGCACGTGTGTGTGATCAGGCGTGCGACAGGCGGCAGTGAGCATGTGTGTGTGATCAGGCATGTGATGGGCAGTGGTGAGCACATGAGTGTGTGATCAGGCATGTGACAGGTGGCAGTGAGCACGTGTGTGTGATGACGCACATGTGACAGGCCAGCAGTGAGGACACAGGTGTGATGGTGTGTGTGTTATGGGCCAGCAATGACCGCATGTGTGTGATCAGGCGTGTGACGGGCGGCAGTGAGCACATGTGTGTGTGATCAGGCATGTGATGGGCAGTGGTGAGCACATGAGTGTGTGATCAGGCGTGTGACAGGTGGCAGTGAGCACGTGTGTGTGATGACGCACATGTGACAGGCCAGCAGTGAGGACACAGGTGTGATGGTGTGTGTGTTATGGGCCAGCAATGACCACGTGTGTGTGATCAGGCGTGTGACGGGCGGCAGTGAGCACATGTGTGTGTGATCAGGCATGTGATGGGCAGTGGTGAGCACATGAGTGTGTGATCAGGCATGTGACAGGTGGCGGGGAGCACGTGTGTGTGATCAGGCGTGTGACAGGCGGCGGTGAGCATGTGTGTGTGATCAGGCATGTGACAGGTGGCAGTGAGCACGTGTGTGTGATGACGCACATGTGACAGGCCAGCAGTGAGGACACAGGTGTGATGGTGTGTGTGTTATGGGCCAGCAATGACCGCGTGTGTGTGATCAGGCGTGTGATGGGCGGCAGTGAGCACATGTGTGTGTGATCAGGCATGTGACAGGTGGCAGTGAGCACGTGTGTGTGATCAGGCGTGCGACAGGTGGCAGTGAGCATGTGTGTGTGATCAGGCATGTGATGGGCAGTGGTGAGCACATGAGTGTGTGATCAGGCATGTGACAGGTGGCAGTGAGCACGTGTGTGTGATGACGCACATGTGACAGGCCAGCAGTGAGGACACAGGTGTGATGGTGTGTGTGTTATGGGCCAGCAATGACCGCATGTGTGTGATCAGGCGTGTGACGGGCGGCAGTGAGCACATGTGTGTGTGATCAGGCATGTGATGGGCAGTGGTGAGCACATGAGTGTGTGATCAGGCGTGTGACAGGTGGCAGTGAGCACGTGTGTGTGATGACGCACATGTGACAGGCCAGCAGTGAGGACACAGGTGTGATGGTGTGTGTGTTATGGGCCAGCAATGACCACGTGTGTGTGATCAGGCGTGTGACGGGCGGCAGTGAGCACATGTGTGTGTGATCAGGCATGTGATGGGCAGTGGTGAGCACATGAGTGTGTGATCAGGCATGTGACAGGTGGCAGTGAGCACGTGTGTGTGATCAGGCGTGTGACAGGCGGCGGTGAGCATGTGTGTGTGATCAGGCATGTGATGGGCAGTGGGGAGCATGCGTGTGTGTGTGATCAGGCATGTGACAGTTGGCAGGGCAGCTGTGAGCACGTGTGTGTGTGATCAGGCATGTTAAGGGCAGCAGTGAGCACAAGTGTGTGATCAGGCGTGTGAGGGGCAGCGGTGAGCACGTGTGTGTGATCAGGCGTGTGAGGGGTGGTGGTGAGCATGTGTGTGTGATCAGGCATGTGACAAGTGGCAGTGAGCACGTGTGTGATCAGGCATGCGGTGGGCAATGGTCAGCACGTGTGTGTGATCAGGCGTGTGATGAGCAGTGGTAAGCATGTGTGTATGTGATCAGGCGTGTGACAGGTGGTGGTGAGCACATGTGTGTGATTAAGTGTGTGATGGGCGGTGGTGAGCATGTGTGTGATCAGGCATGTGATGGGCGGTGGTGAGTACGTGTGTGTGATCAGGCGTGTAAAGGGCAGTGGTGAGCATGTGAGACAGGCATGTGTGATGGGCAGTGGTGCGCACGTGTGTGATTAGGCATGTAAAGGGCAGCAGTGAGCATGTGTGTGTGTGATCAGGTGTGTGACAGGTGGTAGTGAGCACGTGTGTGTGATCAGGCGTGTGACAGGCGGTAGTGAGCATGTGTGTGTGATCAGGCGTGTGACAGGCGGTAGTGAGCACGTGTGTGTGATTAAGTGTGTGACGGGTAGCAGTGAGCATGTGTGTGTGAGATCAGGCATGTTAAGGGTGGCAGTGAGCACAAGTGTGTGATGAGGCATGTGACGGGCAGCAGTGAGCACGTGTGTGTGATCTGGCGTGTGACGGGAGGTGGTGACCGTGTGTGTGATCAGGCATGTGATGGGCAGTGCTGAGCACGTGTGTGTGTGATCAGGCATTTGACGGGTAGCAGTGAGCACGTGTGTGATCTGGCGTGTGACGGCGGTGGTGACCATGTGTGTGATCAGGCATGTGGTGGGCAGTGCTGAGCACGTGTGTGTGTGAGCAGGCGTTTGACGGGTAGTAGTGAGCATGTGTGTGTGATTAGGCGTGTGACTGGTGGCAGTGAGCACGTGTGTGTGATCAGGTGTGTGATGGGCGGTGGTGAGCACGTGTGTGTGTGATCAGGTGTGTGATAGGCAGTGATGATCATGTGTGTGTGTGATCAGGTGTATGAAGGGTGGTGGTGAGCACATGTGATGGGCAGCGGTGAGCATGTGTGTGATCAGGTGTGTGACAGGTGACAGTGAGCACGTGTGTGTGTGATAAGGTGTGTGATGGGCGGCGGTGAGCATGTGTGTATGTTCAGGCGTGTTATGGGTGGCGGTGAGCACGTGTGTGGGTGATCAAATGTGTGACGGGTGGCAGTGAGCACGTGTGTGTGATCAGGCGTGTGACGGGCGGCAGTGAGCACGTGTGTGATCAGGTGTGTGAACAGTGGCAGTGCGTACGTGAGTGTGATTAGGCATGTGACGGGTGGTGGTGAACACGTGTGACAGGCGGCGGTGAGCACATGTGTGATCAGGTGTGTGATGGGTGACGGTGAGCATGTGTGTCTGATCAGGTATGTGACGGGCAGCAGTGAGCACGTGTGTGTCATCAGGCATGTGACAGGTGGAGGTGAGCATGTGTGTGTGTGATCAGGTGTGTGATGGGAGGTGGTAAGCATGTGTGTGTGTGATCAGGCGTGTGACGGGTGGTGGTGAGCATGTGTGTATGTGATCAGGCATGTGACAGGCAGTGGTGAGCACATGTGTGTGTCATCAGGCGTGTGAAGGGTAGCAATGAGCACATGTGTGTGATCAGAGGTGTGTCAAATGGCAGTAAGCACGTGTGTGTGATCAGGCATATGATGGGCGGTGGTGAGCACGTGTGTGTGTGATCAGGTGTGTGAAGGGTGGCGGTGAGCACGTGTGTGTGCTCAGATGTGTGACAGGCGGTGATGAACCCATGTGTGTGTCATCAGGCGTGTGACGGGCAGTGGTGAGCACGTGTGTGATCAGGCGTGTGACGGGAGGTGGTGAGCACGTCTGTGTGTGTGATCAGGTGTGTGAAGGGTGGCAGTGAGCACATGTGATAGGCGGCAGTGAGCACATGTGTGTGTCATCAGGTGTGTGACAGGCAGCAGTGAGCACGTGTATGATCAGGTGTGTGACAAGCGGTGGTGAACACATCTGTGTGTCATCAGGTGTGTGACGGGTGGTAGTGAGCGCGTGTGTGTGTGTGTCATCCGGTGTGTGACAAGTGGCGGTGAGCACGTGTGTATGTGATTAGGCGTGTGATGGGTGGTGGTGAGCACGTGTGTGTGTCATCAGGTGTGTCACGGGCGGGTGTCAGCACGTGTGTGATCAGGCATGTGACAGGCGGTGGTGAGCATGTGTGTATGTGATTAGGCATGTGACAGGTGGTGGTGAGCATGTGTGTGTGTCATCAAGTGTGTGACGGGCGGCGGTGAGCACATGTGTGATCAGGTGTGTGATGGGGGGCGGTGAGCACGTGTGTATGTGATTAGGGGTGTGACGGGTGGTGGTGAGCACATGTGTGTGTCATCAGGTGCATGACGGGCAGCGGTGAGCACGTGTGTATGTGAATAGGCGTGTGACAGGTGGCAGTGAGCACATGTGTGTGTCATCAGGCGTGTGACAGGCGGCAGTGAGCACGAGTGTGTGTCATCAGGTGCGTGACAGGCAGCGGTGAACACGTGTGTATGTGATTAGGCGTGTGACAGGTGGTGAGCACATGTGTGTGTCATCAGGCGTGTGACAGGCGGCAGTGAGCACGTGTGTGTGTCATCAGGTGCGTGACAGGCAGCGGTGAACACGTGTGTATGTGATTAGGCGTGGGATGGGTGGCAGTGAGCACGTGTGTGTGTCATCAGGTGTGTGACGGGCAGTGGTGAGCATGTGTGTGTGTCATCAGGTGTGTGCTAGGTGGCGGTGAGCACGTGTGTGTGTGATCTGGTGTGTGACAGGCGGCAGTGAACACGTGTGACGGGCATATATGGCCGGCACACCTGTCGGCTGGGCACACAGGGCAGCACAGAGCTGTGGCCAGTGTTGTCCTGACCCTGTGGGGACACTCAGCCCCTGATGGCCCCAGCAGCGTGTGTCGCGCCCGCATCCAGCCCACGTCCCCTGCGGTGGGCGGTACCTGCACAGAGTTCTTCCCCAGGGCAACCATCTCAAACAGGGTCACCTCTGCGGTGATGGCCACTTTCCTCTTGCGGTACTTCCGCGGGGGCCGCCCTCGCCGGCAGGTGCCCTGCCCACGGGCATCCTGGGCCCCCGAGGTTGCTCCCTGAGCCTGAAACCAAAGAGTGGGATGTGACGGGCTGCACCGCACACCCTGTGTCCCGGGCAGGTGAGGAGGGTGTAGCCCCCCACACACACCCGGGGACGCAGGGGTGCACCGTGGTGGCCCTAGGCAGGAACCCTGGACCATCGGGAGCACACAGCTATGAAGGAGACCTGGACATTCAGGAGACAACTGGCCGCACCCCCTGGGGGTGCCCACCTGTCACCATGTGCTCACACTTTCACACCAAATAGCTCTCAGCTCCTCATGGCCTGTCCTGTACCCGCTGCAAGGGGTCCATGATCACCTGAGACCCTGGGCAGGGAGGGGGCTTCAGGCACCTGGAACGGAGGGTGCAGGAGCAACCCCAGACCCCCAGGTGGGGGGATCAATGCCAGGGAGCAGGGAGGGTTTCCCCAGACCCCCAGGCAGGGGCATCGATGCCAGGGAGCAGCGAGGGGACACTGAGCCTGAAGAGGGGAGCAGGAGTCATCGTGTCTGAGGACGGTCAGGGGGTGGGAACACTGTGTCCAAGGTCAGGGGATAGGATGCCATATCCATGGTTGGGGGAGGGGACGCCGTGTCCAAGCATGGGGAGGGGACGCCGTGTCCATGGTCGGGGAGGGGACTCCGTGTCCATGGTCGGGGATGATGCTGTGTCCGAGGATGGGGGAGAGGACGCCGTGTCCATGGTTGGGGGAGGGTACTCCATGTCCGTGGTTGGGGGAGGGGACGCCGTGTCCAAGGACGAGGGAGGGGATGCTATGTCCGAGGATGGGGGAGGGAAGGAACACCCCATCTGCGGACACAGGAGAGGACACCACCTCCAAAGACCAACAGTGGAAGTGCGCTGGCCTGCAGGGCCCTGGTGGGCCTGGGGTTTGGTGGGCAGGCAGTAGAGAGAAGCCTCCAGGACCCAGTCCTCAAGCTGGCAGCACCTGGCCCGGCACAGGGGAGCACAGCACCACCCAGCCCGCCCAGCCCTCCCCACAGTGGTCAATACCGGTATGGAGCCCCTCCTCCCGGACATCACCTCAAAGAAGGTCACCATGGAGATGAACTGGCCAGCCTCGTTCCTGTACCTCCTGCGTGTGGCCCGCCCACGCCGTCGGAATCCAATCCCACTGACATCCCGGATCCCTGAGGGTCCTTCCTGCACCTACAGCCAGAGAGCAGGATGGGAAGGGCCAGGAAATGGTGCTAAGTGGAGGCCAGCTTAATGAGAGGACCCCTTAACTCCAGGACCCAGGGGGCAGGAAGTGTCCACTAGAACTGCCCATCCCCACCAGGGGCCCCCGGGAGAGGAGGGTGGCCACCCCATGTCACCCACCGCTGCTGCAGGACAGAGGTCTCGGCCAGGATCTCTGACTGTCATCACGCCCTCAGCTGGGTGCTCAGACACAAGCCTCCGCTGCCACAAACCACCAGTGTCCTGGGGACAGCAAGCCATCTTAAACCCCATCCTGAGGACTGTCTCTCAGGGATATGGGGTTCCCATCACCCCACTGGTCAGAGCCCCAGATAGAGATGGGGAGCTCAGGCCAGTGACCAGCAAGGCTGGGGGAGGTAAGACCCATGATATGAGCCGGCTCTCCCTGTCCTTCTGGGAGGGGTGGGCCCAGTGGCCCCGCAGAAGCAGGACTGAGACCACCACAGCCTCAAGGGGCACAGGGAGAGTAACCCAGAACCAAGGGTCACATGTGCAGACAGCAGAACTTGGGCGTCACTCCTGGGCACACCTGCCCAATAGAGCATGGCCTTCCCTAGTGGGATGCTGCTACTGCATGGGGACCAGCGCAGATACAGTGAAAGAACCACGGCCATGCCTGTCCTGACTCGATGCTCCCCTGCCCACTAGCGTCCGACCCACCAGGGGCTCACGGATACCGTGAGCCCATAAGGGCCATCCTGGGGCACAGATGGTCTTCAGGACAAGTGTGCCCACTTGTGGGTGCCCCACACCCCTGCATCCCTACACTGTGGGCCTCTGTGACACCACCACATGACAGTCTTCCACAAACGAGAACATCTGAGGGCTGTAGTACTAGGCTGGCTGGCCCACTGATAACCTCACCACAACACACATCTGGTTCTGCTTGTAGGAACCCCACACTGATATGTGTGCACACTGAAGGCTGTGCCTCAGCAACACGCTGGAGATAGATTGGCATGTCCTCAAACTTAAAAGTGAATTTAGCAAGGCCAATTCAAGGTCAGTTTAATAAAATCAATCATATTTCTAAAAACAAGCAATGAAAACCTGGATACTGAAATTAAAAAAAAAAAAAAACAAGAAAACAGTAGCTATTACAACAGTTCCCCCAAAATGGAATACTTAGATATCAACCTAACAAAATAGGTGTAGGATATGTGTATTGAAAACTACAAGATTTTGATGAAAAAAATCAAATAAGGCTTTCAGAAACAGTGAGCTATACCATGTTCATGGAATGGAATGGAGAAATGGATCATTCTGCAACAGCTGGAGATTCAATACTGAACTCTTAATAAAGGACAGAACAACCAGACAGAAGACCAGTGAGGACAAACAAGACTTAACAAACCAACTAGATCTAAGACACATATACTGAACCCTCCACCCAGCAACAGCACACACCTTCTGCTCATGTGTTCTTAGCACATTCCCCAGAATACACTACACGTTAGACCACCAATGAAGTCTTATTAGATTTCAAAAGACAGATAACATACAAAGTATCTTCTCTGACCACAACAGTATGAAGTAGAAATCAATAACAGAAGGAAAACTGGAAAATTCACAAAACTATGAAAGAACAAGTGGTTCAGAGAAGAAATCACAAGGGAGATTAGAAAATATCTAGGGACAGGGACTTCAAGCTGTATCACAAAGCTGTAATCATCAAGACTATGGTACTGGCACGAAAACAGACAATCAATGGAACAGAACAGAGAATCCAGAAATGGACCCACAAACGTATGGCCAACTAATCTTTGACAAAGCAGGAAAGAACATCCGATGGAATAAAGACAGTCTCTTCAGCAAGTGGTGCTGGGAAAACTGGACGGCGACACGCAGAAGAACGAACCTGGACCACTTTCTTACACCAGACACAAAAATAAACTCAAAATGGATGAAAGGCCTAAGTGTGAGACAGGAAGCCATCAAAATCCTCAAGGAGAAAGCAGGCAAAAACCTCTTTGATCTTGGCCGCAGCAACTTCTTACTCAACACATCTCCGGAGGCAAGGGAAACAAAAGCAAAAATGAGCTACTGGGACCTCATCAAAATAAAAAGCTTTTGCACAGCGAAGGAAACAATCAGCAAAACTAAAAGGCAACCGACAGAATGGGAGAAGATATTTGCAAATGACATATCAGATAAAGGGTTAGTATCCAAAATCTATAAAGAACTTATCAAACTCAACACCCAAAACAACAAATAATCCAGTGAAGAAATGGGCAAAGACATGAATAGACACTTCTCTAAAGAAGACATCCAGATGGCCAACCGACACAGGAAAAAATGCTCAACTTCACTCATCATCAGGGAAATACAAATCCAAACCACAATGAGATACCACCTTACACCTGTCAGAATGGCTCACATGAACAACTCAGGCGACAACAGGTGTTGGCGAGGATGTGGAGAAAGAGGATCTCTTTTGGATTGTTGGTGGGAATGCAAGCTGGTGCAGCCTCTCTGGAAAACAGTATGGAGGTTCCTCAAAAAAACTAAAAATAGAACTACCCCAGGACCCAGCAAATGCACTACTAGGCATTTATCCAAGGGATACAGGTGTGCTGTTTCAAAGGGACACGTGCACCCCCATGTTTATAGCAGCACTATGAACAATAGACAAAGTATGGAAAGAGCCCAAATGTCCACCAATGGATGAATGGATAAAGAAGAGGTGGTTTATATATATACAATGGAGTATTACTCATCAATCAAAAAGAATGAAATCTTGGATGGGACTAGAGGGTATTATGCTAAGTGAAATTAGTCAGAGAAAGACAAATTATCATATGACTTCCCTCATATGAGGACTTTAAGATATAAAACAGATGAACACAAGGGAAGGGAAGCAAAAGTAATATAAAAAACAGGCAGGGGGACAAAACGTAAGAGACTCTTAAATATGGAAAACAAACAGAGGGTTACTGGAGGTGTTGTGGGAGGGGAGATGGGCTAAATGGGTAAGTGGCATTAAGGAATCTACTCCTGAAATCATTGTTGCGCTATATGCTAACTAACTTGGGTGTAAATTTAAAAAATAAAAAATAAATTAATTTTTTTAAAAAAGAAAAGGAAAAGAAAATATTTAGGGACAAATGCAAATGAAAATCAACATAACTAAAGCTTTTGGAATGGTGGGAAAGTGGTGCTAATGGGAAATTTACAGGTGTAAATGTTGGCACCAAAAACCAAGAAAGATCTTAGATCAACAACACAACTTTACAACTTGAGGAATGAGAAAAAGAACGTCAAATTAAATCCAAAGGTAGCAGAAGGAAGGACCTAACAAAGAATTAAAACGGAGATAAACACAATAGGTAATGGAAAAACAATGGAGAAGAACCAATGAAACCAAAAGCTGGTTCTTCAAAAAGATAACAGATTTGGGGTGCCTGTCTGGCTCAGTTGGAAAAGCATGGAACTCTTAACCTTGGGGTTGTGAGTTCAAGCCCCACATTGGGTGTAGAGATTACTTAAATAAATAAAACTTAAAATAAAAAAGATAACCGTTAACAAACCTTTAGCTTAGATGGGCTAAGGGCAAAAGAGTAAAGATTCAAATTACGAAAATCGGGACTGAAAGTGGGGGCATTATTACAGATTCCACAGAAACAGGTTTATAACATCACAGCAGCAAACGGGATGACGTATATGAAATAGACAAATTCCTAGAAACACAAAACCTAGTAAGACTAAGTCACACAGAAATAGAAAATCTGAAAAGAAAAGCTTTTAACCTGAAGACTTCACTGAGGAATTCTACCAAAGGATTTTAGGAAAACTAACACCAATCCTTCTCAAACTTTTCCAAACATTGAAGAGGGGGGGGAACACTTGCCAACTCATTCCAGAAAGCCAGCATTCCTCAGATTCCAAAGCCAGACAGACGCTACAAGGAAACCACACGGACATCCCTCATGAACACTGATGTAAAAATCCTCAACAAGATACCAGCGAACGGAACTCAGAGGACTAGACAGCATGACCAAGCGGGACTTATTCCTAGAATACAAGGTTGGTCTGACATACAAAAACTGATCATCGTAAGGCACCATGTCAACAGGATTAAGGAAAAATATCACATGATCAACTCAACAGGTTCAGAAAAAGTATCGGACAGAATTCAACACCCTTTCATAATAAAAACATTTAAAAAATAAAATTAACTAAGAATAGAAGGAAAGTATCTCAATGTAATCAAAGCCATCTAGAGCTTTGTAAATATTTATGCCCCCAACTTGGAACACCTAAGTATATAAATCAATTAATAACAAACATAAAGAAACCCATTGAGGGGCGCCTGGGTGGCTCAGTCGGTTGGGCGTCCGACTTCAGCTCAGGTCACGATCTCGCCGTCTGTGAGTTCGAGCCCCGCATCGGGCTCTGGGCTGATGGCTCAGAGCCTGGAGCCTGCTTCTGATTCTGTGTCTCCCTCTCTCTCTGCCCCTCCTCCATTCATGCTCTGTCTCTCTCTGTCTCAAAAATAAATAAAACGTTAAAAAAAATTTTTTTTAAAAAAAGAAACCCATTGATAACATTTCAATAATAGTAGGGGACTTTGACAATAGCATCAAAAAGAATAAAATACTTAAGTGTTACCCGAGATGGTGAAAGATTTGTACAATGAAAAGTACAAAACATTGCCGGAAGAAATTAAAGAAGATGTACAGAAATGGAAATGCATCCCACCTTCATGGACTGAAAGACTTCAGAGGATTAGAATGTGAACGTGACCCAAAGTGATCTGGATTCGGTGCACTCCCAATCAACATCTCTGCCTACGTTTTGCTAGATATTAGTAAGCTGATTCTAAAATGTATAGAAAGAAAAAGGAACTCGAACAGCCAAAGTAACGTTCAAAAACAACAACATTGGAGGATTCGCACTCATTTCAAACGTTAGTATAAAGCCATAGACAATCAAGACTGTGTGGTAGTCGGCAAAAGGATATCCCGTAGATCAGTGGAACAGGACAGAGTCCAGAAGTAGAAGCACGCAAATATGGTCAACTGACCTTTTCTAAAATTGCTAAGGCAACTCCACCGAAAGAAGATAATCTGCTTAAAAATACGGTACTGAACAGGGGCTCTTGGGGGGCTCAGTCGGTTAAGCTTCCGACTTGGGCTGAGGTCATGATCTCACGGTTCGTGGGTTCGAGCCCCGCGTCCGGCTCTGTGCTGACAGCTCGGAGCCTGGAGCCTGCTTCGGACTCTGTGTCTCCCACTCTCTGCCCCTCCCCTGGTCCACATTCTCTCTCTCTCTCTCTCTCTCTCTCTCTCTGCCCCTCCCCGTGCTCATGCTCTCTCTTTCCCTCTCTCAAAAATATTTTTAAAAAAGAACTCTCAAAAAAATTAAGTTCATTAAAAAAGAAGTCTCAAAACTCAACAACAAACCACTCAATAGAGGAGAGTCACAAACGATTTTAACAGAGTCCTCGCCTGAAGATACACACAGGTGGGGCCCTTAGTGGACGACACTCACGTCATTAGGCACTAGGGAAGGGGAACTGCAAACCCACCGCCATTAGAACGTTCACGTGTGCCTACCAGTCACCGTGCCGCTGGCATTTACCCGAGAGAAACAGAGGCATCTTTCCGCACGAAGGCTTGTGCACAAATGTTCCCGGCAGCTTTATCAGGGATAAGGAAACCTCCCAACAACCCAAATGTCCTGTCCACAGTAAACGGACACACAGACGGTGGTCGGTCCACAGGTGCAGCAACCACTCTGTAATAAAAGGAATGAACCGGGGCGCCTGGGGGCCTCGGGCAGTTAAGCCTGTGACTCTTGGTTTTGGTTGGGGTCGTGATCTCCTGGCTCACGACATCGAGGCTTGCTTCGGGCTCTGCCCTGATGCTGCCTGGGATTCTCTGTCCCCCCCCCCCCACACACACCCCGTCCCTCCCCTGCCCACAGTCTCTCTTTCTCAAAATAAATAAACTTTTAAAAAGTAAAAAATAAAGAAAATACAGGAATGAACTACCGACCCATTCCAATATGGTTGAATGCGAACATACTTAATTATGCTGAGTGAATGATGCCCGAGCACCAAGAAAAAGAAATCGTAGTGCGTGAGTCCCTGTATATAACCCTCTAGGAAATGCACACAGTGTCACGGTCAGGGACAGGGCAGACTGGAGTGGGTGTGGAGAGGTGTTGGGTCTGCCACTGCGAAGGCTTACAAGATCTGGAGGGGGCAGGAGGGGTGGAGATAGTCATCATCCTGATGGCGGTGATGCCCAGAAGGTGTCCACGTGTGTTAAACCACACACTTTCAATACGTGTTTATTTCATACCAAGTGTTTGAAAACAATTTTTTAATGTTTATTTATTTTTGAGAGAGAGAGAGAGAGAGAGAGAGAGAGAGTGCAGGCAGGGGAGGGGCAGAGAGAGAGGGAGACACGGAATCCGAAGCGGGCTCCGGGCTCCGAGCCGTCAGCACAGAGCCCCACTCGGGGCTCAGACTCAACGAGCCGTGAGATCATGACGTGAGCCGAGTCGGATGCTTCACCGACTAAGCCACCCGGGTGCCCCTCACACCAAGCGTCTGAAACAAAAACGAGCTTGACTCTCCAGGACCAGCACGAATAAATTAAAAACGGCACGTATTTTGGTCGTGGGGAGGGGGACACAGCAGGATCAGGGGAGGAGACCACCAAGTGGAGCCCCAGAAGCACAATGTGTGGCCAGTAAACAGCCAACCGCAGTGCTACGAATGCGTCCTGGGGACACAGCCCTGGGGGGCTTTGCATGCGCCCGGACACGCATGACCCCTGACGTCGTGCCGGCTTAAAGCCACGGGGGCCTCAGTCTAACCTGCCCGTCTGCGTGCTCCTGAGCCAACTCTGCAGACTCGCACGCACATTCGAGGCCACGATGACCAACCCTCACCATCTCAGGTCCCGAGCAGCCACCCCAGCTACAGTCGGGCCGCCACGTATTTTCATTCTCAAGTCAGGAGTGACTGGAAAACAGTAACCTCACGACACTGTGGTCGCACCCCCGTGTATACATGACAAACCCAGTTAACGTTAGGGGTTATTAACTAAACTCCTACGTGGCCGACAGACCACCCTGTGGTCTGTGATTGCTGTCTACACAGCAATGCAAACTCACTCCAAGGATACTCAGGAGACAGGTGAAACTTACAAATCTTGTTTCCTATTTTGTTTGTTTCTGCTATTTTTTTTTTTTTAGTAGGTTCTACACCCAACATGGGACTCGAACTCACAACCCTGAGATGAAGAGTTGCATGCTTGGGGGTGGGGCGCCTGGGTAGTTCCGTCGGTTGAGCGTCCGACTCTGGCTCGGGTCCTGATCTCACGGTTGGTGGGTTCGAGCCTCGAGTGGAGCTCTGTGCTGAGGGCTGGGAGCCTGGAGCCCCTTCTGATTCTGTGTCTCCCTCTCTCTCTGCCCCTCCCCTGCCTGCACTCTGTCTCTCTCTCTCTCTCTCTCTCAAATCTCTCAAAAATAAATAAACATTAAACAAATAACAACAAAAACAGAAGAGTTGCATGGTGTGGCAACTGATCCAGCCAGGCACATCCTTAAGCCTAAAATTTCATAAGATGAAAAAAAGAAATTATAAAACAATATATACAATTTGAACTCATTTTTTATTAAATTTTAGGATATATATATGCACATGCGTGCATGCAGATATGCAAATACACACATGCGTGCATACAGATATGCAAATACACACATGCGTGTGTGTGTGTGTGTACGTGCATAAAAAGCCTGGAAGAGGGACACGTGGCTGGTACACGACGCTTGCTCTCACGTTGTGAGTTCGAATCCCAGTTTGGACACAGAGATGGCTTTAAGAAAAAAAAAAACTAGAAGAATATTCAGGAAAATATATTTTTTTAATTTCTTTAATGTTTAATTTATTTTTGAGAGAGACAGAGAGAGACAGAGCGTGAGCAGGGCAGAGGCAGAGAGCGAGGGAGACACGGAATCCGAAGCAGGATCCAGGCTCCGAGCCGTCAGCACAGAGCCCGACGCGGGGCTCGAACTCACGCGAGATCACGCGAGATCATGACCTGAGCCCAAGTGGGGGGGGCTCAACCGACCGAGCCACGCAGGTGCCCCTGTAGCAAAATGTTACTAGTGACCGCTGTCGGGACAGATTATAAGGGATCCGTGTTTTTCTCCCGCGTTCCTGTCTACACCTTGCCATCTGCATGAACGTGTCACTCCCTCCCCCCCCCCCCCGAGGGAAACACGCAGCTTAGGCCCACGTAACCAGCGTGTATCAGCGTGGCCACGGATTCCGCCAGCACGCGCACTTACCGGCACGGTGTCCTGGCCACCGCCATCGCACACGGGCATCAGGTTCCCCTCCTCTTGGCCAGACCTTTCGCTGAGACACGAGAAAAGTCAGACTGCTGCGTGGAGCCCTTGAGGCTGCAAGCCACGTAATGACACAGCCACCCCCCCACTCGCTCGGTGAGTCTTTCCCGAGCTACAGGCAGTTCCACACGCTGGGGCTTTTCAGCACACGCTCTTAAAATTCGACGTTTTTAAATTGTTGTCGGCAGAGGAAAGAAAGCACCCAAAGTCAGACAATGCCAAGAAATGGGGAGTGGCTCGGCTCACAGAGGGGACAAAACAGTCCGTCTCCGCATGCTTGGGAAGGGGGTTAAACGACCGGCGGCCCCTGATTCCCACTGCGCCCGGTTCGGGGCTTCTGACACACCAGGGCACATCTCCCCATCCCATCCACGATGTCTCTTTAACAACCACGGGTGTTTGAGACTCGGGAAAATGGAACACTTTCCACGCGAAGGCAAAACACGAGCGGTTTTTCCACACGGCTGTGCGAGCCCCCTCCCACCGTGTTGTGTTCACCGCGCCACGACCCCAGGCGACTGGCACCTGTCTCCTCTCTCCCCTACTTCTTCCTACAGCCTCAACACCATTTTCACGCCAACATCTACGCCGTTTATCACACACACTAGACGTCTCGAGGGCTGTCTGCTGAATCAAGTCTGCAGACAGCTTTGGGTTTGCACGGAGGTGAGGTTGTAGGATGAACTTACTTGGCAGGAAACCGTCTACCACCCCCCTCAGCAGCCTCGGGGCATAGTGTCAATAGTGAAGGAGTAAAAAAAAAAAAATGCGTTACCTCATTATCGAGCGTTAATCCTCACCGTCGTCCCTCCCCAAGCCACCCCCAGAAACCGCCGGGCAGGCAGGCTCCAGGGGACAGCGCTGGCGATGCGGCCCGGACGGCGACGGGGACCGAGGAAGCGGAGAGGTCTGAGTGCGGCGAAGAACCTGGCGCCCCGCGCAGCCCTGGAAACGCGAGCTCCGGTAGGTCTGCTCGCCCAAGTAAGACTGCACTCCGTCTACAGGAGGCAGGGCTTGGAGGAGGGGACCTGCCCGAATCTTACGCCAGGGGGCGTCACAGGACCACAGCGAGCTCCTGTGCGGTCGCCAGCCGGCCTCCCGCTGCAGAGGAGCTTCGCCCCAGGATCTCAGAGCAAGGCCCCGCAGAGACACCCTCCCCGGGACACAAGGCCCCGTGCTTTCTCCGCGGACTCACTGGTGCCCGTGCCCTGTGCTGGCGGTCGGAAGCCGTGGGACGGGGCGGAGGGCTGGGGGACCGGCCCCGGAACGATCTACGCCATCAGCACACACACACTCGTGCGTTCGTTACTGTAGGTTCTAATCCACACTCTGATTCCATCAGCAAGGAAATGGCACCCAGGACTCACGGCCCGTGGGGGCGTCACTGGCGACACCGGGTCGAGATCCCAAGCTCGCCCGTTTTCTTTGAGACAGACGCACGACAGCTCAACTCAATTCCACCCGTGCCCGACGTGGTCACGCTGGCTCGGGGGGGGGGGGGGGCACAGGACAGTTCCTACCACCTCAGACGTTCCTCTCAATCCCCCACCCCCGTTCGGACACAGCAACCAGGCCTCCCCTGCCTCTTCGGGCTACGTGTCCCTACGTGTCCCCTCCTTCGTTGTGCATGTTAGAATGACGAGCTGCACCATCATCGGAATATCGGAAAGGCCGTGGCTTTCCGCAGACCCTTAAAAAGGAACACTTCCATTAAACCTGCTCTTCTGTGAAAACAAGAACCCCCTAGTGACAGCCGGGATCCATGTGACGACCCTTTCGACACCACGCATTCTGAATTTCTCCTGGAGGATATACTGGTAACAGTCTGAACGGGAGGGGCCCTCCCTTCCAACAGCCCACCTCTCACCCTCCTGGGCCCACTGGCCTCTGCATTCACCACATTCGCCAGCCAGCTTCTGATCCCCAAGCAGGTCCTGGGACCCCCAGGGACACACCCAGGCTAGCAGCACAGACTTCAGAATCCCCCCCCCGCCCCCGCCCCCGCCCCCGGCCGTCACCAGGCCAAATTCAGACCCCCAAGCAGCGCTGGGGAAGAAGCCCAAAGTCAGCACCACGTGCCCAAGGCAGAGTATGGGACCCATGCGACTGAACACGAACCCCCGTAGCAGTGTACGACCTGAGATCATGGACTCAGACATGCCAGGCAAAGTTTGAGGCTCCTCCGAACTGGCGATGACTCCCAACGCAGCGTCTGGGGCCCCTGAGGCCGAGTTGCAGACCCCCAGTGATGGGATGAGACTCTCAAAGCTCCGCTTGGACCCCCAAGGCAGGATGTGGAACCCCGGAATGGGCTTGAACCCCAAGGCAGGATGTGGGACCCCCAGGATGGGCTTGGACCCTCAAGGCAGGATGTGGAACCCCCAGGATGGGCCCGGACCCCCAGGGAAGAATGTGGGACTCCCGGAATGGGCCCAGACCCCCAGGGCAGGATGCAGGACCCCTGGGATGGGCCCGGACCCCCCAAGGCAGGATGTGGGACCCCCGGGATGGGCTTGGACCCCCAAGGCAAGATGTGGGACTCCCAGGGTGGGCTTGGACCCCCAAGGCAGGATATGAGACCCCCAAGGAAGCACTCTGACCCCCAAGGCAGGATGTGGGACCCCCAGGATGAGCTCAGACCCCCAAGGCAGGATGTGGGACTCCCGGGGTGGGCTTGGACCCCCAAGGCAAGATATGGGACTCCCAGGGTGGGCTTGGACCCCCAAGGCAGGATGTGGACCCCCAGGGAAGGATGCAGGACCCCCGGAATGGGCCCAGACCCCCAAGGCAGGATGTGGGACCCCCGAGATGGGCTTGGATCCCCAAGGCAGGATGTGGGACCCCCAGGATGGGCTTGGACCTCAAGGCAGGATGTGAGACTCCAGGGAAGCACTCGGATCTCCAAGGCAGGATTGGGACTCCCATGGCCACACTCGAACTCCCAAGGAAGGATGTGGGATGCCTAGGGGAGCACTTAGACCCCCAAGGCAAGATGTGGGAACCCCCCTGGAGGAGGACTCAGACCATCAAGTCATGCTGTGGGACCCCCCGAGGGAACTCCAACCCGCAAGGCAGGATTGCGTTCCCTGCAGCTGCATTTAGACCCCCAAGGCAGGATGTGGGGCCCCTTTCTGGGGAGCACTCAGACCCCAGGGCAGGATGTCGGACCCCTGGGATGGGCTCAGACATCCACGGCAGGATGTTAGGACCCCTGAGCCGGGCTCAAGCCCCCAAGGCAGGATGTGGGATCCCCGAGATGGGCTCAGACCCCAACACAGGATGTGGGACCCCCGGGATGGGCTCAGACTTTCATGGCAGAATGTTAGGACCCCTGAGATGGGCTCGAACCCCCAAGGCAGGATGTGGGACCCCGAGGACACGCCTGGACCCCAGGCAGGATGTGGGACCCCCCGGGATGGGCTCAGACATCCATGGCAGGATGTTAGGACCCCTGAAATGGGCTCAGACATCCACGGCAGGATGTTAGGACCCCTGAGACGGGCTCAAACTCCCAAGGCAGGATGTGGGACCCCGAGGACACACTTGGACCCCAAGGCAGGATGTGGGACCCCCAGGATGGGCTCAGACATCCATGGCAGGATGTTAGGACCCCTGAGCCGGGCTTAAACCCCCCAGGCAGGATGTGGGACCCCCCGGGATGGGCTCAGACATCCATGGCAGGATGTGGGACCCCCGGGATGGGCTCAGACATTCATGGCAGAATGTTAGGACCCCTGAGATGGGCTCAAACCCCCAAGGCAGGATGTGGGACCCCGAGGACATGCCTGGACCCCAAGGCAGGATGTGGGACCCCCCGGGATGGGCTCAGACATCCATGGCAGGATGTTAGGACCCCTGAAATGGGCTCAGACATCCACGGCAGGATGTTAGGACCCCTGAGACGGGCTCAAACTCCCAAGGCAGGATGTGGGACCCCGAGGACACACTTGGACCCCAAGGCAGGATGTGGGACCCCCAGGATGGGCTCAGACATCCATGGCAGGATGTTAGGACCCCTGAGCCGGGCTTAAACCCCCCAGGCAGGATGTGGGACCCCCGGGATGGGCTCAGACATCCATGGCAGGATGTTAGGACCCCTGAGATGGGCTCAGACATCCACAGCAGGATGTTAGGACCCCTGAGACGAGCTCAAACCCCCAAGGCAGGATGTGGGATCCCCGAGATGGGCTCAGACCCCAAGGCAGGATGTGGGACCCCCGGGATGGGCTCAGACATTCATGGCAGAATGTTAGGACCCCTGAGATGGGCTCAAACCCCCAAGGCAGGATGTGGGACCCCGAGGACATGCCTGGACCCCAAGGCAGGATGTGGGACCCCCCGGGATGGGCTCAGACATCCATGGCAGGATGTTAGGACCCCTGAAATGGGCTCAGACATCCACAGCAGGATGTTAGGACCCCTGAGACGGGCTCAGACCCTCAAGGCAGGATGTGGGACCCCTGGGATGGGCTCAGACCCCAAGGCAGGATGTGAGACCCCCCAGGATGGGCTCAGACATTCATGGCAGAATGTTAGGACCCCTGAGATGGGCTCGAACCCCCAAGGCAGGATGTGGGACCCCGAGGACACGCCTGGACCCCAAGGCAGGATGTGGGACCCCCCGGGATGGGCTCAGACATCCACGGCAGGATGTTAGGACCCCTGAGATGGGCTCAAACCCCCAAGGCAGGATGTGGGATCCCCGAGATGGGCTCAGACCCCAAGGCAGGATGTGGGACCCCCGGGATGGGCTCAGACATTCATGGCAGAATGTTAGGACCCCTGAGATGGGCTCAAACCCCCAAGGCAGGATGTGGGACCCCGAGGACACACTTGGACCCCAAGGCAGGATGTGGGACCCCCAGGATGGGCTCAGACATCCATGGCAGGATGTAGGACCCCTGGGGGAACACTCGGACCCCAAGGCAGGATGTGGAAGCCCCAAGGGAGCACTCTGACCCCTAAGTCATGACGTGGGACCCCCAAGGGAGCACTCCGCCCTCAGGCAGGATGTGAGACCCCCACCACCCCAAGGCAGGATGTGGGACCCTGGGGAGCGCTCAGACCCCAAGGCAGGATTGGGACCCCTGTGGCCACATTCAAACCTCAAGGCAGGATGTGGGGACACCCCACCCCCCACCCCCGTGGAGGATTCAGAGAGTCAGGTCATGACGTGGGACTCCCAAGGGAGCACTCTGACCCACAAGGCAGGATGGGGTCCCATACGGCTGCACTTAGACCCCCAAGACAGGATGTGGGACCCTGGGGGAGCACTTTGACCCCCAAGGCTGGATGTGGGACCCCTGAGGGAGGACTTCGACCCCCAAGGCTGGAAGTGGAACCCCCCTGGGGCAGTACTCAGACCCCCAAGGCAGGATTGGGACCCCCATGGCAGCACTCAGACCCCCAAGGCAGAATGTGGGACCCTGTGGGAGCACCTAGACCCCCAAGGCAGGATGTGGGACCCCCTTCTGGGGCAGCACTAAGACCCCCAAGGCACGATGTGGGACCCCCATGGGGAAGCACTCAGACCCCAGGACAGAATGTGGGGCCCCTGAGGGAGCAGTCTGACCCCCAAGTCATAATGTGGGACCCCCGAGGGACCACTCTGACCCGCAAGGCAGGATTGGGACCCGCACGGCTGCACTTAGACCCCCATGACAGGATGTGGGAACCTGGGGAGCACTCAGACCCCAAGGCAAGATGTGGGACCCTAGGGTCGGGTTTGGACCCACAAGACAGGATGTATGACCCCCTAGGGCAGTACTAGACCTGCAAGGCAGAGTTCAGGCCCCCCGAGATGGGCTCAGACCCACAAGGCAGGATGTGGGACCCCCGAGATGGGCTCAGACCCCCAAGGCGGGATGTGGGACCCCCGAGATGGGTAGGACCCCCGGGATGGGCTCAGACTCCCAAGGCAGGATGTGGGACCCCCGAGATGGGCTCAGACCCCCAAGGCGGGATGTGGGACCCCCCCCCCAGGGCAGTACTAGACCCGCAAGGCAGAATTCCGGACCCCCGAAAAGGTCTCAGACCCCCAAGGCAAGATGTGGGAAACCTGGAGGAGCACTCGGACCCCCCAGGGCAGGATGTGGGACCCCCCCCCCCGCCAGGGGAAGCCCTCACACCCCTAAGGTAGGGTGTGGGAACCCTGGGGGAGCACTCAGAGCCTCAAGTCATGATGTGGGACCCCTGCGGCCTCACTCGGACCCCCAAAGCAGCATGTGGGACCCTCCCCAGGGGAAGCCCTCACACCCCTAAGGCAGGGTGTGGGAACCCTGGGGGCGCACTCAGAGCCCCAAGTCATGATGTGGGACCCCTGCGGCCTCACTCGGACCCCCAAAGCAGGATGTGGGACCCCCGAGGGAGCACTCCTATCCCCAAGGCTGGATGTGGACCCCCGAGACGGCATTCGGACCCCCAAGGCAGGATGTGGGACCCCCGCGGCCCCACTCGGACCCCCAAGGCAGGATGTGGAGGCACCCCCACCCCCGGTGCAGCCTCGGACCCCCTCGCAGGATGTGGGACCTCTGCGGGGGCACTCAGGCCCCCAGGACCAGACCACTCGGATCTGAGGGAAGATCCCGCTCGGAAGCCGGAGAGAGACGGGTGTGGGGAAGCGCCCGCCCGGGATCGGATGCCTGCGCCTGCCCCGCTGGCGGCACTACCCGGCGCGGGTACCCGCCCCGAGCAGGCTCCGCCGAAGCGAAGCTAGCCCCCGGCGGCGGAGTCCCAAGCTTTGCCAGCCCGGGACCGCTCGCGCCAATCAAGCGACGGCGAGCACGTGACGTCCGGCGGCCAATGGGGAGTTCGCATGGGAACACGCCCCCCCCGAGGCCCCGCCCCATAGCGTGCCGGCCGGCGCAGGATGTGGGCCCTGCGGGCCGCCATCCGCCCGGCGGCCTGGCTGTCTCGCGTGGTTCTCGGCCGCCGGGCTCCGAGACCCGCGCCGCCGCTGCTGGTCTGCCCCGAGCGCGCGTTCGCCGCCTTCGACCCCGGGGACCTCAAGGGGCGAGGGGGCGGAGGACGGGGCCCACCGGCTGATGGCCCGAGAAGCCGAACGGGAGAGGTGGAGGAACCGGAAGATGCCGAGGACGAGGAAGAAGAGGAGGAGGAGCTGCTGAGCAGGGACCCTTTGCTGCCGGTGGGGACCCAACGCGTGTGCCTGGTTCACCCTGAGGTCAAGTGGGGACCCGGGAAGCCGCAGCTGACCCAAGGTGCGCAGGAACTGCGCCGCGGGCGGGGCCGGGGATTCTGAGAGGCGGGGCTTCCAGGGGGCGGAGCCTCGGGAGAATCGGGCTAGAGCTCAGTGGGGGGGGCGTGGCTGTAGGCACTTGAACTCGGGAGTGGAGACTAGGGGGGCGGGGTTTTCGGGACTGACTGGGGGCGGAGATTGGGATGGGCGGGGCTTCCAAGTCCACAGCTCAGGGCAGGCGCTCTGGGGGCGGAGATTGGGAGGGGCGGGGCGTCGGGGGCGGAGACTCGGAGGACTGGGGCTGAGGGGGCGGGGCGCCACGCGCAGCACTGAAACGCCCCCACCCATCTCCCTAAACCTGCTGGAGGCAGCCCCAGCCCCCTGCTGCCTGGCCCTGTCCCCTCTCTGCCTGCTCCCTGGTTAAGCCCTCCTCTCCCCTGCAGCGTGTGTTGTGTCCTACCCGTTCTTTCCTGTAAAGAATCTAGCAAAAGTCTAGAGCCAGCGTGCCCCGTCTGTGTGTGTTCGTGTGTGTGTGAGACGGATCCTTAAGTACCTTACTGTGCAGCATTTTCATTTATGTAACCACTGAATACTAAAGATTGCGCAAGAAGATGGTCATCGTGCATGCACTTTATACCCGGAACCGCAAACCCTTGTCTGCCTGCCCTCTCGAGGGCAGCTGCCTGGGACCGCCATCGTCCCCCCCAGTCACTAACAGCCAGTTAGCTGGAGGCTCGGGGCACAGCACGCACTCACGGCAGAGAGCCACTTCCTGGGCCCACGTGCTGCGGGTGGGCGAGAACGTGGTTCGAGGGTCTCAGCAGAGCGGTCCTGGATGGCCTGGGAAGACCAGAACCCACAGCGGGAAGGGGCAGGCACAGAGGTGTGAGGACAGTCTCCAGAGAGGGGTCCTCCAGGGAGCACGGCCTGCGACCCCCGGCAGGCTGGCTGGGTGGCTGTGGGGAGGTGGGGGCACTTACAGTGGAGTCCCTGGGTGTCTAACACACACTGATGTGGGCTGTAAGCGCTGGGGTTGTCACGAGTACTCTGCATTGAGCAGGAGGGTGACTTGATACAGTGGGTTCTTTTAATTCCCCTCTTCCCCTTAGACCTTTATTAACATGTCATTCGTACAATTAGCCTTCTGCCGGGCACAGTTCAGTAGCATTTAGCACATTGCAGCCAGCCCCTCTGTGTGGTTCATATCACCGCGGAAGGAGGCCCTGTCCCCTTAATCCCAGCCACTTTGCATCGCATCCCCATCCGGTCCCTCACAGTCACGAATCTGCTCTCTGTTCCTGTGAACTTTCCTGTTCAAGAACATTCCATCTCAGTGCTATGTTCCTTGTTTTCTCTTTTAAAGCCTTTTAGAGTAGTGTTAGTTGCACAGGAAACTTGAGAAGACAGTACAGAGGGTTCCCTGTACCTCCTGTCCCACCTGGTTAGCCTCGTGTGTTACCAGCATCCCCACCAGAGCAGGACACGTGTTACGATCCAGGAACCTACGTGAACACGGAATCACCCAGAGTCCGCGGTTTTCAGTATGATTCACTCTCGGTGTTTCACGCTCTGTGGGTCTGGACCATGTGCAACATCACGGATCCATCATTACAGGATTCTGCAGAGGGTTTCACTGCCCCTCCTGTTCATGCTTCACCCCACCCCCTTCCTGGCAACTGCAGATGTTTTTACTGTGTGCCTCGTTCTGCCTTTTCCAGAATGTCATAGGGTTAGAATCATCCACCACGCGGCCTTTTCAGACCGGCTCCTGTCGCTCAATCGCATGCATCTAAGGCTCCTGTGTGAGTTTCTGTGGCCATACAGCTCATTTGTTTCTGGTGGTGCTAAGACCCTATTGTCTGGATGGCCCCCAGTGTATTCATTCATCCACCTGCTGAGGGACATCAAGCGTGCTTCCAAGCTGCTGTAAACATCCACGTGCAGCTTTGTGTGGACCTAAGTTTCTGTTCACTTGGGTAAATACCAGGGAGCATTCTGCTGGACCCTCTGGTAAGAGCACATTTGGTTTTATAAGAAAGCACCAAACTGCTTTGCCAGCGGCTGCACCACTTTGGGTTCCCATCAGCGACGAAGGAGGGTTCTTGCTGCAGCCGTGTCACCAGTGTCAGGTGTTGTCCGCGTTCTGCGTCTGGGCCAGCCTCACAAGTGTGCGTGGCTCTCGAGGTAACGTGCGTTCATTTCCACGACCGCATATGGTACAGAGCGTCTCTCCCCAGCTTCTGTGGTCAGGTGTGTGTTAGGTCTTCGGCCCAGGTTTTGTTTTTTTATATTTTTATTATGAAATTTTTTAATGCTTATTTCTCAGAGAGCGTGAGCAGGAGAGGTGAAGAGAGAGGGGGCAGAGGGTCCCAAGCCAGCTCCCACTGACAGCCCCGTGCAGAGCTCGATCTCACAAACCGTAAGATTGTGACCTGAGCCGAAGTCAGACCCTCAACCGACGGAGCCACTGAGGCGTCCCGTTTGGCCCAGCTTTTGATCAAGTTCTTTCTTTTAAATTTTTTTTTTTAAACGTTTATTCATCTTTGAGAGACAGAGAGAGACAGAGCATGAGCGGCGAAGGGGCAGAGAGAGACACACACAGAATCCAAAGCAGGCTCCAGGCTCTGAGCTCTCAGCACAGAGCCCGACATGGGGCTCGAACTCACGAAACGCGAGATCATGCCCTGAGCCGAAGTCGGACGCTCGACCCACTGAGCCACCCAGGGGCCCCTTAAAATACATTTTTTAATGTTTATTCACTTTTTGAGAGACAGAGACAGAGTGCCAGCAGGGCAAGGGCAGAAGGAGAGAGAGACACAGAATCCGAAGCAGATTCCGGGCTCTAAGCTGTCAGCGCAGAGCCCGACATGGGGCTCGAACTCATGAACCGCGAGATCATGACCTGAGCCGAAGTCGGACGCTTGATCGACTGAGCCCTCAGGCGCCCCTCAAGTTCTTCTTTCGCTGCTAAGTTTTAAGAGTTCTTCTGGATAACAGCCCTTTCTCAGATGTTTTTTACAAATATTTTCTTCTAGTCTGTGGCTTGACTTCTCAGTTTCTCTACGTCGTTCGCAGTCGGAATTTCTTCATCACGACTCTAGTCCTGTCTTCAAGCTTAGAGATTCATTTCTTGGCTTTGCCCAGCCCACTCATAAGCCCATTAGCGGATTCTTCCTTTCCGTTGGAGTGTTTGTGACAGCCAGCATTTCTGTTTGGCTCTTTCTTCAAATTGCCCATCTGTCCTTGCGTGCCGGCTCCTTTATCTGTCAGAGCCCTTAGCATATGACTCATAGTTGTTGTAAGTTCCTGGTCCGATAATTCCAGCATTCCTGCCATATTCCACTGGCTCTGACGCTGCTCTGTGTCTTTATATCACGTTTGTCACCTGTCCATATACCCTGTAATTTTCTCCTAATGGCCGGATGTGATAGATGGGGTACAAGGAAGTGGTGTCAACTGGTCTTCAGTGGTGTGGTGCCGAGGTGTGAGGCAGGGGAGGGGAGGTATGGGGCCGGGAGGGGAGGTGTGGGGCGGGGAGGGGAGGTGTGGGGCAGGGGCTGGGGAGGTGTGGCACAGGGGTGGGGAGCTATGGGGCAGGGGAGGTGTGGGGCAGGGGTGGGGAGGTGTGGCACAGGGGTACAGAGGTGTGAGGAAGGGGAGGGGAGGGGTGGGGCAGGGGTGGGGAGGTGTGGGGTAGGGTAGGGAGGTGTGGGGCGGGGAGGGGAGGTGTGGGGCAGAGGAGGTGAGGTGTGGGGCAGGGGTGAGCAGGGGTGGGGAGATGTGGGGCAGGGGTGGGGAGGTGTGGGGGAGGGGAGGCGTGGGGAGGGGAGGGGTGGGCAGGGGAGGGGTGGGGCAGTGGTGGGGAGGTGTGGGGCAGGGTAGGGAGGGATGGGGCGGGGAGGGGAGGGATGGGGCAGAGGAGGTGAGGTGTGGGGCAGGGGTGGGGAGGTGTGGGGCAGGAGAGGGGAGATGTGGGGCAGGGGTGGGGAGGTGTGGGGCAGGGGAGGGGAGGGGTGGGGCAGGGGTGGGGAGGTGTGGGGTAGGGTAGGGAGGTGTGGGGCGGGGAGGGGAGGTGTGGGGCAGAGGAGGTGAGGTGTGGGGCAGGGGTGAGCAGGGGTGGGGAGATGTGGGGCAGGGGTGGGGAGGTGTGGGGGAGGGGAGGGGTGGGGCAGGGGTGGGCAGGGGAGGGGTGGGGCAGTGGTGGGGAGGTGTGGGGCAGGGTAGGGAGGTATGGGGCGGGGAGGGGAGGGATGGGGCAGAGGAGGTGAGGTGTGGGGCAGGGGTGGGGAGGTGTGGGGCAGGAGAGGGGAGATGTGGGGCAGGGGTGGGGAGGTGTGGGGCAGGGGTGGGAAGGGGAGGGGAGTGGAGGGGGGAGGGGAGGGGTGCTGAGATGTGGGTCAGGGGAGGGGAGGTGTGGGGTGGGGGCTGAGGAGGTGTGGGGCAGGGGTGGGCAAGGGAGGGGAGGGGTGGGGCAGGGTGGAGGTGTGGAGTGAAGAGGTATGTGGCAGGGGTGGGGAGGTATGGGGAGGGGAGGTGTAGGGGAGGGGAGGTGTGGGGAGGGGGTGGCGAGGTATGGGGAGGGAATGTATGGGGCAGGATAGGGAGGTGTGGGGCAGGGGTGGGGAGGTGTGGGGCAGGGGTGTGGAGGTGAGGGGTGGGGGAACCTCCCTTGTCCTGCGAGCAGGGCTCAGTTGTGAGTGAGCCCGTGCATGTGAAGTGTGAATACACAAGTGTCCTGAGGTTTCATCCCCACCTGGTGGATCCCCGAGCATTAGCGTCGGGGGTCCCACGTGGCACTTCGACCAGCCCCCCAGGCCGGTGGCTGTGGGAGTGGCCACAGGAGCAGGACCGCCAGGGGGGTTGTGGGAAGCTGCAGGGTGATCCACGGTTGAGTGGGGACGTGGTCCCCCACGGAGGTCAGGAAAGACCGCGTCTGTGGGGGTTGCCGATGCCCCACGTGTGACGGTTAAGGAGGCGAGTCGGGGGACCCCACCCAGAGGGGCGGAGGTGAGGAGGACCAGCGAGGTCCCGCAGGGGAACCTGAGGACACTGTGCTCCAAGGCGGCCTCCGGGAGAGGGCGGACCGCACTGGGGCACAGCGGGCGCTTAGTACAAGGCTCACAGGGGTGGGGCCCAGCACGCTGGCCTCCGTGTCACAGAGCCCTGAGCCCCCCTCGGCCCTGTCGGCAGCAGTCAGGACTCCAAGCCCCAGGACCCACCGGCACCAGCGCCCCACTCCCTGCCTAAGCGGGGGCTCACAGCCCACCCTGCAGGCAATGAAGGGAGCCAGTTCCTGGGCTCCGTCACGAGACCCGCTGTCCACTGGGTCACGACAGACCGCGGGGGCCTCACCGAGCCCATGTCCCGTTATCTGCCCAGCCCCCGGCGTCCAGCGCGAGCGGAGGCTGCAACGGTCTGGGTCTGGAGGCACACAGCTGTGTTTCGGAACAGGTGCCTACCTGGGTGCCGCGTCCGGACCTCTGTGCCGCCGTGCGGGCAGCCATCCGAGCTGGGGAGCACGGGGCCCCGGGGCCGACCTCGCAGGGGTGTGTCCCTCACCCTGGCCCTGTGTCTCCCCGAAGCTGACCGGCAGGTGGCGGAGGCGGAATCTCTGGTCCACACGCTGGACCGCTGGTCGGTGGTGGAAAGGATGGTGGTGCCCGCCAGAACACCCGACGGGAAGGTCACGTTCGGCAGAGGGACCCTGCGGCACCTGACAGGTGGGCCCTGCTCCTTGGCTCTCTTCCTCCTGGAGCAGGAACGGTGGGGCTCTCGCCGTCTGGGCCGAGTAGAGGCGTCCTCACGGGAACTTGGATCAGACGTCCAAAACGCCTCCGTGCCCCGATCGCAACCTGAACTGTGCCCAGTGGGGCCGTCGGGGCAATTCAGAGTCCGGTGGAAACCGGCCCCGGACCCCAGCCCGGCCCTCCCCGCAGACAGGGTGCTGTGTGTGAACCCTGCCTTCCAGGGACCCCCGGGGGTGTCACACTTGAGCGCGGCGAGCCCTGCGGATACGCCGAGGGGGTGCTCACCGCCCGGCTCTGTCACCGCAGGTCATTGAGCCATTCAGACCCCGTGGGGTCGTGTCACCTGCGTGTGCAAGACCCGCGACCCCCGAAGGGACCCCGGTCCTCCCCTCCCCTGCCTCACACACCCGACTTCCCAAATACGCACTCAGGGAGTCGAGGGGTACCCGGTGACCACAGCCAGCCTGAGCCCAGGGTCGGCCCCACGACAGACCCCATGGAGCCCTGACGTCCGACCGAACCTTCTCTTTTCCTCAGAGAAAATCAGAGCGTTGCCAGAAGTCACCGCGGTCTTTCTGAATGTGGACAGGATGGCCCCGCCCACCAAGGTACGCGGGAGTCTCAGGGCGCTTCCCACGCTCCGGGCCCCGGGCCGAGGGAGTCGGGTCAGACCGAGGAGGCCCCGGGACCAACGACGCCATCTCGGCGGCTCCCTTCACCCGAGACACCGCTGCAGATGCCCTCACTCCCTCCCTCCGTTTCCAGAAAGAACTCGAGGCCGCTTGGGGCGTGCAGGTGTTTGACCGATTCACCGTTGTTCTTTCCATTTTCCGCTGCAACGCCCGGACGAAGGAGGCCCGGCTGCAGGTGGCGCTGGCTGAGCTCCCCCTTCTCAGGTTCGGGGCACACCCCAGCTCTCGTGGCTCGCGTAGTCGCGTGTCCGACCCTTTGCCTGGGGTGCGGTGAAGACGGAAGGCAGGGCTGGCCGTGCCCTCCCGGACGAGGCCTGTCAGGCTCCTGTCCAAGCAGCGTGCCTACCCGGACAGGTCACCCTGCTGTGGGGCCCCCCCTTCGGTGACGGTGAAGATCCAGGCAGGAGGAACGGCCCCCTGCCTCGCTCTCTCCACCCAGAGTTCTCATCTCACCCTCGCGTCTGTGTGCTGTCACCTGGTGCGCTCCCCCTAGATGGGCACGGACGTCTCACCCTGTCTACTGAGATGCCCCCTTTCCACGGCAGGTCCCACCTGAGCAGCACCACCCGCCTGGATGGACGGGGAGGAGGCTCACGCTACATCATGGGGTCAGGTAACATAAGGTCTTGTCACCGCGTGCTCAGAAGGAGGTATGCCACAGCAGCCACCCTTAGGAAGGGGACAGCAGCGCTGAAAGATCCCAGTGGGGCTGCATGTGACCCCGTACATGGTCCCATTCACACAAACTAGGATATCTACGTGGTCTGCTGGGGTGGCTGCAATGAAGGACCACAAGCCAGAGCCTTAAAACCTCAGGAATCTACTCTCTCAGCTCTGGAGACCAGAAGTCTGAGATCTGGGGGGTGGGGTGGGGGCAGGGCCGCTGAGATCGGGTCGGGGGAGGGCAGGGCCACTGAGACCCAAGTGGGCAGGGCTGTGCTCCCTCCAGAGGCTCCAGGGGAGGGTCCTTCCTGCCTCTTGCAGCTTCTGGGGCTCCAGGCGTCCCTGGGCTCGTGGCTGCGTCCCTCCCACATGGGTCTTCACGTCTTCACACGGCTTCTCCTCTGTCTTCTCTTCTGTTATGCAGACATTTGTCTTTGGATTTAGGGCACACTGATCCAGGATGACCCCCTCAGATCCCTGTCCAGTTACATGCGCCCAGACCATACTCCAAAATGAGTTCCCGTTCACAGGTCCCAGGGGTCAGGATGTAGATGTGTCTTTGGGGCACCGCTCAGGTGGCTCTGGATATCATGGGGGCTGTCCTTGTGAGGCTCTCCCTTACTCCCAAATAAAGGGGAGCCCAGGTGACCTCAGAGGGCAGAAGTCCGGAGGCGAGGCCACCCTCCACTGGGTGAAGCCATCTGTCAGACAGGAAGGTGCTGGGGCAGTATAGAAGAGCAGGCCGGCGGGGGGGCGGGGGGGTGTCCCAGCGGCAGAATGCCTGTCCACAACGCACACAGGGACCCGCGTGGCTCACTCTGCTCTTACGTCTTTGTGAGTGTGCTCACCGACTCGCCGTGTTGGGTGTGTGTAGGAGAATCGCTCGTGCAGGTG
The DNA here is from genome assembly GCF_018350195.1 of Panthera tigris. Taxonomy (NCBI): domain Eukaryota; kingdom Metazoa; phylum Chordata; class Mammalia; order Carnivora; family Felidae; genus Panthera; species Panthera tigris. Next base: position 31,199 of record NC_056677.1, on the reverse strand, counting down.
CAACGGCGCCTGCTGAAGGACAAGGAGCTGAAGATTCGGAAGGCCCTGGACAGACTTCGGGAGAAAAGGCGTCTCCTGGGAAGGCAGCGCAGACGGCGGGAGTTTCCTGTGGTCTCCATGGTGGGATACACAAACTGCGGTGAGAGAAGTTCTGGGGGCTCCTGGGGGGGGGGGGTCCACCGTCCCCCCACCACCCTGCTAGTGCATTTGGGGAGAAACCGCTCGCAAACGCAACAAGGCCCTGGGATTCAGAGGGCCGACGGATGATGAGAACAGGTGGAAAGCGTGGCTCATGTGCCCGGGGCACTTGCAGGGCCCAGGGCGGGTGCCCCGTCAGGTCAGCAGCGTGGTCATCGAGTGCTGGACAGCGGACTGCACTCCCCTCTCTTACAGGTGTGTTGAGACTCAGAGAGAGACAGAGGGGTGACGGTGTTAAGACCATGCATGGTGGGCAGGCCCCTAGAAGGATAAAAGCGGTTCAGACTGTGCGCAGTAGGACCTCACCACAGGGCTCGTGGTTTAGCTTAACGTGTGCGCTCAGCGCGATCGTCTGCAGGACACGGAACCTCGGGTCTCCTTCGTCCCGAAGCCCTGAGCTCACGGCTGTGCTCGGTAAAGGGAGACAACGGCAGGTGCGACTTCCTCACCGTCGGGGTCCGGTCCGCCCGCGGGTGCCGGGCTGCGCGAGGTCCAGCCCCCTGCCAGCGTGAGGTCCCCACCAGCCTCACGCCACCAGCTCCCTGTCCTCAAGGAGGGAGGGAACTCCCCACAAAACCTGGAACGGAAAGTGCGGGGGCACCGCAGCTGCAGAGAATCCCGCTTGGGTAGATACAGGCTCTCACCTTGTGGGACACGGCGAGTGCGCCCGCACGGCGGCGTCAGCACCGAGCTTCTGGAGCTCCGCCCAGGCAACCGAACTCAGCACTGCTAGGTTACGCCCGCGGCCCGAGGCTCACCAGCACAGAGGAGTCCGTGCCCCGGGACCTGTGTGGTGAGGGCACCTGTGTGTCCAGGTGGGGCCGCCCTCCCGGGTCATCTCCTCATTCACCTGTGGGGCGGGCTGAAGCCAGTGGCCACCAGTAACGTCCACGAGCTGGCGTGGTGCTGGCGTGGCCCCGAACACGGGGGCCGGGCGCACACACGGGCGCATTCTTGCAGGAAGGCTGAGTGGAGGGGACGTCCTCTGGGGCCATCGCAGACACACACAGCTCCTGCCTGTCTACACCGCCACACTCCATTAACGCTGTCACCCCCGTCCACCCCCCCCACACACACACCGATTTCACCACCACCCCGTCTACACAGACGCCCAGCCTATGCCACACACGCTGTACCCGCCCCACTCCATCATCACTCCGTCTACACCGACATCCCGTCCGCCTTATACCTCAACTCCACCACCGGCACTCTGTCTACACAGGCACCCAGCCCACCTCACAGACAACACACATGTACAAACGTGACCGCCGGGTCTGTACTATCCTCGTGTGCACGGGTGCCCTCACCCCCTCGGCCGTCACCACCCCGTCCGCACCACCGCCGTCCTGCATACGGGCACTCGTACCCTGGGCCCTGGCCCTCTGGGTCGCAAGCGTGACGGAGAACGGCAGGTTCTCTGACCACACAGGGCGGAGACTAGGAGCTCAGAGACCTCACGACGCGTGGCCGCCGCCTCGGCCAGATGCACGTGGGTTCGACTGCGGCCAAGGTGGGACACGTGTGGTGAGGGGGCCTCTCACACAGCGCGTCCCCTGTGGCCCACCTTCCAGGAAAAACCACGCTGATCAAGGCCCTGACGGGTGACGACGCCATCCGGCCCCAGGATCGGCTGTTCGCGACACTGGACGTCACAGCCCACGCGGGGTGGCTGCCCTCCCGCATGGCCGTCATCTACATGGACACCGTCGGCTTCCTCTCCCAGCTGCCCCACAGCCTGATCGAGTCCTTCTCCGCCACCCTGGAAGACGTGGCTCATTCAGTGAGTGTGGGATGATCCCAGAGGCCAAATTACCTAACACAGCTGTGTAACCTGGGGCCCGGTCCCCTCACACGACACAGCCTTGGGGACCGGGTCCCCTCACACGTGACGCAACATAGGGATCTGGTACCTTCACACACGACATAACCCTGGGTAGCAGTCCCCTCATACATGACACAACTTGGGGGCAGGATTCCCTCATGCACAATACAACGTGGGGGCGAAGTCCCTCAAACATGACACAGCGTGGGGGCCGGGTCCCCTCACACACGACACAACCCGGGGGCCGGGTCCCCTCACACACGACATAACCCGGGGGCCGGGTCCCCTCACACACGACACAACCCGGGGGCCAGGTCTCCGGACACACACCCCCTCAGGAAGGTGGCGCCTAAGCCACCCTGAGACTGAGCCCTGTCCGGTGACCCCTTTGAAGACTAATTCGCAGGACGTGGAGCCGCTGTCCAGGGCGACCAGGCGCCTGCCCCTCAGCCCTCAGGTCACCTGTGTGCGCAGCTGTGGCCGCGGGGACTCGGGGCACGCTCTCTGTGGTCTTGCCCCCAAACCCCGAACCGTGGTGTAGACAGGAGAATGAACCAGGCCGACCTCAGCTACAGGGCATCCCACAAAATGCCCGCACGGTGCTCAACGTGGTCGGGGCTCAGAGGGGCCAAGGACAGGTGACCGGCAATGTGACAAGTGTCCTGGGTGGTGTCCAGGACGGAAAAGGAGAGGCCAGTGACTCGGGACAGAGCCTTGAGGGTCGTCACAAGTGCGCCCCGGGGTCACCCCGGCTTGTGGCACACACCATGACTAACGTTGGCTGCGGCAGCAAGGTGAGGGCCACGTGCCCACGCTGCCATATTTCCAGAAAATCTGGAACGTTTCTGAAGTAAAACATTTTTTTTTTTTTAATTTTAAGCGCATCTAAAACCCGGAAGTGAACATTCTGGAATGTGGGCGGTGCCTGTTCCCAGGGGCGGGATTACAGGCAGCTCTTTCTTCTTGCTGCATTTTCCAAATTCTTTTTCATTTATCTTGGGAGAGAGGGAGAGAGAGCATCCCAAGCGGACTCCACGCTGTCGGCCGGAGCCCGAGGTGGGGCTTGAACCCCCCAACCGTGAGGTCATGACCCCAGCCAAAACGGCTGCACCAGTCAGATGCCTGCGTTTTCCCAATTGTGCATCGGTCACCTACCTGTAAAGACACTTAAACGTAGGAGGAGGCGTCCTTTAAAATTTGGAGTAACGCCGACTCAGGGTTCCGCGGATGATGAACAAGGCACCCGGTGGGGGTCGGGGGCCTACCTGAGCCCGAAGGTGCGTGCCTGCTGCCTTTGGTGCGGGAGCCGCCCAGGGCCCCCGGCCACGTGGAGGGCGGCGGCCTGGCCGGGGCTGGGCCCCCGAGCAGGGAGCACTGGGTGGGCCCCGGGCCCGCTCTGGTCTCGGGGAGCCTCCCACCGCGACCCGGGCAGGGGACCGCCAGGGGGCCGGGCCGGCTTCCGCTCCCACCCCACCCCACCGTGCGGCCGGCGCGGGTCCTCCGGTGTGCCCCCGGAACCCCGTCCCCAGCACGGGGCCCGTCTGCTCCCCAGGATCTGGTCGTGCACGTGAGAGACGTGAGCCACCCCGAGACGGAGCTGCAGAAAGCCACCGTCCTGGCCGCCCTGCGGGGCCTGCGCCTGCCCGCCCCGCTGCTGGACTCCGTGCTGGAAGTTCATAACAAGGTCGACCTGGTGCCCGGGTGAGTGGACCCCGGCCTGCCCGCCTCCCCCCGGACCTCATTCCCGCAGGTACTGGTGACGCGGCCAGGTGACCTGTGGCCGCCCCTCGCCGCCTGCCCCACGGCTTTCCGCGGAGCGCCCCCTGCTGGTCCCGGGAGGGAAAGGGGCCGTCCCAGCGCCCTTGTCCCGGATGTGTCACCGCAGCCTTATGGTCTTCTCCGTCCCCGTGTCCCTGTCCAGCGGGGCCGCGTCCTCTCCTGGGACCGTCTGACACAGTCACAGTTCAGGCCCCGTGGGCGGGGGCGGGGGGTGCTTCTTGGGGACCCGCGCTCGGTGTTCCCCGGGCTGAGTGGGGTCTGCCCGCCGCCCCGACGCAGGTACAGCCCGTCAGGATCCCAGGCCGTGGCCGTGTCCGCCCTCCTGGGTCACGGGCTCCCGGAGCTGAGAGCCCGGCTGGAGGACGCCGTCCTGAGAGCCACAGGGAGACAGGTCCTCACGCTCCGAGTCCGGCTGGCGGGGGCACAGCTGAGGTGCGTGGGGCTGGCCAAGCAGGTGTACGAAGGGCCGGGCGGAGCACCAGCACGCGGGGCAGGTGCGGGGTGTCTGACGCGCCTGCAGCGAGCCTGGGTTGATGACTTGGCCTGCGGGGCAAGCGGCCTCCTTGAGCTGACAGGCATGCGGCTGGGCGGGGGAGTTCGTTGCCAGTAGGTCCCCCACCAGTGACGGCAAGGCGGTGTGCGGTCGGGGGACAGGGCTCTGCGGGGACGGGGGACGGGGCTCCAGGGGTAGCGTTCTGTGGGACGGCGCTCTGCCTGGGACCAGTTCCTGGGAACATAGCCCTTTGGGGTCCTCGCCCGCCTCACAGACGTGTCCCTTGCTCACTTCCTCAGCTGGCTGCACCAGGAGGCGACGGTGCAGGACGTGGACGTGATCCCCGAGGCCGGGGCGGCCGACGTCAGGGTCGTCATCAGCAGCTCTGCCTACAGCAAGTTCCGGAAGCTCTTCCCGGAGTCAGCCAGCCAGTGAGGGAGGGAGGCTGTGTGGCCTCAGCACCGCCGCGGGGCGTCCTGCCCGCCCCCTCAGGCGCCTTGCTCCCTGCTGGGCCCGAAAGGCTGGTGGCCGCCCCACTGCGCCCAGAAGTCAAAGGTCAGGTCTCAGGGTGACTCCGCGGGGACGTGCTTGTGACCTGAGCGTGGGTTGCCTTCCACGCTGTTCCAGCTACAGGATAGTAAAAGCTCTGCTCTTGTGTCTGTAAACCAGCCTTGCTGAGTCTTCCAAGGGCCGGCCGCCAGGCACACGGTCCTGCCAGTGTGGCGGGGGTGGGAGGAGCCACTTGGGGCTTCCCGGGTGCTGGTCCCCATAGACTCAGGGCTGCCAGACCTCCCTGTTCCCCACCGCAGTGTCCCGGCAATGAGGACTGTCTCCCGACGACCCTGAGGCCTCTGCGGGCACACACAGGTCGAGGAGAAACAAGGGGACGGGGCAGAGGTGTGGACAGGGCAGCCCAGCCCAGCCTGAAGCCAAGAGACTGGCCAACCCCGAAGAGACCGCAGTGGGCAGGGGAGTGTGCTGCGTGGGCCGCCCCCAGCCCCCAAGGTCCCGCCCGGTCTGCCTGCCCCCCGGTGTGTGCCCACTCTTCCCTGAGGCCCCGCCGCCTGGCTCTCTGCCTGGGACCCACACCAGGGCCGCCCCCTTCCAGCCCCCGACTCTGTTCTCACCACCGCAGCACCTCCCCGTGCAGGAGACACAAGGAGGGGGTGCAGGTGGGTCAGACCCTCACTCTCCTCCTCACAGCCACCCCCCTCAGTGTCCACACCCCAGTGTCCCAGAGGCCCCACCCCAAGGCCCAGAGCCACAGGGTCATGATGCCCAATTGCGTGCTTACAAGCATGATGAGGAGGTGGCTGGCACTCAGGGGGGCCTGTGAGAGAGGGTTGGGGGGGGTGGCTCGGGGGCCTGCATGGGAGGGTTGGGGGAGGGGCTCGGGGGCCCAGGAGGGAGGATCAGGGACATGGGGGGGAGGGACCTCGGACAGAGGGCGTTGGTCTTCCCACTGAGGGGACCAGGTACAAGACCGCCCCCCCTGCCCCACGAGCACCCAGGCTTCCCCAGGACCCCTCTGTCCACGGATGGGCCTCTCCCCTCCCAAGGCCCGGTTCACTGTGCCGCGAGCAGCCGGGCCCTGAGAACACGCCCATGTGCTGGGAGGCAGGCAGTCACCCCAAGAAGGGGGCCCGGGCACGGCCGACCCCCGAGGTGCCCACACCCCGATTCTGACATGGGAAGGGCCAAGTACGGGTTTGAGTGACCCAGAGACACCGTCACCTGATGGTACTTCACTCCGCCAACGTTTATTCAGCAGCCACGGGGCAGTGCGCGCACCCGAACCACACGGCCTCCTTTCCCGTGGGCTCGTGGTCCGCACACGCAGCCACCACAGCACCTGCCAGGCACATGCTTCTGACAGAGTGCGTCCCTCAAATACACAAGGCTCAGACACTCATCTTTAAGTATGGGCAGGGGACGCCTCCGTGGCTCAGTCACGTATCTGACTTCGGCTCGGGTCATGATCTCACGACTCGTGGGTTCGAGCCCCAGGTCAGCTCTGCTGACAGCTCGGAGCCTGGAGCCTGCTTCAGATAAATAAGCATTTTTAAAAATTTAGATAAACTAGGGGCGCCTGGGTGGCTCAGTCGGTTCAGTGTCCAACTTCGGCTCAGGTCACGATCTTGCGGCTTTGAGTTCGAGCCCCGCGTCAGGCTCTGTGCCGACAGCTGGGAGCCTGGAGCCCGCTTCGGATTCTGTGTCTCCCTCTCTCTCTGCCCCTCCCCCGTTTGCATTCTGTCTCTCTCTCAGTCAAAATAAACATTAAGAATTTTATTTTTTTTATTTAATTTTTTTTTAACGTTTATTTTTGAGACAGAGAGAGACAGAGCATGAACAGGGGAGGGTCAGAGAGAGGGAGACACAGAATCCGAAACAGGCTCCAGGCTCTGAGCTGTCAGCACAGAGCCCGACACGGGGCTCGAACTCACGGACCGCGAGATCATGACCTGAGCCGAAGCCGGACGCTTAGAAGTCGGACGCTTAACCGACTGAGTCACCCAGGCGCCCCAAGAACTTTAAATAAATTTAAATAAATTAAATAAAATTAAATATGGGTGGGGAGGGGGGCATCTGGCTGGCTGCGGATGGACCATGTAACTATTGATCTCGGGTTCCTAGGTTCGAGCCCCATGTGGTCTGTAGATATCATTCAAAAATAACATCTTTTTTATTTTTTAAATTTAAGTTTATTTATTCATTTTGAGGGAGCGGGCGGGGGAAGGGCAGAGAGAGAGAAAGAATCCAAACCAGGCTTCGCGTCTCAGTGTAAGATCATGACCTGAGCGAAACTCAAGAGCCGGACGCTTAACCGACTGAGCCACCCAGTCGCCCCTTTTCTTTGTTATTTATAGAGACCCACCAGCTTTCTTTGGGTTAGTATTTTCTATTTACTTTCACCCTTCTGTGTCTTTCTTTCTCTCTCTCTCTTTTTTTTTCTTTTTTCTTTCTTTCTCTCTCTTTTCTTTCTCTCTCTCTCTCCTTCTTCCTTTCTTTCTGGGAGAGAGAGAGAGAGAGGGAGAGAGAGAGAGGGAGAACACAAGCCAGGGAGGGGGCAGAGAGAGAATCTCAAGCACGGTCCACTCTCCGTGCAGAGACCAACACAAGGTCAGTCCCACAATCCTGGGATCATGACCTGAGCCAAAATCAAAAGTCTGATGCTTAACTGAGCCACCCAGGAGCCCCAAAATAACATCTTAAAAAAAAAAATAAAGTACGAGGGGCGCCTGGGTGGCTTAGTCTGTTGAGCGTCCGACTTCGGCTCAGGTCATGATCTCATGGTTCCTGAGTTGGAGCCCCTCATCAGGTTCTGTGCTGACAGCTCTCGGAGCCTGGAGCCTGCTTGGGATTCTGTGTCTCCCTCTCTCTCTGCCTCTCCCCCACTCACGCTCTCTCTCTCTCTCTCTCTCTCTCTCAAAAATAAATGTAAAGAAAAAAAATTTTTTAAAGACTGTAGAACAAAATAAATAAAATAAAAAAAATAACAAAATGAAGTAAAATAAAATTAAATGAAGTTACATTAAATTAAATGAAAATTAAATAGGGACGCCTGGGTGGCTCAGTTGGTTAAGCAGCTGACTTTGGCTGGGGTCATGATCTCATGATTCGTGGGTTCGAGCCCCATGTCGGGCTCTGTGCAGACAGCTCAGAGCCTGGAGCCTGCTTCGGATTCTGTGTTTCCCTCTCTCTCTGCCTCTCCCCCGCTCACGCTCTGTGTCTCTCTCTCAAAAATAAATAAGTGTAAAGAAACAAATTTTTTAAAAGACTGTAGAACAAAATAAATAAAAAATAACAAAATGAAGTAAAATAAAATTAAATGAAGTTACATTAAATTAAAATTAAATAGGGACGCCTGGGTGGCTCAGTCGGTTAAGCAGCTGACTTCAGCTGGGGTCATGATCTCACGGTTCGTGGGTTTGAGCCCCACGTCGGGCTCTGTGCAGACAGCTCGGAGCCTGGAGCCTGTTTCAGATTCTGTGTCTCCCTCTCTCTCTGACCCTCCCCCGCTCATGCTCTGTCTCTCTCTGTCTCAAAAATAAATAAACGTTAAAAAAATGAATAAAGTACAGAACCTTTGCTTCATGTCCACACGAAGAGACTTAAAATACCAGAAAACTGAAAGGTTTGACCCAGGATTTTAAGTTATAAAGCAACAATAAAGTGCGGCCCAGCGAGGCAGGTGAAGAAACCTCCCCGTGACCCGGGGAACCCGCTCCTTCAACACCGGGCCCTCCACACCGTGTTGCCCAGATGTGTCCGTCACCTGAATGACAGAAACAGAAATCCACGAACGAGGCGGATTTCGTGGGATTGAACAGTCGCGAGGAGCGTTCCGGACACAAACGGAAGGTACTCGTGGGCCGGACGTGGCCAGGAACTATGGCCACGGGGCGTTCCAAGGACGCAGCATCATGTCGGGCGCCGTCCCCTGCGGGCTTCGAGCTTCCAGTTCCTGGGCCTCGGGCCGCGCCTGAAACGATGGCATCCGCATACCGAAAACATAAGCGGATGTTCTGGAAAATGACCCCTCGCACCTGAAGGGACCGCACTCCAACACGGAGGAAAGCGTCGTCTTCAAGACTACCCTGAGAAAGCCTAATGTCCTCCTCCATCGGAGGCAGAATGCTCCAGAACACGAGACACACAGGAACCCCAGGGAGCCCTTCTTGGGGAGAGGAACACCCACACAGCATCGGGGTTCACCGTTGGGCTGAGAAGCTGAAAGGGCCAGCACCGTCAAGGTCGTGTGCGCAACGCGGGACTTGTGACGTTGCGTCCACGCGGCTGGATCCCCGGGTACCGGGGAAGCAGAGCAATGCTGTCCTGCCCCTCACGGGGAGCACGGCCTCATGCACGCCCTCGGGGGGGTTTTCACTCCCGGAGGCGGCCAGCCGCCAGGAGAATTTACTAAGCACGGTGCCCCAGAGGGTGGGGTGTGCTGCCCCTGGGCCGCAAGGAAAACCCGTTTGGGGCAGAAATTTGCATGAGGCCATGCATGGGAAAGGCGGACGTGTCAGCGGGACACCGGCGCCCTCCCCCCGCCCCCCGTGGTTCTTCCTAGACACCGCATGTTGCACAAACCTAAAGTGCCCTGCCAGGCTGCCGGCCCCACTTTTCCAACCACATCCCCTCACGTCCTGTGTCTGCGCCCCAGGTTGGTCATTCTCGCCGTGTTTCCCACGTTTTCGTTATGACCGTGTCGGATAAGGTGATCTCTGCCCGGTGGCGGGGACTCACCGACAGCTCAGGGGATGGTTAGCATTTTTTTTTTTTTTTTTTTTGAGGGATACGGTATGTTTCAGTTAAGGCACGAGCACTGGTTTTCTGGACACCACGCGATCGGTGCGTGGTTAATAGACTACAGCGTCAACACACAACTTTTGTATGTCCCGGGAAACCCAACAATTCGTCTGACGCACTTTATTGCACTTCCGCTGGACCGAAACCCACAGTATCTCCAGTGCATGCCCGTGTCGGCTCAGGGGTCGGCTCGAAGCCCAGGCATGTGGGCTTGGCGAGCGCGGGCTGGATGATGGCGTTGCTTTGCTCGCATACAGCGTGTGCTCCCGAGCCCGTGGTTGCCGTCTCTGATTAGGAATCCGCTAGCCCTGAGGGGGGAGCCGCAAGGCCCCCAGACGCCAGAGCGCCACGAACAGAGAAAAGAACAAAATAGAGTTCGCATCTCGGGCAAATAGAGACAGACGGACAGACCCTAAGAAACCACAGAACAAGGATGTTGGAAAACTGACCACTGCCCAACGTGGTCCTGGGAGAGGAGTGGCACGTGTGTCAGAGAGGGGAAACCCCAGCACCACTTGGCCTAATTTCCGGGGTACGCCTGAAGGTGGCCTCCTGGAGGGCCCCGGGATGCCACGGCAGCGCCCAGGGTGGGCACCCAGCTGCCCGTCACGCGTGCGGGCCCACACTGGCTCGAAGAGAGCGCCAGGGAGGCATCTGGAAAGTGAGGGAGTGAGTGCCAAACACCTCCTTCGAGGGCCCTCTGCTCCTTCCATCCCTGTGGGAAAAGCCAGAATAGAAGCAGCCCCAGGAACCGTGGCCTGGGGACAAGCAAACGTGCGGTGGTTTCATCGGAAACAACAGTATCTCTTCCCCGTTTTAGTGGTTTTCTCTGTGGATCGGACATGCCCAGTCCTACCCCACAGACACGGTACTTTCGGGCTTTATGCAGCTCTGGGAAAGTGTCATAGGTCATCCTGCTGCTGCCACAGCCCCAGGCGAGGGGATGCCCCACGGCAGCCACGGCACCCGCCCACAGCAGCCACGGCTGCAGCTAAACCTGAAGAAGCAGATCCCAGGTTCCGGGTCCTTCTTCCTCTGAGGATTCGAGCACACGTCTCTGCTGATCACCAGCGTGTGCTTTCCACTGCCGCCTCCAGGAGCCGCGAGGCTGGGTGTCACCAGCGGGGGCGCTCCGTGGATGGGGGAAGGTGGACCCTGCCCCGCGTCCCCCCCCACCACCTGCGCCCGTGCTCCGTGTCAGCATCGCAGCAGCTTGTCGTTGAGCCTGATGACGTCGCTGACAAACGTGTCCGTCCCGATGAAGTCCCCCGCGATGATGTTGGTGCACCGCACGCCCGGCCCAGGGCACTGCTCACGCACCCACGCGCGCAGGTACGGCAGGTTGGGGAGCGTCATCTTCTCCAAGGACTCGGACGGGTGCGCCAGGATGTACGTCAGGTTCTCTGTGAGGTTGATGCCAGCCACGAACAGCCCGCCTGGAACAGGAAGGAGAGGAAGCTGGTGCCACGGCAGTCAGGTTCCCCCACCCTCGTGTCCACACGCTTCTGAGCACAGACTCTCAGAGCCGCGTGCAGATTAGGGTTCCGACGGCAGGGACACACGTGTCCACATCAGTGCCAGACTCCTGCCACCCAGCATGGGGACAGATAATGTCCGCAGGGACGTGCATGTCTTGATTCCCGTGTGGTGGACGGAATAACGTCCCCAGAGATGACCATGCCCCGACCCCCCACATGACGGGCACACTCATGTCCCCACAGACGTCCACCCCTTGACCCTGAGCGGCGGACACACGAATGTCCCCAGAGATGTCCCACGTGCTGGACGGAATAGTGTCCCCAGCGACGTGCACGTTCCACCCATGTGCTGGACACAATAACCACTATTTGTCACAGCGGCAAATGGACACTCACACACCGCGTGTCAGCCAGTAGATTTCGGGGGGGGGGGGGTGGCCCAGAATCCTCAGACACATCGCAGAATCTCTGGGAGGGGCTCAGCCCCTGTGTGGGTGGGAACCCCTGGACAAAGGTGTGGGAGCCCCCCACCCCCACCACAGGCGGGTTGGCAGGCGGCCACGGTCAGACGTTCGGTGTCTCCGCCGACGGTTTTCCTTCTAACCCTCAGAGCGCACGCTTGTCAACCGGAGAAACACGAGAGCGCGAGATACCACGTCCCAACCTGCTTCTCGGGTGGCCTTGGGGCCGGGCCTTATGTCCGCCGCTCGGGTTACACCATGGCTTCTGAAACAGGTTTGTGAGCACACAGAGGCGTGACGGTGCGAGCAGGAGGCATGCTCGGAGTGTGTGGGTGTGTGTGGAGCCTGTGTGTGTGTAGAGGGCGCGTGGGTGCGTGTAGAGCGCGTGTGGGTGCGTGTGCAACGCGTGTGGGTGTGTGTGAAGCGCGTGTGGGTGCGTGTAGACCTCGTGGGGTGCACGCAGAGCGTGTGAGTGCGTGTGGATGCTTGTGGAGCGCATGTGGGTCGGGCACCGCCCGCGTGGGCGCGTGTGCAGCACGTGTGGGAGTCTGTACCGCGCGTGTGGGCGCGAGCACGCGTGTCGCACAGCTGCAGAGCAGAGCCGGGACAGGGCGTGGACCCGAGGCTCCGCACCTCGCTACCGATACCACAGGTGCGCGTCCCCGTACGTACACACACGTAGCTGTCTCCTGGATGTGCGTACGTGCGTACGTGCGTACGTGCGTCTGTACGTGACGTGGGGAATTAAAGCAAAAAGGAAACGCAGACCCAATGGAATTTCTTACAACCCGCAGCCCACTGACGATCACTGGACGGCGCTCGCCGAGTCCGCGATTTCTCCGGGAACGTCCTCTGTCCTAACGTTCAGGCTTCGCTAGAGGGAAAAGCACCCGTAGCCTGACGCCAGCCGGGCCTCCAGGATCCCTGAGGGTCCCTGATCTCCCTTAGCGTACGACTAAAGCCCTTCTGGGCGCTTCCCTTGACCTCACCGCCCCCGGCTCACGAGTGTATAACCAGCCTGTCCTCCATCCCAGAGCAGCACTTCCCGCCCACGGCCCGGTCCCTGCGCTTTAATAAAGCCACCTGTTGCACCAAATACGTCTCGACAATGCTCGCTGGGCTGCCGGCTCCGAGCCCCAACATTTTCCACATCAGCCCGGACCTAAGCGGCCCTGGCAGGACGTGTCTGGCCCAGGCCAGCAAACTCCCTTGCGATAATTATGTAGACAGGCGTCCTCCCGCTGGCACCCAGGCCGTCCTAGCAAAGGGGACGCTGACCCTGTCTGTTCCTCGTCAAATACACGCAGGGGCTTCTCCCGAAGTCATTTCCCGGGATAACGGCCGCGATCATCGGAGCCAGCTGTGGTTAGTCTGCCTCGGACGGGGACTTTCTGGAATGTTCCCAAGCAGCTGTGAAAACAGCACGCGTCCACTGTGGTGGAAAACCCCACGGGGTCTGCTCATCTGTCCGAGCCTACGAGGCTTAGAGTCCATCGGGAACCCCTTTCCCTGCCTTCTGGGGCGTCTCTCCTCTTTTGCCTCTGCTCCTTATTTTGCACCACCATGGGTGGTCCAGTTCCTGGCCCACCACGGGTTCCTGGCCCAGCTCGGAGCCCGGGCTCCCCCTCCCCTCCCGCAAGGAGCAAACACCAGCCCCGGACTCACAGCGCCCACTTCAGAGATCCCTGCTCGACAGTGGGGAACAAGCTGATTGACTTTCAAATGGACACAAACGGAATATAATTCGGTATTTAAACGAATTTAAATTTGTCCGTGTACTTAAGATGCACCTGTCTTTAGACTCATGAGCCTTAAATAACCACGCTGCATTTCTATTCGGGCTCACTGAAGGTGAGGTCAGGTCGTGTTATCTCTGTCGCAACTGGTCAGCAAAAAGACGACCTAAAATGATGCTTGATTTCTGTCTCCGTTTTCACGGGTGTTGTTAACATAGCTTGCAAAGTCTGTGGTGACCCGAGACTTTTAAAGCTTTGCTGCGATGACAAATTGGACTGAATTCCTTGGACATCCAGACCTTTCCCTAATAGGACGTGGCCCTGAAGCATGGATTGATTACTGAACGTAGGTTTGTGGTTTTTTGGCTTCTTATTGCAGAGAAACTCAGGGCATTTAAATCTGCTGGAAAACATGCTTTGTGCTTAAATGTTTTCATTTAATTTGTGCTTTAAATTTTAGATTCATAAATCTGCCATCTAGAGACTTCTGGCTGAACAGTTTGCAATTGGTTACCAGTTAATTTCCACTGGAGACTGAGGTTTCTAACACGAAAAATTCTGCTAAATGGGGCGCCCGGGTGGCTCAGTCGGTTAAGCGTCTGGCTTCGGCTCAGGTCATGATCGCGCGGTTCGTGGGTTCAAGCCCCACATCGGGCTCACGGCTCTCAGCACAGAGCCTGGAGCCGGCTTCACATCCTCTGTCTTCCTCTCTCTCTGTCCCTCCCCCACTCACGGTCCTTCTCAAAAATACATAAACATTTTTGAAAATGCTGCTAAATGTAATTAACCCTGATGGAAATCAGGGAAACAACACTGGATGAAAAAAAAGGTGTAGAGGGTTTAAGAAGGGAAATCTTTGGAAAGGAATTTTGTGTGTGGTCAGGACTAAAGTTGAAATGCATGGATTTTTCTTATGTGTATTTATTTTGATGGGGCGCCTGGGTGGCTCAGTCGGCTGAGCATCTGACTTCGGCTCAGGTCACGATCTCGCGGTCCGTGGGTTCGAGCCCCGCATCGGGCTCTGGGCTGATGGCTTGGAGCCTGGAGCTTGCTTCCGATTCTGTGTCTCCCTCTGTCTCTGCCCCTCCCCCGTTCATGCTGTGTCTCTCTGTCTCAAAAATAAATAAACGTTAAAAAAAATATTTTGAGAGAGAGAGAGAGAGAGAGAGAGAGACGCCCCACACTGTCAGCACAGAGCCCGATGTGGGGCTCAAACTCACAAACTGTGAGATCATGACGTGAGTTGAAACCAAGAGCGGGAGTCTCAACCAACTGAGCCACCCAGGCGCCCCATAATGAGGGGATTTTAAAAGTACACTGGTATAAGTTTGAAATTCTGATTTCTCTGTTATAAAAAAGGACTTTTTTTGGATTGTTAGCCTGCTTTTGATAAGAACATGTAAACAAAGGTTTTTGTTTTTTTTTTCCTGTTACCTGCTAAGAAAGCCAGTTTCTACATTTTCTGTTTATCAGGTCTTTGATTACTTAAATCTCAGTGTTAAAAGAGCTAAGTTTTGCTAATAACTGCATAACCCTACACACTTGCCTTTGCAATCTTTTATTGCCTCCTTGGTTAAATAAATAACTTTGTGATGGTAGGTAATCCTATTAAGGCGTGTGCTTTGTAACTTCTTTAAGGCTTTTTAAACAAACTTCCCCAAGATTTAAATTGTAAATAAAGTCTTTCTGACCAATTAGATTTGCTTCTTTGGTACCTTAGGTGACTCAGGAAGCATCATTAAATAAAGAATAGGTCTTAGGGCAAATGCTAGAACTATTCTGGAGACTCTGCAATTCCTAAAGTGTTGTTTTGTTTTTTTTTTTTAAAGTTTATTTGCTTTTTGCACCAGCGAGCTTGAGCAGGGGAGGGTCGAAATCAAGAGTCGACACTCATCCGACCGAAATGACTTAGCCGCCCAGGTGCCCTGAAATTCCTAAAGTTTTAACGTTTTGTTATGAGGCCATCGCTTGATATTCTGATTACTGCTGTGTTCGGTGTCACAGAAATAGCCGAATTTCCCTGCCAGCTACGTTGTAATCTCTCACCAGATCTTTAACCGTGTCCCTTTCCGAGTCTTTCCTCATTTATCGTTATTCTCTTGTGACAATGGGTTTCATCTGCAAGGGAATTCGTAAAAAGGCTTTTGACAAATACAGGTTTTTGACATGGGTAAAATCCTAAAACTGAAATTGGTAAAAATTCCCAGAACTAACCAAAAATGTTTGCTTTTCCAGATTAAGGAAACTTTCTCCTGAGAGATCTATGAGTTACAGGAATATGATAAAGTTTTAATTTGTGAACAGACTAAAGCTTCTAACTTTTCTCTCTCCCTGAACCCTCTGAAATTCACAAACCCTCAGTGAGTCTTCTTTCTTTCCTGGCAATGAGAATCATTTACATCAGTTCGATAAGAACCCGTTCTTGTCCCAGGACGCCATTGGGACCACTGGTTATTTTACGAAGGCTTTGACCGGAATGTCCTATTTGCGAGTGACCTGTGTAAACTCACGTAGGACCAGACAGCTCTAAGGAACTAAGGCTGACTTTACGAAACACGGAGCCATCGAGCCCCTTGGAAACGTTGGCCGGGTACCTGCTCCCAGAGCTCCCAGCAGCCTCACCAGGCGAGTACAGGTCACTTCCTGGCAGGTGCAGGAACCTCAGGATATTTGGGGACCTCGTGACCAGGAGTTGGCCCCATTCTACAGGTACAGCAGGCAGGTCTGACGGAAGTACTTGGCTTGGCTTCTGGCCTGGAGAAGCTATGCTTGGTTCAGTTGAGAGATTGCTTACGAAATTCGCCAAGCAAATTTTGAAAAATCTGTATGGCTTATCACTATTCCTGCTGAGGTGATGTAAATAATTAGGCCAAGTTTATTAGCACTGGATTCGGTTTACAAACAGATGAGTCTTGACTTGGCTACTTCTCCAAATGAGGGTAATTGCAGGGAAAAATTATGTTTCAACAACACGTCTTTGTAAATACTAATTTTTTTATTTTTATTTTTTTTTAGTTTTTTGGTTTTGTTTGTTTGTTTCTATTTTTACGTCTAGATTGAGAGAGAGAGTTGGGGGGAGGGGGCACAGGGAGAGAGACTGAGAATCCCCTCAGTCGGTGAGTTCGAGCCCCGCGTCGGGCTCTGTGCTGTGCCGACAGCTCAGAGCCTGGAGCCTGTTTCGGATTCTGTGTCTCCCTCCCTCTGACCCTCCCCCATTCACGCTCTGTCTCTCTCGGTCTCAAAAATAAACGTTTAAAAAAAAAAACCCAAAGATCTAAGTGTCAACATTGTTCAGGGGGGAAAGATGTGGGAAACAAAGGCAGAAATGCGGATTAAATGTCCTTATAACCTGCGGCCCTGGGCGAACTCTTGACAGCCTCAGAGTGAAACATCTCTCCAGCAACTCCCTACCCTCTTAAAGTTCATGCGTTGCTAGAGGGGAAATGACCTTAGCTTGACAATAGCCAGGCCTCCAGCCTCCCGAGTCCTCGTTAGCATAGGAAAGTCCTTCTGGAACTTCCTTCCCTTCACCTCCCCCACCTCCCAAGTATCAGTCAGCCCTCACAACCCCGTTCCGCCCACAGTCCTGTCCCCCCCGCGGTAATAAAAGCACCTGTTTGCACCCAAGACAGCGCAACAATCCGTTCTTTCTTGGCCGTCGGCTCAGAGCCCCAACACTTCAAACCGCGTCGTGTGTATGGACTAATCTGTACCTCTGAGCATCCGTGCACACATGTACACGTACCCACGTACAGACACGTGCGCACACAGCCACACACGTGTCCGTATATGTTACGCGCGCGCACACACACACACACACACGCTACACGACTTCTAAAGTTCTTCCCTAAGAGCCGAAAGCAAACCTGTGAGTGATAACGTGTGTGTGCGCCCTGCAGGTGCCATGTGTGACCGACCCACACTGCTCACCTGGGCGGCCACACCTCTTCATGTGCTCCAGGTAGTGGATGAGCTCCTGGGGTTTCACCTGGTCCCCCCACCAGTAGGGGATCCCAGGCCACAGCTCCCTGTGCCGGCTCACGACACTCGCCTCCTCGTAGGACAGAATGACCTGCTGGCCGCGTGTCCACAGCTGGTTCAATGTCGGCACCTCCTGGAGAGGAAGGAGGAGTAGCGGGCACCTGAGAGAGACTGGTCGGGGAGTGTGAGAGACTGATGGTGGAGGATGGGGGTGAGAGACTGATGGTGGAGGATCGGGTGTGTGAGAGAGACCTGATGGTGGAGGATGGGGGTGAGAGACTGATGGTGGAAGATGAGGGTGTCTGAGAGAGACTGATGGTGGAGAGAGGGTGAGAAAGACTGACGGTGGAAGATGGGGGTAAGAGACTGATGGTGGAGGATGGGGGTGAGAGACTGATGGTGGAGGATCGGGTGTGTGAGAGAGACCTGATGGTGGAGAGTGGGGTGAGAGAGACTGATGGTGAAGGATGAGGGTGAGAGACTGATGGTGGAGGATGAGGGTGAGAGACTGATGGTGGAGGATGAGGGTGAGAGACTGACGGTGGAGGATGGGGGTGAGAGACTGATGGTGGAGGATGGGGGTGAGAGACTGATGGTGGAGGATGGGGGTGAGAGACTGATGGTGGAGGATGAGGGTGTCTGAGAGAGACTGATGGTGGAGAGAGGGTGAGAAAGACTGATGGTGGAGGATGGGGGTGAGAGACTGATGGTGGAGGATGGGGGAGTGTGAGAGACTGATGGTGGAGGATTGGGGAGTGAAACAGACTGGTGGTGGAGGATGAGGGTGAGAGACTGATGGTGGAGGACGAGGGTGAGAGACTGATGGTGGAGGATGGGGGTGAGAGACTGATGGTGGAGGATCGGGGTGAGAGACTGATGGTGGAGGATCAAGGTGTGTGAGAGACTCATGGTGGAGACTGCGGTGAGAGAGACTGATGGTGGAGGATGAGGGTGAGAGACTGATGGTGGAGGATCGGGGTGAGAGACTGATGGTGGAGGATCGAGGTGTGTGAGAGACTCATGGTGGAGACTGGGGTGAGAGACACTGATGGTGGAGGATCGGGGTGTCTGAGAGCAACGGTGGTCGGTTATCAGCGTGTCTGAGAGACGCAGGGATGTGGCATCATTGGGGTGCCTGTAGTAGGGACATGAGGGGGGGGGCAGGCAGCATCTACAACTGCTCCTTGGCCTCTGGAATGTCTGTGACCCAGACAGAAGTGTTACCAACAGCACCCTGAGCTCACGCTGACCCCCCAGAGGCCACGCCCCTTGAATAGCCAGGTGTGTCAGGAAGGTCAAGCACGTGTTACTACAAGGACCAGGGCTCGAAGGACCAGTGATTTTGCACGTGGACCTCCCACCCTCTTCCGTCTCCCCTCCGTGACGTTCCCTCTGGAGACTCAGCCTGGCGGTCTGTCCCCTAACAGCTGCTCCTGCCGCGTCCCCTCAGAAGCCCCAAGCACCCGGGTGCCCTGGGTCACAGCAGCCCCACCGTCTTGTTTTGGCCCCAGACCAGGCTCACAGGACGAACTTGGAGAAACGCCCAACAGAGTGATGTAAAATGGACCCCAAATGGATACGGAGTTAACTTTTCAGCTTCCCGGAGACCCAGGGAGGGTCACTCCAGCCGTCGCCAGCAAATGGCACCAATTATCTGGATCACAAAGACCAGGTGTGTTGTGGGCTCGACCGTGTCCCCTCTGAATTCTTAAGCTGAAGGCCTCACCCCGATACCCCAGAACATGGCTGTATTTGGAGGTGGGGTCTTGAAGTAGATAATGAAGGTAAAATCAGATCATTAGGAGAAGCCCTGATCCAATAGGACTGGAGAAGGGCGGATGAAGACACAGACGTGCCCAGAGGGACGACCACGTGAGGACACAGGGGGAAGACGGGTCTACACGCCCAGGAGACAGGCCTCGGCCCTGCCTGGACCTCAGACTCCCAGCCTCGTCCCCGCCTGGACCTCGCACTCCCAGGCTGTGTACGTGGCACAGCGGTGCGAGGGGCACTCTGTGGGCGGGGGGTGGGCAGTGGTCTTTCTCCTTGGGCGCATCACAGAGACCACTCCAGCAGTGCCCCCACCCCCAGCACCGGAATTATCTCACCATCATGCACAGCAGAAGCAAGCACGCAGGGGAGTCTACAATCATACTCCTGCCCCCCACCTGCGCCAAAGGGGCCCTTCCCACCCCTCGGGGACACAGTGTGTCCCCAAGGATGTTGTTGATGAATCGTACTCCTGCCCCCCACCTGCGCCAAAGGGGCCCTTCCCACCCCTCGGGGACACAGCGTGTCCCCAAGGATGTTGTTGATGAATCGTACTCCTGCCCCCCACCTGCGCCAAAGGGGCCCTTCCTACCCCTCGGGGACACAGCATGTCCCCAAAGATGTTGTTGATACAGGCCACTAGGTACTCATGCAGGTTGTCCGTCAGGCCGTCGAAGTCCCTGCAGGCCAGGATGACCACCTCCTGGGGGTGGCTCTCCAGCCATTCTGAGATCTCCGTGAGGGTGTCCTGCACAAGAGAGAGAGGGGCTCAGTCGGACCGTCCCGAGGGGGGCCAGGAAGCTGAGGACACTCCCACAGGCCCAAGGGCTTTCCGCAAACAGAACCCACTGGGCAAACGGGCCTGGGTCCTGGGCCAACAAATAGCCAATGCAGCCTCACCAACGACCGCCGGGCCGCCAGCCATTATGCTCGGGGAGAAGCATATGCTTGCGTGTGTGTGTGTGTGTGTGGTCATGTGTGTGCACCCTCACTGCACAGGGCACCGTGTGTGCAAAGGTGTGAAGTCTGCAAGTGCGGGAACACGCAAAGCCCGGCAAATGGCATGTGGAGTGAGGTCCCCGGAATGGTGTCACCCGGGCCCAGGCGTCCTGGACGGCAGGGGGGAGTCAGGCTGAGCGGGACGGTGACTCCTCATATTCGGACTTCAGAGCCACGCAGCTTGTGGCGGAGGAGACAGTGCAAGACGCCCCAGGCCCCAAACAAAGGCAGGAAGACAAGCGGCCCCAGGTTTGCAAAACCCAGGAGGTCAAGAGTCGTAACCTCCGGACTGCTGGACCCCACAAGGGTGCGCATCACCGCGTGCAGGCCTCCCCGCGGCAGCGCTCCAGCACCCCAGCCCCTCCCTGCGCCAGCCGCCCCGCCCCCCCCCCTCCGCGACCTCGCACTCCTCCCCTCCCCGCTTCTCCCGCGCCCCCCCTCCTCAACCCCGTGACCCCCTGCACCCCCCACACCTCCACCAGCGCAGTCGAGTACACCATCCCCCTCCCCCGCCCCCCACCTCCCCTCCCACTCTCCCCCCACCTCCCCCTCCCCCTCCGCCCCTCCCCCCTCCCCCTCCCCTGCCCCTTCCCCCCCCCCCCCCCCCCCGCACCTCCACCAGCGCAGTCGTGTACACCATGTGCACGAAGTGCAGGTTCTTCTCCGAACCCTCCGGCATGTGCGCGACCCGCAGGTCCAGGTACCGCACCCCGGCGTCCAGCTGCTCCGTGACACCCAGCACCTGCGGACAGAGCTCCGTCGTCGCTGCTGGGGGCCGTGGGGCTCCCGCCTCGGCTCACCGCCCCCGTCCAGGGCTCGCGGTCCGGCCGGAGATGCCCCCCTCTGGGCCACGCTGTCTGAGGTCGAATCGAGAGCTGTTCCAGGTGCCGGCTGCGGTCCGGACGCCGCGCACGCCTGGCACTCGGGCACATGCTTTCGGGTGGCACTGGCCACGGTGAGCCACAGACGGAGCCTGGGGAGGCCCTGTCCTGCCGTCCACGCCCCCTCGGCGCTGCCCTGCAGGGTCCCGCCTCTCCCCCTCGCCCGGGGCGGGCACCGGGAAGGAACGCTCTCTGGGCCTCAGCAGCCCTGAGCCAGGCCCCCAGGGCCGCACCCGCACCCTTGGCGGTCAGGATGCGCGGAGGAGGGTCAGCGGAGGTGGGCACCGTCCCCACGCCGCAAACAGCAGGAGGACAGGCAGGAAGGAATCCCATCCAGAGAGGGTAAAGGAGGGAAAGGCCGCACCCTCCCACACAACGTGACAATGGAAAAAGCGAGAGTTAACGTGAAAGTAATTTGTACATCCTTGCGGCCCTGCAGGGAGCCAGGGTCCCTCCTGTGAGCCCCCCTGTGGAAACATGCAGCACTCGGGTTCAGGAGGCTACCTAGAGGCTTGCGTGTCCCCTACTGTGTGTGCGTGGGGCGGGGGGCGAGGTCCAGCCAGGTGCGCCCCCCTCTCCCCCCACCGTGCAGAACCACCTGCGAGGGGCCTTGACGCCCAGGTCGGCCCTCGCTCAGGGACCCCAAGCTCTCTGCAGGAGCGGACTCCGGGGAGAGGAAAGCACCCAGCTGGCTACTCCCCGGGGCACAGGCTTGTGCCTCAGGTGGGCTGAGGTCGTGGACGGACAGGACTGAGAAGTGAACGTTTTCTCCCGTGAAACACCCCTTCCCACGCGTATGGTGTCTTTTCAGAACGTAAACTAGGTGCTCGTGGTGTCAGCATTAATAAAGCCGTGGGATCTGAGGAGGTCGTCACAGGACGCACGCGCGGTCTGACCGCCCAGGGAGGATCCCTGCCTACACCTGGGGATGCAAGGAGGGGGCTGCGGCCGAGAACCTCCCTGGAGCTGGATGGGGCGTTCCTGCCCCTTCCCCTCGGTGTGTGAGCTACAAACTTAACATGATGCCCTCCCCGGTGCTTCTTCCCTGAACGGTGTGCATTGGCGATGACACCGTGTGACCTGGGGCGTTCTGCAGAAACTCAGGGTGTGCACACCTTCCCGGCAGTGGATGCACCCCATATGCTTTCCTGTGGCCGGGGCTTATGAACCAGCGGTTCTGGTTATTTCCTCAACCGACTCCCTGGAGGCACCCAGACTTTACAACAGCATACCCCCCACCCAGACCTCCTCATGGCCCCCAGCACCATGAGACCCCAGCACCACGGGGACCCAGCACCACGAGACCCCAGCGCTGTAAGGCCCAGCACAAGGAGACCCCAGCACTGACAGACCCAGCACTGTGGGGACCCAGCACTGTGGGACCTCAGCACCGTCCAGGACCCCAGCACTGCTGGGACCCATCACCACTCAGGACCCCAGCATCACAGGCCCCCAGCACCATGGGACCCAGGACCACGAGACCCCAGCACTATAGGGCCCAGCACAAGGAGACCCCAGCACTGAGAGACCCAGCCCTGTGGGGACCCAGCACTGTCCAGGACCCCAGCACTGCTGGGACCCATCACCACTCAGGACCCTAGCACCACGGGACCCCACCACCACGTAGGACCCAGCACCACGAGACCCCAGCACTGAGAAAACCAACACTTTGGGGACCCCAGAACCGTGGGACACGGCACTGTGGGGACCCAGCACCCAGGATGCTAGCACTGTGGGGACCCAGCACCCAGGACCCCAGCACTGCGTGCCCCCAGCACTGTGGGACCCCAGCACCGTCCAGGACCCCAGCACTGCTGGGACCCATCACCACTCAGGACCCTAGCACCACAGGACCCCACCACCACGTAGGACCCAGCACCATGGGGACCCAGCACCATGAGACCCCAGCACTGAGAAACCAACACTTTGGGGACCCCAGAACCGTGGGACACGGCACTGTGGGGACCCAGCACCCCAGCACTGTGTGCCCCCAGCACTGTGTGCCCCCAGCACCGCCCAGGACCCCAGCACTGCTGGGACCCATCACCACTCAGGACCCCAGCATCACAGGCCCCCAGCACCAGGGGACCCAGAACCACCCAGGACCCCAGCGCTGCGGGGACCCAGCTCGGTGGGACCCCAGCATCTTGGGACCCCAGCACCGCGGGACCCCATCTCCGGGACGGCAGCGAACCCGCTGACCCCTCCCGCAGGGCTCTGTGGTGACATTTCAGGCTGGCCAGTGCAAGCACCTCACACAAGTAGGGAATCTGGTTTCTCCACATTCCAGACAGGCAGGTCCCCAGAGGGATTCCTGCTGCCCTCGTGACTTGAATTCCTGCTGCGCAGCGATTACAAAGCACAGAGCCCGGGACTGGGGCCTCCGGGAACCCGGAGTTTCCAATGCACACGTCCAGGGAGCAGAGAATTCGGACCCCTGAGCCCTCCACAAGCGGCGGTGGGGGGCTGGGCTGCTCCCCAGGTGGGTCCTGCGTTGCTGCCAGAACCTGGAACCATCACGTGCCTCTCCTCCCTCACTGACACTGTGCGGTGACGGCCATACGGCCAGCTGCCTGCCCCTCCCCCACCGGGATGCCCCAGGTCACCCTGGGTCTGCTCTCCCCACCCCCCCACCGGGACCTTCCGGGTCACCCCACCCCCCACCAGGGTGCCCTGGGTCTCCCTGAGGCTGCTCTCCCCATTCCCCAGCAGGACGCCCCGGGTCACCCTGGGTCTGCTCTCCCCACCCCCCACCGGGAACCTCCAGGTCACCCTGGGTCTGCTCTCCCCACCCCCCCACCGGGACCCTCCGGGTCACCCCACCTCCCACCAGGGTGCCCTGGGTCTCCCTGAGTCTGCTCTCCCCACCCCCCACCAGGACGCCCCGGGTCACCCTGGGTCTGCTCTCCCCACCCCCCACCGGGACCCTCTGGGTCACCCCACCCCACACCAGGATGCCCTGGGTCTCCCTGAGTCTGCTCTCCCTACTCCCCACCAGGACGCCACGGGTCACCCTAGGTCTGCTCTCCCTACCCTCCACTGGGACCCTCCGGGTCACCCCACCCCCCACCGAGACGCCCCAGGTCACCCTGGGTCTGCTCTCCCCGCCCCCCACCGGGAACCTCCAGGTCACTCTGGGTCTGCTCTCCCCACCCCCCCACCGGGACCCTCCGGGTCACCCCACCTCCCACCAGGGTGCCCTGGGTCTCCCTGAGTCTGCTCTCCCCACCCCCCACCAGGACGCCCCGGGTCACCCTGGGTCTGCTCTCCCCACCCCTCCACCGGGACCCTCCAGGTCACCCCACTCCCCACCAGGGTGCCCTGGGTCTCCCTAAGTCTGCTCTCCCCCTCCCACCAGGACGCCCCAGGTCACCCTGGGTCTGCTCTCCCCATTCCCCACCAGGACGCCATGGGTCACCCTGGGTCTGCTCTCCCCACCCTCCCACCAGGACCCTCCAGGTCACCCCACCCCCCACCAGGGTGCCCTGGGTCTCCCTGAGTCTGCTCTCCCCACCCCCCACCAGGACGCCCTGGGTCACCCTGGGTCTGCTCTCCCCACCCCCCCCACCGGGACCCTCCAGGTCACCCCACCCCCACCAGGGTGACCTGGGTCTCCCTGAGTCTGCTCTCCCCACCCCCCACCAGGACGCCCCAGGTCACCCTGGGTCTGCTCTCCCCACCCCCCACCAGGACCCTCAGGGTCACGCCACCCCCCACCAGGGTGCCCTGGGTCTCCCTGAGTCTGCTCTCCCTACTCCCCACCAGGATGCCCGGGTCACTCTGGGTCTGCTCTCCCCACCCCCCACCGGGACCCTCTGGGTCACCCCACCCCACACCAGGATGCCCTGGGTCTCCCTGAGTCTGCTCTCCCCATCACCCACCAGGACGCCACGGGTCACCCTGGGTCTGCTCTCCCCACCCTCCACCGGGACCCTCCGGGTCACCCCACCCCCCACCAGGACGCCCCAGGTGACCCTCAGACTGCACATCACCCGGACCTTCCTTTCCATGTACACCCTACCCCAGGACGACCCCCCCACCCCAGTGCTCACAATGCCCTCGGACTCTCAGGAACAGAGGCCTCGGCAGGGAGTTTGAGCAAACCCCAATCAGACAGGAGAGACTGACCCCTCCCAGGACGTGGGGATCCGGCCCCGCCCTGTCCCTCCCTGAGCATTCAGGGCAGAAACCTGTCATTGTGGGTTCTTTCTCCTCCTTTTCAAACGTATGCACGTCTCTAAACAGGCCTCTGGACGACGGCACGGCCCAGAGGAGGTTCCCCAGGACTGGGGGCTCTGAAGTGGGGTCCCGTGCGGGCCTGCCTCCAGCCGGCAAAACACCTCACAAAGACACGGGGACGTGCGTTGTTTGTGGCTGCTGGGCTGGGTTGGCCGGACGTCTGTTTTCAATAGTGTTTCCCCTGCCAGGGAGGGCACCCACCCGGCAGATGGCACTGATCGGCCGGCCCCAGGGCCCCGCGCCCCTCACCTGGGTGGTGGACCACTTGAGCACGAAGGGGCGTGTGATGCAGGGGAGGACCTTGCCCAGCAGCTGCAGCAGCCGGGACTGGCTCTGTGCAATGGGTGACTTCTTGTCCAAGCAGTACGTCATGGTGTCGTGACTCCCTGCAAGCAAACCCGAGGGGACTTTGCACCCGGGAGCCCCCTCCGCCGGGCGCCCCGGGAGCCCCCTCCACCAGGCGCCCCGTGCCTGGCGGTGGGTACTGCTCCAAACTCGTGCCCACCGTGCCGATGGGACAGGGTCGTCCAGGACCAGGGTGGCCCTAAACCTGGGTGTCCTTGTAAGGGACACAAGAGGAGAGACACAGACACAGAGGAGATGCCACAGGACACCACGCGGTTCCTCGCGGGGAACACCGCCCCTGGTTTCGGGGACCTTCCCGTGCCAAGCGATCCTCATCCAGCAGAGCCACCAACGTGCCCCCCTGACCTGGAGAAACACCCCCATGTCCGTCTGCACTGACGTCCGTGAAGGTTTTCCAGAAACTCTTGAAGAAGAAAGGGGCACGTTTACTGGGTGCGAACGTTCGCATGTTGTACAGGGACGTCCGTATAAATAAGCACAAATACGTATAAATAAGCGAAGCTGCCAGAATCGCTGAGACCCGGTGCTGCCGATTCCACAGATCCACGCATCAGAGCGCTGACTTCAAAGACGGACGCAGTTTTGCGCATCTAAGGTGTTATAACGGAGGCGTTCTGCTCGCTGGACAAAGTCAGTGAGCACCGAGATCGGGAGAGATTCCTGGGCCCTGTGTCCCATCCAGCGGAACCCACGATGTTTACAGGCTTAGCTGGAAAAACGAAGCCGTCCTGCTCTGTCGGAATGTGCCAGGAAATCTTTCTGAGGACAATCCCGAACGCAAACGTATGAAAGGAGAAGACGGAGGCTGGAGGCAGCAGAGAAAAGAGAAAGGGATTCCCCCTGGGGCTTCCGGAAGGAGCCGGGCCTGCGGGCACTGAAAGGTCACACCCGTGCAGATTTCTGGCCCCAGAGCTGTGAGTTCACACAGCTGTTTGGAACCACACAGATTGTGGCCCTTTGTTACAGCGGCCCCAGGACACTTTCACAGCCACCTGGACACGGCGCCTTGGGGACTAGGGGCCCTTTCCCCTGTGGTGCTGGGGCGTCCCCTACCGCCCACAGCTGCCCCCCGCTCCCTGGATCTGACCTCTAAGGGAGCTACTCTCCCACACGCTCCCCAGAGGCCACCTGCTTCTGCGGGGCACGGAGGGGAGGGGACGGGCCTGAAGAAGGGCATGCCCTGGGCCCTTGGTGGCTGTTCGTCCCAGAAGAGTTCCCTGCAGATCCCCTGGAACCACCCGGAAACCGCCTCCCACAAGGAAAATGGCCCCAGGGCAAACTGGAAACCCTGTGATTCGGATCACCAGGGAGTGAGAGCACAGTGACACCTCTCTCCTCGAGTGGGTGTGGCCAGGGGGTCCTGACACCGATGATGGGGGCGTGGCCATAGGGCATGACATGAAGGCAGAGGGCAGTGGGAGGGCTCCCCTCCCACCACCTGGTCAAGAGTCCGAGACTCAGGATGCGCCTGGAGAAGCTTGCGATGGGGAAGTGGACGGTCCCAAGCCCAGTGACAGTCCTCACTTACATACACTCCTATACGAATGTCAGCGGAGGGCACACAGCCAGTAAGACGATACTGTGGCTCCATATTTGCTGATACAGAAAATGCAGACAATATTATGCTCAGTGAAAACGTAGATCAAAAATTGTACCGTTGGGCCTTCTTTTCGTTTATAGTATATATCTTTATATATAAAAATGGATTATCCCTATATGTAAATGGATTCACATATATATTATAATATAGAACTATAAACTGCAGGCAAATCTATATACGTCACAGACAATGTAATTTTTTTTAACTTACACGTTTGCATTTGTCTGCAATTATTATGTATTGGCTATATGAGTTTTTTGTGGCTCCCTTAACAAAGTGGGAGGCTTCAAAGAACAAAAATTAATTGTATCCCAGCTCTGGCGGCCAGAAGTCTGAGATCCAGGCAGGGCGGGACCACTGAGATCCAAGGGGGCGGGACCAAAGTCCCTCCAGAGGCTCCGGGGGAGGGTCCTTCCTGCCTCTTCCAGGCTCGTGGGCCCGTCCTCCTCATCTCTGCCTCTGTCTTCACGTGGCTTCTCCTCTGTGTCTGTGTCTCCCCTTCTGTCTCCTACAAGGACACCTGCCATGGGATTCAGGGCCACCCTGACCCAGGATGGGCTCACCTCAGAGCCTTCATTTACTCACATGGGCAAACACCCTATTTCCACATAAGGCCCCGTTCTGAGGCTATGCGGGACGTGAGTTTGTAGGCACTGGTCAGTGCCTAGAATCGGGTTTGTGTGGTCACCCCTCGGGCCCAGCGGGGACACAGCCTGACGCCCAGGGACTCTCTCTCTCGTCTGTGAAGTCATTCGGGTGTTGGGACTCGGGCCACTGTGGGAGTCCAGCTGACAAACAACAGACAGCCATCTGGGAAATAACCAGACTGGGTCCTGCCCCATCAAGAGAAACTGCATTCGAATCAAGGATTTAAACGTTTTTGAGAAGTCTTCGTAAAATCCCAAAGGAAAGCACTAGGACAGGGTGAAAACGTGGCTCAATCTGAAAAACTACAAAAATGTACCCAGGTGAGAAACCTGCTTATTTTTGAGGGAGGATCTCCAGATACCGCACGTGCACGGACGTGGAGACACGGAGTGGGTCCACTACAGCCCTTCGTTTTTGCAAAAACGAAAGGCTGGTAATGCCCACATGCTCATCAGTGGGGAGCGGCGGCCACTGGTCCCGGGGCCACTGGAGCCGCAAGGGCCCAGACGGAGCCCAGCAGGACTCAGGGCCACCAGGTCGTGCCCCGCGCAGGCCTGGCAGGCGTCCCGGAGAGAGGGGTTCTGTCCCCAGGAGGGGGGTTCTGTCCCCAGAGAGGGGGGGACTCTGTCCCCAGAGGGGGGATTCTGTTCTCAGAAGGGAGGGTTCTGTCCCCAGAGGGGGGGTTCTGTCCCTGCTGCCCCTCTGCCCTCAGCCCCTCTCTCCCTCCCCTGCACTCCCAGCCCTCCTAGACTGGGCCTGACCTGCCAGCCAGCTGCTCTGGCCGCACCAGACCTAGGGTCCCACAGGTCCTGTGATAGGGACGGCTCACGGCCAGCTGGCGGCTTGAGGTGCCCCGCAGGAACGCAGTGCTCGGTCCTTACAGCTGAAGGGCTAGCGGGTCCCTACACAGAGGGACAGACTGGCGGGGGAGCAGTACCCCAAATCCCTATGCCATCACATCTCCCCTCAGCCACACTCTCTGGGACTGTGCACGTGCCTGCTGGGCCACATCAGAATGAAGGAGACGGAGAAGGGAAGACGGTCATTTGGTGCATGTGTGTGCATGTGGTGTGTGTGTGCCTGTGTGTCTGTGTGTACATGCATGTGCATGCGTATGTGTGCCTGTATCATGTGTACGTGTGTGTGTATCACATCCATGCGTGTGTGCCTGTATTGTGTGCACGTGTGTGTATATGTGTGACTGCTATGTGTGCGTGTGTGCACACATGCGTGTCTGTATTGTGTGCGTGTGTGTGCCTGTACTATGTGCATGCATGTGTACACGTGTCTGTCTTATGTGCATGTGTGTCTGTATCGTGTTCTCGCATGCATGTGCCTGTACTGTCTGCGTGTGTGCACGCATGTGTGTCTGTATTGTGTGCATGCGTGCGTGTCTGTGTACGTGTGTGTGCACGTGTGCACATGCGTGCCTGTTTCTGTGTGCATGTGTATGTGTCGGTCTTGTGTCCATACGTGTGTGCGTGCGTGTGTGCATGTGTATGTGTGCTGTATTGTGTGCATGCGTGTGTGCCTATACTGTGTGCATGTGTGTGCACGCATGAGTGTCTGTGTTGTGTGCGTGCGTGTGTGTACCTATATTGCGTGCATGCATGCATGGTTCCTGTGGTTTCTGTGCACTCAGGCCCCACCCCATGGCCGGCCGCGCGCCCCTGGGGGACGCAGAAGCCCTCACCTGGGATGGACAGGTGGTGCAGAGGCACGTCCCAGAGCAGGGGGCACAGCGCCGACATCCAGTCTGCATTTGTGCCGCAGCTCTGGAAGTTGCCAGAAGCGCTTACCTGTCCGCCCATCAGGGGCCACTCGCTGCGACCTGAGGAAGGAAACAAAGTTTTGCGGACGTAAACCAAAGGGCCCAGAGCCACTCTCCTGGGGGGCGCTGGTGAAGCGTGCATCCTACCCCCTGCTGGTGCCCCCTGCTCCAGTCTTGCGCTAATCCCTCCACCACCACCACCCCTGCCGCGCAGAGGGGCTCACACGCCAGTCGGCCAGGTCTGTGGGTGCAGGGCTTCAATCCTGGGGGTGGTGGTGCCTTGGGGGCCCAGGTCAGCACCCTGCCCTCTGCCTCCCTGGGTTGGGGTGCTGGGCTGTGGTGCAGGGAATCTGAGATCTGTTCCCACGGAAGCCAGCGCTCCCTTAGAAAGCAATGGGGAGACGTCTGGGGCTGGGGGAGAGGAGGGGGTATCTCCTGGTCCTTAACCTACGGCCCTGGCCACTGTCTTCCCAGCATCTGCCAGGTGAGGAACACGCATGGGGTGTAATTTACTCTCAGGATAAGCCGATGAGGTGGGCACAGGACATTGCCTGCCCAGAAAAGGAGCCCCAAAGACAGGAGCCCATCCTGGGTTGAGCTGTGTGACCCGCGACCAGATTCCCACGTGGCCCCTTCCCCCAGCACGTCTCCAGCCGTGGAAGCTCTGTATGTACAGTGAGGGGGTCAGACTTGGCTTCCCTGGAAATAAGCCACTTCACCCTAAGGGTTATTTTGAGCGGAAGGAGACTGAAGAAAAGCAGAAACAAGAAAAACTCTCCTCCCTCCTCGTCTAACCCTAACCCTAACCCTAACCCTAACCCTAACCCTAACCCTCGCCTGCAAGCAGGCATAAATTTCCCTCTGTGCAGCCGTCCCCTTCCATCCCCTGTACCCGGAAGGGGAGGGCACCCCCCCTAGGTCTGCACAACTAGCCTCAAGGAGTAACACTGACCCTGCCCTCAGCCTCCCCCAGCCGGCTACCTTCTCGGGACTTAGGGTCCCTACAACCCCCAGCCCTTTCACTCTGGCTTGTCAATTCCACACAGATTCATCAACCTTTGGTGAAATGGCAGATAAGGCCTAACGTCCAACTGTCTCCCTGGGTCCACTCCTCTTCTGGGAAGGCCTCTACAAACATCCAGAATAAACCCTGTCCCCTGTCCATCTGTCTTCTGGCATCTCACTTATTTATTTATTTATAACGTAAGCTGTGCACCCGACATGGGGCTTGAACCAACGACTCCGGGGTCCAGGGGGCATGCTCCACTGACTGAGCCAGCCAGATGCTCCCCTCTGTGGTCATCTTATCTAATTTTATTTTTAACTTTATTTAATTTATTTTGAGAGATAGAGAGAGAGAGAGAGAGAGAGAGAGAGAGAGAGAATCACAAGCAGGATTCACACTGTCAGCGCAGAGCCTGATGCGAGGGTCAAACTCACAAACCAGGAAATTGTGACATAAGCTGATGCTCAATCGACTGAGCCACACAGGGGCCCCTCTTTGTCATTTTAAAATATATTTTTTTAAGTTTTTATTTATTTTTGATACAGAGGGAGACAGAGCATGAGCAGGGGAGGGGCAGAGAGAGAGGGAGACACAGAATCTGAAGCAAGCTCCAGGCTCTGAGCTGTCAGCTCAGAGCCTGACGCGGGGCTTGAACTCA